>NC_134357.1:540469346-541069346 GCF_048569485.1 Anomaloglossus baeobatrachus | reverse complement strand
GTCTCTGGAGTTATCTTGGCCCACTCCTCCATGCAGATCTTCTCCAAGTTATCTAGGTTCTTTGGGTGTTTCATGTGGACTTTAATCTTGAGCTCTTTCCACAAGTTTTCAATTGGGTTAAGGTCAGGAGACTGACTAGGCCACTGCAACACCTTGATTTTTTCCCTCTTGAACCAGGTCTTGGTTTTCTTGGCTGTGTGCTTTGGGTCGTTGTCTTGTTGGAAGATAAAATGATGACCCATCTTAAGATCCTTGATGGAGGAGCGGAGGTTCTTAGCCAAAATCTCCAGGTAGGCCGTGCTATCCATCTTCCCATGGATGCGGACCAGATGGCCAGGCCCCTTGGCTGAGAAACAGCCCCACAGCATGATGCTGCCACCACCATGCTTGACTGTAGGGATGGTATTCTTGGGGTCGTATGCAGTGCCATCCAGTCTCTAAACGTCACGTGTGTGGTTGGCACCAAAGATCTCGATCTTGGTCTCATCAGACCAGAGAATCTTGAACCAGTCTGTCTCTGAGTCCTCCAAGTGATCATGAGCAAACTGTAGACGAGCCTTGACATGACGCTTTGAAAGTAAAGGTACCTTACGGGCTCGTCTGGAACGGAGACCATTGCGGTGGAGTACGTTACTTATGGTATTGACTGAAACCAATGTCCCCACTGCCATGAGATCTTCCCGGAGCTCCTTCCTTGTTGTCCTTGGGTTAGCCTTGACTCTTCGGACAAGCCTGGCCTCGGCACGGGTGGAAACCTTCAAAGGCTGTCCAGGCCGTGGAAGGCTAACAGTAGTTCCATAAGCCTTCCACTTCCGGATGATGCTCCCAACAGTGGAGACAGGTAGGCCCAACTCCTTGGAAAGGGTTTTGTACCCCTTGCCAGCCTTGTGACCCTCCATGATCTTGTCTCTGATGGCCTTGGAATGCTCCTTTGTCTTTCCCATGTTGACCAAGTATGAGTGCTGTTCACAAGTTTGGGGAGAGTCTTAATTAGTCAGAAAAGGCTGGAAAAAGAGATAATTAATCCAAACATGTGAAGCTCATTGTTCTTTGTGCCTGAAATACTTCTTAATACTTTAGGGGAACCAAACAGAATTCTTGTGGTTTGAGGGGTTGAATAATAAATGACCCTCTGAATAAACTTTTCACAATTTAAAAAAAAAAATAAAAAAAGAAATAACATTCTTTTTTGCTGCAGTGCATTTCACACTTCCAGGCTGATCTACAGTCCAAATGTCACAATGCCAAGTTAATTCCGAATGTGTAAACCTGCTAAATCTGCAGGGGGTTGAATACTACTTGTAGGCACTGTATACTGTGTCTAAGTAAAAATCACTGAATATCTAATATACATATATACATTTTAGTAAGAAACAAAAGCATTCACAAATATGTGTGTTAGTTCACATCTGCTAAACTATATACCTGAGTCTATGAAATGGCTGAATTAAGTATTTTTGTATACTCAATTCTTGTCCTCAACAAAACCATATGCTTAAATGATAAAGTAATTTAGAACTTACATTCAAATTAAAACATATGGCATTACTAAAACAATCACTGATCTCGTGGCAACTAGGCATTGTTATCCCAGTGCAGTGCGATGTACGCACAGGCTGAAAATGGAGGAGATGGGGGGATTAACCCCTCCCTCTCCTCCGCAGCGCCCGCCCTTAGCTTCACAGTTGCATGACACTCAGCTCACGCTCACAGCAGAGCCTGAGCCGAGGGTCATTAGCATATCGCATCCGATACTCTTGCATCGGATGCTATACGCTGGTGTGAGTCCAACCTACCAAATAGAGAAGCTCCAGGGACAAAGACCCTGAATCATACTAACATGCTGGAAGACAGGAACAAAAAACCTGGGCACCTTGGCTGGATACTTTAATTTTGGTTTGAGGCTTTCTTTTAGAATAAATTACTTTCTCTTACAGTCCTGTAGTAATGACTTTCTTAATAATTCATCCAGGGGTACAGTACCATAGCACAGCCACTGACTTACCTGATGACAAAAAAATTCCAAAGACAGAACGGACTTACTTATGTGAACAGGCTTTTGTGTAGCTCAGACAAGAGCCTGTGCTGGCTGCAGCGGATTATACCAAGAGATTCCTGGTGCACACTGATGTATCACACAGTGGGTTGGGCACTATCTTTAGGTTGATGGAACAGGTCAGGAGCACTCAGTCGTGTACCTTTCAAGGAAACTGGTAGACCGAGAGAAAGCGTACGTCACCATAGAAAAGGAATGACTGGCCATTGCCATTGTCTGGGCACTTAAACTATTATCCTATGTGCATGGGTGGGAATTCACCATAGTAACAGAACACAATACATTGACCTGACTACACCGAGTGGTGGGAGAGAATGGGCGATTATTACAGTGGATCCTGGCATTCAAACCGTTCAACTTTACCATTTCTCACAAAAAGGGGAGAGACCACAGCAATGCATATGGCTTAGCGAGATTAACTGAGGAAGCTTCTAACCACGGTTATTGCCACCAGAAGAAGGGGGATAGTCAACCTCATGAACTTGAGCCCAGTGATTGCTGTGCTGAAAAAGTGAGAAAGAAGTGTGAGGAGCTAGCTGCAGATTAAAGACTATTGAACCAATGGACATAGAGCGAAGTCGATGACTCTAAGGTATCCAAGCTTTTTCCAACAGGGAGTGCTGATTACATCGATCTCATTGTTCTGTTTTATTAAATATTTTCTTGCTTGTCAGTTTAAAGTGCACAATAAAATGTTAATGGATCAGGAGGGGTGTCACAATTCACACTTACACATACCATGCTCATCCAGAATCGGGAGCCATAAGGCCAGGCATGAGATTGGTAGAGTAAATCAAGCCTTCTATTATGCTCGTTAGTGTCATAAGAGCCTCAATTAAGCCATTGTTTTCCTAGCCACTAGTCCCATGAGGATAGTAGACTCAGGAGCTATCGCCACAGGGGGTCTCGCAGTCCCAGGTGAGAGGCTCGGCCTCAGGAAAATACCTCCACCAATGTACAATTAAGGCTGCTTTACACGCTGCGATATTGTTACCGATATCGCTAGCATGCGTACCTGCCCCCATCGGTTGTGTGACATGGGCAAATCGCTGCCCGTGGCGCACAACATCGCTCAGACCCGTCACACTACTTACCTGCCTAGCGACGTCGCTGTGACCGGCGAACCGCCTCTTGTCTAAGGGGGCGGTTCAGTCGGCGTCACAGCGACATCACTAAGTGGCCGCCCAATTGAAGCGGAGGGGCGGAGATGAGCGGGACGTAACATCTTGCCCACCTCCTTCCTTCCGCATTGCCGGCGGCTGCAGGTAAAGTGAGGTTCCTCATTCCTGCGATGTCACACATAGAGATGTGTGCTGCCGCAAGAACTACGAACTACATCGTACACACAGCAGCAACGATAATTGGGAATAGGGGGGTATGTCACCGATTAGCGATTTTGCACGTTTTTGCGACGATGCAAAATCGCTCATAGGTGTCACACGCAATGACATCGCTAAAGTGGCCGGATGTGCGTCACAAATTCCGTGACCCCTACGAGATCGCTTGAGCAATGTCGTAGCGTGTAAAGCGGCCTTTAGTGTGATGCCCCTGGAATATCAGGTCGTCACAGGGTATTGCACAATTTTCCTTTCCATGCAGTATCCACCTCCTCCATAGTTCCAGGTGCCACACAATGATGTTGAAAACACCAGCATGCAAATCTTAGTCACACACACACACCAGTGGGTGGGTCCAGTGGAGAAAGGGCCGCCCACCTAGGAGTCAGGCAGACTGGTGGGAGGTGACTGGGCAGTTGTCGGCAGGGGAGCAAGGAGAGTAGTGGCTCTCAAGTAGCTCTCGGGGGGAGAGCAGGCTGGGGAGTTAGAGCTCCCAGGACAGCGAGCAGAAGCCCTCAGAGTGTGAGGGGCTGAGGGGTAGAAACTCCCGGAAGGTCGGACTAGACTGGAACACACCAAGCAATGTCATTGGGAACGGTCATTACAGTCTGTGTGTTTACTGACCTTCCAAATTAGCACCAGCTCATCCAGCACCACGACTACCAACTGTGAGTTCCCTGCTCCCTGCTTTCTAACCCCTTGCATTAAACAGCACTCCCTTACCCTCACCGAGCCCCGGGGCATCACTCTACCCGTGGAGGGGTCGAACACCTGGCTGCCCACTCCATCGCCCCCGGGAACTCCCAGTTGCAGCGGTGTTACTCCACCTTACCACACACCACGGGTGGTGTCATGAACTTCAGACACTATCCCCTGTAAATACCCCTTTAATTTGAGTGGTCCGGAGACTCCTCGAGCCACCGCGGATCCGGATCCAAGCAGCCCGGCTGCTGCCACGGGGGGCAGCACATTAGCATTGAAAGTAAAAGAAAGGAGAAACATCCAGCTCTTCAGGCTTTATTTCAGCATGCAGACAACGGATGACATGAGCAGCACAGCACTACGCGTTTCAGGTGAAACAATCACCCTTAATCATGATTAAGGGTGATTGTTTCACCTGAAATGCGTAGTGCTGAAATAAAGACCATAGCTTTCCTCGTCTGAAGAGCTGGATGTTTCTCCTTTCTTTTACTTGCAATATCGGGCTGTGGCAGTGCCTGTCCGTGCTCCATGGAGAGGCCAGGAGTGAGCGTGTACATGGTGAGCTGATATACATAAATTACATTAGCATTGAGGTGGATGTTTCCTAGGGGCCAGGCTCGAATCTGGGGGTGGCTTGGGGCACTTGGGTCACTGACGAAAAGATGGGAGGTTATTTCTGGCACGCTCTATGGTTATGGTATATATCGTCTGGAGCAACATATGATAAGACTGCAGATCATACCAGCGGGAGATACAAAAACTGTGGGCCAACCAAAAGCTGGTAGACAGTGGGTTTTGACTGGTACGAGTGCAGTGAAACTACCTCTTCCGGTTTGGGATCCCATGGACTGGAGGCATCTCGTGTTGGCCATCTATCTGGAGGTGCTGTAAGACCGTGAACAGAAGAATAAAAATAATTGTATTGTTAACCTTCCCAGGTGATTAATACAATGCACAAACTGAGATCTTCATTGGAGATATCCAATAAATCATCAATAGCACTTTCCCGATGTATACGCCAATGTGTGTGAACCCAAAAAGTGATTAGGAATTCTTCCAGAGGTGAAGAACTAGAAGAGGTTGTCAGGCTTTAGACTATATGCAGTTTTGCTCAATGCAAGTGTATTGAGCAAGGCCACACACAGTTTAGTTGGAATGTGGCTCAAAGTATGCAAATCACATAATTGCAGTCACAAGTGCGGCCTGATATGATCTTGGAGCAATCTGGGATCAGAAGGTAAGAGTGCATTGTAGATCACAGATTCGCTTTAGTGCCCACTCACCATTTACCTTGAGTTGTATATGTGTGTGTTTGTGTGTATGTGTGTGTATATGTGTGTATATTTGTGTGTGTATGTGTGGATATGTGTGTGGGTATGTGAGTGTGTGTGTATATGAGTGTATATTTAGTGCCCACTCACCATTTACCTTGAGTTATATGTGTGCGTGTATATTGTATGTATGTGTATATGTGTGTGTGTGTGTGTGTATATGTGTGTGTGTATGTGTGTATAAAAAAAATTACATAGTGCTCCGCAGTATTTTTGATTCTCATCGCAGATAAAGCGGACGGCTACGAGCTGCCACTCCAACCCCTAGCTGACTGGCGATCAAAATACAGGGAAGCCCATTAATTATTTTTAATCACTTAAAAAAATAAAAAAAATGCATGGGCTCCCACTGTATTTTGATCGCCTGGGGGCTGGGATTTTCGGCAGCCCGCAGCTGTCCCTGGAAATGGCGCATTGTGTCTTAGCGCCATTTCCAGGCATGTTACCCGGCTCGTCCAGCGGCCCTGGTGCCGGGTGGCACGCTGGGTAATAAAGGGGTTAATACCAGCTTTGTATTCTCAGATGGTACTAAGCCCAAAATTCATGGTGTCATGCCAAATTAGACATGGCCACCATGAATTTCTAGTAAACAAAAAACACAACACAAAGAAATTTTTTTTGTATTAAAATAAAAAAAAAACATTTAGAGACTCCATCTTTATTATAAAAAAAAAAACCTTAGTCCGACGTAGTCCACAAGGACAGCAATGTCAATTCTGCTTCATCACTCTTCACAGACAGTGTCTATACAAAGTGAGGAGTAGAGAGAGCCATGTCAGCTCTGCTACATCACTCTGTACAGAGCGAGAAGCAGGTGGACAGTGAGGGTATGATTGTACTTGCGTCTCACATTGCATCACACCGCACCTGACGCTCACAGGAGAGGAGAGCTTCAGCTGCATGGAAATACATGCAGCTGACCCGCTTCTGTTGGGAGATTGTGCGCCATGATGCGATGCAACACTTGCACAGTGACAATGAAAGTTCAGTTACCAGGACCTTTGATGATGTCATAGTCATGTGACCAGTCTGTAGCCAATAAGGTAATACAACATTCACACCTGACTGGTCACATGGCTATGACATCACAGAAGGTCCTTTAGTCAGAGGTGATTACTGGGGGGCACAGCAATGATTGGACGGACGCAGAAGCAGAAGCGTCCGAGAGACACAGTCTGCAGGACGCGTTGCGAGACCTGTAAGTATGATCATAATGTTTTTTAATAATGTGCTTTTTTTTTTTTATTCTTGGCCCCTGGACCCGATCTGTAACACGAGCTTCCCAAAAAAGCTCGTGAACGGGATCGTGTATGCGATCACAATGCGATCAGTGCGATCCCCGATCTTTACAGATTGGGATCGCCCATCACTAATCAACAGAACATTTTCAGGGGAGGGAGGGCTTTTTGTTTTATTTTGGACATACTACATATGTAAACATTGTTTATACCCCCAGTGTGAGCTGTGCAAAGACTTCAAGTGGCTCTCACTGGGGTACCTGCTCCCATCAGTCACTGAAGTGAGCCAGCGTTTTGTGTTCGATGTATCACGAACGACACATCTAACCACCTGCGATACTTGGCTGAGTGTACCTAAGATAATTGATGCTCTATTGAGTAGTGGGGAGTGCGCTCGCCCATTACTACTTTTTACGAGCACCACCGTGCACGCTCATCACAAATGGTGAATGTAGACTTGAAATGAGCAACTGTTGTGGGCTAGCAAAACAAAAAGCCAAACAGAACACATTAGAGTCAAGGTGGGCACAGAACCACATAGTGGAAATTGCAGTGTAAGGATGCAGCTGCACATTTTTTTTTAATCAGACAGCACTCTGTCCCTAAGGGGTACTTTGCACGCTGCGACATCGCAAGCCGATGCTGAGATGCCGAGCACGATATCCTTCTGATAGCTGCCGTAGTGAACATTATCGCTACGGCAGCTTCACATGGACTCACCTGTCCTGGGACATCGCTCTGGCCGGCGACCCGCCTCCTTATTAAGGGGGCAGGTCATGCGGCGTCACAGCGACGTCACACGGCAGGCGGCCAATAGGAGCGGAGGGGCGGAGATGAGCGGGATGTAAACATCCCGCCCACCTCCTTCCTTCCGCATATCCTACGGAAGCCGCGGTGACGCCGGTAGGAGATGTTCCTCGCTCCTGCGACTTCACACACAGCGATGTGTGCTGCCGCAGTAGGGAGGAACAACATCGGACTGTCGCATCAGCGTAATTATGGATTACGCCGACGCTGCACCGATGATATGATTACGACGCTTTTGTGCTCGTTAATTGTATCATCGAACCTTTACACACTACGATGTCGCATGCGATGCCGGAAGTACGTAATTTTCAATTTGACCCCACTGACATCGCACCTGCGATGTCGTAGTGTGCAAAGCCCGCCTTAGGGTATCACAGATCCATTCACAAATTTGTGAAAAACTTAGTTCCGAAAATGAGATCCATGGAACTCAGGATATCCTAATCTGATTTGATGTTGAGAATAGTACATTTAGTGGGTCTTTGTGCTGATGTGTGAATACACCCTAATACTGAAGAAGACTTATGAAAGAAATGGCATCCTCTCTGTGACGGTGGACATGGAGAATTGTAACCGTGAGAATTTCAGGTACCAACAAATCTCTACCATAGTGTAACACCTATAGCATTAAAGGGGTATTCCGGGACTGCTCACCTCCACATTGGAAGGGATTACTGCTGATGAAGTAACGACCCCACACATCTGCTGAGACACATGGACGATAGGTGGGGGTCATGAGCAGCTCCGGTATATTAGAATATTACATGTGCTTGATATTGGCCGATGTTTTAGCAGTTGCACTCGGGTAATATTATTATTGGAACTGCCCATCTCAAAAGCGGAAGTGAATGTTACCTGACAAACTAACAATCTTACTTGTTCAGCAGGTTGTTTGTAAACTCAGGCCAGTGTTAGAGCCGGGCTGTTTTTCCTCTCAGGTAGCTGTGGGGGATCGGCCGATTCTGAGTGTGACGCTTCAACACATCAAGACAAGACAAGTCTGTAATGTATTAAAATGAAACTAAAGCTGTTTATTAAAAGGTTACATGGCTTTTATACCCTGTGATTACACAATATG
This sequence comes from Anomaloglossus baeobatrachus, assembly GCF_048569485.1. Lineage (NCBI taxonomy): Eukaryota > Metazoa > Chordata > Amphibia > Anura > Aromobatidae > Anomaloglossus > Anomaloglossus baeobatrachus. The sequence goes on along the minus strand of NC_134357.1, from coordinate 541,060,797 downwards.
AGACACGTGATATGGTTGCACAATTTTAGGTGGATACCAAATATAGTCATTAGGCCATGATGCTTAGGCTCCAAGGAAATACTTGAACATATCACCACATAAGGGAGTACAGTGTCTCAAGGCTATAGTGGATATATTTATCATAGCAAAAGCTTTTAAGGGATGTGAATTAATCAAACCTTGTAATACAAGCAGCGTATTCTAAGAGGAGTACATACTTAAAAGGAATAACAATTCTAGGGAACCAAGTGATCACCACAGCAAATAGCAGATGTGGAATAGAACATCAATTACTCATTCCTGGTTGCATAACTGGTCAGACAAAACTTATATGTGCATGAAATTAGAAGTCTGTGGACAAAATGGTGAACAGGACAAAATGGCTTCTCTAACACCAGTCACGTCTGCAAAATTTTAACGTGGCTGGTTCCGTGTGCTCGTCCGGATATTGAACAAGGGTAGTTACCACTTGTGCGTCATTTATAGGCCATTATTCAGACACTGTGCGTCTCGTGTATCCGTGCGAGATGCACCTATATAGTGCTGTTTAGCCCGCCTGACCTGGGTTTCTGGCGTCATTTATAGGTCACAGTTCAGACACTGTGCATTTCACTCATTATATGATGGGCTCCCAGTGCAAGCCTTATTAGTGTGCATGTCTTATGCTAAGCAGCCGCCCCTCCCCCCTAGTGTGGAGGTTGAGTGGCTGTGACATCAGCATCTTGCACCTCGGCTGCAGCCATCTTTATGAGGAAGGCTCACCACATTCTGTGTGTGCACATATCATTTGTCTTGGCTCCTTTTTGGTGTTTTTTTGATATAGTTCTTTGTGGTTTTTCTAACTAATTCAGTGTAGGGACTCGCAAGTGTGAGAATCCTTGACGAACGGATTGCGAGCTTACATATTTTGGGCCAAAATATAAACTAATATCTCACTATTTGAGGTATGGCACATTTTATCCATTTTTGCAGGATGTGTGTGGACCTTTTGAATTCAGGTGGTTAAATGGTGAGCCTGTCATGTGTTATGTACTCATAGTGCTAACTGACCCGCCTGGACCTGGTGTTGTGCGTCATTTATAGGCCATTATTCAGACACTGTGCGTCTCGTGTATCCGTGCGAGATGCACCTATATAGTGCTGTTTTGCCCGCCTGACCTGGGTTTCTGGCGTCATTTATAGGTCACAGTTCAGACACTGTGCATTTCACTCATTATATGATGGGCTCCCAGTGCAAGCCTTATTAGTGTGCATGTCTTATGCTAAGCAGCCGCCCCTCCCCCCTAGTGTGGAGGTTGAGTGGCTGTGACATCAGCATCTTGCAACTCGGCTGCAGCCATCTTTATGAGGAAGGTTCACCACATTCTGTGTGTGCACATATCATTTGTCTTGGCTCCTTTTTGGTGTTTTTTTGATATAGTTCTTTGTGGTTTTTCTAGTTACCACTTGCCATTTTCATGCACTAGTCTGGTCTGTAAATCCAAGGTAGTAAATGCTCCAAGTTTTTTTCTATGCAGACCATTGGTCCGTGAGGAAAATTGGCACATTGGCTATAGTGGGTCCGTAGCGCACAAGGACAGCACAAGCTCATTTGATCGAGCCCTAAAATTCATAATGAACACTTCCAGAGGTGCAACATTTAAAATAGGATAGTACGTGGGCCCCTCAAATTCACTATAGAAACCAAATGATCTTTTATATATATATATATATATATATATATATATATATATATATATATATATATATATAATAGAGTTTGAAAGCTTGCAGCAACATTTTTAAGCCTTCTATAAAGTCCTAAAAAACTAAAAACATTAAAAAATGTAAAGCCGCATATACAGGGAGATTTACTCAAATATTTTGTTGTAACTGCTGATTGTCATGATAGTAATGAGGTGACTGGGAATGGGAACTCCTAAACTGGCCCTCAGGCTAGAGGAGTCCCTAATTATCCCTTATCCCAGAGGTACACCCAATTGTAGCGAGGTCTGGACCCCCTAGCTTCTGAGAAGCCTTGGTATTATGCCCCCTCACCCCCAACCTAGGAGGGGGCCAGGAATGGAGTGATAAATCTCCCCCCAAATAGACTTGCAGGGAGGAACTAAAACTGTAACTCACACCAGTCACTCATGGAGGTAAAGACAATATGTGTACAGGCGTGACGCCCTGGACTAGTCAGGTCGTCACAGAGTTCTGCACAATCTTTCTCTCCCCGTGCAGGGCTCAACCCCCCCATGGTTCTGGGTCCCCATCTTACAGTACTGCCTCCACCAGCATCCACAAATCCTAGTTACACCTCGCACCACACCCTGTCAGGCACATGAGTGGGCTGCTTAAGCTGGAATTGGGCAGTCCACCTAGGGGTCAAACAGATTGGTGGGAAGGGGGAAGTCAGCGAGGGAGGAAGTGGAGAACAGAGCAGAGCTAACAGTTGAGAACAGAAGTAGCTCCCAGAGATTGAGGAGCTGGGAGTAGCAGCTCCCTGGAGAAGGAGAGTAGCCCTCGAGCTGTGAGGAGCTCAAGGAAGCTGGGAGTTGGAGCTCCCAGGGGAGAAGCAGACTAGGTTGCAGATGGTGGTCTGGACCCGGAGGAGTCGGAGACCCAGTCGCGGGAGATTGTGACTGGGTGCTGGGCTAGTCTTGAAGGATAGCCAGCAGCCGCAGTTCAATAGCCGGGCTGGGGCCGAAGGCTTCAAGCAACCCGGCAATTAACCTGCGGAGGACAGGGCCTATATGGACTGTTCCCACGAGGTTCAGAGATACGGGGCACTAGTGCAACGAGGCGGATAGGGCTTTCCAAGCAAAGCAGCCCACTGAAATCCCAAGCGTGAGCTCCTGAGAGCAAGCTCTTCTACTTAGCCACAGTGGGGAGCGGCGCCCAGTAAGCTCCAAGCTTATGGGCCACTTTGGACACTCTAAACTACTGTGCCAGGAGGCAGGCCACGGACCACTAGGCAGTGCTGCAGGGGATGGGACCCGGACGAGCTCCCCCAAGAGGGCAGCGGCACCCAGAGACTTGGTTTACCACGCTGTCAGCGTCTGCTTTCTTGCTGAGTACCTGATTAACCCCTGCAACCAGCGAGCCTGTGTTCCCCCTGCACGGCACCCCACCATCCAGAATGCAGGGGGCTTTCCCTACCCATGGAGGGCAACGTCATCTAGCTGCCCCACTCCATCACCCCGGGTACTCCCAACGGCAGCGGTGGTACTCCCTATTACCGCACAACACGGGTGGCGTCACAAACTATATATATATCTCCCCTGTAAATACCCCCTTCTACATTGGGGTGTGACCCTTAGCCCCCGGGTCCGGAGACCCTTGAGCCACGAGTAGCGACGTCCGGATCTGAGCGGTTCGACAGCTGCTGGGGCAGTACACAGGCATGACTAAACAAAAGGAAGGAAGTACACAATGACAAGGTTATCTCCACAACACACCATGGTAGCATACAGCAGTGCTTCAGAGGCTAAATCACCATGCTTCAGAGGCTAAATCACCATACACCAAGACCAGTATCGCTTTAGCTATTTTTGGCATGGAGGTACAGGATCCACCATCTTTTAAAGGTTGGAGGTGTGCCACCCCTGAAGCTTAAGTCACCACAGAGTATTGCACCTGATTTAAGGTGTAATGCTGCACCCGGATCCTGGGGAGGTCGGTACCGGTTTCACCACTTTCGCACCCAAATACACAACCAGGTTGCCCTCCCCAATGGGGACCGGGCTAGGGTTGGGACATAAGGTAGCCTCTAGTGTTGAGCGAGTATGCTTGTCACTACTCGGTACTCTCACGAGTATCACTGTACTCGGGCTACTCGGCGGGGACCGAGTAATCTCGCGATACTCGTGCTGTACTCGTGGTCTTCATCCCTGCATGTTGGCGCTCTTTTGAGATCCAGCCCTCATGCAGGGATTGGCTGGCAGACCACTGCAATGCCACAGCCCTGTTAGTTGTGGAATTGCAGTGATTGGCCGGCCTGCAAAGCGTGACCGAGCCTTTATACCGGCGGGCGCGCTGTGCTCTGCACACAGCCATCCAGACAGTCAGTGCAGGGAGAGTGTTGCTGCTTCAGGGAAAGGTTTGCGGCCCTTTATAGTTATTTCCGTAGCAGGGCTGCAAACAGTGTGACCAGAAGTCCTTCTCAGGACTATTGTAGTTGTATACAGGCAGGCAGGGTATAGCCAGGTCGAACTACAGGAGCAGAGTCCTTCTCAGGACTATTGTTGCTGTATACAGGCAGGGCAGGCAGGGTATAGCCAGGTCAGAATACAGGCTAGTGACCAGAAGAGTCCTTCTCAGGACTATTGTAGCTGTATACAGGCAGGCAGGCAGGGTATATAGCCATTCCTAGTGGTGACCGTATACCAGCCTTCATCATATCTGGGGCTGGTGTACACAGTCTAAAACAGTCCTGATAGCGTCAGACTTCTCAGTAATTGTCGCTCCTAAAAACCTGTTAGGTTCTTAGTGCGTCCGTGCGTGCATTTAAAAACCGCACGTGTGTGCCTGTCGGTGGCAGCGTACAGGTGCACGTTTTGCACAAACTAGTATATAACGCACAAGTCTAGTGAATAATACACGTCAGTCAGCAGTGTCTGATAGTGTCAAACTTCTCAGTAATTGTCGCTCCTAAATACCTGTTAGGTTCTTAGTGCGTCCGTGCTTGCATTTAAAAACCGCGCGTGTGTGCCTGTTGGTGGCAGCTTTCCGCTGCACTTGTGTGCGTTTTGCACAAACTTGGATATAACGCACAAGTCTAGTGAATACACGTCAGCACAGCATTGCAAAATGCGCAAGGGCGTTAGCAACGAACAAGGAAGTGGACGTGATGGTGGTGCAGGCAGAGGCCGAGGTCGTGGGCAAGCTCTAATTTCGCCACAACAAAGGGCCACATCTCCTCGCTCGCACGTCCTGTCCCAAATTCTTGGGGACCGCAGCAGTACACCGCTCTTGAACCAAGACCAGTGTCAACAGGTTGTTAGTTGGATAGCGGATAATGCTTCCAGTCAGATTGGCACCACCACAAACACTCTGTCTTTCACACGGTCAAGTGTCAGTAGCCGTGATACTGCACCGCACATTTCAGAACCTGATCCTCCTTCCTACCACAAGGCTGAGTACACGTCCACGGACATTACTGATCCCACACTTGGACACTCGGAAGAGCTGTTCACGTTTCCATTCGCACATTCTGGCCTCTCGCCAGCTATTGTTGAAGTGGGTCATGAGGAGATCGTATGTACAGATGCCCAAATATTTGAGCAGCCACGTTCTCACGAAGTTGGCAATGTGTCTCAACAAGGGGTGGACGATGATGAGACACAATTGTCAGGAAGTCAGGAGGAGGAGCAGGGTGCGGAAGAGGAAGACGATGTGGTGGATGATCCAGTAACTGACCCAATCTGGCAGGAGGATATGCAGAGCGAGGACAGCAGTGCACAGGGGGAGGGAGGCGTAGCATCCCAACAGGCAGTAAGAAGCAGGGTGGTGGCCCCAGGCAGAAGTCAGGCAACCGTTCCCCGGAACAACAACACGACACAAGGTGCCTGTACAAATGTTAGGTCTTCCCGAGTCTGGCAGTTTTTTAAGTTGGCTCCATATGAATCTAAAAAGGCCATTTGCAACACCTGCCGTGCCAGCATCAGCAGGGGTACCAAAACTAGCAGCCTGACCACCACCAGCATGATCAGGCACATGTCAGCCAAGCACCCGACTTTGTGGGAGGTACAACAAAGTCGAGGAGCAGTGCTTGCTGATGTCACTGCTACGTCTTCGCTTGTTGTGCATGCGAGCCAATCCCCTGTCCATGCTGCCTGCGAACAAGCCTCCTCCGGCCCTGCACCTGCAGTTGCCTACGTAGAAATAACACCATCATCAAGCACGTCCTTGTCCCAGCGCAGCGTTCAGTTATCCATTCAACAAACCTTTGAACGCAGGCGCAAAGCCTCCTCCGGCCCTGCACCTGCAGTTGCCTACGTAGAAATAACACCATCATCAAGCACGTCCTTGTCCCAGCGCAGCGTTCAGTTAACCACGTGTCACAAAACATCACATGTGCCCTGAACAACGCTGTTTCAGCCAAAGTCCACCTAACCACAGACACGTGGACAAGTGCTTGTGGGCAAGGCCGCAACATCTCGTTGACGGCACGCTGGGTTAATATTGTGGAAGCTGGGACCCAGTCTGAGCGAGGGACGGAACACGTCCTTCCCACACCAAGGCTTGCAGGCCCTACCTCAGTCAGGATTTCACCCACACTCTACAGCTCCGGAATGTCATGCTCCTCAGCCTCCTCCTCCTCCTGCGCATCCTCATCCACTTTACCCTCCACACCAGTCCCAAGCTGGAAGCACTGCAGCACTGCCTCGACGAAGCGGCAACAGGCTGTGCTGAAGCTAATCTGCATAGGTGACAAACCCCACAATGCAGAAGAGGTGTGGACAGCTCTGAAACAGCAGACAGATCACTGGCTCACACCTCTGAACCTAAAGCCAGGAAAAGTCGTGTGTGACAATGGCCGGAACCTGGTGGCGGCTTTGAGGCGAGGACAGCTGACACATGTTCCATGCGTGGCCCATGTGCTCAACCTCGTGGTTCAGCGGTTTCTAAAGTCATACCCAGAGCTGTCTGATCTGCTGGTAAAAGTTCGCCGCCTGTCTGCACATTTTCGAAAGTCACCTACTGCTTCAGCCGGCCTTGCCGGCTTTCAGCGCCGTTTGCATCTTCCGGCTCACAGACTGGTGTGTGATGTCCCCACGCATTGGAATTCAACTCTGCACATGTTGGTCAGGATATGTGAGCAGAAGAGGGCAGTTGTTGAGTACCTGCATCACCTAAGCCGTCGGGAAATGGGTCAAACTCCACACATAACACCTGAGGAGTGGAGATGGATGTCCGACCTATGTACCATCCTCCAAAACTTTGAGGACTCCACCAAGATGGTGAGTGGGGATGACGCCATTATTAGCGTCACCATACCGCTTCTCTGCCTTCTAAAACCTTCTCTGCTCAAAAACAAACATGATGCATTGCAGGCGGAGCGCGATGAGTTGGAGCAAGAAACAGTAGTGGGTGTGGGTGATAACACACAGCCGAGCCTGGTTCAGCGTGGCTGGCCAGAGGACAGGGTAGATGATGAGGAGGAGGAGGAGGAGGAGGACAGCATGTTCAGTCATCATGTTGGTCAGGATACTGAAGTACTGGCTGTTAAGAGTCTGGCGCACATGGCTGACTTTATGGTAAGCTGCCTGTCTCGTGACCCTCGCGTTAAGAACATCTTAACCGACAATCATTACTGGTTGGTAACACTGTTAGACCCACGCTACAAGGAGAACTTTATGTCTCTTATTCCCGAGGCGGAGAGGTCAGCCAAAATGCAGCAGTTCCGGAAGGCAATAGTCACGGAAGTAGGCAAAGCATTCCCCTCACAAAACGCTAGCGGCATAGGTCAGGAATCAGTGGACAACCAAGGCGTACAGCCGAGAGGGGCACAAGTCCAATCCGCCAGAGGTAGGGGAACAGTCTTTAAGATGTGGGACAGTTTTCTCAGCCCCTCACGTACCGCAGCCCCTGAGGTGCGGGGTAGTGCCACAAGAAATCCTAAGTTTGCCCAGATGCTTAAGGAGTACCTTGCAGATCGAACAACTGTACTCCGACATTCCTCTGTGCCTTACAATTATTGGGTATCCAAGCTGGACACGTGGCATGAATTGGCTCTCTACGCCTTGGAAGTCCTGGCCTGCCCTGCCGCTAGCGTTTTGTCAGAGCGTGTTTTTAGTGCCGCAGGTGGAATCATTACAGATAAACGCACCCGCCTGTCAACTGAAAACAGGCTGACTCTGATCAAGATGAACAAGGGTTGGATTGGGCCAGACTTCACCACACCACCAGCAAATGAGAGCGGAATTTAAAGTTTGTAACGGGAATTTGCCATGTACCTCCACTCACCCATGGGTACACACTTCTGGACTTTGGATAATCGCTGGACTGCTCCTCCTTCTCCTCATGCGCCATCATGATGACCGTTACAATAGTTAGACCGTTGTTTCAGGTATACCCCCAGTGGTAAATTTTTTCGCCCATTCTTTCAGAATGGGCATTACAACGACAGGAGACCCGCTCCTTTGCAATGGGAACAATGTTTTGAGGCCCTCATGCACATCTCTATCCAGGGACAATGTGGAGCCTCCCAATTTTTGGCTGCCCTGCCAAAGGGCTATACTACAATAGACCCACTTCCTTACAATGGGCACTTCAGGTTTACAGGCCCTCATGCACGTGTCAGGGCCACGCGGTCGGGCAGACCCAGGAGGTGGATCCACTGGGCCGAACTCTAAGATGGTGGTAAGGAGTCCGGTAGCTGAAGCACTATGGGCAGTAGAACAGTCCGTGCCAGTGAGTGTAACGAAGGAGTCCCTGGGACCGCGGAGTCACAGATGGTAGTCCGGGTGACGTAGCTCAGGTTCGGAAGCCGAGGTGATGTCAGGCGGAGTCCGGAACCTTTGGAGCGAGATGACGGGTCACCGCAGGGATCCGAGATGGTACGGACTGTCAGATGGCAGACGGACAGCGTGCGGAGTTCGGGATTCAGCAGGACCGGATGGCGAGGCAGGATCAGCTCTAGAAGAGAGATACGTGAGTATAGCACGAAGACACAAGGAGACCTGACTCCTAGCTTGGAAAACACGAAGATCAGGCCCCGCCCTCTTGGACAATACACCCCTTTATACCCTGTACCTGTTTAGCCTCATTTCCTGTTAATGGACGCTGGCCCTTTAAGAAAGGGTCAGTGACCGCGCGCGCGCCCTAATGCGCATGCGCGCAGCCCGGGTGCCAGAAGCCAGGGAAGGAGGCTGAGAAGAGGACGCAGGGGAGCCGGCCAGGGCCTGGGAAGCCGTCGGGCGCCGCGATCGGAGACCAGGGGGCCTGGGAAGGACGGGCACCGGAGCCAAGGACCCGGGGAGCGTGGCAGGTGAGCCGGGGAGCGGGGCTGAGGACCCGGGGAGCGGAGCGGAGGACCCGGGGAGGGGAGCCAAGGACCCGGGGAGCGTGACAGTACCCCCCCCCCACGCCCCCCTCCCCGCAACCGGGACATGAAGGCACGGATCAGAGGAGTGCCCACGTTCTCCCTGGGCTCCCAGGACCTATCCTCAGGACCATACCCCTCCCAGTCCACCAGGAAGAACTGTCGGCCTCGAACAGTCTTCATGGCCACGATATCCCTTACCGCATAGATGTCGTCATCGGCAATAGGTGGAGGAGCCGGACTGGCAGCAGCGGAGAAGGGACCAAGGACAACCGGCTTGAGCAGGGAGACGTGGAATGAGTTGGGTATCCTCATCGTGGCCGGGAGCTGTAGCTTGTAGGAGACCTCATTGATCTTGCAGAGGACCTTAAACGGCCCGATGTAGCGAGGGCCCAGCTTGTAGGAAGGTATCTTCAATCGGATGTACTGGGAAGCAAGCCAGACCAGGTCACCAGGAGAGAAACACGGAGGGTCCAGACGCCTCTTGTCAGCGTGTTTCTTCATCCGCTGGGAAGCGCGTCCAAGGGACGCCTTGACAGAGTCCCAAATGGTAGCGAAGTCACGGGCTACAGTATCAGCCGCAGGGACATCCGAAGAAGGGGATATAGGCAATGGAACGGAGGGCTGAAGTCCGTAAACGACATGGAAGGGAGATTTGGAGGACGACTCACTGATGTGGTGGTTATGTGAGAATTCAGCCCAAGGCAGAAGCGTGGACCAGTCGTCGTGATGGGTGTTGACATAGTGACGTAAGAAGGATGTCAAGATTTGATTGACCCTCTCCACTTGGCCATTAGACTGAGGATGGTATGCGGAAGAAAAGTCCAGAGTTACTCCCAGATGTTTGCAGAGCGCCCTCCAGAAGCGGGAGGTGAACTGAGTTCCTCTGTCGGACACGATGTGGGATGGAAAGCCATGCAAGCGGAAGATGTGATGGATATAGGCTTCCGCGAGTTCCTGAGCAGAGGGCAGTCCAGCCATGGGGATGAAGTGAGCCATTTTGGAGAACCGGTCCACCACGACCCATATGACTGTGTGTCCGGAGGATAATGGCAAGTCCGTAATAAAATCCATCGCTATGTGTTGCCACGGAACTGAGGGTATAGGCAGAGGCAGAAGACGGCCATAGGGCAGGTGTTTGGGCGTCTTGTTTCTGGCACAAGAGGAGCAGGCAGAGACAAAAGCAGCGACGTCCGTGCGAAGGGATGGCCACCAGTAATGGCGTACAATCGCACCCCATGTTCTCTTCTGGCCTGCATGACCGGCTGTTTTTGAGGCATGACCCCAGTGTAACACTTTTTGCCTGTCAGTCTCAGAGACATAGGTCTTTCCGGGCGGTATCTGGGCCAGGGTGACAGGGGCCACCGAAATGATCTTGCTAGGAGAGATGATGGGTTGGGTAGTCTCTTCCTCCTGCTCCATGGGCATGAAAGACCTAGACAAAGCATCAGCGCGTACGTTCTTGTCCGCGGGTCGGAAATGGAGCTGGAAGTCAAACCTGGCAAAGAATAGGGACCACCTGGCTTGCCGTGGGTTCAGTCGCTGAGCGGACCGCAGGTATTCCAGGTTCTTGTGGTCCGTGTAGATAATCACGGGGTACACTGCTCCTTCCAGGAGGTAGCGCCACTCCTCCAGAGCCAGTTTGACCGCCAATAGTTCTCGGTCACCGATGGTGTAATTACGTTCAGGCGCTGAGAAGCTCTTGGAGAAGAAACCGCACGTCACCATCTTGCCGGAGGAGGACTTCTGCATGAGCACTGCTCCGGCTCCCGAGGAGGAGGCATCCACCTCCAAGGTGAACTGGCGGTTTAACTCCGGACGGTGGAGTACAGGAGCGGAGGCAAATGCTCGCTTCAGTGAGCAAAACGCGGCGTCGGCCGCAGGTGACCAGTCCTTTGGATTAGCCTCCTTTTTGGTCAAAGCGGAGAGAGGAGCAGTCAGGGCAGAGAAGTGAGGGATAAACTGGCGGTAGTAGTTGGCGAATCCCAGGAACCGTTGGATTGCCTTCAGTCCAGAAGGGGGAGGCCAGTTGAGTATGGAGGAGACCTTCTTTGGATCCATCTGCAGTCCAGTGCCCGAGATGATGTATCCCAGGAAAGGGAGAGAAGACTGCTCAAAGACACACTTCTCATATTTGGCGTAGAGACGATTCTCTCTCAGTCTTTGTAAAACCAGCTGTACGTTCTCTCTGTGGGTCTGGAGGTCCGGAGAGAAGATAAGGATGTCATCCAGATAAACTACTACACAGATGTAGAGGAGGTCCCGGAATATGTCGTTCACCAATTCTTGGAAGACTGCTGGTGCGTTACACAGGCCGAAGGGCATCATGCAGTATTCATAATGCCCATCGCGAGTATTAAACGCGGTCTTCCATTCGTCCCCAGAGCGGATACGAACTAGGTTGTAGGCACCCCGAAGATCCAGCTTGGTGAACACACGGGCTCCTCTGAGCCGGTCGAACAATTCGGGGATGAGCGGCAGAGGGTACTTGTTTTTTACGGTGATCTGATTCAGACCCCGGTAGTCGATGCATGGGCGTAGGTCACCCTCTTTCTTCTTAACGAAGAAGAAGCCTGCTCCCGCAGGAGAGGAGGATCTCCGGATGAATCCCTTTGCCAGGCTTTCTGTGATGTAGGTGGACATGGCCCTGGTTTCGGCTGGAGACAACGGATATATCCGTCCTCGAGGCGGTGTTGTTCCTGGGAGCAGGTCGATGGCACAATCGTAGGGACGGTGTGGCGGAAGTACCTCAGACTCCTTCTTGTCAAAAACGTCTGCGAAGGACCAATAGGCCGAAGGCAGTTCCGGCAGGTTCTCTGGAACCGGAGGTCGTCGGACGGGTTGTATGGACTTCAGACACTTCTCATGACAAGCAGGACCCCATCGGGTGATTTCGCCAGTACCCCAGCTGACTGATGGTTCGTGTGTCCGCAACCAGGGAAGTCCCAGCAGGATTTGATGGGACATGTGTGGAAGGACGTAGAGAGCGATGTTCTCGGTGTGCAGGGCACCGATACGCAGTTCGACCGGACTGGTGACCCAGGAGATGGTATCAGAGAGGGGTCTCCCATCCACAGAGGCAATCACTAGGGGCTTCTCGAGTGGAGTAACAGGCAGCTGGTACTTGTCCACCGTGGCCTGCTGGATGAAATTGCCTGCTGCTCCAGAGTCGAGGTATGCCTCAGCCGTGAAGCGCGTCTCTCCCGTTGACACTTGCACAGTCCACATAACCGGGTCTGAGAGAGTCCCAGCACCTAGGGTGGCCTCTCCTACCAACCCTAGGCTTTGGAGTTTCCCGGCCTTTCCGGACAGGAGCGTAGGAGGTGTGTGTCCTCTCCGCAGTAAAAGCAGAGACCCTTGGCGAGCCGCTCTGCTCGACGTTGTTCAGACTGTCGTACTCGGTCGATCTGCATGGGCTCGTGGACGGGAATCCCAGCTGTTGATGACTGAGATACGGAGGGCTTCTGTGGAGGAGAGGAATGCCGTACCGGACGTCTCTCACGAGACAGCTCTTTGGAGCGCTCCTGAAAACGTATGTCCACTCGAGTTGCTAGGGCAATCAGGGCATCTAGGGTGGAGGGCACGTCACGACCCGCCAACTCATCTTTGATGCGACTCGAGAGTCCTTCCCAGAAGGCGGCTGTTAGGGCCTCATTATTCCACCCGAGTTCTGAAGCCAAAGTGCGGAAACGGATGGCGTATTAGCCCACCGTCAGTGTTCCTTGACGTAAGCGGAGGAGGGATGAAGCAGACGCAGAGGCGCGTCCCGGCTCGTCAAAGGTGCTGCGAAAGGCCTGCAGGAACTCTTGAAGATCCTTGGTCATAGGGTCCTCCTTCTCCCACAACGGGTTCATCCACGCCAGTGCCTCGCCCTCCAGGTGAGACATGATGAAGGCGACCTTGGCTTGGTCGGAGGCAAACAGATGTGGCAGCTGCGTGAAATGGAGTGAGCATTGGTTTATAAACCCCCTGCAGGACTTGGGATCTCCGGCGTACCGGGGTGGTGAGGCCAAACGCAGTCTGGAAGCATCCGAAGAAGCAGCCACGGGAGCGGGGGACGTGGCTTGACTAGTGGCGGCTTGGGATGTCGAAGACGTGACTGCCGCTTGTAGCGTGGTCAGGCGGGTGTCCACGGAAGTCATAAAGTTCAGCATGCGGGTCTGGACTTCACGCTGGCGTTGGAGTTCCTCTTGCAAGGCTGCTAGTGCTGCAGCGGGATCCATGGCCTGATCTTACTGTCAGGGCCAGGCGGTCGGGCAGACCCAGGAGGTGGATCCACTGGGCCGAACTCTAAGATGGTGGTAAGGAGTCCGGTAGCTGAAGCACTATGGGCAGTAGAACAGTCCGTGCCAGTGAGTGTAACGAAGGAGTCCCTGGGACCGCGGAGTCACAGATGGTAGTCCGGGTGACGTAGCTCAGGTTCGGAAGCCGAGGTGATGTCAGGCGGGGTCCGGAACCTTTGGAGCGAGATGACGGGTCACCGCAGGGATCCGAGATGGTACGGACTGTCAGATGGCAGACGGACAGCGTGCGGGGTTCGGGATTCAGCAGGACCGGATGGCGAGGCAGGATCAGCTCTAGAAGAGAGATACGTGAGTATAGCACGAAGACACAAGGAGACCTGACTCCTAGCTTGGAAAACACGAAGATCAGGCCCCGCCCTCTTGGACAATACACCCCTTTATACCCTGTACCTGTTTAGCCTCATTTCCTGTTAATGGACGCTGGCCCTTTAAGAAAGGGTCAGTGACCGCGCGCGCGCCCTAATGCGCATGCGCGCAGCCCGGGTGCCAGAAGCCAGGGAAGGAGGCTGAGAAGAGGACGCAGGGGAGCCGGCCAGGGCCTGGGAAGCCGTCGGGCGCCGCGATCGGAGACCAGGGGGCCTGGGAAGGACGGGCACCGGAGCCAAGGACCCGGGGAGCGTGGCAGGTGAGCCGGGGAGCGGGGCTGAGGACCCGGGGAGCGGAGCGGAGGACCCGGGGAGGGGAGCCAAGGACCCGGGGAGCGTGACAGCACGTCTCTATCCAGGGACAATGTGGAGCCTCCCAATTTTTGGCTGTCCTGCCAAAGGGCTATACTACAATAGACCCACTTCCTTACAATGGGCACTTCAGGTTTACAAGCCCTCATGCACGTCTCTATCCAGGGACAATGTGGAGCCTCCCAATTTTTGTCTGTCCTGCCAAAGGGCTATACTACAATAGACCCACTTCCTTACAATGGGCACTTCAGGTTTACAGGCCCTCATGCACGTCTCTATCCAGGGACAATGTGGAGCCTCCCAATTTTTGTCTGTCCTGCCAAAGGGCTATACTACAATAGACCCACTTCCTTACAATGGGCACTTCAGGTTTACAGGCCCTCATGCACGTCTCTATCCAGGGACAATGTGGAGCCTCCCAATTTTTGGCTGCCCTGCCTAAGGGCTATACTACAATAGACCCACTTCCTTACAATGGGCACTTCTGGTTTACAGGCCCTCATGCACGTCTCTATCCAGGGACAATGTGGAGCCTCCCAATTTTTGGCTGTCCTGCCAAAGGGCTATACTACAATAGACCCACTTCCTTACAATGGGCACTTCAGGTTTACAGGCCATCCTTCACGTCTCTATCCAGGGACAATGTGGAGCCTCCCAATTTTTGGCTGTCCTGCCAAAGGGCTATACTACAATAGACCCACTTCCTTACAATGGGCACTTCAGGTATACAGGCCCTCATGCACGTCTGTATGCAGGGGCATTGGTGAACCTCACAATTTTGGACTGCCCTTGCAAAGGAAAATGCTACAAAGACTCACTTCCTCAAAATGGGCACATTAGACTCAAGAGGCCTTCATGTACGTCTCTTCTCAGGGACATCGGAGTGCCACACAATGTTTTCACGTAAAATCTTTCATGTAATCTCCAAAAGTAACATACACCAGCTTTATCTCACTATTGGGTATGTGCCCTTAACATTTCCGCCATGAAAATTCATTTTGGTGTCATTTTTGAAGGTTTTCTGGTGAGTCCGTAAAAATGGCGCAAAACGCAGACAAAATTGTTCACAGCTGTGACTTTTGAGTGATAAATGCTTCAAGGGGTCTTCCCCATGCTGTTGCCTTGTCATTTGAGCACTCTTCTGAGACTTTTGTGACATTTTTAGGGTTTCTACATGCTGCCGGGGGGTCATTTCATAAAAATACTCGGGTCTCCCATAGGATAACATTGGGCTCGGTGCTCGGGCCGAGTACACGAGTATCTTGGGATGCTCGGCCCGAGCCTCGAGCACCCGAGCTTTTTAGTACTCGCTCATCACTACTAGCCTCCAAACATGGGGGGCACCACCCACTATTGACAGGGACGCAGGGGTGGAGCAGCCACTTAGGGGGAGTTAGGAGCCAACAAAACAGTTTTCAAAGAGTTCTCCAGCAGGAGAGGAAAGGGGCAGATGTGTCTTACCGTGCTCCGGTGGGACAGAGGAGTTGTTCTTGCGGTTAACGAAGTGTGAGCTTAAACGCTCCCTCGGAACCAGCGCCACACTCAGGGTGCAAGACCCTAGGGAAGATCACACTCCAAGGTGGTTTTCCAGAATCTGCCGGGACAGGGAGGTTTCAAGCTTCCCTGGCCACAAAGAGCCCGAAAGCACAGTACCAGAGAGGATCCGAGGCCTTGGATTGGACCAGGTCCCATTGTGAAGCCGCGGTACCTGCAAATAGGGACAACAGTGCTACTCAAGATGAACTGGGGTCCCCAAGTAGCTTTAAGCCATGGGGATCCAACACACACGGCGCTAGGAGGAAGAGACTCACCGAGCACCAAACCGGACTGACCTCTGAAGGGATTCGGGTTCGAAGGAGCCCATCACAGCGGGTGACCAGTACTAACCGGGTGAGCGGCACAATACAAAGAGTGAGTAAAGACACCTGGAACTGCAGCAATTGACTCTGACTCTTGATTACCAGCATCGCCGCCCTGCGCCTTGGCACTCAAACGCCATCACTACTCCCATTATCATCCTCCCTGGGGCCCGCTCCACCTGAGGGGAGCAATACCATCTCTGGCTGCTACTACAATCTGCCCTGGAGGACAGTGACAGCAGCAGTGGCTAAATTCCTGACCGCATACCACAGGTGGCATCATGACATTGTTCCTATTACTACCCCCATCATCTTCCCTCCTTATTGGTGTACACCTCGGGACACGAAGCCGGGCAGGCCACCGCAACATCCCAGATCATCACACCAGCCCGGTGACGAGTAACGCAGGTACGAGACACCCCGTGCCCGAGAACCCCTGCCCCCTGGGTGCTACAGAGGCAGCTGTGATAGGTCTTCAGTAACCTGTGTGTTGTGGGCGGGGGACAGACCGCGGCAGGGGGTTGCTCGGGACACTCAGATCCGGGTGATTGCTGTGGCTCGAGTGGCAGCTGGACCCGGGCTCGTGCAGCAGTCTGTCGCCCACAACTGAGAAAAGGGAGTATTTACAGGGGACAGTATGTCAGTGACGCCACCCGTGGGTTGCGGTGATTGTTGGTGACACCGCCGCTGCCTTGGTATGGGGTACCCAGGGTTGATGGAGCGGGGCAGCAGGATGGTATCCCCGGGGGTGTTGTCCCGGGGCCCAGGTGTAGGTGGAGTGCTGGGATGCAGTCTGCAGGGCTGGACCGGGTGATACCGATGTACTCACTGTTTGAATAAAGTCACACAGAGTCCAGATAGTAAACCAAGTGCCTGATATCGGTAGCCTCCGGAGGGGTGTGCTCGGGTCCCACACACTGGTGGACAGAACAGGGGCCGTTCCTTCTGCACTTCTGTGTTGTTGTCTTGTGTGTTGACTAGTCCACATGAAACGGGAAAAGCCCACTCCCGGTGACTTTTCTGTGGGAGCTGTGGCCCACGAGATCTGACCCTTGGGATTTTTGCAGGCACTTGCAGACGTCCTATCCCTCACATTGGGCTTTCATCTTGCTCTATCTGGGCTGCTAGTGGGACAAGACTTGGAATCTTGTCCCCTGCTGGTTAATTGGAGAAAGGCTTGCAGCTTTCCTCGCCCTAGGGTCCAGGTACCCCGACTGTGCACGGCCTCCGGACCGGATTCCCGCTTTTGGCACCGGCGGGCTACAACCCTGCCCTGGTCCACTTAAGGTCTCCCGTGACCGGATCTCCATCACCTGTGACCCTGCTCTGCCGTCTGCCACCTAGTCAGCTCAAGTAGTCTGGTAGTCTTGGAGCTCCAACCCCCGACTACCAGTTCACTTCTCTCACTTCCTCTGCTAGACTTCAACTGTTGTTCCCTCCCCTTGACACCTCAGGACCCCTAGGTGGGCGTCACCATCAGTAAGGTCCCGGGCAACTGGTGTGTCCCTATTGTCCTGGGGGGGGGGTGGCTAGGCTTTTGTGGCTGGTGTATGTACCTGTGTGGGGTTGTGTTGGAAGGCCAAGGAGGAGGGAATCCTGCACCAGGAAGATGGGTGCAGTTTTCTATGACAACCTGATTCTGTTAGGGAGTCACATATGACCCCAGCAATAACTAACATGCTAGCACAAAACTGGTCAATGCCTGACTCTGACTAAGCAACACAGAAGCACCAGGTGGCGTATTAGTCTCTGCAGTGTGAACAGAGTCAGAAGTCGCTATGACACCTGGCACGCTTATAGCAGCACACCATATGACACTGATAAGATACAGCAATTCAAACCAAAAAATCTGCTGCATAACTTGACGTATGTGTAATCGATCCAATTACATATGATGCTGGAAGTGTTAAAAGTTGCAATGGCTGTCTAGTGTCTACCTCATCGCTGTGACACAGGCGCATCCTGGCTTGTTCCAAGCTCCATCTACTGAGGACATGTTTCGTATCGTTTCGTTCAGATTGTTTCATCCTAGTGAGAGTTATTATCGAATATTCAGGGGCTCATTTGAGTGACTCTCCCTATACTAGATGTCCAGAATCTAGTGATAATGATCTCATTTCTGGGCTCCATGTGTCTTCCAAGCAGAGAAAATAACACATTACATTCCACACATAAATTTGTCTAGAAAAGGCAGCGCGGGGGAATTGTGCCAGAAGTGAGGAGCAAATAATGATGGAAATGTGACCAAGAGTCAGAGTAAGGCCATGTTCACACAGGGAGTTTTTGCTGCAGTAAGGCCTGTTTCAAACGTCAGTGATTCTGATTCGTATGTGCTTTTTTTTATACGTACCAGAATCACGGACATACGCAGACCCATTATAATTAATGGGTCTGCGCACACATCAGTGATTTTTCACTGACCATGTCTCCGTGCGGCATACACGCGTATTCGTGATTGCCGCATGGAGACAAGTTGTGGCATCACTGATGTTCCACGGATCACACTATGGTGTAAGCTGTGAAACACGTACCAGAAAAGAACGTACATTCAAAATAAAAAACATTTTCAACTCACCTTTCCAGCGATGCTTTGTGCAGCCTCTGCTCTCTGCTGCTTCCTGCCCGGCTCATGCATATTCATGAATGCAGCCAGAGCCGACCCGGAAGTAGCTGCAGAGAGTGGTGGGTGGATGCTGCAGAGCCGAGGAGTTCAGCACCATGGAGAGCAGGAGTAGAGCCAGGTGAGCATACGTCCATGTGCAATCAAGGATAACGGATCACATATCACGGATTGCACATGGACAACCACCGTGTGCCATGAATCATGGAACACGGAGGGACATATGCGTTTTTTACACATCAGTGAAGAACGTCTGTGTTTTTAACTAACGTGTGAAGCAGGCCTAAAACTGTGGCAAGCAAAATCTCATCTCTTGGCAGAAAATAACTGGTTTTGGTGCCATTTATTTCTGTATTTTTGCACTTCCTCATTGCTTTGTATATGAAAAAAACCTTGGCAAACATGGTGAAAGAATTGACATGCTCATTGTTTTAAAAACACAAAACAAGGAGGATGACATTTCAGTCAGTAAAAAAAAAAGAGTTTTGTGTGTGTGTGCATGAGATTTCAGGAATTTCATTGGCTTTGCTGGGACTGTGAAGGCAGCATTCTATTTGCGTGGATTTGAATAAAACCAAGGCAAAAACCATGCAAGAAATGCTTCAAAAACGCCCTGTGTGAACATGGTGTGCCGCCCCCGTGTCAGCAGCCGGGCTGCTCGGATCCAGATCCGCAGTGGCACGAGGGGCGCCCGGACCCGGGGGTCATGCGGCCACTCAAATGAAGGGGGTATTTACAGGGGATTGTGTTTAGAGTTTGTGACATCACCCGTGGTGTGTGGTAATGTGGCGTACCACTGCTGCAGCTGGGAGTACCTGGGGCGATGGAGTGGGGCAGCCAGATGTTAGAACCCTCCACGGGTAGGGGGGATGCCCCGGGGCTCAGTGATGGTGTTCGGGGAGTGCCGTGGGGAGTGAAGGGGGTCACTTTCGTACTCACTCAGTCCATAAAGCTGACACTGACAACTGGATAAACCAAAGTTCTGGACACTGAAGCCGCTGAGGGGAGCTAGTTTGGGTCCCGTCCCCGCTGGTGTTGCCTGGTGATCTGTGACCTTACTCCTGGCACTACGTTCTCTCTTCTTTTGGTCCCGGTAGCATAAAACTAGTCGGGTCCCGCTCCCCAGTGTGGCTAACTGTGGGAGCTTGCCCTCAGGGTTCACGCTTGGGATTTTCTGGACCGTTTGGTGGAAAGTCCTATCCCCCTCGTTGCGCTAGTACCCCGATTTTGGAGCGGGTGGAGAGCGGATCTTGAAGGCTCCATTCTTGTCGGGTAAATTGTCAGGTTGCCTGAAGCTACTCCCTGACCTAGGGTCCACGTACCCCGTCGTGTCCTGGTCCCAGCCCGGTGATGGTACAAGGCCGCCGGCTGTCCTCCTCGACAGTTTCGTGCCCCTTGTCATGATACCCTGTGACCAGGGGTCCTGCTCCTACTAGGCCCAGACCACTGTCTGCCACCTAGTTTCTTCCAAGGAGCCTGGCTCCTGACCTCCTACACTTCACTTCTCCAACCTTCACTCTTAAACTCCAAACTTCAACTGAACTGCTCCTGACACTCCTGACCTCCCCTTAACCAACCCCCCAAGTGGGCGACCCCATTCCATTCAGGCCGCTCACTGGTGTGTCTGGTGGGTGTGGTGCAGAGTGTACCTAGGACTTTAATTGACAGCTGTTGGCAACACCATGTAGTTGGGGACCCATAACCAAGGAGGAGGTGGATATTGCACAGAAGGGCAGATTGCTCAATACCCTATGACGACCGGATAGTCTAGGGGCGTCCCAATGGCGTAAGGGTTCTCGCACATGGCTGTATTTGCAGTCTGAGTATGATCCAACTAAACATCGTATTACACTCGGACCAATATTTTTCGCGGCAGATTTTGTATTTGAACCGCCTCACTGATTTGGTCAGATATTCGGATCGCTGTCAGCCATGCAAATCAATGAGTCCATGAAAGCTGTCAGGCTGCACTCGGAGGACCTCTGAGTGCAGTCCAATATGCACGGACTGACAGAAAGGAGAAGACGGAGATTTTTTTCATCCGAGACAATCAGAGCACACTAAGCTCAGTATGAATAGCATAACTGACCGGATTCTCTCAGATGAGGCGAATACACGGTCATCTGCACCTGCTCTACGTAAGAGGATTGGAGAAAATTCTATCAAGAAGTTCACAGAGAGCACCGGACCCCGGGACTGAGCTCAGGATGGGGGAGTAAGACGGCACTGGATGTGCCAAGAGGAAAATACACATTTACATTTATACACTCACAGAGGATATTATCCAATAGACATACATTTGAATTTAACAAATCTCACAAATTTATCAGGAAAGTTGGTTCAGAGCAATTTCTGCCAATATACTAAATTTGTGGAGTAAATTGCAAACAATGTGTATCTTGGGTAAAGAGGATTTTTGAAAAAATTGAGGAGAAATCATTTACACTAATTAATTTGAGTGTATCTATAATAAACGGCATATTCAGACAGCATTGTCCTCACCTTCTACACAGCATAGTCACCCAGCTGACCCACCTACATAGGGTACAAATACGCCCTGCCCTCAACATGGCATATCCTTAGATCCCCATCCTTTACCCATATGGCACAAAGGTATACCTACACTGCCCTGCCTCTACCCGCACTCCCCATAAAAGCCTGGCCCTGCCCTGTCTTTACATATCCTGCCACGTGTCACCAAGTCCCTCCCAAGTACTCACATAGCACCACCCCATACTCACACCGCTCCCTACACCTCATACACAAATGGCTTTACCTCAGCCAGCTCCCATTCATGGCTTTACCCTATCCACTTTCCACTAACAATGCTCCACTCTGTCCACACACAGCTCCATCCTGTCAACCTTGTACAGACATGGCTCCATCTTGTTCTTGAATGACTCCTCCATTTCTGTCTTTTACACACATCGCTCCAACCGATCCACCTTGCACATAAATGCCTTCAGTTCAACCACCTCGTACAGACATTTTGTTGTTTTTATCTTAGTTTGTTAATGACCCCAGTGTGTATATTCACATTACTTTTATACTATCGGAGCGTGGGTCCTTGTAGTAATACATTGCGGGTGTGTCCCCCCGGACTGTGCACCTTTACCCACCCAGATAACCCCAGACTTTATCCCAGTAAACATGGATCCTGTATCTTCCTCTGACAGTCTGAGGCCTTGGTAATCACAGAGAGGTGAGTGACTGGAGGTCGGGGGCCTCCACATTGGGCACAGCTTGTCGGGGCTGGATGGCTTCAACGCTTTTTGACATAAAAAAAAGTTTTTATATTTATAGAAAGAGGAGTTCATGTCCCCATTAATGGCCGTGTGCTGCCTCATCGTGGACTACAGGTGAGCGGCTCTGAGCTTTCTTGTATCCATAATGTAACATCATCACAGGTCCTGGAAGCACAGAGCAGCCATATATCTAGTGTGCAGCTCTGCAGGAGGAGGTATGTGGAGATTCCCCATTACTGGGGCAGGGGGCATTAACCCCTTCAGCTCTGAGACTATTTGTTTTGTGTTTCCGCCATATAAACATCAAAACTTTTTTCTTGTTTTGTTCCTTTTTGTCTGATACATAAAGACAATCCAACTATGAAGGACAGGAAACATGTATAGGTCATATAGTAAAGTGCACATGCAATATAATGTTCCCACAGTCCCGCCATCCCCCCACATACAGTATAATGTTGCCACAGTATCGCCATCCCCCCACACACAGTATAATGTTGCCACAGTATCGCCATCCCCCCACACACAGTATAATGTTCCCACAGTACCGCCATCCCCCCACACACAGTATAATGTTCCCACAGTCCCGCCATCCCCCCACACACAGTATAATGTTGCCACAGTATCGCCATCCCCCCACACACAGTATAATGTTGCCACAGTATTGCCATCCCCCCACACACAGTATAATGTTCCCACAGTACCACCATCCCCCCCACACACAGTATAATGTTCCCACAGTACCGCCATCCCCCCACACACAGTATAATGTTGCCACAGTATCGCCATCCCCCCACACACAGTATAATGTACCCACAGTACCGCCATTCCCCCCACAAAGTATAATGTTCCCTCAGTACCGCCATCCCCTCACACACAGTATAATGTTCCCACAGTCCCGCCATCCCCCCACACACAGTATAATGTTGCCACAGTATCGCCATCCCCCCACACACAGTATAATGTACCCACAGTACCGCCATTCCCCCCACAAAGTATAATGTTCCCTCAGTACCGCCATCCCCTCACACAGTATAATTTTGTTCCAGAAGTAAAACTATTACTTTTTAGTCTGTGTAGCTGTATTATAGTTAGTTTTTTCCACTTTATATTTTTAATGTTTCAGTGTATCACTGTTCGGCCCCCGATTGTCCTGGCGATTATATTGCAATGTGATGTATTTGATGTCCCTGTAACCTGCACAAAACAGCGATTCAATTTTTTTTCTGTGATCGGTAAATGGTTTAAGAAAAAAAAAAGAAGAAAAAAAAAAGCATCTATCTCCATTAAACGCACCCAATACAACTAAGGCTATGTGCGCACAGTGTGTTTTTCGCGGCGCTTTTGCGTGTTTTTCGGGTGCGTTTTTGGCCTCAAAACTGCATGACTTTGCTTCCCCAGCAAAGTCTATGAGTTTTCAGTTTTGCTGTTCGCACACAACTGTTTTTTTAAGCTGCGTTTTTGAGCTTGAAAAAAAAATGGACATGTCAATTCTTTCCTGCGTTTTCCACCCATGCAATGCATTGGAAAAACGCAGCAAAACGCAGAGATCAAAAACGCAGCAAAACGCAGCCAAAAACGCACCAAATCGCGGTAAAAACGCATGCGTTTTTTATGCGGTTTTTTTACGCAGGTGCGTTTTTGTGCGTTTTTAGCGGCCAAAAACGCAGCGTCAAAAAAACGCAGCGTGCGCACATAGCCTAAGGTTTTTTTTTTTTTCTTCAGGATCCATATAAAAGCTTATGGAGAAAAAATGCACCAAAACCGAACAGTTCTGCAGCTTCTCACATCCACTTTGCTTGGACATTTAGGCCGTGTTCACATGTAGCGTAAATGCTGCGTTTTTTTCTTGTCTGCTGCTTTTTCTGCACAGAAATTCTGCTGTGTTTCACTGTCCAAGAAAAGTGGATGTGATTCAATGAAAACTTCACCCATTGCTTTTAGAGACGCTGCTGAACTCTTTGGTTCTGGTGCTTTATTTTTCTGTACTGAATTTTATGTGGAACCGAAAAAATGCATGTAAAAAACTACAGTTACTTTTCTAAGTGCAGAATCAAAGCTTTTCGTTAGTATAAAAACTACATTAAAATCGATGCTTCACATCTGCACCAAAAAAAAGCATCAAATAAGGGGGAAAAGGCACAAAAAAGGCGCAAAAATGCAATGACCAGAGTTGATTATTATTTAGTTTTGTGGGGACACCTGCAGAAAACAAAAAAAAACACACTGTATTTAAGCAACTTGTGAACAAAAAGCCAGATATCCTATACGGCAGCTTCATAAAAATGAAAGTTCTGGATACTATGACCAAAAATGAATGAACAAAAATCCACAGGTTCCAACTAGAGATGAACAAGACACACAGATGATGTTGCACGCCGCATGGTCTGTCCCTCTTTGCGGTGATGATGGGGCGGTAGTGCCGGTCTGTGTGCGGTGATGATGGCGGCGGTAATGCCGGTTTGTGTGCGGTGATGATGGCGGCGGTAATGCCGGTGTGTGTGCGGTGATGATGGCGGCGGTAATGCCGGTGTGTGTGCGGTGATGATGGCGGCGGTAATGCCGGTGTGTGTGCGGTGATGATGGCGGCGGTAATGCCGGTGTGTGTGCGGTGATGATGGCGGCGGTAATGCCGGTGTGTGTGCGGTGATGATGGCGGCGGTAGTGCCGGTGTGTGTGCGGTGATGATGGCGGCGGTAGTGCCGGTGTGTGTGCGGTGATGATGGCGGCGGTAGTGCCGGTGTGTGTGCGGTGATGATGGCGGCGGTAGTGCCGGTGTGTGTGCGGTGATGATGGCAGCGGTAGTGCCGGTGTCTGTGCGGTGATGATGGCGGCGGTAGTGCCGGTGTGTGTGCGGTGAGGATGGCGGCGGTAGTGCCGGTGTGTGTGCGGTGAGGATGGCGGCAGTAGTGCCGGTGTGTGTGCGGTGAGGATGGCGGCGGTAGTGCCGGTGTGTGTGCGGTGATGATGGTGGCTCGCTCTCTCTCGGCTTAACGCAACGCGTTACTTCACAGGAATCCGTTGCCTTTCTATCAC
Source organism: Anomaloglossus baeobatrachus (assembly GCF_048569485.1). Lineage (NCBI taxonomy): Eukaryota > Metazoa > Chordata > Amphibia > Anura > Aromobatidae > Anomaloglossus > Anomaloglossus baeobatrachus. The sequence continues at coordinate 541,036,031 of NC_134357.1, read as the reverse complement.
ACTATTTACAACACATCCATCACATGCGTCACAACGCATTGTGACGGATGCCAAACGACGCAAGTGTGAAAGCAGCCTAACAGGGAACCTGACAGCTGATGCATGCTACCTTATCGACAGGCACCATGTATCAGACACTGGCTGATTTCAACTTTTATATTTTAAACTCGTTTCAGAGAATAATTAATAGCCACCTGGTTATCTCCCTTACCTGCTTCCTTATACGCGAACACATGAAGAAATGGTAAATAAATGTGCACGTTATTCAGTAAAGAAGGAAAGGGAGTACTTCTCTGCATTCCATTTTAGGGAACTCTTGCACAGCAGAAACCGAAGGGAAGTATGATGGATGGGTTTGTTTGTATGCCATAGGGACTTTCTAGAGATACGTTAGGGACAGCCGCCGGCAAGTGAGGGCACCTGTCGCTCTAGAGGATGGCATCCTCCACCACTAAGCAGAGAACTGCCTTCATTTATGACTTTGAAGGGATTATGTATATACAGTATGTTCCCTTTACCAAATATGTGTCCTATTTGCTTCTTTATTGGATATTGTGCACATTCATTTACCAATTCTTGTGTGGATTCAGAGTAAAGTTGTATACTGATTTAATATTATTAATATTCACATATGGAAAAAAAATGGAAGAGGCTCTATCTGTCGCGCTCTGTGTCTCTCTCTCGCGCTCTGTGTCTCTCTCTCGCGCTCTGTGTCTCTCTCTCGCGCTCTGTGTCTCTCTCTCGCGCTCTGTGTCTCTCTCTCGCGCTCTGTGTCTCTCTCTCGCGCTCTGTGTCTCTCTCTCGCGCTCTGTGTCTCTCTCTCGCGCTCTGTGTCTCTCTCTCGCGCTCTGTGTCTCTCTCTCGCGCTCTGTGTCTCTCTCTCGCGCTCTGTGTCTCTCTCTCGCGCTCTGTGTCTCTCTCTCGCGCTCTGTGTCTCTCTCTCGCGCTCTGTGTCTCTCTCTCGCGCTCTGTGTCTCTCTCTCGCGCTCTGTGTCTCTCTCTCGCGCTCTGTGTCTCTCTCTCGCGCTCTGTGTCTCTCTCTCGCGCTCTGTGTCTCTCTCTCGCGCTCTGTGTCTCTCTCTCGCGCTCTGTGTCTCTCTCTCGCGCTCTGTGTCTCTCTCTCGCGCTCTGTGTCTCTCTCTCGCGCTCTGTGTCTCTCTCTCGCGCTCTGTGTCTCTCTCTCGCGCTCTGTGTCTCTCTCTCGCGCTCTGTGTCTCTCTCTCGCGCTCTGTGTCTCTCTCTCGCGCTCTGTGTCTCTCTCTCTCGCGCTCTGTGTCTCTCTCTCTCGCGCTCTGTGTCTCTCTCTCTCGCGCTCTGTGTCTCTCTCTCTCGCGCTCTGTGTCTCTCTCTCTCGCGCTCTGTGTCTCTCTCTCTCGCGCTCTGTGTCTCTCTCTCTCGCGCTCTGTGTCTCTCTCTCTCGCGCTCTGTGTCTCTCTCTCTCGCGCTCTGTGTCTCTCTCTCTCGCGCTCTGTGTCTCTCTCTCTCGCGCTCTGTGTCTCTCTCTCTCGCGCTCTGTGTCTCTCTCTCTCGCGCTCTGTGTCTCTCTCTCTCGCGCTCTGTGTCTCTCTCTCTCGCGCTCTGTGTCTCTCTCTCTCGCGCTCTGTGTCTCTCTCTCTCGCGCTCTGTGTCTCTCTCTCTCGCGCTCTGTGTCTCTCTCTCGCGCGCTCTGTGTCTCTCTCTCGCGCGCTCTGTGTCTCTCTCTCGCGCGCTCTGTGTCTCTCTCTCGCGCGCTCTGTGTCTCTCTCTCGCGCGCTCTGTGTCTCTCTCTCGCGCGCTCTGTGTCTCTCTCTCGCGCGCTCTGTGTCTCTCTCTCGCGCGCTCTGTGTCTCTCTCTCGCGCGCTCTGTGTCTCTCTCTCGCGCGCTCTGTGTCTCTCTCTCGCGCGCTCTGTGTCTCTCTCTCGCGCGCTCTGTGTCTCTCTCTCGCGCGCTCTGTGTCTCTCTCTCGCGCGCTCTGTGTCTCTCTCTCGCGCGCTCTGTGTCTCTCTCTCGCGCGCTCTGTGTCTCTCTCTCGCGCGCTCTGTGTCTCTCTCTCGCGCGCTCTGTGTCTCTCTCTCGCGCGCTCTGTGTCTCTCTCTCGCGCGCTCTGTGTCTCTCTCTCGCGCGCTCTGTGTCTCTCTCTCGCGCGCTCTGTGTCTCTCTCTCGCGCGCTCTGTGTCTCTCTCTCGCGCGCTCTGTGTCTCTCTCTCGCGCGCTCTGTGTCTCTCTCTCGCGCGCTCTGTGTCTCTCTCTCGCGCGCTCTGTGTCTCTCTCTCGCGCGCTCTGTGTCTCTCTCTCGCGCGCTCTGTGTCTCTCTCTCGCGCGCTCTGTGTCTCTCTCTCGCGCGCTCTGTGTCTCTCTCTCGCGCGCTCTGTGTCTCTCTCTCGCGCGCTCTGTGTCTCTCTCTCGCGCGCTCTGTGTCTCTCTCTCGCGCGCTCTGTGTCTCTCTCTCGCGCGCTCTGTGTCTCTCTCTCGCGCGCTCTGTGTCTCTCTCTCGCGCGCTCTGTGTCTCTCTCTCGCGCGCTCTGTGTCTCTCTCTCGCGCGCTCTGTGTCTCTCTCTCGCGCGCTCTGTGTCTCTCTCTCGCGCGCTCTGTGTCTCTCTCTCGCGCGCTCTGTGTCTCTCTCTCGCGCGCTCTGTGTCTCTCTCTCGCGCGCTCTGTGTCTCTCTCTCGCGCGCTCTGTGTCTCTCTCTCGCGCGCTCTGTGTCTCTCTCTCGCGCGCTCTGTGTCTCTCTCTCGCGCGCTCTGTGTCTCTCTCTCGCGCGCTCTGTGTCTCTCTCTCGCGCGCTCTGTGTCTCTCTCTCGCGCGCTCTGTGTCTCTCTCTCGCGCGCTCTGTGTCTCTCTCTCGCGCGCTCTGTGTCTCTCTCTCGCGCGCTCTGTGTCTCTCTCTCGCGCGCTCTGTGTCTCTCTCTCGCGCGCTCTGTGTCTCTCTCTCGCGCGCTCTGTGTCTCTCTCTCGCGCGCTCTGTGTCTCTCTCTCGCGCGCTCTGTGTCTCTCTCTCGCGCGCTCTGTGTCTCTCTCTCGCGCGCTCTGTGTCTCTCTCTCGCGCGCTCTGTGTCTCTCTCTCGCGCGCTCTGTGTCTCTCTCTCGCGCGCTCTGTGTCTCTCTCTCGCGCGCTCTGTGTCTCTCTCTCGCGCGCTCTGTGTCTCTCTCTCGCGCGCTCTGTGTCTCTCTCTCGCGCGCTCTGTGTCTCTCTCTCGCGCGCTCTGTGTCTCTCTCTCGCGCGCTCTGTGTCTCTCTCTCGCGCGCTCTGTGTCTCTCTCTCGCGCGCTCTGTGTCTCTCTCTCGCGCGCTCTGTGTCTCTCTCTCGCGCGCTCTGTGTCTCTCTCTCGCGCGCTCTGTGTCTCTCTCTCGCGCGCTCTGTGTCTCTCTCTCGCGCGCTCTGTGTCTCTCTCTCGCGCGCTCTGTGTCTCTCTCTCGCGCGCTCTGTGTCTCTCTCTCGCGCGCTCTGTGTCTCTCTCTCGCGCGCTCTGTGTCTCTCTCTCGCGCGCTCTGTGTCTCTCTCTCGCGCGCTCTGTGTCTCTCTCTCGCGCGCTCTGTGTCTCTCTCTCGCGCGCTCTGTGTCTCTCTCTCGCGCGCTCTGTGTCTCTCTCTCGCGCGCTCTGTGTCTCTCTCTCGCGCGCTCTGTGTCTCTCTCTCGCGCGCTCTGTGTCTCTCTCTCGCGCGCTCTGTGTCTCTCTCTCGCGCGCTCTGTGTCTCTCTCTCGCGCGCTCTGTGTCTCTCTCTCTCTCTCTCGCGCGCTCTGTGTCTCTCTCGCGCGCGCTCTGTCTGTCTGTCTGTCTGTCGGAGGCTCTATTGCTTACTGTTTACCTTAAATAAAATGGCGCAGACGCAATCTTTCTCTGGCTATTTACCTCAGATTTAATGGAGGAGGCGTAATCTCTCACTGTTTACCTCAGATTTAATGGAGGAGGCTCAATATCTCTCTCTCTCATTGTTACCTCAGCTAAAATGGTGGAAACGCAATCTATCTCTCATTGTTTACTTCAGGTAAAATCTTTTTCTCTATCTTTCTATCTTAATGTGATAATGAAGTATTATCTCTGCTTGCACTTTACAAAAATGGACGATACTCCCTTTGTTATACTCTGTTAAATGAAAGCCGCTTTCTCTCTGTCTTCATCAAGAATGGAGAAGGCTCTTTCATTCATTCAAAGAGAAACCATCCCGAATCCTATAATGTGTCCTCTCCCCTGACAGGACTGATGGCCATTCCTCTTACTATCTTACCTCACGTCCCTGGCTCCTCCAAACTTTTTCACTCCCTGTTGATAATGAGTCTGATATTCTGTGGAAGATTTTGAACAATTTGACACAATTCAGTTTACTATATAATGTGCGTAACAGAAATCCAAGTGGGGTGAAATGGTGAAAGGAAATCAATTCACACACCATGTTTTTGATTTTATTACGAATTTCATTCTGTGGTAAATTCCCCGTCCCCCCCCCCTTCTCCAAAAAAAAACCAAGACAAAAAAACAAACAAAACAAAACACCTAGTAATTTCATCAGTTATGGTCAGGACGAATAGAAAACCGCTTTATGTAATGAAACTTTTCTGTCCTTTTTGTAATTTGGCATAGTCAATGGCACCATTTAAATCATTAAACTACAGCGGTCGTAGCTAGATATGGCGCACTGATGGCATCTGCCTGATATGACCGCCTAAAGGATTACAACCCGGAGTAGACTGCTGGTGGGGTTAGAGTGGACTCTGGCCAAATATGTTTATACAGATGTAGTAGAAAATGAAGATGTCATCCTTATCATGAAGTCGTTATTTCTCATCTCATGTGTAATGAATATCTCCTGCAGTATTGCTAATGCCGAATCCAGTTTCGGTAAATGAAACGAAAATTAGAGTTATGGAAGATGAGTCTATGAGACACGGATTCACCTGCCGACTTGGAAGAGGAAACTGCTTGTGTGTGGTCTAATTTATATGTTTTATTTGATTAGGTTCCCTGCCAGTCTCTATTGTTCTTGGTGAGTCCCGTTGAACCTATAAACCCTACAGCTAATCAGTGGCTCTCTGAACGGATCTGGGGAACATTATATATGCCAGATTCCCACTAGGTGTCAGTACATCACCGTCTATTTTCTCCATGGAGGAGTGGGGGAATTTAGAAGATCTGTCCAACGACATAATTAGGGAGGTTCACCAACCCCTGACATCACCAGGTAAAAGACAGGCCTAAATACACACGGCCTATAATCCTCTCTATGTAAAGAATTAATTCAGTCCCTGTATGTGCTTCCTCCAGATTTATCCAGTGAGAGGACAACACCAGAGAGATGTCCCCATCCTTTCCTTCCCCAGGACTGTTCAGAAGACAATACCAATGTTCCTCAGGATCATCAGGTAGATAAAGAGAAGATGACACGAAATGTCCCTTATGATGTGTAGACGGCTGTGAAGGTCTTGTGCTCAGTCTTGTTTTATCCTCCAGTATTACATGTATACTTGTGTAATGAGAACGGAGGAGATGGTAGGATTAGAGCTGATCATAGATGTGACTTCTCCACCTGTCTGTGACTTTTATATTTGTTTCAGGCTGAAGATGTGACCCATATTAATACTACAGAGACATATGTGAGGAGTGATGAGCAGTGTAAAGAGAAGATTCCTACAGATAACCGCTCAGGTGAGTAATAACCACTAAATGCAGATTCTTCTCAGTCACAGACTGTGTCTGCTTTATTGAGTTGTAGTCCGGCCATATAACAAGTAGTCGCCATACTGCTACTAAACCACTACATGCTGCTCCACCTAAAATAACCATTGATTGCTTTGTTTTTTGGAGTGAGATCCATTTCGGCCAAAGCTTTCAGGCCGGAGTGTCCGCCCTAACCTCTGGAATTTGAAGCTGTTGACCCTTAGCTGCCTTGATCTCTACACTAGAGTTGAGCGCGGTTCGTGGTTCGTGGTTCTCCAGTTCGCGGCTCGAGTGATTTTGGGGCATGTTCTAGATCGAACTAGAACTCGAGCTTTTTGCAAAAGCTCGGTAGTTCTAGAAACGTTCGAGAACGGTTCTAGCAGCCAAAAAACAGCTAAATCATAGCTTGGTTTCTGCTGTAATAGTGTAAGTCACTCTGTGAATCAAACTATTATCACATTTCAGTGTATAGTGTGCGTGAACAGCGCCTTCAGATCACTGCTGTTTCTATAATGGCGATCGCCATTTTTTTTTTTTTTTTTTCTTGTCTTCCTTCCCTAAGTGCGCGCGTCTTGTGGGGCGGGCCAGCATGTCAGCCAATCCCAGACACACACACAGCTAAGTGGACTTTGAGCCAGAGAAGCAACGGCATGTGTGATAGGATCTGCATGTCACATGTCCCTGCATTATAAAACCGGACATTTTCTTCACGGACGCCATTATCTGCCTTCTGCGTCTTTGGTGTCAGACATCACTGTCGCAGCTCCGTCTTCCTGAGTCCTATAGCCGATACAGCTGTATGCGCTGCATACACAGCGTTAGACAGCTTAGGGAGAGCACTTTATAGCAGTCCTTTTAAGGGCTCCAACCGGCAGGGTCAGAGAGCCATAGGTGACAGGTCCTGCAAACAGCAACAGCGTCTGTGTAGCCCAGGTCAGGGATTTCCTACCTGCATTTCACCATTAGGAGGGAATAGAAAGGCAGTCTTCCATTCCTCTACCCAGAGCACCACAATCCTGCCACTGTACCCTCTTGTCCTCTGCACACTCCAACTGATAACTAAGCCATTATACTAGCAAACACTCAGTGTACCTAGTGGCATCCTATACGTGGCTATTGGACTTTGCTATAGTCCCACTAGTGCAAAGACATTTGCAGAGCGCGTCTGCCTGCGTTGCACACTACAACTCATTCTAACCAAGCCATTATACTAGCAAACACTCAGTGTACCTAGTGGCATCCTATACGTGGCTATTGGACTTTGCTATAGTCCCACTAGTGCAAAGACATTTGCAGAGCGCGTCTGCCTGCGTTGCACACTACAACTCATTCTAACCAAGCCATTATACTAGCAAACACTCAGTGTACCTAGTGGCATCCTATACGTGGCTATTGGACTTTGCTATAGTCCCACTAGTGCAAAGACATTTGCAGAGCGCGTCTGCCTGCGTTGCACACTACAACTCATTCTAACCAAGCCATTATACTAGCAAACACTCAGTGTACCTAGTGGCATCCTATACGTGGCTATTGGACTTTGCTATAGTCCCACTAGTGCAAAGACATTTGCAGAGCGCGTCTGCCTGCGTTGCACACTACAACTCATTCTAACCAAGCCATTATACTAGCAAACACTCAGTGTACCTAGTGGCATCCTATACGTGGCTATTGGACTTTGCTATAGTCCCACTAGTGCAAAGACATTTGCAGAGCGCGTCTGCCTGCGTTGCACACTACAACTCATTCTAACCAAGCCATTATACTAGCAAACACTCAGTGTACCTAGTGGCATCCTATACGTGGCTATTGGACTTTGCTATAGTCCCACTAGTGCAAAGACATTTGCAGAGCGCGTCTGCCTGCGTTGCACACTACAACTCATTCTAACCAAGCCATTATACTAGCAAACACTCAGTGTACCTAGTGGCATCCTATACGTGGCTATTGGACTTTGCTATAGTCCCACTAGTGCAAAGACATTTGCAGAGCGCGTCTGCCTGCGTTGCACACTACAACTCATTCTAACCAAGCCATTATACTAGCAAACACTCAGTGTACCTAGTGGCATCCTATACGTGGCTATTGGACTTTGCTATAGTCCCACTAGTGCAAAGACATTTGCAGAGCGCGTCTGCCTGCGTTGCACACTACAACTCATTCTAACCAAGCCATTATACTAGCAAACACTCAGTGTACCTAGTGGCATCCTATACGTGGCTATTGGACTTTGCTATAGTCCCACTAGTGCAAAGACATTTGCAGAGCGCGTCTGCCTGCGTTGCACACTACAACTCATTCTAACCAAGCCATTATACTAGCAAACACTCAGTGTACCTAGTGGCATCCTATACGTGGCTATTGGACTTTGCTATAGTCCCACTAGTGCAAAGACATTTGCAGAGCGCGTCTGCCTGCGTTGCACACTACAACTCATTCTAACCAAGCCATTATACTAGCAAACACTCAGTGTACCTAGTGGCATCCTATACGTGGCTATTGGACTTTGCTATAGTCCCACTAGTGCAAAGACATTTGCAGAGCGCGTCTGCCTGCGTTGCACACTACAACTCATTCTAACCAAGCCATTATACTAGCAAACACTCAGTGTACCTAGTGGCATCCTATACGTGGCTATTGGACTTTGCTATAGTCCCACTAGTGCAAAGACATTTGCAGAGCGCGTCTGCCTGCGTTGCACACTACAACTCATTCTAACCAAGCCATTATACTAGCAAACACTCAGTGTACCTAGTGGCATCCTATACGTGGCTATTGGACTTTGCTATAGTCCCACTAGTGCAAAGACATTTGCAGAGCGCGTCTGCCTGCGTTGCACACTACAACTCATTCTAACCAAGCCATTATACTAGCAAACACTCAGTGTACCTAGTGGCATCCTATACGTGGCTATTGGACTTTGCTATAGTCCCACTAGTGCAAAGACATTTGCAGAGCGCGTCTGCCTGCGTTGCACACTACAACTCATTCTAACCAAGCCATTATACTAGCAAACACTCAGTGTACCTAGTGGCATCCTATACGTGGCTATTGGACTTTGCTATAGTCCCACTAGTGCAAAGACATTTGCAGAGCGCGTCTGCCTGCGTTGCACACTACAACTCATTCTAACCAAGCCATTATACTAGCAAACACTCAGTGTACCTAGTGGCATCCTATACGTGGCTATTGGACTTTGCTATAGTCCCACTAGTGCAAAGACATTTGCAGAGCGCGTCTGCCTGCGTTGCACACTACAACTCATTCTAACCAAGCCATTATACTAGCAAACACTCAGTGTACCTAGTGGCATCCTATACGTGGCTATTGGACTTTGCTATAGTCCCACTAGTGCAAAGACATTTGCAGAGCGCGTCTGCCTGCGTTGCACACTACAACTCATTCTAACCAAGCCATTATACTAGCAAACACTCAGTGTACCTAGTGGCATCCTATACGTGGCTATTGGACTTTGCTATAGTCCCACTAGTGCAAAGACATTTGCAGAGCGCGTCTGCCTGCGTTGCACACTACAACTCATTCTAACCAAGCCATTATACTAGCAAACACTCAGTGTACCTAGTGGCATCCTATACGTGGCTATTGGACTTTGCTATAGTCCCACTAGTGCAAAGACATTTGCAGAGCGCGTCTGCCTGCGTTGCACACTACAACTCATTCTAACCAAGCCATTATACTAGCAAACACTCAGTGTACCTAGTGGCATCCTATACGTGGCTATTGGACTTTGCTATAGTCCCACTAGTGCAAAGACATTTGCAGAGCGCGTCTGCCTGCGTTGCACACTACAACTCATTCTAACCAAGCCATTATACTAGCAAACACTCAGTGTACCTAGTGGCATCCTATACGTGGCTATTGGACTTTGCTATAGTCCCACTAGTGCAAAGACATTTGCAGAGCGCGTCTGCCTGCGTTGCACACTACAACTCATTCTAACCAAGCCATTATACTAGCAAACACTCAGTGTACCTAGTGGCATCCTATACGTGGCTATTGGACTTTGCTATAGTCCCACTAGTGCAAAGACATTTGCAGAGCGCGTCTGCCTGCGTTGCACACTACAACTCATTCTAACCAAGCCATTATACTAGCAAACACTCAGTGTACCTAGTGGCATCCTATACGTGGCTATTGGACTTTGCTATAGTCCCACTAGTGCAAAGACATTTGCAGCACGTCTGCCTGCGTTGCACACTCCAACTAATTATAACTAAGTTGCATTGTCAGGGATATTTATTCTTTATTATTCTGCTGTTAATAAAGCTAGACCACCACTGCAATCTTCACCACCTCTCAATTTTTACTACCACATTTTCAGTCCACAATCTTGTCGCAATCAACATGAGTGGCAAAATGACAGATGCTGGTGGAAAGGGGAAGAGGCGTGGTGTAAAAGGCAAAAAAGGTTTTGTCCGTGGGGAAGGTGGCAAAGCTCCATTATCATCTGCTGAAGATAGACCATCTACCAGCAAAAGTAAGATGTCTACTACTTACCGTGGACAATCCGATGTGCTCCCTTTGTTACGGACACGAACAACAGGAACAAAGGTAGATGATGGGCAAAAAAGGAAAATGCTTGAATGGATCTCAAGTGGTCCAACAAGTGCCCTCTCTGCCACTTCAAGTACCGCATCCAAAAAACACCAGTCCTCTGAGTTGTCATCCCAATCAAACTTGCTTTCTCCCAGCTCTGAAGTCTCCATCAGCCCTGCACAGTATGGTGGAACTGAGATGGCTGAGTCTGCAGAGCTGTTCAGTCACACTATAGCCTGGGAATCAGAGGTCTGCTCCCAAGCTACAGTGAGTACAGAACAGGAAATGGTCTGCAGTGATGCCCAGAACCTTTGTGACTCAGATTCAGGCCGTGAGGACCAAGTTTCTGAGCATAATGTTGACCCTTTGTCACAAACTGTAACACCTGTGGTTATAGACAATGAGGAACATACTGATGAAGATGAGACGCAGATACCCGATTGGGATGACAACTTAAATATTCGTTCAGGGCAAGAAGAGGCTCGGTCTGAGGGGGAGGGGAGTGCAAACACAACAATTGATGATGACGTTCTAGATCCCACCTACTGTCAACCCCCAGTCAGGCACTCGAGGAGGTCAACAGAGGCGGTGGAGGAGGATGCAACCGACGACGAAGTTACCTTGCGCCTTCCTGGACAGAGTCGGAGCACTGGTAGCACGTCTACAACTGCATCCTCAGCCACCACTCTGCCTATGAGCATTATTCGGGGTGGATCAACAGGTCGCATGGCCTCTAAGCCTTGCCTAGCCTGGTCCTTTTTTCACATCGAAAAAGATCGCCCAACTCATGTGATATGTAACATTTGTCATGATTCTGTTAGTAGAGGTCAAAACCTCAGCAGTTTGACAACTTCTTCCATGAATCGTCACATGACTAAATATCATAAGTCCCGGTGGGAAGCTCACCGTGCTGCAATGCGGCCTAGTGGAGCGAACCATCCACCGCCCGCCCCTTCCACTGCATCCGCGCGCTCTTCATCTTCTAGGACTGTGGGGACAGCTGCCACACCTGTTTTTCCACGCAAAACTTCCACCACTGTAACCGCAACAGGCAGTTTGCTTGTAAGGTCGTCAGTTGGTTTGGAAGGGGAAACAAGTGAGTGTGTACAGCTCTCTCAGACATCGATAGCACCAACGTTGGATGAAGGCAACATCATGTCTCCGCCTGCACTTTCCTCACAAACCTGCATTTTTCAAGGGACACCCTACTCAACACCGTCTACACACAGCAGCCAGATCTCTGTCCCTCAGATGTGGTCAAATAAAAGGCCACTTCCTCCGACCCATGACAAAGCTAAGAGGTTGACTCTATCCCTCTGTAAGCTGTTGGCTACCGAAATGCTGCCTTTCCGCCTAGTGGACACACAGGATTTTAGAGACCTTATGTCTGTCGCTGTGCCCCAGTACCAGATGCCTAGTCGCCACTACTTCTCTAAGAAAGGTGTGCCCGCGCTACACCAGCATGTCGCACACAACATCACCGCTTCCTTGAGAAACTCTGTGTGTGAACGGGTGCATTTCACCACCGATACTTGGACCAGTAAGCATGGACAGGGACGTTACATGTCGCTGACTGGGCACTGGGTAACTATGGTGATAGATGGTGAAGGGTCTGCTGCACAAGTCTTGCCGTCCCCACGACTTGTGTGTCAATCCTCTGTCTGTCCAAGTTCCGCCACTGCTTCTGCATCCTCCACCTCATCTGGGTCCTCCACCTCCGCCCCAAGCCTGCCTGGTCAGGCCACCAGCGTTCTCACTGCGCAGAAGGAATCACGCACCCCTCATTACTATGCTGGCAGCAGAGCGCAACGGCATCAGGCGGTCTTTAGCTTGACATGTCTTGGTAATAAGAGTCACACAGCTGAGGAGTTGTGGTCAGCTTTGCGGTCCGAGTTTAATAAATGGTTGTCTCCACTCAAACTGCAGCCTGGTAAGGCCGTGTGCGACAATGCTGCAAACCTGGGTGCGGCACTTCGCCTGGGCAAGGTGACACACGTACCTTGTATGGCTCACGTGTTGAACCTTGTCGTGCAGCAATTTTTAACACACTATCCCGGCCTAGATGGCCTTCTGAACAGGGCACGAAAACTGTCAGCTCACTTCCGCCGTTCAAGCGCCGCAGCAGAGCGACTTGCATCGCTCCAGAAGTCTTTCGGCCTGCCGGTTCATCGCCTGAAATGCGATGTGGCGACACGCTGGAATTCAACTCTCCACATGTTACAGCGACTGTGGCAGCACCGCAGAGCCCTGGTGCAATACGTCATGACGTATAGCCTGGGCCAACGAGATGCAGAGGTGGGGCAGATCACCCTGATGGAGTGGTCTCAGATCAAGGACCTATGCACCCTTCTGCACAGTTTCGACATGGCGACGAATATGTTTAGCTCTGACAATGCCATTATCAGCATGACGATTCCAGTCATTTACATGCTGGAGCACACGCTAAACACTATTCGGAGTCAGGGGGTGGGACAACATGAAGGGGAGGAACTACAGGACGATTCATATGCGCAAGGGACAACAACATCACGAAGGTCCAGACGTTCATCATCACCAACGCAGCAGGCATGGGACCATGGGGGACAGGGATCGACAAGGGCGCATAGTAGCAGGCGAAATGTTGAGCAAGGTGCAGGAGAACATGAAGAAATGGAGGACGAACTGTCCATGGACATGGAAGACTCAGCGGATGAGGGAGACCTTGGTCAAATTTCAGTTGAAAGAGGTTGGGGTCAGATGTCAGAGGAAGAAAGAACGGGTAGCACCTCTATGCCACAAACACAGCATGGACTTGGTCCGCATGGCTGCGCAAGACACATGAGTGCCTTTTTGTTGCACTACCTCCAACATGACAGTCGTATTGTCAAAATTAGAAGTGATGATGACTACTGGATTGCCACACTATTAGATCCCCGGTACAAGTCCAAATTTTGTGACATAATTCCAGCCATAGAAAGGGACGCACGTATGCAGGAGTATCAGCAGAAGCTGTTACTAGATCTTAGCTCGGCTTTTCCACCAAACAACCGTGCAGGTGCAGGGAGTGAATCTCCCAGTTGTAACTTGACAAACATGGGACGGTCTCGTCATCTTCAACAGTCTACCCGTACCAGTAGGACCTTTTCTGGTGCCGGTAACAGCAATTTTATGGAATCTTTTCATAATTTTTTTAGACCCTCTTTTGCAAGGCCACCAGAGACAACAAGTCTGACACATACTCAACGGCTGGAGAGGATGATACAGGAGTATCTCCAAATGAACATCGATGCCATGACTGTGCAACTGGAGCCTTGCTCCTTTTGGGCTTCAAACATAGAAAAATGGCCAGAGCTCTCCAGTTACGCCTTGGAGATTTTGTCGTGTCCAGCTGCCAGCGTTGTCTCTGAACGTGTATTCAGTGCTGCTGGGTGTGTGCTGACAGATAAGCGCACGCGTCTGTCCAGTGACAATGTGGACAGACTGACGTTCATCAAAATGAACAAGTCATGGATCCAGAAGGAATTTACTACCCCTGTGTCATCCTGGGGAGAGTAAATGCTTGTGGATTTGGAATGTGCTTGATGCAAATCAAAACATCCTGTTTGCAACTAGGGCCCAAGTGCTGCCACTGATGTGGTGGGTGTCTGTGTGGCCCAATTTTTGGAAAAAAGGGAGACTCCGCTTGGAGTAACCCTTGCTTGCTGTGTTTTTAAAAGAAGCCAAGATGAACAGAGCTGGGATCAGGAAAGACTTTGCTACCTACCCCGGTGTCATCCTGGGGACGGCTAAGAATAGCGTATTTTTGAATGTGCTTGATGCAAATCAAAACATCCTGTTTGCAACTAGGGCCCAAGTGCTGCCACTGATGGGGTGGGTGTCTGTGTGGCCCAATTTTTGGAAAAAAGGGAGACTCCGCTTGGAGTAACCCTTGCTTGCTGTGTTTTTAAAAGAAGCCAAGATGAACAGAGCTGGGATCAGGAAAGACTTTGCTACCTACCCCGGTGTCATCCTGGGGACGGCTAAGAATAGCGTATTTTTGAATGTGCTTGATGCAAATCAAAACATCCTGTTTGCAACTAGGGCCCAAGTGCTGCCACTGATGTGGTGGGTGTCTGTGTGGCCCAATTTTTGGAAAAAAGGGAGACTCCGCTTGGAGTAACCCTTGCTTGCTGTGTTTTTAAAAGAAGCCAAGATGAACAGAGCTGGGATCAGGAAAGACTTTGCTACCTACCCCGGTGTCATCCTGGGGACGGCTAAGAATAGCGTATTTTTGAATGTGCTTGATGCAAATCAAAACATCCTGTTTGCAACTAGGGCCCAAGTGCTGCCACTGATGGGGTGGGTGTCTGTGTGGCCCAATTTTTGGAAAAAAGGGAGACTCCGCTTGGAGTAACCCTTGCTTGCTGTGTTTTTAAAAGAAGCCAAGATGAACAGAGCTGGGATCAGGAAAGACTTTGCTACCTACCCCGGTGTCATCCTGGGGACGGCTAAGAATAGCGTATTTTTGAATGTGCTTGATGCAAATCAAAACATCCTGTTTGCAACTAGGGCCGAAGTGCTGCCACTGATGGGGTGGGTGTCTGTGTGGCCCAATTTTTGGAAAAAAGGGAGACTCCGCTTGGAGTAACCCTTGCTTGCTGTGTTTTTAAAAGAAGCCAAGATGAACAGAGCTGGGATCAGGAAAGACTTTGCTACCTACCCCGGTGTCATCCTGGGGACGGATAAGAATGGCGTATTTTTGAATGTGCTTGATGCAAATCTAGCTGTGAAGTGTACAACTGGGGCACAACTGCTGCCACTGAATGGGTGGGTGTGTGTGGGGCCCAATTTTTGGAAAAAAGGGGAGACTCCGCTTGGAGTAACCCTTGCTTACATTGTTTTTAAAAGAAGCCAAGATGAACAAGTCATGGGTCAGCAAAGACTTTGCTACCTACCCCAGTGTCATCCTGGGGACGGCTAAGAATAGCGTATTTTTGAATGTGCTTGATGCAAATCAAAACATCCTGTTTGCAACTAGGGCCCAAGTGCTGCCACTGATGGGGTGGGTGTCTGTGTGGCCCAATTTTTGGAAAAAAGGGAGACTCCGCTTGGAGTAACCCTTGCTTGCTGTGTTTTTAAAAGAAGCCAAGATGAACAGAGCTGGGATCAGGAAAGACTTTGCTACCTACCCCGGTGTCATCCTGGGGACGGCTAAGAATAGCGTATTTTTGAATGTGCTTGATGCAAATCAAAACATCCTGTTTGCAACTAGGGCCGAAGTGCTGCCACTGATGGGGTGGGTGTCTGTGTGGCCCAATTTTTGGAAAAAAGGGAGACTCCGCTTGGAGTAACCCTTGCTTGCTGTGTTTTTAAAAGAAGCCAAGATGAACAGAGCTGGGATCAGGAAAGACTTTGCTACCTACCCCGGTGTCATCCTGGGGACGGATAAGAATGGCGTATTTTTGAATGTGCTTGATGCAAATCTAGCTGTGAAGTGTACAACTGGGGCACAACTGCTGCCACTGAATGGGTGGGTGTGTGTGGGGCCCAATTTTTGGAAAAAAGGGGAGACTCCGCTTGGAGTAACCCTTGCTTACATTGTTTTTAAAAGAAGCCAAGATGAACAAGTCATGGGTCAGCAAAGACTTTGCTACCTACCCCAGTGTCATCCTGGGGACGGCTAAGAATAGCGTATTTTTGAATGTGCTTGATGCAAATCAAAACATCCTGTTTGCAACTAGGGCCCAAGTGCTGCCACTGATGGGGTGGGTGTCTGTGTGGCCCAATTTTTGGAAAAAAGGGAGACTCCGCTTGGAGTAACCCTTGCTTGCTGTGTTTTTAAAAGAAGCCAAGATGAACAGAGCTGGGATCAGGAAAGACTTTGCTACCTACCCCGGTGTCATCCTGGGGACGGATAAGAATAGCGTATTTTTGAATGTGCTTGATGCAAATCAAAACATCCTGTTTGCAACTAGGGCCCAAGTGCTGCCACTGATGTGGTGGGTGTCTGTGTGGCCCAATTTTTGGAAAAAAGGGAGACTCCGCTTGGAGTAACCCTTGCTTGCTGTGTTTTTAAAAGAAGCCAAGATGAACAGAGCTGGGATCAGGAAAGACTTTGCTACCTACCCCGGTGTCATCCTGGGGACGGATAAGAATGGCGTATTTTTGAATGTGCTTGATGCAAATCTAGCTGTGAAGTGTACAACTGGGGCACAACTGCTGCCACTGAATGGGTGGGTGTGTGTGGGGCCCAATTTTTGGAAAAAAGGGGAGACTCCGCTTGGAGTAACCCTTGCTTACATTGTTTTTAAAAGAAGCCAAGATGAACAAGTCATGGGTCAGCAAAGACTTTGCTACCTACCCCAGTGTCATCCTGGGGACGGCTAAGAATAGCGTATTTTTGAATGTGCTTGATGCAAATCAAAACATCCTGTTTGCAACTAGGGCCCAAGTGCTGCCACTGATGGGGTGGGTGTCTGTGTGGCCCAATTTTTGGAAAAAAGGGAGACTCCGCTTGGAGTAACCCTTGCTTGCTGTGTTTTTAAAAGAAGCCAAGATGAACAGAGCTGGGATCAGGAAAGACTTTGCTACCTACCCCGGTGTCATCCTGGGGACGGATAAGAATGGCGTATTTTTGAATGTGCTTGATGCAAATCTAGCTGTGAAGTGTACAACTGGGGCACAACTGCTGCCACTGAATGGGTGGGTGTGTGTGGGGCCCAATTTTTGGAAAAAAGGGGAGACTCCGCTTGGAGTAACCCTTGCTTACATTGTTTTTAAAAGAAGCCAAGATGAACAAGTCATGGGTCAGCAAAGACTTTGCTACCTACCCCAGTGTCATCCTGGGGACGGCTAAGAATAGCGTATTTTTGAATGTGCTTGATGCAAATCAAAACATCCTGTTTGCAACTAGGGCCCAAGTGCTGCCACTGATGGGGTGGGTGTCTGTGTGGCCCAATTTTTGGAAAAAAGGGAGACTCCGCTTGGAGTAACCCTTGCTTGCTGTGTTTTTAAAAGAAGCCAAGATGAACAGAGCTGGGATCAGGAAAGACTTTGCTACCTACCCCGGTGTCATCCTGGGGACGGCTAAGAATAGCGTATTTTTGAATGTGCTTGATGCAAATCAAAACATCCTGTTTGCAACTAGGGCCGAAGTGCTGCCACTGATGGGGTGGGTGTCTGTGTGGCCCAATTTTTGGAAAAAAGGGAGACTCCGCTTGGAGTAACCCTTGCTTGCTGTGTTTTTAAAAGAAGCCAAGATGAACAGAGCTGGGATCAGGAAAGACTTTGCTACCTACCCCGGTGTCATCCTGGGGACGGATAAGAATGGCGTATTTTTGAATGTGCTTGATGCAAATCTAGCTGTGAAGTGTACAACTGGGGCACAACTGCTGCCACTGAATGGGTGGGTGTGTGTGGGGCCCAATTTTTGGAAAAAAGGGGAGACTCCGCTTGGAGTAACCCTTGCTTACATTGTTTTTAAAAGAAGCCAAGATGAACAAGTCATGGGTCAGCAAAGACTTTGCTACCTACCCCAGTGTCATCCTGGGGACGGCTAAGAATAGCGTATTTTTGAATGTGCTTGATGCAAATCAAAACATCCTGTTTGCAACTAGGGCCCAAGTGCTGCCACTGATGGGGTGGGTGTCTGTGTGGCCCAATTTTTGGAAAAAAGGGAGACTCCGCTTGGAGTAACCCTTGCTTGCTGTGTTTTTAAAAGAAGCCAAGATGAACAGAGCTGGGATCAGGAAAGACTTTGCTACCTACCCCGGTGTCATCCTGGGGACGGATAAGAATAGCGTATTTTTGAATGTGCTTGATGCAAATCAAAACATCCTGTTTGCAACTAGGGCCCAAGTGCTGCCACTGATGGGGTGGGTGTCTGTGTGGCCCAATTTTTGGAAAAAAGGGAGACTCCGCTTGGAGTAACCCTTGCTTGCTGTGTTTTTAAAAGAAGCCAAGATGAACAGAGCTGGGATCAGGAAAGACTTTGCTACCTACCCCGGTGTCATCCTGGGGACGGCTAAGAATAGCGTATTTTTGAATGTGCTTGATGCAAATCAAAACATCCTGTTTGCAACTAGGGCCCAAGTGCTGCCACTGATGTGGTGGGTGTCTGTGTGGCCCAATTTTTGGAAAAAAGGGAGACTCCGCTTGGAGTAACCCTTGCTTGCTGTGTTTTTAAAAGAAGCCAAGATGAACAGAGCTGGGATCAGGAAAGACTTTGCTACCTACCCCGGTGTCATCCTGGGGACGGATAAGAATGGCGTATTTTTGAATGTGCTTGATGCAAATCTAGCTGTGAAGTGTACAACTGGGGCACAACTGCTGCCACTGAATGGGTGGGTGTGTGTGGGGCCCAATTTTTGGAAAAAAGGGGAGACTCCGCTTGGAGTAACCCTTGCTTACATTGTTTTTAAAAGAAGCCAAGATGAACAAGTCATGGGTCAGCAAAGACTTTGCTACCTACCCCAGTGTCATCCTGGGGACGGCTAAGAATAGCGTATTTTTGAATGTGCTTGATGCAAATCAAAACATCCTGTTTGCAACTAGGGCCCAAGTGCTGCCACTGATGGGGTGGGTGTCTGTGTGGCCCAATTTTTGGAAAAAAGGGAGACTCCGCTTGGAGTAACCCTTGCTTGCTGTGTTTTTAAAAGAAGCCAAGATGAACAGAGCTGGGATCAGGAAAGACTTTGCTACCTACCCCGGTGTCATCCTGGGGACGGATAAGAATGGCGTATTTTTGAATGTGCTTGATGCAAATCTAGCTGTGAAGTGTACAACTGGGGCACAACTGCTGCCACTGAAGGGGTGGGTGTGTGGGGCCCAATTTTTGGAAAAAAGGGAGACTCCGCTTGGAGTCACCTTGCGGTGTTTTACATGACTTTAGAAGGGCGTGCCATGCCTATATCTGTGTGTCCTCCTCTTTTTCCTTGTCCAGCTGTTTTGTTTTCGCATGAGTACATGTCCTTGTCACTTTCCCATGTGTTTGTGTTGTGTTGTGAGTTGTTTGTCACCTTTTGGACACCTTTGAGGGTGTTTTCTAGGTGTTTTACTGTGTTTGTGATTGCCTGCCATTGTTTCCTATGGGCTCGAGTTCGGTTCGTCGAACGTTCGACGAGCCGAACTCGAGCCAGACCCCCCGTTCGGCGAACCGCCTCGAGCCGAACCGGGACCGGTTCGCTCATCTCTACTCTACACTGTAAAGCCAAATGACAGAAAATGTGGAACTTGCTGATGACTTTAACAATTCACATGGAGGGAAAAGCAGAGAGTAATGATGCTATTGCCTCTTTCAAATCCTGATATCATATAGAATTAATCTCACTTCTTTCTTTGTGCCGCTGAATCTGCTCATGGACTGGGCCTGTTCTTGTAGTGACCCTTTCTGGCCAAATTTTGCTTTTAACGGTTTGCTTCTTTTGTCTTGTATTATTCAAATTTGAAATGTATAAGTCTGAGTGATGGGTGTTTGACTGCCTTCTCTATGCCTCTGTTATTCCCTGGTGGTCTTTTACAGGGGCAATGGAGACTCTTATTAGACATGTTAGGTTTGGACTATGTTAATCAGTTCTCTTATAATGTCTAATATGAAACTCCTTTTGGATTCTGCCCCAAGTTGATCGCCAATCAGTTCTGTTAAACATTTTGTTGATGCTGTCAATGTCAACAGTTTTATTTAAATGGACTGCTCTCTTGTGCGTTCACGTTATGATACCCTCCTAAAAAATGTAAAAAAAGAATTATTACTATATATATATATATATATATATATATATATATATATAAGAAATAAAAATTGAATTTCATTTTTTTTTTCTCACCCCATCATTTAAAAAAAAAAAAAAAAAAGAAATTTAAGAAAGAGAACCTTTCTTATTGCCTCAACCATAAAAGTATGTTGAAAAATGATGGTGGAGGTGTTGTGCTGCAGGTATGGGTCCAGGTGCCGCTCGGGAAGACTGATGTTGCATTGGCTGGCCCCAGGGGTACAAGAGCGACAGTCTTTGGTATAAGGTTGCGGCACCAGCTGGTGTAGGGATTCCGTCTGGGATGATGGATGGATGGATGGCAGCAACTGGTGACGGTACTTCAAGGTAGCGGGTATCGTGATAGGCTACCGGTGCGGAGGCTTGCAGAAGAAGGTAGGGATTTGGCAGCAGCACACTGTAATGAAAACTGATATCAGCAACTGAACTAGCACTAAGTATAAACAGCAGCAGTACTGTGCTAGTGAACCTGATTACAGCAATGAGTCCAAGTTTAACTCATTGCCCAGGAAACTCTCGAAGGGCAGAGGTGCCTTAAATATCTGCAGCCTCCCAGCTGACCTGGGAGACACTTCCGGGTTAAGAGGACACTGGCCCTTTATGAAGTGGATGTGGCTGCAGGCATTCCCTATGGGAAGAGGCCTGGAGCCTGACAGGAGTACAGACGCTCTGTGAGGCTGCAGCATGGGATGAGTACGGGACCACAGCCGCAGGACGCCTGGACAGATGAGGGAATCCACAACCTCGCTGGGAAAGGAGAGCAGGAGAGTGCGAGGACGCCGGTATGGGTATTACAAGAATATTTTAGTATCATTTAGTAAATGTTCTTGTCTTTCATCATCTTTTTTGTCCACATAAGTTAGCACTCAAGATATTCTGATTTAACCCCTTCCTGCAGCAAGTTTTAATGGCCCTAACCAGGTCTCATTTTTCATATCAGACCTATGTCTCTTTATGTGGGAATATCTTTGGAATGGTCTGATCCCAGTGATTTTAAGCTTTATTTTTTTGGGTTACATATTGTTCTTTTAGTGGTGGCTCTCGGTTGATATGGTTTCCGTTTAAATATGAAAATATCTGGATGTTGCCCAAAATTTACCAAACGTAGAAATTTTGAAGTGACCTTTTTTGAGGGGCCTATATGTTATAAAACCGCATTAGGCCTCTTTCACACATCAGTGATTCTGGTACGTATGTGCTTTTTTTATACGTACCAGAATCACTGACATACGCAGACCCATTATAATCAATGGGTCTGCTCACACATCAGTGATTTTTCACTGAACGTGTCTCCATGCAGCGTACACCCATGGCTGTGATTCTGCACGGAGACAAGTCAGTTTTTTTTCTGGCATCACTGATGACCCACAGACCACACTATGGTGTGATCCGTGAAACACGTACCAGAAAATCACGGACATATTAAATATTAAATATTTTCAACTTACCTTGCCTGCGATTCGCTGTGCAGCCTCTGCTCTCGGCAGCTCCTGCCTGGCTCATGAATATTCATGAGCAGGAACTGCCGACCCGGAAGTAGCTGCTGAGAGCGGCGGGCGGACGCTGCAGAGCTGAGGACTTCAGCACCATGGACAGCAGGTGCGAAGGCAGGTGAGTAATGTCCATATGCAATCACGGATCACGGATTGCACATGGACAACCCACGTGTGCCGTGAATCACGGAACACGGAGGGACATGTGCGTGTTTTACACATCAATGAGGAACGTCAGTGTTTTTCACTGACGTATGAAACGGGCCTTACACGAAGTATCCAAAACAACATTCATTAAGTTTTAGGTGCTTCACAGGAACAAACACCAAGTGGAATGCAAATTTTTTATTTTTTTTTAACTAAATGTTGATTCATTTTTTTTAAAAAAAAAACCCCAAAATGTAAAAAGAGAAAATTGACTGCACGTAAGTTCCAAAATACAATCTTGAATCTGACAATACCCTACCTATGGCTGTTTAAAATTGTTGGTAGGGCTCAGAAGGGAAGGCCATTTGGCTATTTTAATGCAGATTTGCTGAAATAGTTTGCAGGCCCCCTAACATGCAAGCATGACAGAAAACCAGAACAGTAGAAAACCCAATAAATTGAGCTACAAGGACTGTGGAACCCTTTTTTCCTCCATAATGGACATAAGTGGAGGGCTTGCTTTTTGCTGGATGAGTAGAAGTTTTAATTGGTATAATTTTGGGCTACATAACATTTTTCATGGCTTTTTAAAACAATATCTGGGAGGCAGAATGAACAAAGATGGCCAAACCTCATGATCTACTGGCTCTTAGTTTGTCTGCTGTTAGTGAACTGTTTTTGTCTTACTGAATTGAGATTTACAGTTAGGTCTAGAAATATTTGGACAGTGACACAAATTTTGGAATTTTACTTGTTTAGCAAAACATATTCAATATACAGTTATGTAATCAATAGGCATTTTTAAGGTCATATTCTCAGCTTTAATTTGAGGGTATACACATCCTAATTGGAGTAAGGGTTTAGGAATTACAGCTGTTTAACATGTAGCTGCCTCTTTTTCAAGGGATCAAAAGTAATTGGACTATTATCTCAAAAAGTCTTTAATGGTCTGCATAGGCTATTCCTTCATGAATCTGTGACGCCCTGGACCTCAGGGGTCACAGAACACCATCACACATA
Source organism: Anomaloglossus baeobatrachus (assembly GCF_048569485.1). NCBI lineage: Eukaryota > Metazoa > Chordata > Amphibia > Anura > Aromobatidae > Anomaloglossus > Anomaloglossus baeobatrachus. Next base: position 541,013,454 of record NC_134357.1, on the reverse strand, counting down.
TACACACCCCTCCCCTAGTAGGGAACATCCGTCAAACAAAAACCCTTGTTGCCTCCTCCAGGGTCTGATGTCCACACCAGGTGGGGCGGAGCCAGGCGGTTGGCCCCATCCACCGAGGAGTTCACAGGCCTGGAGGCGGGAAAAACAGTTAGAGTTTGGAGTTCAAGTGCAGTGGAGTTGGAGGTTGAAGTGGAGAGACTGAGTGTCTGGGTCGGAGCCCAGGCACCGTCAGCAAGGTCGGCAGATGGTGATGGCCGTCTGCAGGAGTTAGTGGACGTCCGCGGAACCGGCCGGTACCGAACTGGGGAACGGAGGGAAGCTAAGCACCAAGGCAGGGTACTCAGACCCCGACTGGGCTCAGAAGCCGCTGTAACGGTCTAATTCGCTGATTGCGGTCTGGACCTCAGGGGTTCATTCCCACCCAAGTCCCGTCAGAAGGCAACAGCCCAACCCGTCCGGATAAGAGCCACCGCCAACGGCCATAGATCCAAGGGCCAGCGCCTGCGGGCAAAACGGGCTCTCCCGACACGTACAAGCCGGGGAGCGGACCACCCGTGGGAATCCATAGTGGTCAAACACTTACACACAGGTGCAGGGAAAGACAGCCGCCACCAACCCGTCCGGGGAGAGTGAAGAAGCCGCAGCCGACTGTGGGTCCCGTCCATCCAGCCGTTTGGTTTACCAGAGACACTGTCATTGACTATCTGAGTGAGTACACCAGTGCCATTCAGCACAGCGCTGCCCCGCATCCGCGCTGCCTCCCCGCATCGGCACCTGCACCTATCGCCTACTCACTAAAACACCCCCCCAACCAGAGCCCCGGGACCAACAACCCCTACACACGGAGGGGCCAACACCTTAGCTGCTCTCCGCCATCGCTCCCGGGAACCCCCGTCACCAGCAGCGGTGGTGCCCACCATCACCACAACCCCGTGGGTGGCGTCACAACCGACATCCCACCACCAAACCCCCCCCCTTTTCACTCGTGGGCGAGGAGGCGCTGCTCAAGCCCCCGGGTTCGGCCCTGTGCTCGAGCCACTGAGGAGCAGAAGCACCGGACCCGAGCGCCAGAGATTCCTCAGGCCAGTGGCGTTCCCAAAAAAACCCTCTCCGCCCGCGACAAATCCATAATCAATTAAGCAGTTAGAAGGTCTGGAGCTGATTCAAGGTGTAAGGCCTAAGACATGGCAAGAAAATCGGTGTGAGTGTAGTGCGATAAAACATCGCATTCCACTCGAACCAATTCTAGCCTGTGTGTCAGCGCACATGAGCGATTATTTTCTCAGCCCTAATCGGACCGAGAAAACAATTGTAGCATGCTGCGATTGTAATGCGAGACTCTTTTCTCTTGCACCCATTCAAGTGAATGGGACGAGAGAAAAATCGCACTGCACTCGCGGTACACCGGTGTACCACGCGTGCAGAGCGAGAATCGCAATAGCTGGCTATGGAGGAGAGTGAGAAAGAAGAGGAAGATTCCGCACATACAACAGAGGCACACCAAGAAATTATGCTGTATAAAATAACACACCTTTATTTATTGCACAGAGAAGACATGTTAAAATCAATTAAAAACCATACAACAGGACAAAGAAGCACCTGCTGAGCTGAGCCAAGCGCCCCCAATCTTATACTATGTATGTGACAATCAAAATACAATATAATGCCAAAAAAGAGGTCATAGACAGACCAAACACCTGGGTGATGCAATATCAGATATCAGATATCCCTACTTAGAACACTGTCTTGTAGCTGGAGCGGGCACAAACAAAGTAATTAATCACGGCATAGGTACATGCATAGATCACGCTATAAATTTGTCCCTGTAATACCACTCCCTATAGAAAATATGTCTAAGACAGTGTATAGGCAGGTATACGTCACTTTATAGTAGCCTATGGAAAGGACATACAACATGTAAAATGCATATGCAGTGCACATGCGGACAATGTAGAATATATAAATGGTCTGGCTGTTAGAATCACAGTCAGATCGAATACACCGGCGCAGTAGTCAGATCATGCAAGCCAGATTGCAGCCGGTGGCCGCAGCACTCTGGGATTGTGTATCCAATCAACCAGACATGCACGACGCAGCAAGATAATCAGTGTTCACCCACATAGCAAATGGATATACAACAAAAGTGTCAGGAGGATGCAGGTCAGAGTAACCTCAACTGTCAAGAGCTAAGGCCATGTTCTAAGAGAGCGGGATACGATAAAACTGAATAGTCACCGGTCAAACCCAGGGAAGGTCAGTCATGTCAGTGGAGCATGGGGGCAGTCAGGCAGGGTGCTCAGCTGTAGGTGGCCGACGCGTGTCGCCGCAGCAGCGGCTTCATCAGGGCGGGTAGCGAAAGTGCAATAGAAGGCGGTATATATGTATATGAGTGTATAATTAGTAAACGACGTACACACACCTGTAGAGTCGTATATTCACCTGGGGCTGTGCGATACGGCGCCATGCTGCGCATGCGCATTGTGGCCGAACAGCGGTTGCTATTGACTTAGTGGGACATCACACTGCGCATGCGCGAGGTCGGGCGGACGGAAGAGCCCAGTGACCAAACCACTGCAGCAGGCAAAGTAATACCAAACGTGTATATGGAGCATCGTTAGTGCAGCGTAACCAGGGCTTTGATCCCAAGAGGGGCCAATTGCAGGACACCGCAAAGATAGAGGTCCATCCTGGTTCTGTGAGCATATACAATATGTATGGATAAAAAAGCTGTCATAAAGGGGGACACAGACATGGGGATCCTCTATATAGCGTGCATCCAATAAGTGGACGCACAGCTATGCAAGGCCAGACAGCATCATCCCACAGCAATCCATCATGAGAAGTAAGGGGGGGGGGGGGAAAGAATACATGTAAATGTAAATGTGATATTGGATGCACCGTGCAAAAATGAGGGACGAACACGACTGCACATGCATGTAGATGGGACAATGAAGGTGTCCTACATGAATAGAAGAGGGGCATACACTCCTATTGATCTAATATTTACTGGGTAGTTTACACACTTTGCCCAGAATCGCCAACCAGTCATAGACCATAATGATAGAAGTACATATATGTACACCTATCATGACCCTAAATGACACTGGGCATGTTGGAGTCAAATGTTTCACCAAAAAAACCCGTGTGTACGAATAAAAGAACATAAATATCTCCCATAAGACACCCAGATGGGTTGTTACATGCTGCACCCCAACGCTGGCCGAATCGGAGAGGGGGGGGGGGAAAGGGGGAGGAAAAAGGAGCGGTTTTTTGGGGTTTCTTCGAATCCAACATGCCCTATTGAGGCTAAATAGCACCAGTTATGGGACCATTAAACAGATATCTGACATTGCACCAAGGGTAATGTACATCAGAATAAGATAATGGAAGAGTATTCGTATAATAGAATTTTATACAAAGGCACATTACAGAGTCAAATAATTTTGTTGCGAGGATCACAAATAGCCGGCCCAGAGAAGGACTTTGAGCCATATGTGTCTCTAAAGGTATTTAGTAAAGTCATAATGTGTAGAGAAGGAATTTGCTATAGACATATGACACAGATGTAGGGGGTCCATCCTGGGTCCAAAAGGCTGGTGAACGATTTTGATGGACGGAGCTAGATGATGATTGGCCGTGTGCTGTGATAGTCCCGTAAGACACTTGGTCACAGGGTCCAGCCGTTGGGCGTATCCGTACGTACAGAGGATGTCAGGGGATAAAATTCCACCTACAGTAAAGGAGAGGTACATAGAGCAGTTAGTATGACATGAATGAAAAAGATGTAATTAGAATACAAACCCACATGAAAAAGAGGGTTGTATCAACCGAGGAACCCAGTAAAGAGGAGTTCCTCATTAAGACCCAATGGACTCAAAGAGTGTAATTGAAAGATCCATCTGGATTCGTTCTGAAGGAGCCATCTGGTACACGAACCTCCCCTGGCGCTAGTGTGGCACCTCTGTAATCCAAAGACACGGGTGCCACGCGGGCTGCCATGGTGGAAAGATAAAAAGTGGGCTGCCACAGGTGTCAATGGTTTACCTTTTAGGGTATCAGAGGACGCCAAATTGATTGTCGAGAAGTGTTTTTGGATCCTTTTTCTTAATTCCTGTGTTGTTTGGCCAACATATACTTTATCGCACGGACAAATCATACAGTATATCACGTTCCTCGTCTTGCAGTTGATGTAAGACTTAATGGGATGGTTTGTGGAGTCCTGAGGATTAAAAAAGGTGTTATGAGTCACTTGCATGAAACCACAAATATTGCAATCACCGCATGGGAAGGAGCCCCTGAGGTTGACACCGCGCTGTAGCTTAGTTGTAGGTCTGACAAAATGGCTGCGGGTCAACAGATCTCTCAAATTGGGGGCACGTCGGGCAGTGAGCATGGGCTGAGAGGAGACTACCGTGGAGGTTTGCGCGTCCGTGGTCAAGATGGGCCAGTGTCTCTGCAGGATGCTTCTCACCTGCTGCCATTCATTATTGAAGGTAGTGATGAATCTCACATAGTTATCTTTACATCTTGGCTGTGGTTGGATGAGAGACTCCTGTGTTTCACCTCTAGCCCTCTGAAATGCTTTGGATACAATTTTCCTGGGATATCCACGTTTCACAAACCTGGAAGTAAGGTTAGAGGCTTGTTGACCAAAATCCATGTCGCCACTGCAATTGCGCCGCACTCGCAGAAATTGCCCAGTGGGTATACCTGCTCGGATGTGTCGAGGGTGGAAGCTCGAAAAATGTAATAGGGCGTTGGTTGCTGTAGCCTTTCTGTATAGATTAGTCGCAAGGCCACCATCTTTGATGGAAACTTCCAGGTCCAAGAAAGAAACAGCTGTAGATGAGATATGGTGGGAGAGAAAAATATTGAGAGTATTAATATTTAGGCCGGAAATGAATGAGTGACAGTCTTCCTCCGTACCCTCCCAGACGAAAAAAATATCGTCAATGTAACGATGCCAATGCGATACCCCCTTCTTGAATTCCTGGGATTGGAAGACTATGGTGGATTCCCACCAACCTAAAAAAAGGTTGGCGAAAGATGGAGCACACCGTACGCCCATAGCCACTCCGGAGATCTGTCTGTAGTATGTCCTATCAAATAGGAAGAAATTATGACGTAGGACAAAATCCAGGAGGTCCACCAGGAAAGAGTCATGCATGCGGTCTGAACGATGTTGTAGGTCCAAAAAATGAGTGACCGCATGCATGCCATCCGAATGCCGAATATTGGTGTACAGTGACTCGACGTCACATGTTACCAAGAATGCACCAGGGGGCACAATGACATCCTTATAGATCTTAATAAAATTAACTGTATCCTGGACAAAGGAGGGGAGCCGGCTCACCAGTGGTTGGAGGAAGAAGTCCACATAGGTGCCGGCTTTTTCACAGAGACTGCCTATACTAGCCACAATGGGCCTACCCGGGGGTCTAGTAACGGATTTATGGACCTTGGGAAGCAGGTAAAAGGTGGGAACAATGGGATCTGGGACCCACATGTACTTGAGTTCTTTATCGGTAATGATACCATGACACTGTGCGGAATGTAAGAGTAGTTGAAATTTGGATTTGAATACTTGTCGGGCCGGAGGGCAGCTTGGTGTAAAAATCCGTGTTGTTTAGCTGTCTATGAGCCTCCTCCAAGTACATGTCGGTGGGCCAGATCACCACGTTCCCACCCTTGTCCGCTTCTTTGATGAGGAATTTATTATTCCCCCTAAGTTTGGAGATGGCCTGCCTTTCCTGTATTGACAAGTTAGGAGCCCTGGGGGTGCCAGATGTCAATTTGGCAATGTCTGCTCTAGCCAGTTCGAAGAATATTTTTATGGCTGGCACCAGGGCAAAAGATGGAGCTGCCATAGATTTGTTCCTCAGGGGGAAATGTCTCCTACCTGGTCCATCCGTATTCTCCTCCAGCAGTTCCAGCAGGTCCTGAAAAGTCTGTCGTTCGTCCGGCGTCATGTTGTCAATAATTTGGGGTCTCCTGTAAATGACCTGGAAAACGAGATTCCGGCAGAAAAGGTATAGATCTTTAGTCAAAGAAAATTTGTCAATGGCATGAGTCGGTGAGAAAGTCAATCCACGTTCCAGCACAGAGGTCTCTTGTGGAGAGAGAGTGTAAGTAGACAGGTTAATGATCTGCAAGGAATCGCCTACCTCAACCTCGGTGTTCGTGCTGGTGCCCTCAATGGCCGAATCTAGAATCGATACCTCGCTTGCCGGAATGGCATTTGACGGTAGCTGTGTCCCTGTTTTCTTCTGGTTTTTCCTCTTGCGGCCACCCCTTCTGGTCCTACGTCGGGATCGCTGCTTGTTGATAAAAAATCGCTAGAACTACTTTCTTGTGGTAGGGAAGAGGTATTACTAGTATTGGCAAAGGGTCTATTAGTGCCCTGGCCTCTGCTATTTCCTCTGTGTCTCCATCTAAATGCCATTTTATTGTCGAAGTCGGACCTATCCCTCTGAAACTTCCCACACTTCCTGTCTATAATTTCTTTCTCGTACTTGTCCATCTGCTCCTTTAGTTTGGCCTGGAAGGGTCCAACTTGTGAGCGATCTTCAAGTTTGGCCATTTTGTGGGCAGAGGTCAGGTCCGATGTGAGAATGGAAAACTCATCGGAAACCCTAGTTCGTGGTGCAGAGGAGAAGACATTGTCCGAATTCGGACAATGTCTTCTCCTCTGCACCACGAACTAGGGTTTCCGATGAGTTTTCCATTCTCACATCGGACCTGACCTCTGCCCACAAGACAGGCATACGTCTCTGGTGGAACATACGCAGCCTCGAGGAATACCTCAGGGCTGGTATTGTTCCACGAGGCCTTCGGGTTAACATCTTCCCCGCCTGGGAACCCTCTGCCGCTTTCCAGGACACCTGGGAGCAGGGCCTCCTCCGGTGCTCAAGCATACTTATAAATATGTTGCTTGAGCATGACAGAACATTGCTAGCAACCACTAAGACTAACATCAAAGATCTAGAGGCCAAAATGGCCAAACTTGAAGATCGCTCACAAGTTGGACCCTTCCAGGCCAAACTAAAGGAGCAGATGGACAAGTACGAGAAAGAAATTATAGACAGGAAGTGTGGGAAGTTTCAGAGGGATAGGTCCGACTTCGACAATAAAATGGCATTTAGATGGAGACACAGAGGAAATAGCAGAGGCCAGGGCACTAATAGACCCTTTGCCAATACTAGTAATACCTCTTCCCTACCACAAGAAAGTAGTTCTAGCGATTTTTTTATCAACAAGCAGCGATCCCGACGTAGGACCAGAAGGGGTGGCCGCAAGAGGAAAAACCAGAAGAAAACAGGGACACAGCTACCGTCAAATGCCATTCCGGCAAGCGAGGTATCGATTCTAGATTCGGCCATTGAGGGCACCAGCACGAACACCGAGGTTGAGGTAGGCGATTCCTTGCAGATCATTAACCTGTCTACTTACACTCTCTCTCCACAAGAGACCTCTGTGCTGGAACGTGGATTGACTTTCTCACCGACTCATGCCGTTGACAAATTTTCTTTGACTAAAGATCTATACCTTTTCTGCCGGAATCTCGGTTTCCAGGTCATTTACAGGAGACCCCAAATTATTGACAACATGACGCCGGACGAACGACAGACTTTTCAGGACCTGCTGGAACTGCTGGAGGAGAATACGGATGGACCAGGTAGGAGACATTTCCCCCTGAGGAACAAATCTATGGCAGCTCCATCTTTTGCCCTGGTGCCAGCCATAAAAATATTCTTCGAACTGGCTAGAGCAGACATTGCCAAATTGACATCTGGCACCCCCAGGGCTCCTAACTTGTCAATACAGGAAAGGCAGGCCATCTCCAAACTTAGGGGGAATAATAAATTCCTCATCAAAGAAGCGGACAAGGGTGGGAACGTGGTGATCTGGCCCACCGACATGTACTTGGAGGAGGCTCATAGACAGCTAAACAACACGGATTTTTACACCAAGCTGCCCTCCGACCCGACACAAGTATTCAAATCCAAATTTCAACTACTCTTACATTCCGCACAGTGTCATGGTATCATTACCGATAAAGAACTCAAGTACATGTGGGTCCCAGATCCCATTGTTCCCACCTTTTACCTGCTTCCCAAGGTCCATAAATCCGTTACTAGACCCCCGGGTAGGCCCATTGTGGCTAGTATAGGCAGTCTCTGTGAAAAAGCCGGCACCTATGTGGACTTCTTCCTCCAACCACTGGTGAGCCGGCTCCCCTCCTTTGTCCAGGATACAGTTAATTTTATTAAGATCTGTAAGGATGTCATTGTGCCCCCTGGTGCATTCTTGGTAACATGTGACGTCGAGTCACTGTACACCAATATTCGGCATTCGGATGGCATGCATGCGGTCACTCATTTTTTGGACCTACAACATCGTTCAGACCGCATGCATGACTCTTTCCTGGTGGACCTCCTGGATTTTGTCCTACGTCATAATTTCTTCCTATTTGATAGGACATACTACAGACAGATCTCCGGAGTGGCTATGGGCGTACGGTGTGCTCCATCTTTCGCCAACCTTTTTTTAGGTTGGTGGGAATCCACCATAGTCTTCCAATCCCAGGAATTCAAGAAGGGGGTATCGCATTGGCATCGTTACATTGACGATATTTTTTTCGTCTGGGAGGGTACGGAGGAAGACTGTCACTCATTCATTTCCGGCCTAAATATTAATACTCTCAATATTTTTCTCTCCCACCATATCTCATCTACAGCTGTTTCTTTCTTGGACCTGGAAGTTTCCATCAAAGATGGTGGCCTTGCGACTAATCTATACAGAAAGTCTACAGCAACCAACGCCCTATTACATTTTTCGAGCTTCCACCCTCGACACATCCGAGCAGGTATACCCACTGGGCAATTTCTGCGAGTGCGGCGCAATTGCAGTGGCGACATGGATTTTGGTCAACAAGCCTCTAACCTTACTTCCAGGTTTGTGAAACGTGGATATCCCAGGAAAATTGTATCCAAAGCATTTCAGAGGGCTAGAGGTGAAACACAGGAGTCTCTCATCCAACCACAGCCAAGATGTAAAGATAACTATGTGAGATTCATCACTACCTTCAATAATGAATGGCAGCAGGTGAGAAGCATCCTGCAGAGACACTGGCCCATCTTGACCACGGACACGCAAACCTCCACGGTAGTCTCCTCTCAGCCCATGCTCACTGCCCGACGTGCCCCCAATTTGAGAGATCTGTTGACCCGCAGCCATTTTGTCAGACCTACAACTAAGCTACAGCGCGGTGTCAACCTCAGGGGCTCCTTCCCATGCGGTGATTGCAATATTTGTGGTTTCATGCAAGTGACTCATAACACCTTTTTTAATCCTCAGGACTCCACAAACCATCCCATTAAGTCTTACATCAACTGCAAGACGAGGAACGTGATATACTGTATGATTTGTCCGTGCGATAAAGTATATGTTGGCCAAACAACACAGGAATTAAGAAAAAGGATCCAAAAACACTTCTCGACAATCAATTTGGCGTCCTCTGATACCCTAAAAGGTAAACCATTGACACCTGTGGCAGCCCACTTTTTATCTTTCCACCATGGCAGCCCGCGTGGCACCCGTGTCTTTGGATTACAGAGGTGCCACACTAGCGCCAGGGGAGGTTCGTGTACCAGATGGCTCCTTCAGAACGAATCCAGATGGATCTTTCAATTACACTCTTTGAGTCCATTGGGTCTTAATGAGGAACTCCTCTTTACTGGGTTCCTCGGTTGATACAACCCTCTTTTTCATGTGGGTTTGTATTCTAATTACATCTTTTTCATTCATGTCATACTAACTGCTCTATGTACCTCTCCTTTACTGTAGGTGGAATTTTATCCCCTGACATCCTCTGTACGTACGGATACGCCCAACGGCTGGACCCTGTGACCAAGTGTCTTACGGGACTATCACAGCACACGGCCAATCATCATCTAGCTCCGTCCATCAAAATCGTTCACCAGCCTTTTGGACCCAGGATGGACCCCCTACATCTGTGTCATATGTCTATAGCAAATTCCTTCTCTACACATTATGACTTTACTAAATACCTTTAGAGACACATATGGCTCAAAGTCCTTCTCTGGGCCGGCTATTTGTGATCCTCGCAACAAAATTATTTGACTCTGTAATGTGCCTTTGTATAAAATTCTATTATACGAATACTCTTCCATTATCTTATTCTGATGTACATTACCCTTGGTGCAATGTCAGATATCTGTTTAATGGTCCCATAACTGGTGCTATTTAGCCTCAATAGGGCATGTTGGATTCGAAGAAACCCCAAAAAACCGCTCCTTTTTCCTCCCCCTTCCCCCCCCCCCCCTCTCCGATTCGGCCAGCGTTGGGGTGCAGCATGTAACAACCCATCTGGGTGTCTTATGGGAGATATTTATGTTCTTTTATTCGTACACACGGGTTTTTTTGGTGAAACATTTGACTCCAACATGCCCAGTGTCATTTAGGGTCATGATAGGTGTACATATATGTACTTCTATCATTATGGTCTATGACTGGTTGGCGATTCTGGGCAAAGTGTGTAAACTACCCAGTAAATATTAGATCAATAGGAGTGTATGCCCCTCTTCTATTCATGTAGGACACCTTCATTGTCCCATCTACATGCATGTGCAGTCGTGTTCGTCCCTCATTTTTGCACGGTGCATCCAATATCACATTTACATTTACATGTATTCTTCCCCCCCCCCCCTTACTTCTCATGATGGATTGCTGTGGGATGATGCTGTCTGGCCTTGCATAGCTGTGCGTCCACTTATTGGATGCACGCTATATAGAGGATCCCCATGTCTGTGTCCCCCTTTATGACAGCTTTTTTATCCATACATATTGTATATGCTCACAGAACCAGGATGGACCTCTATCTTTGCGGTGTCCTGCAATTGGCCCCTCTTGGGATCAAAGCCCTGGTTACGCTGCACTAACGATGCTCCATATACACGTTTGGTATTACTTTGCCTGCTGCAGTGGTTTGGTCACTGGGCTCTTCCGTCCGCCCGACCTCGCGCATGCGCAGTGTGATGTCCCACTAAGTCAATAGCAACCGCTGTTCGGCCACAATGCGCATGCGCAGCATGGCGCCGTATCGCACAGCCCCAGGTGAATATACGACTCTACAGGTGTGTGTACGTCGTTTACTAATTATACACTCATATACATATATACCGCCTTCTATTGCACTTTCGCTACCCGCCCTGATGAAGCCGCTGCTGCGGCGACACGCGTCGGCCACCTACAGCTGAGCACCCTGCCTGACTGCCCCCATGCTCCACTGACATGACTGACCTTCCCTGGGTTTGACCGGTGACTATTCAGTTTTATCGTATCCCGCTCTCTTAGAACATGGCCTTAGCTCTTGACAGTTGAGGTTACTCTGACCTGCATCCTCCTGACACTTTTGTTGTATATCCATTTGCTATGTGGGTGAACACTGATTATCTTGCTGCGTCGTGCATGTCTGGTTGATTGGATACACAATCCCAGAGTGCTGCGGCCACCGGCTGCAATCTGGCTTGCATGATCTGACTACTGCGCCGGTGTATTCGATCTGACTGTGATTCTAACAGCCAGACCATTTATATATTCTACATTGTCCGCATGTGCACTGCATATGCATTTTACATGTTGTATGTCCTTTCCATAGGCTACTATAAAGTGACGTATACCTGCCTATACACTGTCTTAGACATATTTTCTATAGGGAGTGGTATTACAGGGACAAATTTATAGCGTGATCTATGCATGTACCTATGCCGTGATTAATTACTTTGTTTGTGCCCGCTCCAGCTACAAGACAGTGTTCTAAGTAGGGATATCTGATATCTGATATTGCATCACCCAGGTGTTTGGTCTGTCTATGACCTCTTTTTTGGCATTATATTGTATTTTGATTGTCACATACATAGTATAAGATTGGGGGCGCTTGGCTCAGCTCAGCAGGTGCTTCTTTGTCCTGTTGTATGGTTTTTAATTGATTTTAACATGTCTTCTCTGTGCAATAAATAAAGGTGTGTTATTTTATACAGCATAATTTCTTGGTGTGCCTCTGTTGTATGTGCGGAATCTTCCTCTTCTTTCTCACATTGATCCCCTTTTCCGCACTGGTGTGCACCCAAATAATATACTTCTCTCAGTATTAGTGGTGCGCTCCAACACCCACTTCTTTGGCTATGGAGGAGAGGGGGAGAGAAATGCCTCCCTCCTCTCCTACGTGGCAGCCTGCCCCTCATCAGTGCCGGCCCGCCCCCTGGAGCTGAGGTCCGCTCGCACAGTCGGACCTCAGACGCAGGGATACTAGCATGACCCTCGGCTCCTGCTGTGCTGCCAGCATGAGCAGAGTGTAATGCGAGCATCGCACTAGTGCCCCGTGTGGCCCCGGCCTAACATTTGCATTCGGAAGCTGTTTTTGTGTACCCACAACATACGGTCAAAGGATCTCTCAATGGAGCAAAAACAGACCATCATTGTACTGAAAAAAAGAAGAAATCCATCAAAGATAGCAATTATGTTAGGGGGGGACAAATCAAGAGTTTTGTATATTCTGGGGAAGAAGTTAACACACTGGAGAGCTTGGGAACTCAAAGTGCCCTGGATGTCCAAGGATGACAATACTCGTGGATGATCACAGAATCCTTTTCTTAGTGAAGGAAAAACATCCACCAAAGTAAAGAAGACTCTCTAGGAAGTGGGTGTTTCACTATCTAAGTCTACCATAAAGAGAAGACTTCATAAGAGCAAATACAAAGGGTTCACCACAAGGTACAAAATATTGATCCACCTTAAAAATAGGCCAGATTAGACTTTGTCAAAAAGCACCTAAAGAAAGCATTCTATGGACAGATGAAATGAAGATTAACCTGCAGATTGATGGGAAGAAGAAAGTATGCAAAGAAATGGAATATTCTGCAATGGCAAAGTATGCAAAGTCGATCACCAGATGTGAATCCCATCGAGCTGGATTTCACATGCTTAAAGTTAAGGTGTCGCGTTTTTATTTTTGTATTAAAAATAGTGATTATGAAATAAAGTATTTTTAATACAAAATTAAACTCACTGTTTAGTTTTTATTTAATTTTAGTTTTACTGAAGCACTGGGGGCTGCCATCTTGGATTTACTGTGAGTAATGACAGTTACTCACCTCCTTTATGGCCGCGCCCAGGGCATTGGGTCTGATAGTCGGGCTCCGACCCCTATACTTAATACAGAAATAGCGTCTGCTGTGAAATGGACGCGTCCCCTGGGCTGTCCAGATCACAGCAGAGGGAGAAGATCAGCGCCACCTTTGTGGAGCACACAGCGTATGCTGTGTGCTCCACTTTCCCCCTGTCATCCGCTGGGATGAATGGGGTGAGTACCGGAGCCGGGCAATGTGATTGCACCGTAACTGATCCTGCCACGCACCCCCCACTCTGCCACGCACCCCCCCTCCGCTCACTCCCCCACCGCTCACCCACCCCACGTGTGCTCACCTCTGGCCTCCGCTGCTCGTACTGTGATCGCTGACAGGACAGGCTGCTACGAGGCACAGGTCTGAGGTGAGTGCATGTGGCTGGAAGCGGTGATCGTGGCATGACATCTGTAGTGCAGTACCGTTCAGGCTGCAGATCACCCCTTTTCGCTGCATGTCACCTCGGACCTCCGATCCCGGCTGGCAGCACAGTATATGGGGGCGCGGGATATGGTAAGGCATTGGGAGACAGCCAGCGGGGCATAGGGATACACTGCGGCATGGGATATAGTGGAGTACTTTGCAGCTGACATTAATGACACTTTAGACATTAGGATCATTCTGCGGCCATCAACAAAATAGCTCCATACTGTGATCCTAAACTTCATCTTCCCTTATCCCGTTGGAAACACCCAGATTGGGAGGGGAGCTGTGACATCACACACAAGAGAGCAGATTACACCCACTTTTACTGCAGTTGTAATGTGAGCTAGTTCTACAGTAGCTCTAAAGCAGGATTTCAGCAGCTGCTCCCTCTAGTATTTAAGAGTGGAAAATATCAAACTTTTAATTTTTGTTTTACATTTTTCTCAATTAAAAACAAAATATTATTTAAACATAATATTAAAACATCAATACTTTACATTTTTTCAGTTATTGAAAAAAAAATGTTTTTTGATGACCCCTTCCATTTATGACAAAACGTAAGGCAGAAAGACTCACAAACAAGCAACAATTAATTTCAGTTGCAGTAGGCCTGGCATAGCATTGCAAAGGAGGAAACCCAACGTTTAATGATGTCCAAGGCTTCCAGACCTCAGGCAGTCATTGCCTGCAAAACATTCTCTACGAAGATTTGAAAATGAACATTTTTTTTTTGTGGTAAAGCAAATTAGTCCAATTACATTTGAGCCCCTGAAATGAGGAGCCCTTGTACAAAAATGGTTGCAATTCCTAAGCATTTTCATAGGATATTTTTGTTTAACTCCTTTAAATCTGAAAGCCTGCACTTCAAGTGCATCTCAGTTGTTTCATTTTAAATAAAAAATAGCGCCATGCACAGTCCAAATCGCGAAGATTCGGTCACTGTCCAAATATTTCTGCACCTAACAAAGTCCACAATGTTTGTACAAATGTTGTAAAATTATAATTTAAGGATATTTTATTAAAAAATAATTTTGGTTTGATTCTTGGCAGATGTCTCTACCAGGATATCAGAGGGACAACTGACATATTCATTTTTTTTTAAACCAGATAACCTTAATATTACACAAGATCCAACTGAAGTAAAGAATATTCTTTCAGCTGTTCCATCATCCCTTTACAGTGAAAATCTATCATCTGATCCTATGAAGCAGGTCCTATGTCCCGATTCATCGCAGACTATTAGGAAAAATCAAACTGATCTTGCAGCAAATAATCAATTTTCAAGTTCAGAATATGGAACAAGCTTTTCCTTTATAGAGTCTGAAAAAATTAATATAGAAGAGGAAATATTTACTTGTTCAGAATGTGGGAATTCTTTTAATTACAAAACAAATCTTGTTAAACAGAAGCAAATTAACACACTGGAAAAGCCATATTCATGTCCAGAATGTGAGAAATGTTTTCCAAATCAATTAAAGCCTATTACACACCAAATAATTCACACAGGTGAGAAACCATTTTCATGTTCAGAATGTGGGAAATGTTTTGCATCTCAATCAAAGCTTGTTAGACACCAGAGAATTCACACAAGGGAGAAACCATATGCATGTTTAGAATGTGGGAAATGTTTTGCAGCTCAATCAAAGCTTGTTAGACACCAGAGAAGTCACACAGGTGAGAAACCATATTCATGTAAAGAATGTGGGAAATGTTTTGCAGCTCAATCAGAGCTTGTTAGACATCAGAGAATTCACACAGGTGAGAAACCATATTCATGTGAAGAATGTGGGAAATGTTTTGCAGCTCAATCAAAGCTTGTTAGACACCAGAGAATTCACACAAGGGAGAAACCATATTCATGTTCAGTATGTGGGAAATGTTTTGCAGCTCAATCAAAGCTTGTTAGACACCAGAGAATTCACACAGGGGAGAAACCATATTCATGCTCAGAATGTGAGAAATGTTTTGCAGCTCAATCACAGCTAGTTAAACACAAGAGAATTCACACAGGGGAGAAACCATATTCATGTTCAGAATGTGGGAAATATTTTGCATTTGAATTCCAACTTGTTACACACCAGAGAATTCACACAGGGGAGAAGCCATATTTATGTTCACAATGTGGGAAATGTTTTGCAGCTCAATCAAATTTTGTTATTCACCAGAGAATTCACACAGGGGAGAAACCATTTTCATGTTCTGTATGTGGAAAATATTTTGGACGCAAATCAGATTGTCTTAGACACCAGAGAGTCCACACAGGGGAGAAGCCATATTCATGTTTAGAATGTGGGAAATGTTTTTCACAAGAATCAAATCTTGCAAAACATAAAAAAATTCACAGTGGGGAGAATGTGGGAGATGTTCAGAATGTGGAAGATGTTTTACACACAAATTAAACCTTTTTAACCATGAGAAAAGGCACCTAAAACAATAAACACGTTCAAATTGCCAATTTTTAAATATATGATCCATTCCTTCTTGGTAGGAACATCTGGTATGATCCAATTTTTTTTTATGACTTTCCAATCTAAGTATTCCCCAATACAACATAATAACATATAATAGGTGTTGCCAACTAAATCCTACACTTAGGACGCATGGGATCCCTTTAGTTATCCATATTTGACAATTCTTTTTTGTCAAATTAATTTTATATATATAATGAACTTTTGTTAAATTGTAAACCCTGTTCAAGTATAGTAGACTATAATATATTTTCCCATTTAATTATATGTGGTGCAGAGTCCTATCCTGTTCCCTCATTCTGGCATTAGATAGCCAGGATAAGATTATCATACTGCTCCAATTTCTCACTAAAGCTATAATTATTTGGGTTTTTCTTGGGCTGCACATACCACAGATTCTGGGTAGGTGAGGAAGCATGGAATTAGTTGATTCTTTCTGTGAGGTAACATATTACTTATAAACCAACAGGGAAATTATTTAACTAATCAGCTGTGATCTTATGCTGTTCCATCTATATATTCTCTTGTGCTTCCTCCTTCCCACCACCCCTTACCCAGGAGATGTCATCAGACTAAGTCCCTGTATGGTCAGACATAGCCATTACACAATACATAGCAGAGGCACATATATGATTATCTAAGTAGATGTGTGTGTTTTTAACACATTTAATTGTGCAAATCATCCAAGATCTAGTGATTAAAGTGAACTTTGTTTGTGGGACAGCCTTTTTAAGGCCTGTTTTAGCAATTGTAGTCAGGAAATAGACATAAGAATTCGGAATAGCCAGTCTTCCTTCTTTTGGAGATAAAGTAGCTTCAGTGTAGGCTTTGCTTCTCCAAACAAGGTTTTTGAAACTAATTTTCTGTGATTTTTAAACACATTTTTTGGTATCCAAATTGGGCTATTTGAGAACAGACAAAAATTGGTGGGAAGAGACTATCTTTTAAATCATATATTACACATTTTAGAAGAGAAATTACAGTTTAAATTTTCCCAAACCTCATCATCTTAACCCTTTTGCTGGAGTAAGATTATAAACACAGAGACCCCCTGTACCAAAATATTAGGGATACAGGAACATTACATTTTATACAGAAGTATAGCATTATCACCATATTCTTTGTAGGACATATAGATCAGACAAGAGCCTCATATTTAGGCAGTTTCTATTTTACTCAGACACTCTTTATATGAATAAGATCAGAGAGTAGAGAGGCTCCAGGGACAAAGACCCCGACCCGTACTAACAATTTTGGAAAAGTATTCAGCCATGGTTCCCAGATTCTCTCACTGTGGCTCCGGAGTTTTTTGGGGTTTTTTTTTTAGACTAAATCCCTTTCCCATACAGTCCTGCAGTAATGACCTTGTTACTCATGTTTTATAGGAGAGTTTGTCTGAATCCATATAAAATGTTATCAATTTGTGTGCAAGAAACAATAAATGTCCTACTGCAGTTTTACCATGTGTGTCCAGTGTCATTTCTTTTACAAACCCTAAAAAACAAACAAACCTTGGTTTCTCCGTACCTGCCGAGTGTGATATTTTTACAATTGTAGGTAGGGACACTTAACACTGTCAACTGCTTTTGCAGCGTCCAATGAGTATATGGCCCTAATCCATAGTTATCCGATGGGATCTGAAAGTTTAGGAGATGCCTCATATTTATAGAGGCAGATTTTTCAGGTAGACACTTTTTTACTGAAGTATGATAGTGGATGATAATATTATATTCAATCCATTGGCCAGTAATTTTCACATTATCTAGATATTTGCTGTCAAAAGATGGCCAGTATAAATGTGGTAAAGTGGCCTGTTTCCTAGGCTTTGTGTAACGCTCGCCAGGGAGGCAAGTGGGAGTTGACCGACTGGTCCACAGGGGGATCCGGGCTTACCATGACATAGGAAAGGCTTAAAGAAGTGACTACCGGGCATTTTCCAGAGCCTCTGATGGTGACAATAGGCCTGACTGCTGGTAGACGCCAGGTGTCACTCCCACGGCAGTGTGCGGGACTGTGGCAGCTGACTCCGGAGTAGGAGACGCAGGGACAGATTCAAGCTCAGCCAGGTACAGTCTCTGGTACAGACAGGTGCAGCTGGGATGGTTGATGTAGACTGGACGACTGGTACAGTAAGGTACGGAACATACGGCAAATACTTATAGGTATGGGAAGGCAAGCACAGGTACAGGTAATGGATACAGGAGACACAGGACCTGACAACTAGCTAGCAAGCAGACCGTAAGTAACTAAAAACGTTGCTTAGACAGTTCCCCTAGTGGGAGGATGCCCTAAATACCTAGTGCCTTTCAGCAATAGGCTGGTAGGGACTTATGGGTAATAGTGCGCTGGCCCTTTTAAGAGGATGGGTGGACGGACTTAATTTCATATTCTTCCAACTGTCATGTCACTCACATGATGCAGTTTTCCAATTTTCTTCTCCCCAGAGACCGCTATCGATGAGCTGGATGGTGCTGTTTCTCTTTTCTTAGAAAATGTTCTTCATGGCTGCTTCTCAATTGAAACAAGTGACCTTTTGCTTGGGAATCAACATAATAAAACTCTGAGCTGTTATGGAATGTGAGAACAGGTTGTATTTAGTAGTATACAGGAAGGAAATGATTTTTCAAGCACCAGAAGCAAAACAGTAACAATGCAGCAACATGGATCTGCATAACTTTTTTTTTTTTTATCAGATTGATTTTTCAAAATCGGTTACAAGAGGTTGCATTTATTCTAATGGGCTAATATATAGTTGTGGCAACTTTCATATGATATATGACCAGATTTCTGTGATAAGATAAGAGGAAGTTTCTTATCTTTTGCTTGTAATATTCTTATATGGAAGTGAAAATACAAAAAAAAAGTCAATTCATAACCACATAGATGCCATGGTTTCTACTAATCTCTGCATCCAAGTAGTTAAAGGTTGTTAACAGTGATGGTTTATCCTTAGGACTGGTCATCAATATCTGACCAGTCCCAGTCCGACACTCCACACCCCCACTGAAACTGAAGTTACATTTGAGTGTCAGGTCAGTAAGACATCCATCACCTGCAATGTACAGATATCAGCCTGTTTGGCAAATGTCACTGAGAGGTTAATACATTTTTTGGGCATCAGTTCTATTTATTTGCTCTATGCCTCCATTTTGTGGCAGTCTGTCAGCCTGAATATTATCCAGAAACCAACACAGAGCACAACATGGTGACTGTAGACTTGAAATAATTAGCTGTCATGGCTAAGGAAAAGAATGAGTCAGACATAAAACAGCATAGTCAAGGTAAGCACAGAACGTCTTAGCGGAATGTGCAGTGTAAGGATGCATATACACACGTGGTCAAAATTGTTGGTACTCCTTGTTTAATGAAGGAAAAACCCACAATGGTCACGGAAATAACTTGAATCTGACAAAAGTAATAAAAACTCTATGAAATGAACAAATGAAAGTAAGACATTGCTTTTCAAAAATGTTTCTATTATCTTGCTAAATTCTACTAAAAAGGGGGCTGAAAGCCCGTACTTACGAAGCGCTCACTGATATCCTAATCAGGCACGAATACTAATATTCTTTATAGCAAGATACTATTTATTTTAATAGCACATGAATAGTTAATGGTACATAGGCATTTAGAACTATAGTCATAGAATCTTATACAATAACAGAAATATGCATCAACATTACCGTTTGTTGTTCTATAGAATTAAAAAAAAAAAAAATAAATAAATAAATAAATAAAACTCATGAAATAGGCCTGGACAGAAATGATGGTACTCCTAAAAATAATGTGACAAAAGGGACATGTTAAATCAAGATGTGTCCACTAATTAGCATCACAGATGTCTACAATCTTGTATTCAGTTAATGGGACTCTAAATAGGGCTACAGATACTCACTGTGCTGTTTGGTGTACCACACTCAAAATGGACCAAAGGAAGAGAAGGAAAGAGTTGTCTCAGGAGATTAGAAAGAAAATTAGACAAGCTTGTTAAAGGTAAAGGTTAGAAGACCATCTCCAAGCAGCTTGATGTTCTTGTGACTACATTTGCACATATTTTTCAGAAATTTAAGATCCCTGGGACTGTAGTCTACCTCCCTGGAGATGTGGCCGCAGGAGGAAAATTGATGAGAAATCAAAGCAACAGATAATACGAATGGTAACAAAAGAGCCCAGAAAAACTTCTAAAGAGATTAAAGATGAACTTCAAGCTCAAGGAACATCAGTGTCCGATAGCACCAACCGTCATTGAGCCGAAGTGGACTTTCATGGGAGATGACCAAGGAAGACACCATTGTTTAAAAAAAAAAACATAAAAAAGACAGACTGGAATTTGCCAAACTACATGTTGACAAGCCACGAAGCTTCTGGGAGACTGTCCCATGGACAGATGAGACAAAAATGGTACTTTTTGGCAAAGGCACATCAGCTCTTTTTTTCACAGATGGAAAAAAGAAGCATATCAAGAAAAGAACATTGTCCCTATGGTGAAACATGGAGGAGGCTATGTTATGTTTTGGGGCTGCTTTGCTGCATCTGGCACAGGGTGTCTTGAGTCTGTGCAGGATACAATGAAGTCTCATGACTATCAAAGGATTCTAGAGAGAAATGTGCTGCCCAGTGTCAGAAAGCTTGGTCTCAGTCACAGGTCATGGGTCTTGCAACAGGATAATACAAAACAGCTAAAAACACCCAAAAATGGCTAAGAGAAAAACATTGGACTATGCTGGAGTGGCCCTCTATGAGCCCTGACCTAAATCCTATTGAGCATCTTTGGAAACAGCTGAAACATGTCGCCTGGAAAAGGCAACCTTCAAACACCAGACAACTGGAGCAGTTTCCTCCAAAATTTCCAGTTTCCGGCCAAAATACCTGTCGAGAGGTGCAGAAGTCTCATTGACAGTTACAGGAATCATTTGATTGCAGTGATTGTGTGACGTCCTGGCAAAACCAGGTAGTCACAAATAGGCCCCCGCATTACACCGTTCCCTCACTAGGAAACATACAGCCAACCAGAAAATCCTAGTCACCCCCCCTTAGGGAAAGACAGACACACCAGTGGGTGTGACCAGGCGGTTGGGACACGCCCACACAGGGGTCTAGACAGCCTTGGGAAAACATGCAGATTAGTCTGAAGTTCAGTTTGGAGAGGAGTGTGGGCTGGAGCTAAGTGTAGCTCCAGCAGGAAAGTTCAAGTTGAACGGTACCAGGGTTGGAGCCTGACTAGGAGGCAGACGGTGGTCTCCATCAGCGGGAGACGGGAAGACGGCTCGGCAGAACCAAGGTGGACCGGGACAGGGTTGTAGCCCGCCGGTACCGACACGGGGAACCGACCCGGAAACCGTAGCACAAAGTGGGGTACTCGGACCCTGAAGCCAGAACCCAGAACCAAGCGGACTGGTTAATTCACCGATTGAGGCCAGGACTAGAGGTCCTATCCCACCCAAAGTCCCTCATTGAAGACAACAGCCCACCGATAGGGATAAGAAGTCACCGCCAGTGCCCATAGATCCCACGGGCCAGCATCTGCGGGCTTGGCTCCTTAGGCCACATCCAGCCGGGGGCGATCTCCTGAGTTTCACACTAGGAATGTCTACCTTACACAAACAGTGCAGAGGAAAAGGATAGAGACCACCAGCCGGGAGGGGACCCGAATGCAACCGGCCGCGGCACCGGCCACCATCACCTTGGTTTACCAGATACTTGTGTGATTTATTAAGTGAGTACACCAACACTCCCTGCGGTCGCTATCCCCTGCACCGAACTACCGGGTCCCGGGGCCACCATCCCTGCCCACGGAGGGATTAACAACTTGCTGCACAACATCTCCTCCGGGTGCCCCATAACAGCAGCGGTGGTGTCCCACCTCCCCACACACTGTGGGTGGCGTCACGAACTTACTACGGCCTAGCCCGTACATCTCCATCCCCCCATTTATTCGGCGTGTCCGCGAGACCCCCGGGTCCGGAGACCCTCGAGTCACCACCCCTGAAGGCCCGGATCCGAGCAGCACCGGCTGCTGGCATGGGGGCGGCACAATTGCCTCAAAGGGTTGTGCAACAAAATATTAATTTAAGGAAGGCGCCATCATTTTTGTCCAGGCCTGTTTCATGAGTTTTATTTTTTTTAATTCTTTGGAAACTGAAAAGCAATGTCTGACTTTCATTTGCTCAATGTCATAGATTTTTTATTTATTACTGTTGTCAGATTCAAGTTATTTCTGTGGTTTGTAGGTTTTTCTTTCATTAATTTAAGAGTACCAACAATTTTGACCACGTATGTATACAGTGAGCCACGGGAGATGCCAGATGTTACAAACGGGCCAGCTGGGACATGTAGTTCTGTGACACCCCTGGACTATCGGGTCATCACAGGGTATTGCACAATCTGCCCTCCCGTGCAATATCCACCTCCTTCTTGGTTATGGGTCCCCAACTACATGGTGTTGCCTACATCAGCTAATTAAATCCTAGGTACAATCTGCACCACACCCACCAAGCACACCAGTGGACAGACTGAGAGGAATAGGGTCGCCCACTTGGGGGGTTGGATAGGGGAGGTCAGGAGTGTCAGGAGTAGAGTGAAGTGTGTTGGAAGTGAAGGAGAGAGGAGGTCAGGAGCAGGGCTCCTAGGAAGCTATCTAGGTAGCAGACGGTGGTCTGGGCATAGAGGAGCTGGACCCCCGGTCGCAGGGGATCATGGCAAGGAGCACGGAACTGTCGAGGAGGACAGCCAACGGCCTTGCACCATCACCCGGCTGGGACCTGGGTATGTGGATCCTAGGTCAGGGAGTAGCTTCAGGTGACCTGACAATTTACCCGACGAGAACGGAGCCTTCAAGATCTGCTCTCCACCCGCTCCAAAATCAGGGTACTAGCGCAACAAGGGGGATAGGACTTTCCACTCAAACGGCCCAGAAAATCCCAAGCGTGAACCCTAAGAGCATGCTCCCACACTTAGCCATAGTGGGGAGCGGGAACCGGAAAGTTCCATACTACCGGGACCAACAGAGAAGTAAACTTAGTGCTAGGAGGCAGGTCACGGATCACCAGGCAGCACCATTGGGGATGGGCCACGAACTAGCTCCCCTCAGCGGCAGCTGTATCCAGAACTTTGATTTATCCAGTGGTCTGGTCAGTGTCAGCTTAATGGACTGAGTGAGTACTCAGGTGACCCCTTTCACACCCGACAACACTCCCTAGCCACCATCACCGAGTCCCTGGGTATTCCCCCCTACCCGTGGAGGGTTATAACACCTGGCTGCCCCATTCCATCACGCCCGGGTACTCCCAACTGCAGCAGTGGTACTCCAAATTACCACATACCACGGGTGGCATCACGAACTCTAACACAATCCCCTGTAAATACCCCCTTCATTTGAGTGGCCACACGACCCCTGGGTCCAGACATTCCTCGAGCCACCGCGGATCCGGACCCGAGCAGCTCAGCTGCTGGCGCGGGGGCCTCACAGTTCCACTGGCAGCAGATGGTAATGTCACAATAGTTGAAGTTGTAGCTGGTCGCCTGAACACGTCCCTTCTGTCCACAACAATTGTCAATAGCGGAAAGTTGCACTTATGGAGACGGTATGGGACCCCCTGGGGGAGCTCCTGTAGAGGTGATGTCTGGTTCTTGGACCACCTGTTGTGTTAAGGCGGCGTCACACGGTACGATATATCGTGCGATATGTCTTCGGGGTCACCGATTCTGTGATGCACATCCAGCATCGTTAGAGATGTCGTACCGTGTGACACCTCCGAACGACTATTAATGAGCAAAAACCTTACCTCACCTTATCGTTGCTCGTTGACATGTCATTCATTTTCAGAATGTCGTTCCTCCTTCTGCACGCCGGTTGTTCGTCGTTCCCGTGGCAACACACATCGCTACATGTGGCACCCCGGGAACGACGAACACAGCTTACCTGTGTTCCGCCAGAAATGAGGAAGGAAGGAGGTGGGCGGGATGTTACGTCCCGCTCATCTCTGCCACTCCGCTGCTATTGGGCGGCCTCTGTGTGATGTTGCTGTGACGCCGAACGTCCCTTCCACTTCAGGAAGAGGATGTTCGCCGCCCACAGTGACGTCATGAGGGGCGTAAGTACGTGTGATGGGGGTTAAACGACTTTGTGCGCCACGGGCAACTAATTGCCCGTGATGCACAAACGACGGGGGCGGGTGCGATCGCACGATATATCGGCGCGTGTAACGCCGCCTTTACTGTAGTGGGGAGCAACCAGACACCTATATTCTTCAAAACATATGATTTCTTTACTGAATGAAATGACAAGATAAAGTCTTCTTTATAGGCACAATTCACATTATACTCAGTATTTTGCATATGACAGAAGATTTTGTCTCTTTATGAAGGAGCAGGTTTAGGACATCTCTGGGTGGCTGGAGTACAGATCACTTCACTTCCTATAGGAGGTAATATTATGCACAGTCCAGGTAAGGTTACACTGATGGATGGACATTCACGCATTGGCTCTCCATGGTGACACACTAGAGAATTGGGTTACTCACGGTCTTGGCTGCTACCATTCACTATTGCGGGGGTAGAGCAGACACACAGTCCGTGGTGTAGAAGTCACATAGCACTGGTTCCCTAGGGGCATAGGAAGATTAATGTGCAGGAGAACATGTGTTCAGCCTTCTCTCTCCTGACTGTATGAAGCTTCACTCCTATGTTGAGGCAATTATATGGAGAATGATGTACCTTCAGAATAGACGGCACGGTGGCTCAGTGGTTAGTACTGCAGCCTTGCAGCGCTGGGGTCCTGGGTTCGAATCCCAACAAGGACACCATCTGCAAGGAGTTTGTATGTTCTCCCCGTGTTTGCGTGGGTTTCCTCCGGGTACTCCGGTTTCCTCCCACACTCCAAAAAACATACAGATAGGGAATTTAGATTGTGAGCCCCAATGGGGACAGTGTTCCTGATGTATGTAAAGCGCTGCGGAATATGTTAGTGTGGCGCCCCAGGACCTGGTCGCCACAACAGCATTGCCCCTCCAAAGGGTTAATGCTGAGCCTGGAGGTAATTGGGAGGTCTATTGTCCAGTAAGTTTAACATCCAACGCAGTTCTCCCTCAGACCAGCAGGGGGAGCTCTGAACCTGGAGTTCCAGGGAGCATTCCTTAAGTCTGGCCTGAGGGAGGAGTTAGTGTTCAGTCTGTAGAGAGAAGTGATAGGAAGCAGACGCAGAGTAGTGCTGTCCTGTGGAACTGGGGCCTAGAGCTGGAGCAGCTTGGCCCAGTGAGGCAGGAGGAGCAGAGAGGCAAAGGAGAGACTCGGACATCGGAGTCTGTGGCCACCAGGGCCTAAAATACTCCCTGGTAGCCGAATCCGAAGGGCAGGAGAGCTGCAAGCACCTGGCCCATAAACAGCCCGAAGGTACAGCTGCATCATCAGGGCCCGGTGTGGACTCCAGCAGAGAAGCACCAGAGAGGGCCTGTGCAGCCTACCACAGAGGGAAAGGGACGTACCACCGGTCCCAGCAGCAAGAGGGCCATTGCTAAATCCAGAGAGCAGGGTTCTATCACAGCAAGGAAAAGAACAGGAGTAGGCCTCATACTCATCTGGCCAAAACGACAGCTCAGTTACTTCCAGGCCGGCCGGAGCCCTCTACCACCTGTAACGGTCTCCCAGGACTAACCGTTTGTGAAGTAAAAGAGGAGAAGGTAAAGAGACTGTTGTTTGTGCCTGTTTCTTTCATGCCTGTCAGCCCTGCACCGTGTTTTCCACACAACACCATAGACTCTCACGAGCACCAACAGTGTCCCCGGGGCACCGCTCCACCTGTGGGGAGCAGTACCACCATTGCTGCCATAACATCACCCCGGAGGCCTCACACAGCAGCGGCGGTTTAATAGCCGCATACCACAGGTGGCATCACGAACACAAACCCCAAGTCACCAGCCATATTTTAACTGACACCCACCAGAGCCACGGAGTCGGGCCCCGCCACCACGGACTACCCCCGGACTAGTCCGATAGCCCTGGGGTGGGCGAGTCAACTTTGGCGTCACGAACAGGATTTCGTGACCGGTCCCACCAGGTACTGTGCGCCTGCAGAAACGTTGCCTTAAAGACTGTTGCTGTTTGAAAACTGCCGCCGCCATTAGCCTCGCTGAGCGCAGGAAGAAGGGGGGCGTGCCCGAACAAGAGCGCGAAGGGAGCGCGCCATCAGAGCAGAGCGCCGTTAACCCCGCGCTACCCGGAAGAAATTTTGAAGAGTGAACGGAGCCTGGTGAGGTTCACTAAGGGGGAGGAAGATGTCCGACACAGAGGGAGAGCAGGTGGCTGTGGTAGCTCAAGATGCAGCAGCACCGGCCGATGTAATCCCAGTCGCCGTCACCCCAGCCCCCGCTGTAGCGCCGGTAATGCCGATCACAATGCCGTACATCCCGGAAGCAGAATGGCTGCCGCAGTACTCCGGGGAGTCACATACCCTGAGCGACTTCAGAGAAAGGCTGCACAGCTTGTTCATAGTGTATCCGCTGACTGAGAGCCAGAAGGTGGGCATATTAATGGGGCAGCTAGCCGGCGCGGCCCAGCGTGAAGTGAAGTCCTGGCCTGATACAGATAAAGGGACAGCAACCCAGATACTGGCCAAGTTAAAGAGTACTTTTGACACCCGCACCGCAGCAGAAATAAAGATGAGATTCTTTGGGTGCAAACAACGGGCCACAGACAGCATAAGGGACTATGCCTTAAACTTGCAGGAGGCCCTGAGAGCAATTAAACAGGTGGACCAAGAGAGTGTATGTGAAGAAGACAAACTCCTAACTGAGCAGTTCATAAAGGGGCTCCTGTCAGATGCCCACAGGACCCAACTGCGTATCATGGTCCTGCAGAACCCTGCTCTGGACTTTGTAAAGTTTAAGGACCAGGCCATCCGGGTGCTGAGAGAATCCACACCGAATGACCCAGTGCCCCTCCGGCCTCTTGCTATCACGTACCCCGGGGTGGTGCCTGCAACACGAGCCGCTGCAGGGGCTGAGGCGCAGTCCCTGGATAAGGATCCCGCTGCAGAGCTCAGACAGCAGGTCCAGGAGCTGACCAAGACTGTAGCTGCCCTTGCCAAGACCGTGCAGTCTCTACAAGTGACCCCATTGGCTGCAAGAATCGAGTTGGCCTCCAGCCCAGATGACGTCCGATGGATGTGACAGAGGAGGATTCCGCCGACCCGAGGAAAAGATACAGACCGGTATGATTCAACGGGACAACTGATCTGCCGCCGCTGCAGCCAGGCGGGCCATATTGCAAGACACTGTCCTTTAAATGGGCCGAGCCTGGGGCCAGGAGCCAACCCCCAGGTGTAAGGAAGCCCGTCTCAACCCCCAGCTGCAGCAAGTATGTGGGAGGACGACCGGTCCTTCCTATTGTGCTGGATGGGATCCCGTTGAATGCCCTCCTGGATACGGGGTCCCAGGTAACAACCATCCCTTATAAACTGTACAAAAGATATTGGGCTGATTCAGACATTGACCATGGCCCAGATGATGATTTAACAATTGTGGCCAGTAATGGTCAGCCCTTGCCTCAAATTGGGTATAAGGAAGTAACCATTAAAGTGGGGCGGGTAGAATTGCCATGTCAGGGGATGATAATTGTGGATATTGATCGCAAAGAATCTAACCCACTGCTAACCATTGGTACAAATGTGATGGAAAATTGTCTTGCCGAAGTGATAGTTTTGTTGCAGCAGGCGTCTGAAGGTGCCAGCTCCGGGCAGTAGCGTGCCCTACAGAGGGAGATCAGAGCCCTGATGAGGAGGCAGCAGGTAGAGCTGGCCGGAGGAGAAATTGGCAGTGTAAGGGTAAGTGACCCTCTCCCCATTGCAATTCCCCCCAAAAGTGAAATGTTGATATGGTGTCGGGCAGCAATAGGCCTCAAGGGCCAAGATTACCAGGCCTTGGTAGAACCGGTGTATTCAGACAGCAGGCCTGGAGTCCTGATAGCCAGAGGGGTAGCAGACGTCCGCAAGGGAAGAGTGCCCGTTCGTGTCCTGAATTGTGGGGAGGAGGAAGCCAAATTGCCCCGGTACGCCACTGTAGCAAAACTGTACACTGTCAGTAACAATACCATCAAAGCAGTGGAACCCTTGATCCCTTCCGACCAGGCGGAAGACAATGGCTCCAAGGGACAGCTGGAAGACTGGTGCCAAAAATTACATGTTGGCACCGACTCCACCCCCTCACACCAAAAGCATGGGGTTTACCGGGTGGTACAGGAGTACGAGCGGGTCTTCAGCAAACACCCCCTAGATTTTGGGCAGGTAAAAGGGGTTAAACATCAAATCCCCACGGGTGATCATCATCCCATTAAAGAGAGATACCGCCCTGTACCCCCAGCACAGTATCAGCGTGCCAAAGAAATGTTACGGGAGATGAAGGAGGCTGGGGTTATCAGAGATAGTTGTAGCCCCTGGGCAGCTTCACTAGTGCTCGTAAAGAAAAAAGTTGGTACAATGAGAATGTGCGTAGATTACAGACAAATTAACCGCATTACACATAAAGATGCTTATCCACTACCCGGAATAGAGGAGTCACTAACAGCCTTAAAATCAGCTAATTATTTCTCCACCCTGGATCTCACCAGTGGGTATTGGCAGGTTCCCGTGGCAGAGGCGGACAAGGAGAAGACTGCATTCACGACACCAATGGGTCTCTGCGAGTTCAATTGTATGCCGTTCGGGCTCTGCAATGCCCCAGGGACATTTCAGAGATTGATGGAGTGCTGCTTGGGCCATCACAACTTTGAAACCATGCTATTGTACCTGGATGACGTCATAGTCTACTCCAAGACCTACGAAGACCACCTGAGGCACTTAGCAGAAGTGTTTGAGTCCTTGTCGGAGTATGGCCTGAAGATAAAGCCGTCCAAATGTCACCTCTTGAAGCCAAAGGTACAGTACCTGGGTCATGTGGTCAGCGCAGAAGGTGTGGCACCTGATCCGGAGAAAGTCACCGTAATCAAGGACTGGCCAAGACCCACCACGGTAAAGGAGGTGCGGCAGTTCCTTGGGTTGGTGGGCTACTACCGAAGGTTCATTGATGGTTTCACCAAGATAGCAGCGCCTCTTCAATATCTCCTGGTGGGCCAGACAAAGAAGGCTAAGAAGCAAAGCCCTCCATTTGAATGGAACAGTCAAATAGAAACATCTTTTGCCCGGCTGAAAGGGGCTCTCACGGGAGAAGAAATTCTGGCCTACCCTGACTACAGCTGTGACGCCCTGGGCAAGCCACGGGTCACAGGTCATCACACCACCACACCCTGCATCCCAGTTAGGAACACCAAAGCTACTAAAATCCTTGTTGCCTTCCTCCAGAGGCTGATGTTCACACCAGGGGGTGGGCCAGGCGGTTGGCTCCGCCCACCGAGGAGTTCACAGCTCTGGAGGCGGGAAGAACCAGAGAGTTGAAGTCTAGCTGAGGGCGAGAGTGGGGTCCAGCTAGGGACGGAGAGGAGTAAACAGCTAAGTGAAAGTGAAGTAGTAGTGGAGCAAAGAAGAAAAGGAGTAAAAGTGAGCGTAGAAAGCCCTGAAGTTGGTCCGGCTAAGTGCAGGACAGTGTCAGCAAGGTCAGCAACAGCGGTGATTGTCAGGAGGGGGACTGCTCGGAGGTTGCTGGAAGGACCGCGGACGGGTAGTGGCCCGGCGGTCTGGAGCAGTATACGAAGGACAGTCAGCACCAGGGCAGGTGCCTCTCGGACCCCGGCAAGGCTAGGAGTCACCATAATTTGCCAAATCCATCAGTAAAGGGGACGTCTGTCTCCAAACAACCAAGTCCCGACTGAAGGCAAAAGTCCAACCATTAAGGAGGAACACCGCCACCGCCAGGGCACCAGTTCCTCGGGGCCAGCGTCTGCGGGCAAAGCAGGGCTCCTCCGACCCATATCCAAGCCGGGGAGCGGGTTACCGGTGGGAACCCATCGCTACCAACACAGAAACACTAGGTGCAGGTCAAAGGGACATCACCGTTACCTACTGGGAGAGCAAGTGCAGCCGTCCGTGGGAACCGTCTTTCCAGCCGTGTGGTTTATCGAAAAACTGTGTCAACGTCTCAGGCTGAGTGAGTACCACAGTGCCGCAAGGCACCGCGCTGCCCCCGCGTCCCTGCGCCCACCAAGCCCTGCATCTCCCATCTCATCACTGGGCCCCGGGATCACCAACCCCTACCCACGGAGGGGCAACACAACAACTGGCTGCTCCATACCACTCTTCCCGGGATCCCCATACAGAGCAGCGGTGGTGCCAATAAATCACCACAACCGTGGGTGGCGTCACGGACAATAAACCATCCCCACACCCAACAACCCCCTTTCACTCAAGGGCGAAGAGCGCCGCTAGAGTCCCCGGGATCCGGCTCATCGCTCGAGCCACCGAGCAGCAGCAGGCCGCAGCAGCCACGGCAGCCGGACCCGAGCAGCAGTGGGAGAGCGCGGCGTCCCCTCCTCCGCCCGCGACACAGCCAGCCGTTTGTACTGTACACAGACGCCAGCAATGTGGGACTGGGAGCAGTTCTGTCCCAGGTGCAGGGAGGCCGGGAGAAGGTGATAGCTTACGCCAGTAGGAAGCTTCGTCCCACAGAAAGGAATCCAGAAAACTACAGTTCCTTCAAGCTGGAGTTCCTCGCTATTGTTTGGGCAGTGACTGAACGCTTCAAGCACTATCTGGCATTGGCCAAGTTCACCATCTTCACGGACAACAACCCGTTAACACATCTGGCAACAGCCAAGTTAGGTGCGTTGGAGCAGCGATGGATGGCCCGGCTGTCTAACTTTGACTTTACCATCAAGTACCGGGCTGGCAAGAAGAATAACAATGCTGATGCGCTGTCCAGAATGCCTCACTTACCCGAGTCTGGAGAAGACCTGGATGAACTCGAAGAGATAGAGTTACCGGCTTTCCATCACCAAGGTGTTTCCCAGTGTGAGCATGCTGTAGGAGTGAAGCGCTCGAGCCAGCACGAGGTCTCGGTCAACCCATTACTCCACCATAATTGGGAAGAGACACAGAACGGTGACCCGGCCGTGCGATTGGTCAAAGAAAAGCTAGCACAAGCTGAGACCCATCTCGGTCCAGACGCTCCACAAGAAGCCCAGCAGTTGTGGAAGGAGAGGGGACGACTGTTCACCTACCAAGGCAAGCTCTGCAAGAGATATGTCAACTGGCGAACGAATTAACTCGTCTGGCAGATAGTGGTCCCACAGAGGGATGCTCCAATGGTCCTAGCAGCTTACCATGATAACGCAGGACACTTCGGGTGGAAGAAGTTGGAGACCCTACTCCGCGATCGGTTCTACTGGGTGCACATGAGAAAGACAGTCGAGAAGTGGTGCCGAGACTGTGGTCCGTGTAACCTGAGGCAGAAAGATGATGCAAGCCAGAGGTCTCCCCTACAGCCAATTGTCACGAAGCAGCCCCTGGAGTTGGTGGCCCTGGACCATGTGAAGTTAACACCAAGCCGGTCAGGCTATGTGTACGCCCTCACCATTGTGGACCATTACTCTCATTTCCTGGTAGTAGTGCCTGTGAAGGACCAGACAGCCAGAACAGCAGCTAGAGCATTTCAGGCATACTGTTGTCGACCTCACGGTTATCCGGAAAGGGTACTGACTGATCAAGGTCCTGCGTTCGAGGCAGAAGTGTTCCAAGAGTTCTGTAATATGTACGGCTGTAAGAAAATCAGAACAACACCGTACCACTCCCAAACCAATGGATTGTGCGAGAAGAGGAACCATGTGGTTATTGATATGCTCAAGACTCTACCTCTGGAAGAAAGAAACCAATGGCTAGAGAAGTTACCAGATCTGGTAGACCTGTATAACCATATCCCAGTAAACTCGACCAACTGCAGCCCTGCTTACCTGATGCGAGCAAGACCTGGCAAGTTACCTGTAGACTTTGAGATGGGAACTGTGTCACCTGAAGCGGTTCAAGAGATAGAAGATTGGGATACAGAGCACCAACAGCAGTACCGCAAAGTCCAGGAATGCGTAGAAAAGAGCCTGTCCCAAGCAAGAACGAGACAAGAGCAGAACTACAATCAAACAGCCCCAGCAACTCCCTTAGCACCTGGAGAACAGGTCCTCAATGTAAGGGGTAGTCGGACCCCTGGTAGTGAAGGAGCTGTTTTTCCCCCCCTGAAGACACCACAGTAGTATGGTGGCAAATTGTAAATGTTAATGGTAAAATGTTACCTGTCATAAACTGTTTCCCCACTAGGTGCCAGTGTAGAGCAGTGGTTCCCCTGGTAACAGTGGCAGGATATGAAGGGGCAGGGCAGCCTAGGTGGGGAAGGAAGGGTTCTGAATGCAGAGTCCAGTGTGCAGTGAGATGTGACTGGAGAAAGAAGTCTGAGGTGACGGGGCAGAGTGTGGAAGTGGTGCAGTGGCAGAAGAAGTGGAAGAGTCAAGACTAGTCCCAAAGCCGGTAGTGTGTACTACAGTGCAGTGCAGCTATCAGGGGGATAACAAGTGGCCCCTGCAGGCGAAGGGTAGTGCCCTGACAAAGACGTGAAGGTAAATGGAAACGCCCGTAGAAAACAAGTGAAGTAGTTCCCCCGCAAAGAAGTGGAGAGGTGAGAACTTATCCGGAGCCGGTAGTCTCTGCTAGATCTGCCCTATAGTAAATCCGGGTTCAGTGTGCAGCTACTAGGGGGTTAACGCATGTCCCCTGCAGGCAAGGGAAAGTTACCGGGGAAAGAGGAAACTGTCAGCAAGAAGTGTAACCTGTAATCCGAAGTGACTTGATGCTGAAGGGTGTAAAGAAGAGCGGAAGTTGTGATCAATAAAATGTTTCTTAGTTCATCAACTGCCTGTCTGTGGCTCTTTACTGGGAGTGGTGAAGAGGCCTGTGAGCCGAGAGAAAAAGGTGTTACCGAGAAGCAAATTGCCCACATGGAAGCGTCCCTGCCACCTACACTCTGCCCCACAAACAACACCCCTGTCTTACAAGTGACGGCCGGGCCGGGGGTCAGCCTGCCGCCCCCTGGGCGAGAGACTGCGACTACAACCCCCGAGGCGCCCCCTGCCCCCGTTACAAACTGGCGCAGTCGGCAGGATGTCGGCCGTCCTCATGGACTCAGTGGAGGCGCGAAAAGTTGGCGCCAAACGAAAAGCACTGGGCTGGCCTGGGAGGAAGAAGCCCGGAGTGCGCCGCCCAAAGAGGGGAGGTACTTGCCCCAAGAAACTGCAGAGGTCTAGAGACGTGGGCGGCGCTGCAAGAAAGAAAAGGCGTCGCCAACGCTATGCAGACCTGGTGGGTGAAGCCGGGGGCAGAGTGTGTGCTAAAGCGGGAAAAGAAGAACCGCCTCCACCTTCCCCGGCGCCATTGCAATCCCAGCAGCAGAAGCAACAGTTCCAGTTACCTGTGCTACACAAAATGGAGGCCAGGACAGACAAGCAAGCCGTAGCGGGCGCGCTGGTGCCCGTAGGACGCAGAAGAGGACGTCCGATGGAGAGCTCGGTGGGAGAGTTACCCACCATCACGTTGCCGGAAAACATGATACCGGCCGTGACTGGAGTCTCGGATAAACCAGCGAAGGTCACGTTTTTTACCTCATGGGATGCCGTTACCGGGGAAACGACGACGGAAGTCCGGGCCACCTACAAGTCCCGGCTGACTCTGGGGAGCGGGCCACCAGGAGCATCCGTACAGATTCCGGAGGCACCTGCGTCTGTTAAGGTAGGCCCTCTGCCCCCCTCAGGAGTTAAGGCCCTGTACTGGCAAGATATCCCAGAACCAGAGGTAATCGTCCGGAAGAGAGTGATTTGTTTGCCGTTGAAAACCGGTACTGTTGAAAGCCGGTGAATGTTTCCAGTTACAGTAACGTTAAAAGTACTGAACCTGGGAGGAGCTTAATGCAGAACTGTGCGTGGACTCCTTCCGTGACTGTTAAGAAGGAATCTTGTTGTCTTGTTGTTTTCTGCCCACCCAAAGACCGGGAGCGCTTGGAAATAGCCTCCGGGCAGAAGGTCAGCTAAGACCGGGAGCGCCTGAGGAGGGCCTCCGGGCAGATGTGCGACTAAGACCGGGAGCTTCCCTGGAGGGACTCCGGGCACCAAACTTGTGTGCCAGTCTGTGTGTTTTCCTACATGTGTTGTTTTGCAGGTACGAACCTCGCCAGGAGGCTGAGGTTAAAGAGGGGAGGAATGTAAGGGGTAGTCGGACCCCTGGTAGTGAAGGAGCTGTTTTTCCCCCCCTGAAGACGCCACAGTAGTATGGTGGCAAATTGTAAATGTTAATGGTAAAATGTTACCTGTCATAAACTGTTTGCCCACTAGGTGCCAGTGTAGAGCAGTGGTTCCCCTGGTAACAGTGGCAGGGAATGAAGGGGCAGGGCAGCCTAGGTGGGGAAGAAAGGGTTCTGAATGCAGAGTCCTGTGTGCAGTGAGATGTGACTGGAGAAAGAAGTCTGAGGTGACTGGGCAGAGTGTGGAAGTGGTGCAGTGGCAGAAGAAGTGGAAGAGTCAAGACTAGTCCCAAAGCCGGTAGTGTGTACTACAGTGCAGTGCAGCTATCAGGGGGATAACAAGTGGCCCCTGCAGGCGAAGGGTAGTGCCCTGACAAAGACGTGAAGGTAAATGGAAACGCCCGTAGAAAACAAGTGAAGTAGTTCCCCCGCAAAGAAGTGGAGAGGTGAGAACTTATCCGGAGCCGGTAGTCTGTGCTAGATCTGCCCTATAGTAAATCCGGGTTCAGTGTGCAGCTACTAGGGGGTTAACGCATGTCCCCTGCAGGCAAGGGAAAGTTACCGGGGAAAGAGGAAACTGTCAGCAAGAAGTGTAACCTGTAATCCGAAGTGACTTGATGCTGAAGGGTGTAAAGAAGAGCGGAAGTTGTGATCAATAAAATGTTTCTTAGTTCATCAACTGCCTGTCTGTGGCTCTTTACTGGGAGTGGTGAAGAGGCCTGTGAGCCGAGAGAAAAAGGTGTTACCGAGAAGCAAATTGCCCACATGGAAGCGTCCCTGCCACCTACACTCTGCCCCACAAACAACACCCCTGTCTTACAAGTGACGGCCGGGCCGGGGGTCAGCCTGCCGCCCCCTGGGCGAGAGACTGCGACTACAACCCCCGAGGCGCCCCCTGCCCCCGTTACATCAAGAAAAAGTGGAGGGCGCATAAATTAGATGATCAGTGGGAGAATGAACCCTACACCATTATTCCCTCCAACTTTGACAATAGTAAGGTATGCCTCATAAGCAAAAATGAAGGCAAGACTTATCAAACAGTGTCCAGAGACCGCCTGAAAGCGTGCCCTGAGCGGTGCAAAATCCAAAAAGAAGTAGAAGAAATTCAAGAAAAAGAGGAAGAGATGATACAAACAATCCTTGGCAAATTCCCCAAAACTTGGACCCGAATAAATAATGCCATAGTGGTACCAGTCTTGATGTTCGACCAGTTGGTCGAGCCAGAGACAGAAGAGGTTCCAGATCCATCTAAGGAACTGTCCGCCCCAACACAAGATGACACGCCAGCAGTAGAACAGGAGAATCAACCCCCTGCCAGTGGTGAACCTGCCGTACCCTTGGCGAATCTGAGACCCCGTAGGCAACCAACACGCATACCTGTCAGGGTTAGGCCTACCAGTAACACAGAGGGGGCAGACACTCCAAGTAGTCAGGGACAAACCCCAGAGCTACGCCGATCCCAACGTAGGACTCGGGGACAGCCCCCTCCAAGGTATAGAACATAGAAAGTAAAATACCTAACAGAGTGTAAATAGTTATGTGAAAGTGTCTTGTATGTAATGTTTTGTTTTAGGTGATTAAGTAAATGGACAATTGGGTCACTGGACTATGAGTGGCCAACACTTTAATTGTTCATAGTTAGCACCAGTGTGCTCAACACCCCTGAAGAAACACCCGTCCGGCGTGCATAGAGTGGGGTCAGCAATGCTCTGACGCACGCCCAGAGCCTACGTTGGGGGTTTTATCGCGGCGGGTCCCCCATGGAGCAGTGTAATGGACACCCGGCAGGGAGCCACACTGGACTCTTATAGTTGTTTAAGGTTGTAACATGTTGTGATACCAATGTGATATGACTGAAGAATGTGTGATTAGATAGGGATCATAATAAAAAAATACAGTTAGGTCCAGAAATATTTGGACAGTGACACAATTTTCGCGAGTTGGGCTCTGCATGCCACCACATTGGATTTGAAATGAAACCTCTACAACAGAATTCAAGTGCAGATTGTAACGTTTAATTTGAAGGTTTGAACAAAAATATCTGATAGAAATTGTAGGAATTGTACACATTTCTTTACAAACACTCCACATTTTAGGAGGTCAAAAGTAATTGGACAAATAAAGCAAACCCAAACAAAATATTTGTATTTTCAATATTTTGTTGCGAATCCTTTGGAGGCAATCACTGCCTTAAGTCTGGAACCCATGGACATCACCAAACGCTGGGTTTCCTCCTTCTTAATGCTTTGCCAGGCCTTTACAGCCGCAGCCTTCAGGTCTTGCTTGTTTGTGGGTCTTTGTTAAAAAATATACTCTTAAATATATTTTTCTTCAAATACGTAAAGGCGCATGAATGAAAAGACCTCAAAAATGTAAAAAATAAATGTATTTTATCTATTTAAAAATGGTTGCCAAGGTTCAGTTACAGAAAGAAAAAAAATAATATACTTTGATAGCTTATGTAAAAAGAGTTCATTTAGTCCATACTGAACAATGGGAAGTCTTTACCCATCTCTCTTTGGCTCCTGAACGGCAATGCAGGGGATGTCATCTCAGCGTGTCATATCTTGCAGCACTGGAGTCTTCTCACAGCAGGCAGTGTGGAGAGCGAACAGTAGCCCCCTCCATCGTGCATTATATACCAGCTGTTCAAACCATATAGGGCATTCTAGTGTAACACAGTTGAATATAGTTCCATATTACGTAACCTTCTGGAAACTTCGGAAAGCTTCGGGAAGGATTCAAATATATCCCTCCATGCTCAGCACAAGTATATTCAATATGGGCATATTTATCCCTTATAAACTTTATTAATAACCTATGCCCTCCAACATAAACAGAACTATGAACGTATATATCTTACTATGAAATATTTGATAACTTGATGTATTAATTTCAATCATTTTACAATTCCCCCTTGAAGTGGGTGGAGCAACCCCGAAAATTAATTAATACATCATTAAAATAACAAATCTTCTTTCCTTATTTGTCAATAGCGGATTAATATCAATAATAATGATGAAGAATAATTAATTTGCATTATTCATGTAAGTTCAATAATATAATAATTTGGATTCCTGTTATGACAGGCTGTGACTGATCAATCATATAAAAATGTATATAACTATACTTCGCTAGACCTAAAAAGAAATGCAAAAACCAAATCCGGTCACCATATGATGTCCTCTGAGTTGATGTCTTCTTATCTCCGTTGTAATCCGGCATAAACACAGTCTCTTAGAAATAAATCCTTTGATAAAAATGGATGGTTACCAATTTATACAGTCCCATATTGCGTTTATCATTGTTAGATCAAAGTCCATAAACTTTATTTTTTATTGCAAAGTCCATAGCCAATGTTGATAAACCACAGTTCATGAGTGTAGATGAATAGCAGAAGTCTTTGATGTCTGTGCAGTGCAATTTACATTAGTCACCTTTTATCCTCCATGCTGCCTGTTGTCAAATCCTTTTGGACAGATGTTAAGACGTTCTTGGTCAGCACGACAGGGGTTAACTTTAACACGTCATTGCTCTTCTTAGTAACTTTAGGGAGGTCTTAATGCACAGACCATGTGTCATTGTCCATCTTGGAACCATAGGACTATTGTGTTTCTGAGATGCAAGCACGGTAAGTGTATTTTGTATGTTACACAGTCTTATTTGAGACGTTACCTTTTGGACCTTTTTGCAGAATCCCTTTTAACTTTAGGAAAAATATAAAGTCTTTTTATCTTCTGTAATCTTGATTGAAGACTTCATTCCCTACCTAAATACCAAATATGGCAATAACTATCACTAATAAATGTCACAGCGTACCATAACTCTAATACTATAATACCATGTCATTATTATTATCGTAGAAGTATTAATGTAATTGATACTCAGAATGATAAAATACTGCATAATGGTATAGACAATAGTATTTTCTTGTAATAACCTTTTTTGTCATTGGTGCATTACCCTTCCAAACCCATAGGTGGCAATGTGTTGAATGTAACCAAAATATAATATAAAATATGAAACAATATAATGTGTACCTATAACATGTATCATATTATAAATATGAAAGGCAACAATGTGGCTTTTAGTTAGATCATTTGTAAATTATAAACCAAAGCAAATAACCTTTTAGAAAAGACTGGATGATACCATCAAAACACAATAATACCCATTATAAATTATTATTGATTAAAAATATAATATATATTATTTGTAAATATAGGAAGGTAAACCTAGATGTACCTTAATCTTCCATCTTTATTACTCTAATTTAATTTATTTGATTTGTCTATTATTTATTAAATAACCTACTATAAGGAAATGTGTAACTATAAGTAATACTTCATCCTTATTGTGTTAACATACTAATATAAAAATAATGTATTACCAGAAAGTAAACAATTGTATATATGATGAAGGAAGTATCTTTTCTTCCAAAAAAAGTGGAACTTTTCCCTTTTAAAATGATTCATATTTAATAAAGTAATATTCTTATATTAGATATTACTGAACTAAATATTGAAGTGTTTTCTCAATTGAGATATTTAAAATCTGAAGAAAAAAAATAAAATTGTAGAATTAAGATTTTAATTAAAAATGTGAATATTAAAATAATTAATATAAAAAATAGGAATAAAAAGAAAAATGAAAATCGGAATAAAAATAAAACTTGAAATAAAAATAAGGCCTTCTATGTATATAACACCTATGTCTTTAATAATACATAACCTTAATGTTACCAGATAACCTTAATATTACCAGTATCTTATAAAATTACCAAACCTATCAATAACCAATAAAAATAATTAAGTCATGTAACCTTACAAATAATACACTTCTCTTAGTATATAAATGCATTATGATATACTTCAAATATATTTTTTTATTCCCAATTCTTCCTTTGTACTTGAAATATTAATTATTAAAGTATCCTGTAAACACATATATTTATCAAATATAAATGTGTGTGATTGAGACCAAACCTCTCCCTTTCAATATCATGAAATATGATATTATAAAAATTAAAATGTTTAGATTAAATTAATTCAAATCTGTGTTGTAAATCTTCAAGACCATTTATAAATATCACTTCCATATTTGAAAAGAAAAATGATTTCCAATCTATGTACCAATAAAAAAAGTGACTAACACAAAAGACATAAAAAAAATCAAAACGTTATAACCTTATTCTAGAATGTAACTATTCAGAATAAACCCTTAATAAAAAATCCTAATATCTCTATACTAAAGAAATATGTCTAAGAATAATATATATATATATATATTCGGTATAAATTCCTTCATTTATACTTATGTACTATAACTTATTATCTAAAAGTATACATACATATAATATAATATAATATAATATAATATAATATAACCTCGAAGTTAAAACCAAAATTCCCTTTTTTTTTTTTTTTCCTGGATCCAAGTACTCTGACTGAGCATTTGCAGCTGCTCAAACAATCAATCATTCATAGACACATCTATGCACACAAGACTGTAACATATACTTTCACATAAAAATATTGACGGACACAAATCCCTGTATTCCCAATTATTCTATGCGCATTTCAAAGATTATGTTACTAATTTGAAGTACTTCTCGAAAAAAACAAACTCCAATGTATTACACACTGTACATATGACCATGGAACAAACATTTATTTTTAGCTTTAGTACCAAGTCATGCTCTGGTTACGTGCAAGGAACACCATTCCAAAACAGCAAGCAGTTTTACTACACTTCCAAAGCTCAGATTACATTTCTAATAACTCTAAAGGAGATATATATATTCATAAAAAAAAACGTTCAAGTATACTTCTCTGACCATTGGTACCTGAAAAAATAATAATTATTATCCAATCATGCTTTCGCGAATTAACCTTACACAAGAAAATATATGTTACCTGATTGAGGACAAGAACATATGTAAAAATAAAAAGTTAATACTTCATCAATCTGTTTTACTGATAAATTCTGAGGGAAATAAAAGAATAAAATTATTATCATATTTATGATAAAAATGAAACACTTAAAATCCGTTACTTTCTCTTATTATTTTATTTTAAATATTATTATTCATATACAGAGATCAAATTATTAATTTATAACATTAAACTATCATTTGACTAAATGAAAATATGACCTTGATTTACTATCACTACTTCTAATATATATATATATATATATATATATATATATATATTCACTGTATATGAAAAATTATGATTATCAAATAGCAAAATTAATTTATCCAGAAATCCCCTTTTATCCAGCTAAAAACCAAACCTCAATTTTTGCAAGATTCGATTTATTACAGTAATTTCCAGAAAATTGGAATTGAAGTTATTTTGTAACTCAATTTTTTTCCTTAAATGAGGAAAAATATCTTTCTCTGGAAAACCACCCAGCTGTCGCTGCCTATCAAATTCTCTGGACGACTTTTTTCCTTTCACTAGTGACCAGGGGAGAGAATCCGCACAAGACACCTGTTTCTGTCTTTCAGGGCTTTTAAAAATCGCTTGTCTGAGATAATCGGTATCAGATTTTGTGACAATTTTCTCTTTCATTGAAGGTGACAAGGAAAGAGGGGGGGTGTATGACTTATAATTCACATGAAATTTCCTGCGAATTTCATAAATTTTGTCACAAAAATATTTGGATCTGGGAGACACTGTTGGTTTTTCACAAAAACTCACCCTTTTTTGTGTTGGTTTTTCAGAATTAATTAATTTCTGTTTTGATTGACTTTGGCGATTTCTAACAAAATCGATAAATGTCGTACATTCGAATAGGGACTTTTTATTTAATGCCACCGCACAGGCTGCATTGTCAAGGAAATTAAATTTCTTGATGAATAAACGTATCATTCCATCCAATCCGACATTTGGAATAACTGCCCTATACAAACGTTCAAAAACGGACATAAATGAGAACGTACTCTCATTCTGTTCAATTTGTAATTCCTTCAACATCTCATAGTTTGGATCAGATTCATTCCTTGCACAGAAGATGAGATATTTCAGCCTTATGATATCGTTATCATTTGAACAATCAAATGTCTCATTGTCAGAAGACTTTTTTAATGCCAATTGTCTAAAGAAATGCTGAGGTAACCACATACGGAATAACTGATTCGTCTCACTATTGGTTAAATTAAATTTCTCGATGGAACTTTCAAATATCTCTGAGTTTCTGCAAACATGTATTTTAGGATTATATGCGGGAATTAATTTGCATATGTCCAATAAATTTTTTCTAAGTGTAATCCCTAACTTAGCCTGTTCTATTTTTAGAAACTGATCGTCGCCATTTTCTCTCTCCACATGTCCTTCTCTGACGGCTTTCTGCCTGTGTCCCATTCTGGCTCCTCCCCCTTCTGGCTTCACTACGTCATTTCCTGCTTCTTCCTCCGTATCTTGAAAGGCACCTTGATTAGGTAACACGTGTCTGTCGCCATTATCAAAATTCTGATTTACAAAATTACAGTCTAAATCATCTGACTGATCATTTACAACATTACAGTCAGAATTCACAATATCACTGACTGACACTCCAAGTTCTAAGCAGTCTTTGGATTTCTCTGTCACTAACTCTCCTGACAATTCAGGTTGTCTATTTCCACCATTTTTACACTTTTCTACGATTAACCTGTGAAAATCATAGACTAAATGACAGACATTTCTGATTTTCTGTTTCTCTCTATTAAAAGACCTTGCACATTCTATACGTGAATTCTCAAGTTCACACTCCTCATAAAAGCGTAACCAAAGCTCCTCTACATTAGAAATATCTGAATAAGTGAACTGAAGTTTACTTTGCTTGGCATATGAAGAGATAAAATCCATTTTCTTACCTGAAATGATCAGATGATCTGATGGATGATCCTCTAAGACTTGATTCACCTTACTCAGCAGGTCCAATACTTCTTATGGACTGACTTTATCTTCCACTCAAAAATACGTCAAAAGTTAACTTCTGTGGCTTTGTAAAAACTTTAAAGTTCATTAAAAAAAACATTCATGCAACTTGACTCATACGTATTTCCTAGGTTCTGCGTGATTTTTTATAAATTGTCGATTCCTGATCCTTTGCAGGAGATATTTAAAATACTTATGACTTTGATAACTTCGACCCCCCTTATGCAAAGTGAAGGAACAACAAAAACGTAAAAAATTACGAATGGGTGGCTCACCAAATGTTAAAAAATATACTCTTAAATATATTTTTCTTCAAATACGTAAAGGCGCATGAATGAAAAGACCTCAAAAATGTAAAAAATAAATGTATTTTATCTATTTAAAAATGGTTGCCAAGGTTCAGTTACAGAAAGAAAAAAAAAATAATATACTTTGATAGCTTATGTAAAAAGAGTTCATTTAGTCCATACTGAACAATGGGAAGTCTTTACCCATCTCTCTTTGGCTCCTGAACGGCAATGCAGGGGATGTCATCTCAGCGTGTCATATCTTGCAGCACTGGAGTCTTCTCACAGCAGGCAGTGTGGAGAGCGAACAGTAGCCCCCTCCATCGTGCATTATATACCAGCTGTTCAAACCATATAGGGCATTCTAGTGTAACACAGTTGAATATAGTTCCATATTACGTAACCTTCTGGAAACTTCGGAAAGCTTCGGGAAGGATTCAAATATATCCCTCCATGCTCAGCACAAGTATATTCAATATGGGCATATTTATCCCTTATAAACTTTATTAATAACCTATGCCCTCCAACATAAACAGAACTATGAACGTATATATCTTACTATGAAATATTTGATAACTTGATGTATTAATTTCAATCATTTTACAGTCTTTCCGTCTTAAGTCTGGATTTGAGCAAGTGAAATGCATGCTCAATTGGGTTAAGATCTGGTGATTGACTTGGCCATTGCAGAATGTTCCACTTTTTTGCACTCATGAACTCCTGGGTAGCTTTGGCTGTATGCTTGGGGTCATTGTCCATCTGTACTATGAAGCGCAGTCCGATCAACTTTGCGGCATTTGGCTGAATCTGGGCTGAAAGTATATCCCGGTACACTTCAGAATTCATCCGGCTACTCTTGTCTGCTGTTATGTCATCAATAAACACAAGTGACCCAGTGACATTGAAAGCCATGCATGCCCATGCCATCACGTTGCCTCCACCATGTTTTACAGAGGATGTGGTGTGCCTTGGATCATGTGCCGTTCCCTTTCTTCTCCAAACTTTTTTCTTCCCATCATTCTGGTACAGGTTGATCTTTGTCTCATCTGTCCATAGAATACTTTTCCAGAACTGAGCTGGCTTCATGAGGTGTTTTTCAGCAAATTTAACTCTGGCCTGTCTATTTTTGGAATTGATGAATGGTTTGCATCTAGATGTGAACCCTTTGTATTTACTTTCATGGAGTCTTCTCTTTACAGTTGACTTAGAGACAGATACACCTACTTCACTGAGAGTGTTCTGGACTTCAGTTGATGTTGTGAACGGATTCTTCTTCACCAAAGAAAGTATGCGGCGATCATCCACCACTGTTTTCATCCGTGGACGCCCAGGCCTTTTTGAGTTCCCAAGCTCACCAGTCAATTTCTTTTTTCTCAGAATGTACCCGACTGTTGATTTTGCTACTCCAAGCATGTCTGC
This sequence comes from Anomaloglossus baeobatrachus, assembly GCF_048569485.1. NCBI lineage: Eukaryota > Metazoa > Chordata > Amphibia > Anura > Aromobatidae > Anomaloglossus > Anomaloglossus baeobatrachus. The sequence goes on along the minus strand of NC_134357.1, from coordinate 540,969,524 downwards.
TATCTCTCTGATGGATTTTTTCTTTTTTTTCAGCCTCAGGATGTTCTGCTTCACCTCAATTGAGAGTTCCTTAGACATGTTGTCTGGTCACAGCAACAGCTTCCAAATGCAAAACCACACACCTGTAATCAACCCCAGACCTTTTAACTACTTCATTGATTACAGGTTAACGAGAAAGACGCCTTCAGAGTTAATTGCAGCCCTTACAGTCCCTTGTCCAATTACTTTTGGTCCCTTGAAAAAGAGGAGGCTATGCATTACAGAGCTATGATTCCTAAACCCTTTCTCCGATTTGGATGTGAAAACTCTCATATTGCAGCTGGGAGTGTGCACTTTCAGCCCATATTATATATATAATTGTATTTCTGAACATGTTTTTGTAAACGGCTAAAATAACAAAACTTGTGTCACTGTCCAAATATTTCTGGACCTAACTGTAGGAGTGATCCCAGATATTATTTGACCTATCAATAATTCAGTATCAAAGAGATGTCCTTTGGATAACCAATTTCACTATGACCAAAGAATAAGATAATGAGGAAGTAACATTTACAGTTCCACTTACCGGAAACTTGTGGTTGGCTTAAAGACAGGTGTAAGGAAGCTTGCATATGAAATTTACGGCTCATTGCAATATTTCACTAACACTATGGTCAACTGTGGTCGGTCAGTTGTCAACTGGCAGGATGTACAAGTAAATGTGCAGGAAGCTGCTGGTGCCCACAGCAGTTTGTGGTCAAGTTACATGAACATGACTCAGCTGTCACATGCTGGTGACCATTTAAACACAACTTACAAAGTTTTCCTATAAAATTACACCGGACTCGCTTAATGTTAGGGGAAACCTTCCAGGACATTGAAGTGTACGCACTGCTCCTGTGATGCAAGATGCCATGTTGTTTCCTTTATCATTAAATCGAGTTCCCTCCGATGTGAAAGGATTGCTACAACAAACGGTAATGTTGATGCATATTTCTGTTATTGTATAAGATTCTATGACTATAGTTCTAAATGCCTATGTACCATTAACTATTCATGTGCTATTAAAATAAATAGTATCTTGCTATAAAGAATATTAGTATTCGTGCCTGATTAGGATATCAGTGAGCGCTTCGTAAGTACGGGCTTTCAGCCCCCTTTTTAGTAGAATTTAGCAAGACACATGTTATGTCTTGTTTTGTTTTCTTCAGTCCGGGAGTACTGAGTTTAACTAAGGGGGAGTGTGGCGCCCCAGGACCTGGTCGCCACAACAGCATTGCCCCTCCAAAGGGTTAATGCTGAGCCTGGAGGTAATTGGGAGGTCTATTGGCCAGTAAGTTTAACATCCAACGCAGTTCTCCCTCAGACCAGCAGGGGGAGCTCTGAACCTGCAGTTCCAGGGAGCATTCCTTAAGTCTGGCCTGAGGGAGGAGTTAGTGTTCAGTCTGTAGAGAGAAGTGATAGGAAGCAGACGCAGAGTAGTGCTGTGCTGTGGAACTGGGGCCTAGAGCTGGAGCAGCTTGGCCCAGTGAGGCAGGAGGAGCAGAGAGGCAAAGGAGAGACTCTGACATCGGAGTCTGTGGCCACCAGGGCCTAAAATACTCCCTGGTAGCCGAATCCGAAGGGCAGGAGAGCTGCAAGCACCTGGCCCATAAACAACCCAAAGGTACAGCTTCATCATCAGGGCCCGGTGTGGACTCCAGCAGAGAAGCACCAGAGAGGGCCTGTGCAGCCTACCACAGAGGGAAAGGGACGTACCACCGGTCCCAGCAGCAAGAGGGCCATTGCTAAATCCAGAGAGCAGGGTTCTATCACAGCAAGGAAAAGAACAGGAGTAGGCCTCATACTCATCTGGCCAAAACGACAGCTCAGTTACTTCCAGGCCGGCCGGAGCCCTCTACCACCTGTAACGGTCTCCCAGGACTAACCGTTTGTGAAGTAAAAGAGGAGAAGGTAAAGAGACTGTTGTTTGTGCCTGTTTCTTTCATGCCTGTTGGCCCTGCACCGTGTTTTTCACACAACACCATAGACTCTCACGAGCACCAACAGTGTCCCCGGGGCACCGCTCCACCTGTGGGGAGCAGTACCACCATTGCTGCTGTCGCGGGCGGAGGAGGGGACGCCGCGCTCTCCCACTGCTGCTCGGGTCCGGCTGCCGCGGCTGCTGCGGCCTGCTGCTGCTCGGTGGCTCGAGCGGTGGGCCGGATCCCGGGGACTCTAGCGGCGCTCCTCGCCCGTGAGTGAAAGGGGGTTTGTTGGGTGTGGGGATTGTTTATTGTCCGTGACGCCACCCACGGTTGTGGTGATTTGTAGCACCACCGCTGCTCAATATGGGGATCCCGGGAGTGGTGATACAGAGCAGCCAGGTGTTGTGTTGCCCCTCCGTGGGTAGGGGTTGGTGATCCCGGGGCCCAGTGATGGTGTGGAAGGTGCAGGGCCTGGTGGGCGCAGGGACGCGGGGGCAGCGCTGTGCCTTGCGGCACTGTGGTACTCACTCAGCCTGAGACGTTGACACAGTTTTACGGTAAACCACACGGCTGGAAAGACGGTTCCCACGGACGGCTGCACTTTCTCTCCCAGTAGGTAACGGTGATGTCCCTTTGACCTGCACCTAGTGTTTCTGTGTTGGTAGCGATGGGTTCCCACCGGTAACCTGCTCCCCGGCTTGGATATGGGCCGGAGGAGCCCTGCTTTGCCCGCAGACGCTGGCCCTGAGGAACTGGTGCCCTGGCGGTGGCGGTGTTCCTCCTTAATGGTTGGACTTTTGCCTTCAGTCGGGACTTGGTTGTTGGGGGATCGACGTCCCCTTCACTGACGGATTCGGCAAATTATGGCGACTCCTAGCCTTGCCGGGGTCCGAGAGGCCCCTGCCCTGGTGCTGACTGTCCTTCGTATACTGCTCCAGACCGCCGGGCCACTACCCGTCCGCGGTCCTTCCAGCAACCTCCGAGCAGTCCCCCTCCAGACGATCACCGCTGTTGCTGACCTTGCTGACCTGTCCTGCACTTAGCTGGACTAACTTCAGGTCTTTCTACGTTCACTTTCACTCCTTTTCTTCTTTGCTCCACTACCACTTCACTTTCACTTAGCTGTTTACTCCTCTCCGTCCCTAGCTGGACTCTAGCTGGACTCCTCTCACTTCCTCCTCCTTTCTTTATCTCCCTGGTTCTTCCCGCCTCCAGAGCGGTGTACTCCTCGGTGGGCGGAGCCAACCGCCTGGCCCACCCCCTGGTGTGAACATCAGTCCCTGGAGGAAGGCAACAAGGAATTTGGTAGCTTTGTTGTTCCTAACTGGGATGTCGGGTGTGGTGGTGTAATGACCTGTTACCCCTGGCTTGCCCAGGGCGTCACATTCCCCCTTAGCAAAATGCAGACCGTCCGCGGGCTGCCCGTCCAACACCGGTTTTATTTTCTGTAAATGTATAAAAAGTAAACATATGAATCATAACATCATCCCACAACGGGAGGCACATTTCTTAAACGTTACTAAACGGTTTTACGGGTACGGTTTCCGCTCTCTCCCACCCAAGCAACCTGGCCCTGATGCTGCCCCTAAAGCCCAGGCAGCACCCCTTGACCCACAGTCCAGCACAAGTTACCCGAGCGGGATCTGTCCTTCCCCTCCAGAGGGTAGCCACCGGTTCCTTTGGTGGCTGGGCCCCAGCCTGCTCTGCTGAGGGCCCTCCCTCCAACCTGCCTCTCCGGAGGCGGCAACTGCGGAAAACGGTACGGTAAAACAACATATTTACAAGCCACTTAACGTTTGTGGTTGCCCTGCAAGTTCACGGGCTTGTCCATGGATAGTTCCCATGCTAACTTTTTAAACGGTCCCCACGGGGACAACGGTGCCGGCTCCGGCCGGTTCAATCACTGTAAATCTGGTGAAGTACACGGTAATCATCATTTTTCTTATCATTCTCAAAACTTTCAAACTTTTTCAACACTTTTAAATATGAACTCACACAGACTTCCTGACCCCCCCTCTTTAAAGGACAGTCTCCCTGTACCTAAGTGGTGGTCTACCTAGGTTGGGATGGGTGGACCTTCGGGGTCCGGTGTCAGTGGGGCTATGCAGTGGGGCAGAGGGAACAACTGGTTCCTCTTCCCTTCTATCGTGTGGGGCAGGCGGAGGCATAGGGGAGCTGGGTACAGGTTCATCCCTGGGCACTGGCACTGGTTCTGGCTCACGGTTGACCGCTTCCACCACTTCTTCATCCACAGGTTGTGGGAATAGTATCACTGGAAGAATCACCGCGCCGTTCTGTGTAGGCCAGTCTGCTGGGAAGTCACCCATCACAGTGTGGATCACCTCTTTTTCCTTCTCTGCTGGTGGAGGAACTGGTTCGTCTGCCGTTGCTCTCAATGCTGGTGGGCACCTTTTCAGATGATCCCGGGAAACCGTGGCCAAAGTGCCCACTTGGTCACGACTGATCTGGTAGGCCTTCCCATCTTCCCACCCTGTGGGTTGTATGACGTATGGGATTGGTTCCCATTGATCATCCAGCTTGTGGGTCTTCCTCTTCCGTTTTAACACCACATCTCCTGGCTGGAAAGGGCCCGCAGACGCTTTCTGGTTGAATCGCTGCTCTTGCTGTTCTCGACTTCGACTTAGGTTCTTCTCCACATATTCCTGAATCTGCCGGTATTGTGTTCTCCGCCGAGTTTCCCATTCAGCTGTCGAAGGGAGTGCTTCCGGGGACTCCAACCCTATTTCCAGGTCCACCGGCAGGCGGCCGGGACGAGCCCTCATCAGGTATGCTGGTCTACGATGGTCAACGCGTAGGCGTACCCACTTCGGCTGGGGGTGAGCTTGACATGGTCTAGGGCGACCAGTTCCAGCGGCTGGTGTGTGATGATTGGGTGCAGGGGTGCCCTCTGGCTGGTCTCGTCCTTCCTACACTTCGGCCAGGTGCTCCAGATGGGCTTCATACGTCTGGGAGTAAACAATCACATCATCCAAGTACAATAGGATGGTCTCGAAGTTTAGGTGTCCCAGACAGCACTCCATCAGCCGTTGGAAGGTTCCTGGGGCATTGCACAGCCCGAACGGCATACTATTGAATTCACAGAGCCCCATCGGGGTGGTGAAGGCGGTTTTCTCCCGATCTTCCGGGGCCACGGCCACTTGCCAGTACCCACTGGTGAGGTCAAGGGTAGAGAAGTAATTTGCAGTTCTCAGCGCGGCCAAAGACTCTTCAATCCGGGGCAGTGGGTAGGCATCTTTATGGGTTATCTGATTAATCTTCCGGTAGTCCACACACATCCGCATGGTACCATCCTTCTTCTTGACCAGTACCAACGGAGCGGCCCAGGGACTACAGCTGTCCCGAATAACCGCTGCCTCCTTCATATTCCTCAACATATCGTTGGCACACTGATAATGTGCAGGGGGAATAGGCCTGTACCTCTCTTTGATAGGGGGATGTTCCCCGGTGGGGATATGGTGTTGAACCCCCTTGATCTGCCCGAAGTCTAGTGGGTGTTTGCTGAAAACCTGTTCGTACTCCCGCACCACCCTGTATACCCCTGCTCTGTGATGTGTAGGGGTATCATCAGTGCCCACGTGTAGCTGCTGGTGCCACTCACCTACCTCCCCTTGCAGCGGGGAAGTGCTGGTAGTAGGTGGGGAGACGGAGGGACTGGCTTCATGGATGGTGTGGGGATCTAGGGTGAGTAGCTTGGCAATGGTGGCATACCGGGGAAGCCTGACTTCTTCCTCCCCACAGTTCAACACCCTCACGGGCACTCTCCCCTTCTTCACGTCTACCACCCCTCGGGCGGCCATTACCGTGGGCCAGTGCTCAGAGGGTATGGGCTCCATTATGGCAGGGTAGTCACGCCCCTGAGGCCCTACCGCTGCTCTACACCAGATCATCACCTCACTCCTAGGGGGCACAAGCAACGGGGCCACATCCATCACTCTCACCCCACCAATCTCTCCTCCTGTTGAGTTTACATGCTGGCGGTTCATCAAGGCTCGGATCTCTCGCTGCACAGCTCTCTGTCGGCTCCCCGCCGCCGTGGCGGCCAGCTGCTGCAGTAGGGCCAACACATCACCCATACAGTGCTCCATCACATTGGTTCCTAGCACTATCTTCGGGTTATGATCACTGGGTTCATTCATGATCACAATCATACCCTGGTGTTGCAGTTCAGCTTGCCCTATCGTCATAGCCACCTGTTTATACCCCACTTGGGTCAATGGGAGTCCATTGGCAGCAATTAGCGTTATACTAGTATCTGGGGGTGCCAGCTCGTCTATCCCCCAATACCGCTGGTACAACGTATATGGTATGGTAGTTACCTGGGATCCAGTGTCCAAGAGAGCCATCACCGGTATGCCGTCCACAACCACGGGAATGATGGGTCGGGCCCCAATATACCGGTCCCGCCAGTCCGAAGGGCCACGGGGTTCTACTCCTGAGGGTTGACCCGGGGCCCCAGGGGTTGCTCGTTTAACGGGTACTCTCTGATGTAGTGCCCAGGCTTACGGCACTTGTAGCAGATGGGAGGCCTGCTCCGCGGATTGTTATTACTTCTCTGCTGCATCCAGGGGACATCTTCAGGGCTGTCGGCAAGCTGTATCGGTGTTGAAGGCTGAGATCTGGTCAACGGTTGGAGTGCAGCAAGAATCTTGGCGAGGTCTCCGTCCATGCGACGGACCTGGGCTGCCAGTTCCTCCATAGTGCTGCTTGGGGCTGCAGGCGTTGGAGAGGTTGGTAGAGCAGGGGCCACCACCACGGGAGCTGTCTCGATGGGCCACGGGGCTGGCTCCAGGGCTTCTGAGGCTGGGGGCTGTAGTGCTTTAATGGCCCGTTCCTTTAACACAGCAAAGTCCACATCAGGGTGTTCCAGGGCCCACAGCCGGAGTTGTTTACGATCCTCAGGGGACCTCATCCCCTGCGCAAATTGCTCTACTAACATCTTGTTGCTATCCGCCTCATTAATAGGATTCACCCGTTTCAGCGTGCGGAGGGCGGTTTGCAGACGTAAAGCATAGTCCCGAATGCTATCCCCAGTCCGTTGCCGGCACTGGCAAAACTGCATCCTCAGCTCAGCTTCAGTCCGGGTCTCGAAGGCAGTCTGTAGCTTCTCAAAGATGGTGGCTACAGAGAGCCGGTCCCCCTCGGCCCAGGTCTCCGCTTCCTGCTCCACCGCACCGGTTAACTGGCCTAGCACTATCGCTGCACGTTGCTTATCAGTCAGGGGGTACAGCTCTAGCAACGGGTTAAGCTTTTTCTGGAAGGCCTGTAAGGCATCCGGTTTCCCGTCATACTGCGGTAGCCAGGCAGCTCCGGGCGCATAGGGCAAGGAGAACGGCATGACCTGAGCGAGCGCGGGGGCCGCGGCACCTCCCGCCAGTGCGACCGGGACCTGGGCAGGCCCATTCCCATCCGCGGGTGCCACCGCGGGTGCCACCGCGGCTGCGACCACCGCTTCTCCAGCGGCTCCGTCGGGCGCAGACATCTTGTTTCCGTCCCCCTTAGCTTCTTTCCGGCCACTCCTCTATTGGGGCGGAGTTTTGGCCTTCGCGCCTCTGCTACTCGAGAAGACGCTCGAGCGGGAACTTTTCGCGCCAAAGATGGCGACTTCTGGAAATTTTCAGCCGAATACTTCCGGCGGTCACAAGGCGCACCTCTACCCAACGGCAGAGCGGTAAGATCCTGTTCGTGACGCCAAGTTGTCGCGGGCGGAGGAGGGGACGCCGCGCTCTCCCACTGCTGCTCGGGTCTGGCTGCCGCGGCTGCTGCGGCCTGCTGCTGCTCGGTGGCTCGAGCGGTGGGCCGGATCCCGGGGACTCTAGCGGCGCTCCTCGCCCGTGAGTGAAAGGGGGTTTGTTGGGTGTGGGGATTGTTTATTGTCCGTGACGCCACCCACGGTTGTGGTGGTTTGTAGCACCACCGCTGCTCAATATGGGGATCCCGGGAGTGGTGATGCAGAGCAGCCAGGTGTTGTGTTGCCCCTCCGTGGGTAGGGGTTGGTGATCCCGGGGCCCAGTGATGGTATGGAAGGTGCAGGGCCTGGTGGGCGCAGGGACGCGGGGGCAGCGCTGTGCCTTGCGGCACTGTGGTACTCACTCAGCCTGAGACGTTGACACAGTTTTACGGTAAACCACACGGCTGGAAAGACGGTTCCCACGGACGGCTGCACTTGCTCTCCCAGTAGGTAACGGTGATGTCCCTTTGACCTGCACCTAGTGTTTCTGTGTTGGTAGCGATGGGTTCCCACCGGTAACCCGCTCCCTGGCTTGGATATGGGTCGGAGGAGCCCTGCTTTGCCCGCAGACGCTGGCCCTGAGGAACTGGTGCCCTGGCGGTGGCGGTGTTCCTCCTTAATGGTTGGACTTTTGCCTTCAGTCGGGACTTGGTTGTTGGGTGATCAACGTCCCCTTCACTGACGGATTCGGCAAATTATGGCGACTCCTAGCCTTGCCTTGCCTGTCGACGCTGATCCGTTCGATCTACTGGGCCCTGGCAGATGCCTTATCCCTCTCGGTGGGTGTTTGTCACTTTTCGGGACTTTGGTTGGGACAGGACCTAAAATCCTTCCCTCAATCGGTTAATTAGCTAGGCTGTTGGTTTCGGTCCTGGCTTCCGGGTCAGAGTACCCCCTTGTGCACGGTTTCCGGGTCGGTTCTCCGGTGTCGGTACCGGCGGGCTACAACCCTGTCCCGGTCCACCTCGGATCTCAGGCAGCCATCTTCCCATCTCCTGCTTGCACTGGCTACTGTCTGCCACCTAGCCAAGGCACCAGGTCCACTCCTCGCCCGTGAGTGAAAGGGGTTTGTTGGGTGTGGGAATTGTTTATTGTCCGTGACGCCACCCACGGTTGTGGTGATTTCACCACCGCTGCTCAATATGGGGATCCCGGGGATGGTGATGCGGAGCAGCTAGGTGTTGCGTTGCCCCTCCGTGGGTAGGGGTTGGTGATCCCGGGGCCCAGTGATGGTGAGGGAGGTGCAGGGCCTGGTGGGCGCAGGGACGCGGGGGCAGCGCTGTGCCTTGCGGCACTGTGGTACTCACTCAGCCTGAGACGTTGACACAGTTTTACGGTAAACCACACGGCTGGAAAGACGGTTCCCACGGACGGCTGCACTTGCTCTCCCAGTAGGTGATGGTGATGTCCCTTTTCCTTGCACCTTTGTTTCTGTGTTGGTAGCGATGGGTTCCCACCGGTAACCCGCTCCCCGGCTTCAAGCTGGACCGGAGGAGCTCTACTCTTTGCCCGCAGGCGCTGGCCCTGAGAAACTGGTGCCTTGGCGGTGGCGGTGTCTCTCCTACTCTGGTTGGGCTGTTGCCTTCAATCGGGACTTGGTTGTTGGGGGATCTACGTCCCCTTCACTGACGGATTTGGCAAATTATGGCGACTCCTAGCCTTGCCGGGGTCCGAGAGGCCCCTGCCCTGGTGCTGACTGTCCTTCGTATACTGCTCCAGACCGCCGGGCCACTACCCGTCCGCGATCCTTCCAGGAACTTCCAAACGGTCCCCCTCCAGACAGTCACCGCCGTTGCTGACCTTGCTGACCTGTCCTGCACACAGCTGGACTAACTTCAGGCTTTCTTTCTGTCACCACTCTTGCTTTCCTCTTTTACCACTTCACTTCACTTCTACTTTCACTTCCTTAGCTCATCTTAGCTGTTTACTCCTTCACTCCCCTAACTAGACTGCCTGGTTTCTCCCGCCTCCAGAGCTGTGTCCTCCTCGGTGGGCGGAGCCAATCGCCTGGCCCACCCCCTGGTGTGAACATCAGCCTCTGGAGGAAGGCAACAAGGATTTCTGGTTAGCTTTGGTGTTCCTAACTGGGATGTAGGGTGTGGTGGTGTGATGACCTGTGACCCCTGGCTTGCCCAGGGCGTCACATTCCCCCTTAGCAAAATGCAGACCGTCCGCGGGCTGCCCGTCCAACATCGGTTTTATTTTTCTGAAAAACATAACATGGTAAACGATAACATATATACATTTTTAATGAATCTTCCCATAACGGGAGGCACATTTCTTTAACGTTGCATAACGGTTTACGGTTACGGTTTCCGCTCTCTCCCACCCAAGCAACCTGGCCCTGATGCTGCCCCTTAAACCCAGGCAGCACCCCTTGACCCACAGTCCAGCACACGGTACGCGAGCGGGATCTGTCCTTCCCTCCAGAGGGTAGCCACCGGTTCCTTTGGTGGCTGGGCCCCAGCCTGCTCCGCTGAGGGCCCTCCCTCCAACCTGCCTCTCCGGAGGCGGCATTGCGGAAAACGGTAACGGTAAACAACTTATTTACAAGCCACTAACGTTTGTGGTTGCCCTGCAAGTTCACGGGCTTGTCCATGGAAAGTCCTCCATGCAAAACTTTTCAAACGGTCCCCACGGGGACAACGGTGCCGGCTCCAGCCGGTTGCAAATCACAAAGAAAATCAGGTAATGTACTCGGTATCATCATTTTTTTTTTTCATCATCTTCTGCAACTTTTTCAAACTTTTAAACACAATTCACACAAACTTTCTGACCCCCCCCTTCTTTAAAGGGCAGTCTCCCTGTACCTAAGTGGGGGTCGACCTAGGTTGGGACGGGTGGACCTTCGGGGCCCGGTGTCAGTGGGGCTAGGCAATGGGGCAGAGGGAACAACCGGTTCCTCCTCCCTTCTATCGTGTGGGGCAGGCGGAGGCATAGGGGAGCTGGGTACAGGTTCATCCCTGGGCACTGGCAATGGTTCTGGCTCACGGTCGACAGCTTCCACTACTTCTTCATCCACGGGTTGTGGGAACAGTATCACTTGAAAAATCACCGCGCCGTTCTGTGTAGGCCAGTCTGCTGGGAAGTCACCCATCACCTCTTTTGCCTTCTCCACTAGTGGAGGAACTGGTACTTCAGCCACTGTCCTCAATGCTGGTGGGCACCTTTTCAGATGGTCTCGGGAAACTGTGGCCAAAGTGCCCCCTTGGTCACGACTGATCTGGTAGGCCTTCCCATCTTCCCACCCTGTGGGTTGTATGACGTATGGGATTGGTTCCCATTGATCATCCAGCTTGTGGGTCTTCCTCTTCCGTTTTAACACCACATCTCCTGGCTGGAAAGGGCCCGCAGATGCTTTCTGGTTGAATCGCTGCTCCTGCTGTTCTCGGCTTCGACTTAGATTATTCTTCACATACTCCTGGATCTGCCGGTATTGTGCTCTCCGCCGAGTTTCCCATTCAGCTGTCGAAGGGAGTGCTTCTGGGGACTCCAACCCGATTTCTAGGTCCACCGGCAGACGGCCGGGACAAGCCCTCATCAGGTATGCTGGGGTGCACTTTGTCGAGCTGGACGGGATATTATTGTACATATCGACCAAGTCGGGTAGCTTCTCCGGCCACAGGTTCCGCTCTTCCAGCGGTAACGTCTTGAGGAGTCCCAGGACCAGGTGGTTCATCTTCTCACACATGCCGTTGGTCTGGGCATGGTAAGGGGTGGTCCGGATCTTCTTACAGCCGTACAACTGGCAGAACTCATGGAACACCTCCGCTTCAAAAGCCGGGCCTTGGTCAGTAAGCACTTTTTCTGGATACCCATGTGGACGGCAGAAATACGCCTGGAACGCTCGAGCAGCAGTTCGTCCAGTTAGGTCCTTGACAGGGACAACCACCATGAATCTTGAATAGTGGTCTACGATGGTCAACGCGTAGGCGTACCCACTTCTGCTGGGGGTGAGTTTGACATGGTCTAGGGCGACCAGCTCCAGCGGTTGATGTGTGATGATTGGGTGTAGGGGCGCCCTCTGGCTGGCCTCGTCCTTCCTTCTCAGCGTGCAAGGACCACACTCTCGGCACCAGGATTCTACCGACTCCCGCATCCCACTCCAGTAGAACCGCTCTCTCAACAGCATCTCCAGTTTCTTCCACCCGAAGTGTCCGGCACCATCATGGTATGCCCGTAGAACAGTAGCCACATCAGCTTGGGGAATAATCAACTGGCAAATTTTCTCATGGGTCTTCGGGTTGATCAGCTCCCGGTACAGCTTCCCTTGATGCAGATAAAGCCGTTTTCGTTCCTTCCACAAGCGTTGGGCTTCAGCTGGAGCAGCGGGGTCTATTCCTACAGCACCTTGTTCCACCAGGGTCTTGACGAGGCGGACAGCCGGCGCCTGGTTCTGAGCTTCCTGCCACTCCTGACTGGGCCGGGGGTCCAGATCCACCCGTTGTTGGTATATTTGTACCTTCTCAGTTGGGGGCTGGTGAAATGCAGGCAGCTCAATCTCCTCGAGGTCATCATCCTCGCCCCCTTCTTCTGACAAATGGGGCATTCGGGAGAGTGCATCAGCGTTAATGTTAACACGACCAGCTCGGTACTTGATGGTGAAGTCGTAGTTGGCTAGCCGGGCCACCCATCGCTGCTCCAATGCGCCCAGCTTAGCGGTGTCCAGGTGGGTCAACGGATTGTTGTCCGTAAAAGCGGTGAATTTTGCGGCAGCCAAGTAGTGGCGGAACCGCTCGGTGATAGCCCACACCAACGCCAGGAGCTCGAGCTTGAAGGAGCTGTAGTTCTCGGGGTTCCTTTCAGTTGGCCTAAGCTTCCGGCTAGCATAAGCTATCACTTTCTCCTTCCCATCCTAGACCTGGGACAGGACTGATCCCAGTCCCACATTGCTGGCGTCGGTATAAAGGATGAATGGGCAGCCATAATCAGGATATGGTAAGACTTCTTCCCCAGTCAAGGCCGCCTTCAGCTGGCAGAAGGATTCTTCATGCGTTTCTTCCCACACCAGTGGGGTCCCTAGGGGTCTACCACCTTTAGTCTGTCCCACGAGGAGATCTTGCATAGGAGCAGCCATCTTCGTGTACCCTTTGATAAAGCGCCGGTAGTACCCCACCAGGCCCAGAAACTGCCTTACTTCCCTCACGGTGGTTGGTCTCGGCCAGCCTTGGATAGCAGTGATCTTCTCAGGGTCAGGGGCGACACCTTCTGCGCTTACCACGTGCCCCAGGTATTGTACCCTGGGTTTCAGCAGGTGACACTTAGAAGGCTTCAATTTCATCCCGTATTTGGCAAGGGACGCGAACACCTCGGCCAGGTGTTCCAGATGGGCTTCATACGTCTGGGAGTAAACAATCACATCATCCAAATACAATAGGACGGTCTCGAAGTTTAGGTGTCCCAGACAGCACTCCATCAGCCGTTGGAAGGTTCCTGGCGCGTTGCACAGCTCGAACGGCATACTATTGAATTCACAGAGCCCCATCGGAGTGGTGAAGGCGGTTTTCTCCCGGTCCTCCGGTGCTACTGCCACTTGCCAATATCCGCTGGTGAGGTCAAGGGTAGAGAAGTAATTTGCGGTTCTCAGTGCGGCCAAAGACTCCTCAATGCGAGGCAGTGGGTAGGCATCTTTATGGGTTATCTGATTAATCTTCCGGTAATCCACACACATCCGCATGGTACCATCCTTCTTTTTAACCAGTACCAACGGAGCGGCCCAGGGACTACAACTGTTTTGAATAACCCCTGCCTCCTTCATATTCCTCAACATGTCTTTGGCACACTGGTAATGCGCCGGGGGAATAGGCCTATACCTCTCTTTGATAGGGGGGTGTTCGCCGGTGGGGATGTGGTGTTGGACCTCTTTGATCCGCCCAAAGTCTAGTGGATGTTTACTGAAAACCTGTTCATACTCCTGCACCACCCTGTACACCCCTGCTTTGTGATGTGTAGGAGTATCGTCAGTACCCACGTGTAGCTGTTGGTGCCACTCCTTTACCACCCCTTGAGGCGGGGAAGTGCTGGTGTTAGGTGGGGAGACCGAGGGACTGGCTTCGTGGATGGTGTGGGGATCCAGGGTGAGCAGCTTGGCAATAGTGGCATACCGGGGAAGCCTGACTTCTTCCTCCCCACAGTTCAACACTCTCACAGGCACTCTCCCCTTCTTTACATCCACCCCCCCTGGCAGCCATTACAGTAGGCCAGTGCTCGGAGGGCATGGGCTCCATCATAGCAGGGTAGTCACGCCCCTGAGGCCCTACTGCTGCCCTACACCAAATCATCATCTCACTCCTAGGGGGCACAGTCAATGGAGCAACATCCATCACTCTCACTCCACCAATCTCTCCTCCTGTTGAGCTTACATGCTGGCGGTACAACAGGGCTCGGATCTCACGCTGCACAGCCCTCTGTCGGCTCCCTGCCGCTGTGGCGGCTAGCTGTTGCAATAGGGTCAACACATCAGCCATGCAGTGCTCCATCACATTGGTTCCCAGCACTATTTTTGGGTTATGATCACTGGGTTCATTCATGATCACAATCATACCCTGATGTTGCAGTTCAGCTTGCCCCACTGTCATAGCTACTTGTTTATACCCCACCTGGGTCAGTGGAAGTCCATTAGCGGCAATTAGCGTTATACTATTATCTGGGGGTGCCAGCTCGTCTATTGCCCAATACCGCTGGTACAACGTGTACGGTATGGTGGTTACCTGTGATCCAGTGTCCAAGAGAGCCATCACAGGTATGCCGTCCACAGCCACGGGGATGATGGGCCGGGCCCCGATATATCGGTCCCGCCAGTCCGGGGGGCCACGATGTTCTACTCCTGAGGATTGGCCCGGGGCCCCAGGGGTTGCTCGTTTAACGGGCACTGTCGGAAGTAATGACCCGGCTTACGGCACTTGTAACAGATTGGCGGTCTGCTCCGCGGGTTGTTAGCATTTTTCCGCTGCATCCAGGGAACATCCTCGGGACTGTCAGCAAGCTGTATCTGCGCTGGAGGCTGAGATCTGGTCAGAGGTTGTAGTGCAGCAAGGATTTTGGCGAGGTCTCCGTCCATGCGACGGACCTGGGCTGCCAGTTCTTCCACTGTGCTGCTCGGGGCTGTAGGTATTGGTGAGGTTGGTATGGCAGAGGCCGCCACAACGGGAGCCGTTTCGACGGGCCACGGGGCGGTTTCCAGAACGTCTGCAGCTGGGGGCTGTAGTGCTTTAATGGCCCGCTCCTTTAACACAGCAAAGCCCACATCAGGGTGCTCCAGGGCCCACAGCCGAAGTTGTTTACGATCCTCAGGGGACCTCATCCCCTGCGCAAATTGCTCCACTAACATCTTGTTGCTATCCGCCTCATTAATAGGATTCACCCGCTTCAGCGTGCGGATGGCGGTCTGCAGACGTAAAGCATAGTCCCGAATGCTATCCCCAGCTCGTTGCCGGCACTGGTAAAACTGCATCCTCAGCTCAGCTTCAGTCCGGGTTTCGAAGGCAGTCTGTAGCTTCTCAAAGATGGTGGCTACAGAGAGCCGGTCCCCCTCGGCCCAGGTCTCCGCTTCCTGCTCCGCCGCACCGGTTAACTGGCCTAGCACTATCGCTGCACGTTGCTTATCGGTCAGGGGGTACAGCTCTAGCAACGGGTTAAGCTTTTTCCGGAAGGCCTGTAGGGCATCCGGTTTCCCGTCATACTGCGGTAGCCAGGCAGCTCCGGGCGCATAGAGCAAGGAGAACGGCATGACCTGAGCGAGCGCGGGGGCCGCGGCACCTCCCGCCGGTATGGCCGGGACCTGGGCAGGCCCATTCCCATCCGCGGGTGCCGCTGCGGCTGCGACCACCGCTCCTCCAGCGGCTCCGTCGGGCGCAGACATCTTGCTTCCGTCCCCCTTAGCTCTTTCCGGCCCCTCCTCTCTCGGGGCGGGGTTCTGGCCTTCGCGCCTCTGCTACTCGAGAAGACGCTCGAGCGGGAACTTTTCGCGCCAAAGATGGCGGCTTCTGAAATTTTTCTGCCGGATATCTCCGGCGGTAACAAGGCGCACCTCTACCAAACGGCAGAGCGGTAAGATCCTGTTCGTGACGCCAAGTTGTCGCGGGCGGGGAGGAGGGTGTCAGCACACTACGCTCACCCCTTCTGCTCGGGTCCGGCGGCTGCTGCTCAGTGGTGGCTCGAGCTGTGGGCCGGATCCCGGGGGTTTCTCGAGCGGCACTCCTCGCCCGTGAGTGAAAGGGGTTTGTTGGGTGTGGGAATTGTTTATTGTCTGTGACGCCACCCACGGTTGTGGTGATTTCACCACCGCTGCTCAATATGGGGATCCCGGGGATGGTGATGCGGAGCAGCTAGGTGTTGCGTTGCCCCTCCGTGGGTAGGGGTTGGTGATCCCGGGGCCCAGTGATGGTGAGGGAGGTGCAGGGCCTGGTGGGCGCAGGGACACGGGGGCAGCGCTGTGCCTTGCGGCACTGTGGTACTCACTCAGCCTGAGACGTTGACACAGTTTTACGGTAAACCACACGGCTGGAAAGACGGTTCCCACGGACGGCTGCACTTGCTCTCCCAGTAGGTGACGGTGATGTCCCTTTTCCTTGCACCTTTGTTTCTGTGTTGGTAGCGATGGGTTCCCACCGGTAACCCGCTCCCCGGCTTCAAGCTGGACCGGAGGAGCTCTACTCTTTGCCCGCAGGCGCTGGCCCTGAGAAACTGGTGCCTTGGCGGTGGCGGTGTCTCTCCTACTCTGGTTGGGCTGTTGCCTTCAATCGGGACTTGGTTGTTGGGGGATCTACGTCCCCTTCACTGACGGATTTGGCAAATTATGGCGACTCCTAGCCTTGCCGGGGTCTGAGAGGCCCCTGCCTTGGTGCTGACTGTCCTTCGGAACACTGCTCCAGACCGCCGGGCCACTACCCGTCCGCGGTCCTTCCAGGAACTTCCAAACGGTCCCCCTCCAGACAGTCACCGCCGTTGCTGACCTTGCTGACCTGTCCTGCACACAGCTGGACTAACTTCAGGCTTTCTTTCTGTCACCACTCTTGCTTTCCTCTTTTACCACTTCACTTAACTTCTACTTTCACTTCCTTAGCTCATCTTAGCTGTTTACTCCTTCACTCCCCTAACTAGACTGCCTGGTTTCTCCCGCCTCCAGAGCTGTGTCCTCCTCGGTGGGCGGAGCCCACCGCCTGGCCCACCCCCTGGTGTGAACATCAGCCTCTGGAGGAAGGCAACAAGGATTTCTGGTTAGCTTTGGTGTTCCTAACTGGGATGTAGGGTGTGGTGGTGTGATGACCTGTGACCCCTGGCTTGCCCAGGGCGTCACAGGACGACCTCCTCTGCATCCAAGATGAATACTGCACCTTAAAGGGAACCTGTCACCAGTTTTTTGCTTTATAAGCTGCTGCCACCACCAGTGGGCTCTTATATACAGCATTTTAACATGCTGTATATAAGAGCCCAGTCTGCTGTGTAGAACATAAACACTTTATAATACTCACCTAACGGTCGCGCTGCGGTGGATGTGGCTCAAATGGGCATCTTTGTCCTACAGTGCTGGCGCCTCCTCTTTCGGCCATATTCGACCTCCTTCTGAAGCCTGTGTGCATGACACATCCATGTCATACACACTCGCCGGTCCCGCGCATGCACACTACAATACTTTGATCTGCCCTGCTGAGGGCAGATCAAAGTGCGCCTGCTCAGGACCTGAATGTTGGCGAGTGTATATGACGTCGGACGCGTCATGCACCGCGGCTTCAGAAGGACGACACAGGTGGAGACAAAGATGGCCGAATGAGGCGGCACCGGCACTGGAGGACGAAGACGCCCATTTGACCCACATCCACCCCAGCGACCGGTTTAGGTAAGTATTATAAAGTGTTTTTTATGTTCTACAAAGCGGTCTGGGCTCTTATACAGCATGTTAAAATGCTGTATATAAGAGCCCACTGGGGGTGGCCGCAGCTTATAAAGCAAAAAACTGGTGACCGGTTCCCTTTAAGTGAGGTGCAGTACCCTGTGGTGACTGAAGCCTCAGGGGCGCCACATTAGCATACGAGAGAATCGGAGCACAGTAATATGACACTCGGATCATACTCCCAGTAGGGCCTGAGATGAGTGTCATTAACAAAAACAAATTGCATCAAATTCTCTTGCATTGAACGCCATACGCTAGTGTGTAACCCCGCCTAATGTAACACAGAGAGCAACTGTGACACCCTGGCCTATCAGGTCGTCACAAGAGTGCTGTGCAATCTGCCCTTCTGCATGGTACCCGCTCCTCCTTGGTTACGGTCCTGCCCCTTTGGTGTTGCTAAGAACAGGTATACACAAATCCTGAGGAACACTTTGCACCACACCCACCAGACACCCATTGGGCAGCCTGAGGGGAATAGGGCCAGCCAGATGGAGGGATGGTAGAAGGAGGTCCAGAAGTATCAGTGTAGTGAGAGTGTCAGTGAGCCATGAAAGGACAAGGTCACGCTGCGGAGCTGGGCTCCTGTACCCGTCCCAGGTGCCAGATGTTGGCCTGGCCTGGAAGGAGCTGGAACCCCGGTCGCAGGGGGTAGTGAAATGGGGCATGGTACTGCCACGGAGGACAGATCGGCGGCCTTGTGCTACAACCGGGCAGGGGTCAGGGCACGACGGGGTATGCGGACCCTAGGCTGGGAAGGCGCTTCATGCAGCCCAGTAATTCACCCGACGAGGACAGAATCTTCACGAACCGTTCTCCACCCGCTCCAAAATCGGGGTACAAGCGCAACGAGGGGGATAGGACTTCCCAAAATCGTCCAGAAAATCCCAAGCGTGAACCCTGAGAGCAAGCTCACCTTGCTAGCCACGCAGGTGAGCGGGACCCGAGTAGTTTCAGGCAAACGGGATCCACACAGAGTAAACACAGTGCCAAGGGTCAAGGCTTCAGACCATCCAGCAACGCCAAAAGGGCACGGACCCAGTGTGCTCATCCAGAAGTGGCAAGGCATTCAAGACTTTGGTTTACCCAGTGTCGGTGTCAGTATCTCTGGACTGTGTGAGTACGTTGTGCCCCTCTACTCCCGTCAGGTACCCAGCCAACCATCACCGATCCCCGGGACACCATCCCCCTGCTCACGGAGGGGTTAACATCCCAAGCTGCCATCCCATCGCTACCGGGCGCTCTCCCCCCAAACGTAGCAGCGGTGGTATCTCGCCTTACCACGACCCATGGGTGGTGTCACGAATAATATCCAATCCTTAAAACCCCCCCTTTTTTTTTTATTTCTAATGGCCGCGCGACCCCGCCTCGGGTCCGGAGACCCCTCGAGGCACTGCGGATCCGGATCCGAGCAGCCTGTCGGCTGTCGCGGGGGCGGCGCACAACGGACCTCCGTGATTGAGCTTAGGTCAGAGAAATGAGGCTGAAAGGAGAAAACTGGAGACACATACATTCCCATATACTTACACAACAGAGCGTATCCAATATGCATATGACGTGCCCACGGAGTCGGGGGTTACTCTTCGCTGGGCCACGGTGCTTCTCCTGGGACGCTGCGGTGGCCTCGCCTGGTTCTGTGACCCCGGGTGTCAATAAAAAGGCTTTGGGGATGGGAATGATGGGGGTAGTTGTTCATGATGCCACCTGCGGTGTACGGCCAATATGAGCCGCTGCTGCGGGAATTCCCTTCTGGGGCGGATGACTACGCAGCTCGGTTGGTTCAACTCTCCACAGGCAGAGCTGTGCCCCAGGGAAGATGGTAGTAGTAGTCTCTCAGGCGCCGATAGCACTGGGGGCTCAATGGTGTGGGCACCTGTAATAATGGGTCGACACATGCGGTGCAGTTCAAGGTCTCTTTACTCACTGCTCACACCTGCAGCTGTGATAAAGTGCCGATGTCTGCTGTGATAAGCCCCACCCGATCCCAGATACTTCAGAGGTCTTGACCGGCGGTCCCTTCTGTTAGTTTCTTTTCTGTGGTCTCCCTCTACCCCAGCTCCTGGGCCATGGAACGGGTCACGGGTGCCTGCTGCACTCCCCTAAGAACCCGGGCTGAGCCTCTAGCCCCAGGCCACGGACCCCGAACTGTTCGTTGGTTGCTGCTCCTCTCAAGTGCGACCTCACACGGATACTGTCCGATGCTGACTGCCTATGTGTGTCTGATGGCTCCTAACTTCCCCTTGTGGCAGCACCACCTCCCGGGTTCCTGACTAGTGGGCATGAGGTCCCATACCTCATGATGGCTACCCCAGCTCCTACCCTAGCCCGGTCCCAGTGACAGAACCTCTCTGTTATCTGTTGGTTGTAGTGTTACAGGGGGCGACCTCCTCTGCATTCAAGATGAATACTACACCTTAAGTGAGGTGCAGTTGTACCGCCCCCGTGTCAGCGGCCGAGCCGCTCGGATCCGGAACCGCGGTGGCTCGAGGGGTCTCCGGACCCGGGAGGGGGGGGTGTCGCGCGGACACTCAAAGTGAAAAGGGGGATATGTACAGGGGATTTGGAAGCTTGTGACGCTACCCACAGTGCGTCGTAAGATGGAGTACCACCGCTGCTGTTGGGTCGCCCGGTGGAGGTGATATGACAGCAAGGTGTTTAACCCCTCTGTGGGTAGGGGGTTGTGCCCCGGGGCCCGGTGATGGTAGCGAAGGGGTGCCGTTGGGAAGGAAAGGGTTTTTTTCATACTCAGTCCAAGAATACTGACACTGACAGCTTGTAAACCAGAATTCTGAGCACCGCTGCAGCAAGGAGGGAGCACGCTTGGATCCATGCCCTTGTTGTTGCTTGTTAGCCAGTGACCTTTTTCGTGACACCTTCTTCACTGTTTGGACCCTGTAGTGTGGAACTAGTCGGGTCCCGCTCACCCGTATGGCTAACGGAGTGAGCTTGCTCTCAGGATTCACACTTGGAATTTGATGGACTGTGTTTTGGGAAAAGTCCTATCCCCTCGTTGTGCTAGTACCCCGATTTTGGAATGGGTGGGGGATGAATCTTGATGACTTAACCCCCGTTGGGTAAATTACCAGGACGCTTGAAGCTACTTCCCGGCCTAGGGTCCACGTACCCCGTCGTGCCCTCGCCCCTGCCCGGAGATGGCTCAAGGCCGTCGGCTGCCCTCCTCGGCAGATCCGTATCCCTTGACACGATCCCCGGTTGTTCCAGCTCCTACCAGGCCCAGACCAACGTCTGACATTCAAGGAGCCCAGCTCCAACACGGTGACCTCTCCCTCTGAGAGTCACCACTCAACACTCCTGCTCCTTCACTTTCTTTTTCGCTTCTTTTACACTTTTTACTTTCCCCTACAAACCCCCCAAGTGGGCGGCCCTATTCCCTTCAGGCCCCCCAATGGTGTGTCTGGTGAATGTGGTGCAAAGTCTTCCTAGAATTTTTGACTGGCTCTGATCTTAGCAACACCAAAGAACAGGGATCCATAACCAAGGAGGATGCGGATACTGTGCAGAAGGGCAGATTGCACAATACCCTGTGACGACCTGATAGGCCACGGCATCACATTCCCCCTTGGTTAAACATAGCTCGTCCCCGAGCTACAGGACACCAGAGGTTTATTTTGTTTTAACTATAGAAGAAGAAGGAAAATTTAAACATTACACAGTATTTATTAACAGGTTCATCCCACACAGGGGAGATATTTTACTTAAACGTTACTAACTACTTAAACGTAGTTAAAACTACTTAAACGTTACTTTACTTAAACATTAAAACTACTGTTAGGCACAGTGTAAAGATCAAAAAGGAAGAAGCGCCATACTTAAGTTCAGAGTTGCTTGGAAACATTTGGGGGTGTTGTGTCGTATTGGCAGAGCCCCTCGCATGCCAGAAAAGCAGAAACCCCCCACAAGTAATCCCATTTTATAAAGTGCAAATGACGCGCCCACGGGCTCCTGGGGGTTACTAATCACTGGGCCGGTGTGGATTTGGGTTGTCACAGCAGCCTGGCCCAGTTCCGTGACCCCGGTGGTGTCAATATGGGGGATGGCAATAAATATAGGGATGATGGGAGTAATTATTCTTGACGCCACCTGTGGTATGATTGTGATTGGCCGCATGGTCCATGTGACCTTGGCTGACGCTGGATTTAAACCCTGACATCCTGTGATCTGTGCACACAGCCATGGATTACTCCTACATTCACATCTGATAACTGCAATCCTCCAGCCTCCTGAAGATCCTTATATCATGGAAAGGGGAAACGCGTAGAGGCGATACAGAGCATGCTGCTAAAAGGGAAGTAACCATTCTTTTCTTCCCTGTGGGGTTATCTATACCCCTTTTTTCTGCTCTATTAGAATCATCTGCATGATTGCCCTCAGGCATTGCATTACATGTATCAGCATCGGTTTATGCAGTGCAGATCTGTGCAATTATGATTGTGTAAAAGTTTATCCATGTGTAATTGCCATACCATACTATATCACACTGGGACATGGGAGGAAAAACTGACAGATGGAACTGAATTTTCCATTATGTTAATGTGCTCCTCCATTATGTTAATGTAGATTGTGTATTATGTACTATGTACTAATTTGTACTGGATCATGTACTATGGACTAATTTTTCTGCGGAAGCCTGCCTATACTGGGGCTTAATATGTGTTTTTTTTTTTTTTTTTTTGTCCTGGTTTTCCTGATAGGAAGCTGTTATCTATCACAGTGTGATTATATGAGCACTTTGTTGTACCATGTACTAATTTGTACTGGATCATGTACTATGGACTAATTTTTCTGCAGAAGCCTACCTATATTGGGGCTTAATTTTTGATTTTTTTGTCCTGGTTTTCCTGATAGGAAGCTGTTATCTATCAGACAGTGTGATTACATGAGCACTTTGTACTTAATACATTCTAGTACTATTGTATGGCCATCCGTAGTGTAATTATTATTTTAATTCACTAACTATCTAGGGCAACTAGAGGGTGAGCCGACGTGGAACGGGGGCGCCCAAAACAGTTACGGCGTCATACCCTCCGTTGGTAGGTAGGAGCAAGGTCCCATAGGGTGCTATAGGGACCCCATATATTTAGCTCCTCCCCTTCATCATCTACGCCCTTTGTGTGTTCACTATTAATGGGTGTCTAAATTTTAAAATATATCAATAAAAGTTTAATATTAATTGAAATTGAGGTTTTTTGTTTTTCGTAGTTACATCTCTCCACAGGTAGAGCTAGGTCCCAGGGAGGATGGGACTAGTAGTCGCCTATGGTGCAGGGGCGCAATGATGGGAGCGTCGGCAATGATGGTACGACACAGAGGGTGCAGTTCAAGTTCTTTACTCACTGAAGTTACACCGCCTCTGATGTGCCATGTTCCGCAGTGATGGGCTCCAGCCGATCCCGGAGAGTTTAGAGGTCAAGGCCGGTGTTTCCTTCTGTGTGTCCTTTCCAGTGGTCTTCCCTCCACCCCAGCTCGTGGGCCGTAGAACGGGTCACGGGTGCCTGCTGCACTCCCCGCAAACCCTGGGATCCCCTTCTTCCTAAGAACTCAGGTCGAGCCTCCAGCTCCTGTCCATGGGCCCCTTTCTGTGCAGTGTCTTGCGACGTTTCTTCCTGAGTCTAACCTGGCACTGGCTGTGCCTGGAGCTAGCTAACTGCTGTGGGAGATGGCTTCTCACTTCCCCGCAGGTGTCCAGCCTCCCGGGTTTCTGAACTAGTGGGCAAGAGGTCCCATACCTCTTGATGGCCACGCCTGGCACCTAACCTAGCCCAGACCCAGTGACAGAGATCCCAAGTTGTGTGTTGGATGTGTTGTTGTGGTTTACCGGCGCTGACCTCATCCGTATCCAAGATGAATACTGTATCCCGGGTGGGGTGCAGTACCCTGTGGCGCCTGAAGCCTCAGGGGCACCACACAACCTCAATGAATTCTTCTTCGGGTGCAGTGGAGGTGTGCCGCCCCTTGCAGCAGATCGAACCGCTCAGATCCGTGTGATGACTTGTAGCTCGAGAGTCTCCGGACCTGGGGGCCTGGGGCCACTTCTAAACGTAAAGGGGGAAGTTATATACAGGGGAGGTATAGTTCGTGACGCCACCCGTGGTGTACGGTAATGAAGGGATACCGCCGCTGCCGATGGGAGTACCCGGGGTGATGGAGTGGGGCAGCAAGGTGTCGTTGCACTCCACGGGTAGGGGAAGACCCCGGGACTCAGTGGGATGCTGTAGGGTGCAGGGATCACTCAGGTAGTCAATAAGCAGACGCTGACAACCGGGTAAACCAAATCTCGGGGTATCGCTGCCGCTTGAGGGGAGCTCGTCCGGGTCCCGTCCCCTACAGTGTTGCCTGGTGATCCGTGACCTGCCTCCTGGCACTAAGTTTAACTTCAACGTAGTGAACCAGTAGTCTGAAACTTGCCGGGCCCCACTCCCCACTGTGGCTAAGGTTTGCCTGAAGCCTCTCCCCGACCTAGGGTCCGTGTACCCCGCCGTGCCTTCAACCCAGACCGTTGACAGTGCCAGGCTGCTGACTGTCCTCCTTGACAGGTCCAGGCACCTAGCTGCAATCCCCTGCGACCGGGGGTCCGACTCCTCTAGGTCCAGACCACCGTCTGCAACCTAGACAGCTTCTCCTGGGAGCCACCACTCCCAACCTCCTCTCACTGACCAACTACTCACTCACTCACTCTCTGACTACACTCCTCACCTCCCTTCCCTGACCCCCCAGGTGGGCGACTCTATTCCACTCAAGCCGTCCACTGGTGTGCCTGGTGGGTGTGGTGCAGTGTGTATCTAGGATTTGATTTGCTGTTGGAGGCAACACCATAAGATAGGGACTTTAGAACCATGAGGCACTTGGAATACTGCACGAAAGGGCAGTTTGTGCAGTACCCTGTGATGAACTGATAGTCCAGGGGCATCACATTCCCCCTTGGTTAAACAAAGCTCGTCTCCGAGCTACAGGACATCCAGAGGTTTATTTTTGCAACTGGGAAGAAAAATAATAACATTTTATTTACAAGTTCCCGTTCCACATTAGGGAGGCACATTACTTAAACGTTACTTTAAACTCTTAGAGTTCATTTTTTAACTATGGAATGCTTCCGGTTATGCTAGTAGCGGAGGCTCAACCTGTTCTGTTGTAGCCTCTTCCTGCGACAGTCCAGTCCCAACGTCCCGGATCCAATCAACCCGCCACCCAAACAACCTGACCCTCTGCATTCCTACTTGTGGGTCCGTGACCATGTTAAGGTCCCAGGTGTTGAAAAGACGACTCTGGTAGGCAGAGGAGGTGCAACTATTTACAATTAGCACAAGGCCGTGCTAGCCGCAACCAGTCCCGCAGCCATGACCCATTTTTTACTACTAAAACACCTATAACAGAACCGAAGTCCATGCACCTGGTGCAAACATTATCTAACTTCATAATCAGATGAGGTATTCAGTTGATTAAACCCGGTGGTAATAATTTTTGCCTATAAACACTACTTAAGAAAAATACTAAACTCAAGAAAAATAATAAACTGCGAAAAATAACAAAAGAAAGCACAGATTTTTCTAACATTTTTAACTTTAGGTAGCCGGGTCCTGCAGCCATGATTCCTTGTGCCTACGCACCATGGACGCCTGCAAAACCTCCTCAACCATCACTTGCTTGGTTAAATCCAGGGCATACCAGCCCCGCTCTCCACAATGCCGGGTGTACGTAACCATATGCTGAAGCATTGCTCTGATCAGGAAAAGCTATCGGACAGTGTACTTATAAAGTCCTCTTGTGGGCTAGTACAATCAGTAAAAAAACAAACAAACCCTAAAAGTTGAAATCAACCCCCTTTTTGCCTCATTGAAAATAAAACCAAAGAACCCCCACATATTTGTTATCGCCTCGTTCAGAAATGCCCGATCTACTAACATATAAAATCAATTATTCTGATGGGTAAACGGCGTAGCAAGAAAAAATGCCAAGTGCCAAAATTATGGCTTTTTGAGTGCCACAACATTGCATTAAAATGCAGGAACAGGAGATCAAAACCTCACATCTACACAAAAATGGTATAATTAAAAACGTCAGCTCAAGGCACAAACAATGCGGTCTTTGCCTTTCTCCTGCAGCGTGTTGTAAATGTATTGACTACCTATGCTTTAGCAACTGGAGTCCGCTCCCCGGCTTTGTGAATGTCGGAGGAGTCCGTTTGCCCGCAGATGCTGGCCCGTGGGATCTCTCTGTCTGTGTGGTGGCTTTCTATGGGCTTGTGTGGGAAAGGACCTATAGTCCAGACTGCAATCAGCAGATTTGACTTGGCCCAGTGGCTTCTGGACCTCGTTCAGGGTCTGAGTACCCCCCTTGTGCTCCGGTTTCCGAGTCGGTTCCCCGGGTCGGTACCAGCAGGCCACTACCCTGTCCCGGTCCACCACGGTTCCACTGAGCCGTTTTCCCGGCTTCTGCAGGCTAGGCCACCGTCTGCCTCCTAGCCAAGGTGTGCGGACTACGACCCTCACACCTGTCAGTCTCCACTGCATACCTGTCACCCCCGGCCTGCTGCACTTGACTCCAACTTGAACTAGAACTCACAGACAACTCCTAACTCTCAACTCTCTGTGTTTCCTGCCTCAGGCCCTTTGAACTCCTCGGTGGGCGCAGCCAACCGCCTGGCTTTGCCCCCCTGGTATGTCCATTGAGCTCTGCGGGAGGTGACAAGGTTTTTAATGTGGTTGGCTGCTGTTACCTTATTGGGGGAAGGTGTTGTACGGGGCACTATCTGTGACTACCTGGCTAGTCCAGGGCGTCACAACATCACTTCCTATAGGAGGTAATATTATGCACAGTCCAGGTAATGTTACACTGAAGGAAAGACCTTAATGGGTTGGCTCCACATGGTGACACACTACGAGACTTGGGTTACTCACAGTTTTAGACTCTACCATTCACTATTGCGGGTGAAGGCAGCCACAGTCCATGGCGTAGAAGTCACATAGCACCGATTCTCACCCTGGGTGCACAGGAAGACTAATGTGCAGGAGAGCACGTGTTCAGCCTTATCTCTCCTGACTGTATGAAGCTTCACTACTTTGAGGAGGCAATTATATGGATATGATGTCCTTCAGAATGGACTGGAAGAGATTCTGGGAATAGTAGTGCTTCTTTCCTCTACCAGGGACAAGACAAGACTGGACAAGATTGGTTTGTATCAGCTCACAGGAAATGTCTCAGCACTGAGGTGGAAGGCTATTCTGAGCCATTTCTGAGGCAGCTTGTGGTGAGGAGAATGAATATCTGACATTCATATGCATTCATCAGCCCCTAGATGGCAGCAGAGTACAAAAAAACAATGCACATTTATCAATCCTCAGTGTCCGCACATTACAACAGATAATGCATTACATACTTCCTAAGGTCTTTTTCACACGTCCGTGAAACAAGTGTTTTTCACGGACCATGTTGAAGGTGCATTTGGCCATCTGTGTGCCATGATTTTTGGCACACATGTTCTCAGTGTGCTCTCCAAGATAGCACACGGAGAGCAGTAACTTTTTACTCACCTGTCACCTGCGCTGCTGTCCCTGGTGCTGATGTCTCCCACACTGTTGTTCTGAGTCCGCAGTGCAGTGAATATTCATGAGCATAATTAACGGGCCCAGCATCACATCACAGCCCAGCATCACCTTGCTCCCTCCTTTACTGCAGAGTGCTGCAAGCAGGGGAGACGCTGGGCTGTGATGAGTGATGAAATGCCGCCCCCAGCCCAGTGACTCACGGAGACTCGGGCTGGCCTCGGTGATGTTGGGTCAAGTGGAAGATGACGTGACATCAACACACATCAGAGGTCACAGAGCCCGGGGGGGTCACGAGAAGGGGATGAGCAGACCGCAATAGTGCCGCTCACAGGTACTATTGCCAACACAAGGTATTTGAGAGAAAACTTGTTTCTCAACATAATATTGATGTGCATATGAAAACTAAGTAGTGAACCAGCCCTTTAATCTCAAATGGAAATAAATAATATTCTCCTAATTAATATCAGAGAGAACAAAAGATCTCCATACACAACACAATCCACTATACAAAGACGAATAGTACCACATACAAGAGGCAAATGCCATCTCATGGTGACCAGACCACATTTTACCACCACATAGTGACTGAAAAAGTACCACATACAAGGGATAAATACCGCCACACTGTTAGCAGACCACAAAATGACTGAATAATACAATACTGATCATCAATAAAAAACACAATACTAATAACACTAATGTTACTACTATTATGCATGGGAGCTCTGTACTGTATACAGTGTATAGCAGGAGTAGACTGATAATTTTCCCCAGGGAGAGACTGTGACTGTTGTGAAGACCAAACCAGGAAGCTGAAACTAATTCTGCTCAATATTAATATTAATCATAATATTTTATATAAATATTATCACTTAATATTGAGCAGAATTTAGTATGCAAACCCTCTCCCCATGATCTTACACAGTGCCCCTATACGCAGTATGAGCCCACATCCAGCCTAGCTATATACAGTGTGATCCCACACATAGCCCAACTACGTACAGCATGAGCACTTGCATAGCCCCACTATATACAGTATGAGCCCACACTTTGGTCTATCAGAGGCTTGAGGCTGATGTCTGTGCAGGACCGTGACGTCACTGCCATGCGCAATGCGCTGATGTCAGCCGCCATCCACTGATAGACCAGTGGCGATTAGTTTTACTATTGCGGACAGGTTCTCAGAAGTCCACGTCTATATTCTGCTCAGGGACCCACTGAGGGTCAGTTGCCCATCGGAGCATCATCCAATGTCCCGTCAGGCCAGTTGGATGCTGAAGACAGATCCAAGAATGAGATGCGAGAACCTCAGAGATTGTCATATTCTGATCCGATGTTGAGGATCAGAATACGACACACTCACTGGGTCTCTGTGCTGCCCAATAAAAAACAAAAAACAAAAACAGTCACATAGCTGGGAATACACCCTAAGGTCTTGTGCGCACGCTGCGTTTTTTGCCGCGTTTTTTTGGATGCAGTTTTGGTTCCAAAACTGCATGCATTTCCTTCCCCAGCAAAGTCTATGAGATTTCATTTTTGCTGTCCGCACGTTGCAGTTTTTTTTGGCTCCATCTTTGTGGTGACTACAAAGATGGGACATGTCAGTTCTTTTTGTGTTGTACCCCTGCATTTCTCACTAGTGATGGGAGGACTCGCAGATCAATCCTCCGCTGACTTGGGGTCAGCAGAGTATTGATCCCAGTTAAAAATAATCTATGGGAACCAGAATCCGGTGCAAAGGGGTAGGAGCAAATGCTTCATACTTACCTATCACCGGTGCGGCTGTCACACTGCTCCCGCGGCCTCTCATTCTTCTTCTTCAGCCACTCATTAGGCTCATACATATGCACTACCTCCCCTAACCACTGACGTCTGTTATTGGTTGCAGTCAGATGAACCCCCACGCTGAGTGACTCCATGTCTGAGCCTTCCAATCACAGACGGTGGGCGGGTCTATATCGCTGATCACGTGGCTCACTTCAGTCGCTGCTTGGAGCTCACATTGGGCAATCATGTTCTATGGTGCTCGCTGTCATAATCAGAAGTAAGCGCCAATCGCGTGGCACACTTCAGTCGCTGCATAGAGCTTACAGTGGGCAGTCATGTTCTATGGTGCTTGCTGTGATCTTCAGATGTAGGCACTGATCACTTGGCTCACTTCAATCGCTGCGTGGAGTTCACAGTAGGCAATCGTGTTCTATGGCGCTCACTGTGATCTTCAGATGTAGCAGTGCTGGAAGCGTAGTGGGACCTCGTATGGATCATGTCGGACCTGCAAGGGTGTTTTGGGGGTTAATAAAGGGGTGAAAGAGGGGGGATTTTTTGTCTTGTATTTAAAATAAAGGATTTTTTGGGTGTTTGTGTTTATTTACTTTTACTTACAGATTAGTGATGGGGGTGTCTCAGACGCCTGCCATTTCTAATCCAGGGCTTAGTGGCAGCTGTGGGATGTCATTAACTCCTAAATAGCCTGATTGCCACCGTACGAGGGCAACGGGAAGAGCCGTGTCTAGTGCCAGAATTGCTCTACTTCTGGGGAAGCTGCAGGCTGCAATTGTTAGGCTGAAAAGGGCCAAATAACCATGGCCCTTCCCACCCTAATAATATCAGCTCCCAGCTGTCTGCTGTACCTTGGCTGGTTGTTGAAAATAGGGGGGAACCTCAAGTCTTATTAAAAAAAAAAAAAATCAAACAATTTAAAAAAAAAAAGTGTGGGATCCCCTCTATTTTTCATAACCAGCCAAGGTACACCAAACAGCTGAGGGTTGCAGCCCGCAGCTTCTGCTGTTCCTGTGCTAGATATGAAAAATGGGGGGGTCCCACAACTTTTTTTTTTTAAATAAATCATACAATTTAAAAAAAAAAAAAAAGCGTGGGATCCAATCTATTTTTCATAATCAGCCAGGGTACAGCAGACAGCTGAGGGTTGCAGCCTGCAGCTACTGCTGTTACAGTGCTGGATATGAAAAATGGGGAGGATTCCATATCATTTTTTTACCAAAAAATAATTAAAAAAACAGCTGGACAAGCTATCGCTCTATTTATCGAGTTAGTCTGTTATTACTTTTTATCTATTCTTGTGACGCTCTGGCAGAACCAGGTAGTCACACAAAAGGCCCCTGCATAACACCTTCCCTCACAGGGTTACACACAGCCGACCTGAAACCCTAGCCACTCCCCTCAGGGCAAGACAGGCACACCAGTGGGCGGGATCAGGCGGATGAAGAACACCCACCTAGGGATCTAGACAGCCCGGGGTGGGAAAAACGTCAGAAAAAAGTCTAGAGTTCAAGTTGAGAGGAGTGGAAGCTGGGGCTAGGTGTAGCTCCAGCAGAGGTGTAGCTCAAGTTGACTGGCGCCAGGGTGGGAGCCCTGGTGCATTGGCTAGGTGGCAGACGGTGGTCTCCGTCAGCAGGCGACAGGAAGACGGCAGCCGGAGATCCAAGGTGGACAGGGACAGGGTTGCAGGCCGCCCCTGCCAACACTGGAGAACCGACCCGGAAACCGTGCACAGAGGGGGTACTTGGACCCTGAAGCCAGGACCGGAACCAACGGCCTAGCTAATTAACCAATTGAGGGCAGGATTTTAGGTCCTGTCCCAACCAAAGTCCCAAAAGCAGACAACCACCCACAGAGAGGGATAGGGCATCTGCCAGGGCCCGGTAGATCCCACGGGTCAGCGTCCGCGGGCACGGCTCCTCAAGTATACAATACACCGGGAGCGGACTCTCGCGTTTCACACCGAAAAGTCTACACAAACAAAACAGTGCAGAGGGAAAAGACGGCGACGACCAGCCCGAGTGGGGGACCAGAGTACAACCGACCGCGGCGTCCGGCCACCAGCACCTTGGTTTACCAAAAGACTCGTGTGATTTATTCAACTGTGAGTAATCAAACATCCCCTGGTACATCTGGGCGCGCAGACCCCTGCCATTGCCATCCCCTGCACCAACCCAACGGGTCCTGGGGCAACCATCCCTACCCACAGAGGGGTTAACATCCAGCTGCCATAACACCTACCCCGGATATCCCGCAACAGCAGCGGTAGTGTCACACTTCACCACACACCGTGGGTGGCGCCACGAACTGATTACGGCCAAGCCCGTACAACTACGTCCCCCTTTTCATTTGGCGTGTCCGCGTGACCCCCGAGTCCGGAGGATCCCTCGAGCCACACAGCGGATCCGGATCCGAGCAGCTCGGCTGCTACAGGCATGGGGGCGACACATTCTATCCGTTCTTTATTATTATCTATTTTATATGCTCTTTCTTTCTATCTACTCTATATGTTCTATCGATCTATCAATAGATGTGACTTAAAAAATGCATTGGGCAAAAACGTGGTAAAAAATACATGAATTTTTTGGATGCGTTTTTGCCGTGGGTGCGGTTTTTTTTGGGGTCAAAAAAGTGCATCTTTGTGGTCACCAAAAAGATGCAGAGTGCGCACATAGCCTAAAGGCCCCGTTACACTCAACGACGTATCTAATGATATATCGCCGGGGTCACGAATTCTGTGACGCACATCTGGCATTGTTAGCGACGTCGTTGCGTGTGACACCATCGAAAGCCGTTAACGTTCAAAAATACTCACCTTATCGTTGATCGTTGACACGTCGTTTATTTTCAAAAAATCGTTGATTGTTGATGACGCAGGTTGTTCATCGTTCCCGAGGCAGCACACATCACTACATGTGACACCTCGGGAATGACGAATTACAGCTTATCTGTGGCCGCCGTCAATGAGGAAGGAAGGAGGTGGGCAGGATGTTACAGCCGCTCATCTCCACCCCTCCGCTTCTATTGGACGGCTGCTTAGTGACGCCGCACGAACCGCCCCCTTAGAAAGGAGGCGGTTCGCCGGCAACAGCGACATCACTAGGCAGGTAAGTCCGTGTGGCGGCTCCTAACGATTTTGTGTGCCGGCTCCTAACAATTTTATGCGCCACGGGCAGCGATTTGCCCGTGGTGCACAAACGACGGGGGTGGGTGCTTTCAACAGCGATATCGCTGCGTGTAAAATCCCCTTTATACTCATGCAGCCCAAAACAAATGGTATTCTCTCTGTGACGGTGGACATGGAGGATGGTGACCGTGATAAAATCTTTAAATCTTTATTTTTATGTAGCGCTAACATATTCCGCAGCGCTTTCCATACATCAGGAACACTGTCCCCATTGGAACTCACAATCTAAATTCCCTCTCAGTATGTCTTTGGAGTGTGGGAGGAAACTGGAGACCCTGGAGGAAACCCATGCAAACACAGGGAGAACATACAAACTCCTTGCAGATAGAGTCCTTGGTGGGATTTGAACCTAGGACCCCAGCGCTGCAAGACTGCAGTGCTAACCACTAAGCCACCGTGCTGCCCAATAGGTTTAGTGATAATTTTAGGTACCAACAAATCTCCTCCGTAGTGAAACACCTAAAGGATTTAATAGGGGTTCTGGGCCTGCTCACCTTCACATTGGAAATGATCACTGCTCCACCCCATCCACCAACCACAAACAATGCTCCACCCCATCCAAACATGGCTGCTCCCTTCCATCTCATACACACATGGTTCTGCCATGTTCCCCTCGTAAACAAACGGCTTTTTTAGTGTTTTTATTTTTTAATGACCCCAGTGTGTATATTCACCTTCACATTGCTTTTAAATTATCGGAGCACGGGTCCTTGTAGTAATACATTGCGGGTGTGTCCCCCCGGACTGTGCACCTTTACCCACCCAGCTAACCCCAGATTGGTTTTATCCCAGTAAACATGGATCCTGTATCTTCCTCTGACAATCTGAGGCCTTGGTAATCACAGAGAGGTGAGTGACTGGAGGTTGGAGGCCTCCACATTGGGCACAGCCTGTCGGGGCTGGATGCTTCAAAGCTTTTTATATATAAAAAAATGTTTCTCCGTGTATAGAAAGAGGAGTCCATGTGCTCATTAATGGCCGTGTGCTGCCTCATCGTGGATGGATATGATTATATATCACCACAGCGTATTTGTGCTCCTGAACATTTCCTACTACAGGTGAGCGGCTCTGAGCTTTCTTGTATCCATAATGTGTCATCATCACAGGTCCTGGAAGCACAGAGCAGCCATATATCTAGTGTGCCGCTCTGCAGGTGGAGGGGTGTGGAGATTCCCCATTACTGGGGCAGGGGGCATTAACCCTTAGTGTTTTTGTTGTTGCTTTCTAAGAATTTTTTTTTCGTTACTTAGTATCTGATAGCTAGATACGACTGCCATCCCCAACACACCATATAATGTCCCCACTGGCTCCAGTGCCTTCCCCTATGAACTTTGGTCAGATGTGTGGGCTATTGTAGCATTCTAAATCCTATGAAGATGTACGTGTTGCCCCCTCCCCACCCCGTAATGTCTGCCATTCTGAACTAAAGTCCCCCTTCCTGTTACATATGCCCCCCATGGGTTCTATCCAGTTATATATGTCCCCTATCCTGATATACTTTTTTTTTTTTTTTGTACGCATTAGAGTTCATTGTACAATACTCACCCTCCTCCACCACCACATTGCTCGGCATTCTCTTCTGTAGCAGGCACAGAGGCCGGCAGCTGACATCAGTGTGAATGCTATGGTGACACAGGACTTCCCTGCCATGTACTGACTTCATCTGCCAGCCACTGATTGGCTGACACAGTTTACTGCAATGCAATGAAACGATCTATTTCCGCTAAATATGCGCCCTCAGACACCCATCCAGCTGAAATAGATGTTGGCATCAGTGAAACCCCCTCCAGCATGGAGCGACCTTTGCGACCATGATCATTATGCACCTTACTATTATTTATTTAACGCCATTCAGCTAGATCTTGAGCAATGGCGACTTGATGGATGAACAATGCGTAGGAACATTGATGTTGTGCAGCCTAGATAGGTCCACAAGGGTCTTCTCTGCTGTCTTCTTGATTGTAGAAGGCCATAAGTTGCTGGTCTTCCTCTTTGCCTCTTTCCTTCTATTCTTTTGATGATAATGTCCTTCTCCAGTAAATGCTCTCTTCATATGATGTGTCCAATCTGGGGGCCCCTAAAAGAGTAGAAGCTCTGGCCAAATGCCAGGTTTCCCTCCCTCAAAACGCTGGCCCTCCTAAGTACCGCCATTCTCCCATGCACAGTATGTTGATCCCACAGTGCCACCATTCCCCCATACACATAGTATAATGTTCCCACAGTGCTGCCATCCCCCCACACAGTGTAATGTTCCCATAGTACTACCATTTGCCCACATACAGTATAATGTTCCCACAGTACCGCCATCCTTCCACACACAGTATAATGTATATAGATTATAATTTTTATATTTTAACCAAAACTTGTGGTGGACTGTGGGGACATAAAAACAATGGGGAACCAACATGCACTGCGGGGACTTCTGTGGTGGGCCCATAAACAGTTTGGAGAAGGCTCTTACATTGTAGGGACTACTGTTGGGATATCTCAAAGTGTGGGGGGGCCATTATGCAGTTGTGGTCAAATATGGAGGCCATTTTAAAGTTTGGAGGTAAATGAGGCGATTACACAGTTTAGATGCTAATGTGGGGCCATTATACAGTTTGGGTACTATTGTGTATATACTATTGCACTATACAGTGTGGGGGCTCTCATACTGTGGATGGGCCCCTCATACATTATTGCTGGGACATCTGTTTGGAGTCCTCAAAATTTGGGGGCCATTATACAGCATGGGAACCAATGTGGAGGGCATTATATTGTGTGGGTGCTAATGTAGGGGTCATTATAGCGTTTGAGGGTTACTGTTGGGGCATTTATACAGTGCTGCTCACTATTCTCACATCTTCATTTCTTTCATAGATTGTACAATATCTAAACAAAAAAATTGAACTGTACCAAAGTTATATCCTCAGGATTTTTTAATTAGTCGTCCAAAATAACACAACAATAAAACATTGTTT
The DNA here is from genome assembly GCF_048569485.1 of Anomaloglossus baeobatrachus. Taxonomy (NCBI): domain Eukaryota; kingdom Metazoa; phylum Chordata; class Amphibia; order Anura; family Aromobatidae; genus Anomaloglossus; species Anomaloglossus baeobatrachus. The sequence continues at coordinate 540,934,448 of NC_134357.1, read as the reverse complement.
TATTATATTATTATATTGTCAACTTACATGTGGCAATTTCAAAGAAGAAACCAAATAACATGTGCAGCAATAAAGGCCCCCCTACTTAATACTTGGTTGCACTTCTTTTGGCACTGGTGGCAGCCTCCAAACATTTCTAGTAGCCATCTATGAGCTTCTTGCACTTCTCAGCTGGTATTTTCTCCCACTCTTCCTTTCCAGTTTGTTCAAGCTCTTGAATGTTTGCAGAGTTCATTTTCCCAATGGCAGATTTCAGCTCCAAAGATTGTTAATGGGATTGAGGTCAAGACTAGGGCTGAGCGGATCCGAACTGTAAAAGTCCGGATCCACGTGGTTTCAAAGATTTCCAGGTGCCAGACCGGGATTCTGGGTACACGATCAGGATCCGGGACTGGGGAAAATAATTGAAAAATAAAGAAAAACCGAACTAAAACAGGGTTTCATACTTAATGAGACTCGGTGTCATGGCGGCACACTGCTTCAGGGTCACGCATTCACTTCCTGTACTGTGCATCGTATACACACAGCTTTCCGTGTTTTTCCCGCCCACCGGCCGTCCTCTCATCTGTGATTGGTTGCAGGCAGATGCGCCCCCAGCCTGTGACAGTATCTCCCTGCCGTGCAGACATTGTCTGCACAGCCAGCGGTCATGCTCTATGGCCGCTGGCTGTGTTATGTATCAGAGCTAAAGCGGCGTGGGACCTCGTGTGGATTACTCCAGACCTGCAGGATGTTGGAGGTTAATAAACAGGTGAAGGAGTGGGTGTGTTTTGTACTTTATTCCAAATAAAGGATTTTTCTCTGTTTTATTTACTTTCATTTGCAGGTTAGTGTGATGCAGGTATCTCATAGCCGCCTGTGCCATCCCAAACCTATGGTTTAGTAGAAGCTGTGCGCTGCTATTAACCCCTTATTGCTGAGAATACCAGCCCCTAGCTGGCATTATCTTGGCTGGGGATGAAAATTAGGGGAGACCGCACATTGTTTTTTTCTTAATTTAAGTAAAAAAAAACCAAAACGCCGCATCACTGGCACAGCGGAGCACACTTCTGACAGGAACGTGCATGTGTTTCTAGGTACATGCACGCTCATGTTCAGAGACCGGCAGGCTGTGCTGGGTGCTGTCATGCCAGACTTGTACAAGTCTGACAGCGCAGCACTGGCACAACCGCACACATGTGACAGGAATGTGCATGTTTCTGAAACACGTGCACGTTCACCATACTGACCAGCAGACACTTGCACTGATTTCCCCACCCACCGACTGTTCTGCCGCCTTTGATTGGTTGCTGTCAGTTGACACGCTGCCACTCAGGGTGGGGGCGCATCTAACTGCAACCAATTACACGCGCCGGTGGGCGGACAAAACAATATTGAATTGTCTGCTCCGGAAGGGAAAAGCGTGACCCGGAAGAAGTTTGCTGCCATGACACCGCCTCGGATGAGTATACCGCGCGCGTTCCTACCCCCCTACCGCCTCCAAAAACGTTTTGAATCTCTGGATTCTGGTCCCCATAGCACCCGAATCCGGAGCGGATCCAGATTTTTTTTTTTCAATCCGGCAGTGATCCGCCGGTTCTGGATTTTGGCGGATTCGATCAACTCTAGTCAAGACTCATTGCTGGCTATTTTCAAATAGTTCATATTTTCTTTGTCAACCATTCCTGTGTACTTTTGGATGTGTGATTTGGGTCAAGTCTTGCTTGAAGACCCATGATCGTCGACTCAAACCAAATTTTCTTACATTGCTTAGGACATGACACTCTAAAATCTCTTGATAATTCTCTGATTTCATGTTTCCAGTGGTAACCCGACAGCATTATGGATCCTCTGCCATGCTTAACTGTTGGTAAGGGTGTTCTTTTCCTTAGAAGCTTCATTGCGCCATCAGTAAACAAACTGTTGCTTTGCATTGCCAAAAAGGTCTATTTTTTGTTTCATCCAATAAAAGTTTATAGTAAAGTTTTTCCTAACTTCTAGAACATTGAGCTGCAAATCATGTAGTGAGATTAGCACTATTAAGACATATTGTTAAAGATTCACATGGGCATATTTTACACAGTCAAATCCTTGGTGTCATGTAGACATGTGGGACTGATTGTGAAGCTTGTTTAAGTGATTGTTTAAGAACTATTTCCCAGAAAGATTGTGGTTGTCAAGGTACTCTTTGGAGAAGATCAGTCGTTACTTTTTATGTCTTTTCTTCAGCAATAGTTTCTTCCTTGGCCTTTGCTCATAAAGCTCTGCTTGATTTTGTGTGCGATATATGGTATTTGTTGAAGCTATGACCTCAGACTGTTTCAGGTTGGCCTACAGGTCTTTGGATGTTTGACATGGTGTTTTTTACACCATTTGCACCAACCTTCGAAGATATTTCTTGACAATTTTCCTCATTCCCCCACGTCCAGGGAGGCTCCTGACAGTTCCATGCTTGGTAAACTTCTTAATAACATTGTGCACGGTTGAAACTAGGATACCAAGTAACAGCTGATTCATCTTCTGAGGTTCCCCTGTACCCACTATTAGGGACACCACCGTATTTGTAATTGGGTTACCAGTTAGGTGACCACTCAGATGTTTTTCCCCCACTGAGCTGATTGATGATGGGATACCTTTTTGTAGTCCATCAGTTGAACCAGCTGACTTTGCATGGCACTTAGTGGTGACACATGCCAGGTGTACACTGTTTTTCCCCTGTCTGCATGCTTTATCTTTCTGCAAGGAACTTTTTATTCCAATATGCATACCCTTCTATTCTCAGCTGTGCTGGTGATATGGTTATAACTATTGGGCTTCTGTGTATCCTCAATAGTTTGTCCATTCTTATCCAGACTATTCAGGGAATCACTTGGTTTAATCTTATTTCTTGTGCTTTCATTTTTGTTTATTCATTGTATTGTGTGATGTGATGGAGATTTAATTTGTACACGAGTTTCCAATTTTAGCAGTTAAGGTTACCCATTGGATTTGTAATGAGCCAGCCATTGGGATGTATAATTACACTGGCCATGTGGCCTTATTAAAATGTTTTAACATGTTTGTGAGGCATATGTGTTAGTAAATCTACCTTTTTATTGTTGGATATTTTTGGTGAATCCCCTTCTTTTTGTGTATGCATTTTTATGTATGCATGTTTGTTTTTTTCTTAGTTACAAAGATCTTGAGACAGCTCACTGGTTTTACTTATGAGATGTTTCTTGTGTGACACCTTGGTAATAAGACCCTTTGTATAGTTTTTTTTTTCCCACATTTTTCAGTACAATGTTGCAGAATGAATGATGTCATTCAAAAGTACAATTTGTCCCGCAATATGGCTATATTGATGGGGAAAAATAAAGTTATAGATCTTAGAGGAAAGGGATGAAAAAAAAAAAGCCCCCAAAAAATGGAAAATAGCCCTGGTGTAAAGGGATTAATTTTAGTCACAGTACAAAAAATGGCAATGCCGAGAGAAATATGAAAACTTTATTTTTTTACTTTTTTTCCTGATTCTAAGTATCATTTCCTGACACTTGGCCTCTTCACTCTGCTTATGGCAAAGCCTAAATGTCAGGAAATTATTCAAGTGTTTTAAAAATATAAATCGGCAAACTGTGAGGTAGTGCTCACTCTCCGGTTGCTTCAGATTCAGAAGAGGCGGAGGAGGAGTTGGATTCGGGCTCCAGCACCCTGGAAGCCGCCTGGGTTCCCCAATTTGGAGGAAACCGCTACCGAGTCTCCCTGTCAGCACGGTCAGTGCCGAAGATCTTAGTGATGGAAGTGGAGGAGGAATCCACCTCAGATGATGAGACCCCGGCTGATACTATGGAAGTTGTGGTGCCCATATGTCGCCGCTGCGACCTGCCAGAGCACTTTGCTAGAGTGTGCCCAGGGGATCCTCGACACTAAGGAATCGCACTTAGAAGCAGCAGCTAAACTGGGACAGCTACCTGCCAGATTGTTTAATAGCTGAAAAGTGACTGTGTGGACCTGCACCCTTGTTGAACGTTCTCCGATTTTATGTTTGTGTGGAGAAAGCCGTCGGGGACTGGCTACAGGGTCCTCGGTGGAGGGTGACAGGAGGGTTAATACTCCAAATTGACTGTGTCATCCTTGTTGAACCTTTTTCCATGCTCTGTTGAAGGTAAAAAGGCCATCAGGGTCTTGGATGGTGCGGCGCTGGTAGACAGCACCAGGGACCCTTCGTGGAGGTTGGCATAAAAGGTAATGACTACCAGGTTACTCAGGACTGTGACCAGAGTCATCTTTTACACCTCCAGGACTTCAATGCCATCACGAGGAACCGGGGGATACAGGTTGTTTGGGTGGCGGGTTGAAGGGAGTGAGACAATGGGAATGGACTGTTGCAGGAAGGGGCTGCAGCAAAGTAGGCTGAGCCACCGGTTACCACTACAACCAGTAGCGTTCCCATCGTTCTTATAAATGTGAACTCAGAGTTTTATGCATCGTTTATGTGATGTGCCTCCCCTGTGTGGCATGAGAAAATGTTAAATTAAAAATGTTACTTTTTCTTTTATCTTTCAGTTAAAACAAAATACACCTCTGGGTGTCCTGTAGCTCAGAGATGAGCTACGTTTAACTACGGGGGAATATGACGCCCCTGAACTATTCAGGTATTATTCCTTTCTCTTTTGATGCAGGTCTCAACCCTCCATGGTTCTGGGATCCTAACCTTTGGTATTGCTCCATCAGCATTCAAATCCTAGCCACACCTCACACCACACCCTGTCAGGCACACCAGTGGGTGGTCTAGCTGGAACAGGGCCACCCGCCTAGGGGTCAGGCAGACTTTTGGGAGGGGCAGAGTCAGAGCAGTGGTAGCCCTCAGAGAGTGAGGAGCTAGGGGGAGTTGGAGCTCCCTAGGAGATGTTGGCTAGGTCGCAGACTGTGGTCTGGGACCAAATGAGTCGGAGACCCGGTCGCAATGTATCGGATAAAGGTGCCAGGCTTAGTTTTGGGAACGGTCGGCACCGGAGTACCTAGTAACCGAACCAGTACTAAACATGGCGGGGTACTGAACCCTAGATCAGGGAGTAGCTTCACGCAACCTGATAATTTAACCTGTGGAGGATAGTCTCTTTATGAACTTTCCCCAAGAGCTCAGAGATCGAAGGCATCAACACAACGAGGGGGATAGGGCTTTGCAGCTTATGGGGCCCACCGAGATCCCAAGTGTCAGCCATCGAGAGCACAGCTCCTCTAACTAACCATAGGGAACGGGACACTGAAAGCTTCAGGCTGTGAGGGGTCACTCAGAACACTCTAAATTTAGTGTATGGTGGCAGGTCCAGATCCATCAGCAATACCCACGGGGACGGATTCCTGGACGAGCTCCCCCTTAAGCGGCAGCGGCACCCAGAGACTTGATTTACTTCTGTGTCAGAGTCTGCTCAATGGTCGCACCAACATCCATACGGCTTGAGTGAGTACGCAGCTCTCCCCTGAATCTCCCTGCCTGGCCTGCACCATGCTCCCCTACCCGTGGAGGTAAAGTCATCTGGCTGCCCCGTTCCACCACCCCCCCCTTTCCCTGGGTACTCCCATCGGCAGCTTCAGTACTCCCCTTACCATGAACCACGGGTGGCGTCAAGAACATTAATCCCCTGTAAGGTGGACTTCCTAGTCTGAAACTCAGGAGTCCGCTCCCGTCTGGATGTGGCCTAAGGAGCCATGCCCGCAGACGCTGGCCCGTGGGATTTATGGGCCCTGGCAGTGACCTCCTATCCCTATCGGTGGGCTGTTGTCTTCTATGAAGGACTTTGGGTGTGATATGCCTCAATCGGTGAATTAACCAGTCCATTTGGTTCCGCTTCAGGGTCCGAGTACCCCCGTTTGTGCTACGGTTTCCGGGTCAGTTCCCCGTGTCGGTACCGGCGGGCTACAACCCTGTCCCGGTCCACCTTGGTTCTGCCGAGCCGTCTTCCCGTTTCCTGCTGACGAAGACCATTGTCTGCCTCCTAGCCAGTGGCACCAGGGCTTCTACCCTGGTACCGTCCAACTTGAACTTTCCTGCTGGAGCTACACTTAGCTCCAGCCCACATTCCTCTCCAAACTCAACTCCGAACTCAATATGCTTGTTTTCCCACCCAAGGCTGTCTGGACCCCTAGGTGGGCATGTCCCAACCGCCTGGTCACGCCCACTGGTGTGTCTGTCTTTCCCTAAGGGGGGTTGACTAAGGTTTCTGGTTGGCTGTGTGTTTCCTAGTGAGGGAAGGTGTTATGCGGGGACCTATTTATGACTACTTGGTTTTGCCAGGGCGTCACATTCCCCCTTGGTTTAATACAGACCGTCCGCGGGCTGTCCAACCACCACCATTTATTGAACTGGAAAAGATAAAAAGGGTAAACAGTTTACAAGTATAATAACATATTTACAATCAAGCATATTTATGGTTTCTTCCCTTACGGGAGGCAGGTTACTTTAACGTTGCACATATGAAACCGGGACGGGACAGACCGGGTCCTTCTCACCTCACCCACCCAAAACAACCTGCCCCCTGGTGCCACCGCTAAGCACTGGTGCACACCCCTTGCCCAAGTCCAGGACAGGTCCGGGTGTTGCCCAAACGGGCTGGGTAAAAAGTTCCTTACCCGGCAGTACTTTTTCAAGGGCCCCACGTCCAGGGGATCCCTGACCCGGACGGTAGTCACCGGTTTTGCTGGTGACAGGGCCTCAGCCGACTCTACCGCAGGCCCATCCTCCAACCAGCCTCTCCAGAGACTGCGGCATGGTGAGAAGGTTGGTCAGGGATTATTTACAAGACCCAAAAGTTTATTGGCTGGCCTGCAAGTTCACGGCCATTGTCTTTTTCACTGAATCATGGAACTATAACAGGATCAGTAGACTGTCCCTTTGCAACGTGGACTTTGCAGGGGAGGTAGCCGGGAACCGCTACCTAAACATCTTCGTCATAATTGGGACTGGAGAGTGGCGGAGAGGGGTGGGTGTGCAGCTGGGCCCCCATTCTCACCCGCCTCCTGACATTGAGGGCAAACCACCCCCTCTCTCCTCAGTGCCGGGAGTATGTCACCAGCTCTCCAGGCTCCAGGTCCCGGTCGGGGTGGCCAACAGGCAGATGAGGGTCCACGTCCCTCCAGGACACACAGATTTCGGCTTCCAGGCCCGGCTCATATATGAAACCCCACCCCTTTTGGGGGTTAAAGTGCCGGGACCTGGCCTTCATACGTCGGGCCTCTCACCCGGAAAGTGGCGTTTCTCAAATTGTCCTTCTTTGTGTAGGTCCGAGACAGGACCTCCTCCTTCCATTTCTCCCGGGCGGCAATCTCTTTGCCCAGCTGGCGCCGCTGCCGCTCCCAGTACGGAGCATCTGCTGCCTGCTCCGGTTCAACCTACACGGAGCCCGGGCCCAGCCGGAGTCCCTCCATGCCGGCTACGACTGGCACCTTCTGCAATGGAGAGCCCCGCTGTGACATGGCCCGCTCGGCCACCCCGCAGGTGCATTCCTGCTGCGCCTCAGCCGAGGTTGGGAGTTTGGGAGTGATCAGTGTCCTGAGCGGTGCTGACTTCTGGTCAGGGACTGTCTCCACTGCGGCCGGGTGGATGGCCGGGGCCGTCATCATCACGGGCGTTTCTTCCTCCGGGACCGGACGGGACATCTTGCGGGCGGTGCGCTGGCGTGGAGCTGGCACGGGTGCTGGGGCGGTGACGGGCTCGCTGTCAGTGGCTTCCGCTGGTGGGTCCTCGCGGGCCGATGGAATGGGTACCGCTGCTGGTGTGGGTGGCAGCGGACCGAGCGGGGTGTCAGCAACAGGTGCGGGCGGCGAGGGAGGCAGCATGGCTGGCAGGGGCAGACTTCGCCCCTCGGCCTGGTCGGCCGGTCCCTGAGGGACATAGGGGCGTGGGTCGCTTACCCGCTCCTGCGAGGCTGCCTCCACTTCACGGGCCCGAACGGCTGCAGCTAACTCCACCATCTCGGCCATCCATTTGAGCAGAAAGCTCGCCTGTGCCTGGATCCGGCGGCACATACGCTCAGTCTGGGCTTTTACCCAGTCGGCTGTTCCGGGCGTGGGCTCCTTCACTGCGGGCTTTCCAGACGGGTCGGCCATGCTGCTTGGTTGGTGGTATCCAGGAAGAAGAAGGGTGGCAGGGTCCTGGAGTCCCTGCCCTTTATCTGCTTGGTCACATGTCGCAGAATCTTCACCCATTCCCCCTTGGTCTTTTGCTGGCACTTCTTTTGGCGGCTTGTTAGTTTAGTTTTACGACCTCAGGGTTCACCTTCTGGCCTGTTCCCAAGGGGCGGGGCTTCGGCTTTTGCGCCCTTTTCTCGGGAAAGCAGACACTGGGCTTCAGTTTTCGTGCCCAAAAATGGCGGCAAAGATGGCGACTTCTGAAAATTTTGCAACAGATCACCGCTGACTGTCCAATACAAGGCGCACTTCCACAAGGTAAGTGGATGGGTAAGTATCCTGTTCGTGATGCCAAGTTTTGGGGTGTGATGCCCCCGTGCTAGCAGCCGGCGCTGCTTGAGTCCAGGCCTTCTGGAGTGGTGGCTCGTGGGACTCCGGATCCGTGGGTCTCACGGACACGCCGAATAAAAAGTGGGAAACATAAATGTACCGCCCTGTGCTCGGCAGCCGCTTCAGTGGGTGGCTCGAGGGTCTCCGGACCCGGGGGTCTCGCAGTCACTTCAACTGAAAAGGGGATCGTGGTTTGGGGACATAGGTGTACGGCCGGAGCCACGTTAAGTTTGTGATGCCACCCACGGGATGTGGTGAAGGTGGACACCACCCCTGCGGTTACGGGGCACCCGGGGGAGATGTTGCGCAGCAAGTTGTTAACCTCTCCGTGGGTAGGGATGGTGGCCCTGGGACCCGTTGGGGGAGTTTGGCGGTGCAGGGAGATGGGCTGCCGGAGGGCACTGATGTACTCGCTATTAGTAAACACACGAGTATCTGGTAAACCAAGGTGATTCCGGTCACTAACGGATTTGACCTGTTTAACGGCGACTCCAAGCCTGGTCGGGGTCTGCAGGCCCTGCCGGTTTGTGCTGGCTTCTCTTCGCTCCCCGGTTCGGTACCGGCGGGCCACCGCCCAACCCCGGTCCTACGGTTCCACGTTGATCCGCCTCTCCTGCAGACTGCCACCACTGTCTGCCAACCTTGCTCTTGGTGCCCGGGCCACGTACCCGGACACGGTCAGTCTGCTCCTCTACTACCACTTCACTCCTCTCTCTTTCACCTCTCTTACTGTTCTCTACTTCTCACTCACTGATCTGAACTGACTTCCTTTCCCGCCTCCAGGACTGTGAACTCCTCAGTGGGTGGGGCCAACCGCCTGGCTCCACCCCACCTGGTGTGGACATCAGCCCCTGGAGGGAGGCAACAAGGATTTGTGTCTGACTGATGTGCCTATCTCGGGGTGTGGGGTGTGTTGTTGCAGTACCTGTGACGACCTGGCTAGTCCAGGGCGCCACATCCCAACCGCCTGGTCACGCCCACTGGTGTGTCTGTCTTTCCCTAAGGGGGGGGTGGCGTGACTAGGGTTTCTGGTTGGCTGTGTGTTTCCTAGTGAGGGAAGGTGTTATGCGGGGGCCTATTTGTGACTACCTGGTTTTGCCAGGGCGTTACATGGACATTCTGAAGACAGCCAGGCCAGCAGATGAGACCAACCACTGACACTTGTGTACACAGTCATGGTCAATACTAATAGATAACAGCTTGGTGTGATTAAACTTTTCTGTCCCGTTTTGTAATTAGTCTCTTTCCCTTCACCAGGACAGCACCCTATGCATACCTCCCAACTTTTGAAGAAGGGAAAGAGGGACGAAGTCTGTGGCTGTTCATTCATAGTCATAGCTGCCAGAATTTTCTTATATTTATGTGTCACTGTATGACATGTTGCTTATTTGTGCCTATTAATCCTTGTTCACATGTTGCATAAATTCTGTTTTTTTGTTTCTGCAGCTGTCTTTACCAAACTACACAATCCATTTTTGCTGCATTTTTTATGCCTTTTCTCCATTATTTAATGCGTTTTTGGTTCAGATGTGAATCTGCGTTTTTAAGTGTTTTTATTGTACAGAGAAGCTTTTTCCTGCATTTTTTTAAGGTCCACATAAAAACCTCTAGAGGAAAAAAAAAAGCACCAAAACCACAGAGTTCAGCGACGTCTTTTCATGGAATCACATCCACTTTGCTTGGACAATTAAACACAGAAGAATAAATGTGCAAAAAAAGCAGAAAAAAAATGCAGCATTTACACTACATGTGAATGTGTCGCCCCAGGGACGTCGAACCAGCTTCAGGGACGCCACAGAGTCTTCCTCTGTATATGTATATGACAAACAGGTATGTCAGCTTTCATATGTGTCGTGACGCCACTCACGGCTTGCGGTCAGGGGTATGGGTGACCGCCATTACATATTTTATGAGCGTCTGGGGCTGATGGGGTCTGCAGTCAGATGGTGTGGCCTCCCATGAGTGAGGCAGGCGTGTAGAACAACTGGTCCAGAATAAATCAGGTAAAGTCCAAAAGTCATTTAACTGATTTTTACTCACTTTGTTTCTGTGAGCTGACCCGGGCGTTGCTGTGAGTAACCAGGTAGGACCAGGGTTCCTTTGGGCCAGTCTGAGGGTGACCAGTTAGCTTGACTTCCTAGCACTTCTGTGTTCGGATAACCCACTGACCTGAAGTACCGTGGGAGTCTATCCAGGGAGTCACTACTGCCTATTCTCCCCTGTGTTTGGCCCGTTTGCCGGCAGCGTGGACCAGGTGAGATGGCTTCAGGCTCTGTCTCCTTATGGGTCCCTGCATTGCTGCTGAGGCTCGGACTCTGTGTGGTTGGTGAGGTACTTGTAGTTCCTCTCACCGGCAGGTTTAGCAGATACTTAAACTGGAGTCTGCTCTAGGGACCTGTCCCCGTATGTGCCTAATCACCAGGAGCTCCTCTTTCTCTGACTACTCGGTGACCGTTCTCCCCCACCAACTGTCACTACACCGCGCAGGGTCTGAGTAGTGTGAGCGCGCTCCACTACCAGACTGGCTCTCCTCGTTTCCCTGACAACCTCTGCACTTTAGCTCCCAGCCCCTCCGCTGCACCCATTAATAAGATTTGAAGGCTATCCCCCTCTGGAGACTACCCAAGGGTCCCATCTAATGGTGTGGGAGACCTGGTTGCTATGTGTCTGTGCGTACACATCTCATTATGGCCTTTAGGATTACCTAGAAGTACTGTCCCAGCATGGGTGCATTACTCAGTGGTGCCTGACCAGGTCAGGGGCGCCACATGAACACGGACTAAATGTCCAAGCAAAGTGGATGAGACGTCATGAAATTTCCGCCCCTTTTGCGTCTAAAGACGCCGCTGACCTATGCGGTTTTGGTGTTTCTTTTTTTTTCTTTATAAGTCTCAGGATTCACATCTGCAACAAACATATATCAAATAGGTGGGACAATGCATAAAAAATACCGCAGACACGCAATAATCAGAGAAGCATGCTATTGCGCTCGTGGTGCAGACACCTGCAGAAAAAATGCAGCATTTATGCTACGTGTGAACCTCAACATTACATTTTTATTACATTTTTTATGGTTTTAATAAAGAAAAATGATAAATTGCGCTATTTTTTTTTTTTTTTTTTTTTACTCCATTTACCGATCCCCATAAATGTGATTGCTGTGTTGTTTGGGTTATTACGATTACAGGGACATCAAATATGTTCATATTATTTGCTGATTTGTGAGGTTTATTATTTTATAAAAAAAGTGTAAAAATTACATTCTATTTTCTTATTGGAAAGAAAACAAACACTTTTCCTCTCCCTGTAGAATACAGGAGATAGAGATGCTGCTCTGTACAATGGAGCTCTATGTCCTGTGTAATCTGCTGTGTAAATAGACGCTATATTGTAGGTTTATCTATATAAAATCCTCCCTCTGACATCATCATTCCTAGTGGCTCAACAGCGAGGAGGGCTGCTGGACACATGGTTGAAACGTGCTGGTTTCAATCCACAGTGGGAAAAATAAAGAAAAAAAAATGTATACATATGTTTGGTTTTTCCCCTCATTTCTTTATAGTAGTTTTATGGGAACAAATGAATCTGACTCTTTCACCTACAAAGATATGCAGTATCTATCTATTTATCCATGTATATATCTATCTAGTTATCATTTATCTATTATATATCATGTATCTATCTATTATCTATCATGATTCTATCTATCTATCATGTATCTATCTATCCATCCCTCTATCTATCATGTATCTCTATCTATCTTTGTAGCTGATTAATCTGCTTCTGATTTCTCTATTGCAATACAGAGGTCAGGATTACCAAATCTTCCTATGTTTTTCATAACAGGCAGTGGCTCAATGGTAGAGCTGCTGCCTATGGACAACGAGTTCACGAGTTTGAGTCCTAGTAACCCAGAGCAGATAAGAATTTAATTTAATTTTTTCACTACACTGAGGGGAGGAGCCAGGACAACAGCTGTGACAGCGGGACTGTGGGAGAGAGCTTTCAAATCGGGACAGTCCCGCAGAATCCGGGACGGTTGGGAGGTATGCCGTATGCGAGAGAGTGCCTGCCCCCTTGAACAGGAAACCTACAGAGATAAAAGGGCGGCACCTCTCTGTAGCCCAGTGTGTTTCTTGTTCCAGGAAGAGGATACCTACGGACTGTGCTGTCTGGGAAAGGTCTACCTACATCTCCCTTGGTCGCGTGGGCTGGAGGAGGATGGATGTGGTGTTGCGTGCGTCCGCCGTCTGCATTTCCTGTACAGCGGCTGCCTCCTTCACTGCTGCCACTGCAGACAGATTCCGGCGACCACACCATGCTGGAGGCTGGGCCAGTAGAGGGTAGATCGAGGTGTGCACTCTGCACTAAAGGAATCTCGGCATCTGCGCCACACTGAAGGCAGGGCCAAAAGGGGCCGGAGCTAATGTACCGCCCCTCGGCTGCGGCCGCCGAGCTGCTCGGATCCGTGCTCATGTGCTGCGGGTGGTGGCTCGAGCCTCTCACGGACCCGGGGGTCACGTCGCTCTGAATGGAGTAGTGGCGGTGCATGCAGGGGTTTGGGTGATTTTCTGGTAGAATTGATAAAGTTCGTGATGCCACCAATGGGTTGTGGTGATTGTATGGTGGACACCACCGCTGCCATTGACTAGGCCTCCCGAGGACTGTGTTATGTAGCTTGATGCTAACCCCTCCGTGGGCAGGGGGCGATGGTCCCGGGGGCCCACGGGAAGGTGAGGGCCGGGGTGCAGAGCGCAGGGTCGCGGTGCAGCGCAGTGTGGTGCCTGACGGCACTGGTGTACTCACTCTGACACAAGATAACGGAGTCTCTGGTAAACCAAACGGTAGAATGGATGGGGCCCACAGCCGGCTGCGGTGTTCTCCTTGGACAGGCTGGTGATGGCTGTCGTTTCCCTGCACCTGTGTTATGTAGTTTTTGACTCCTGTGCCTGGACACTGGTAGTCCGCTCCCCGGCGTGTAAGTGTCGGAGGAGCCTGTTTGCCCGCAGGCGCTGGCCTTTTGGATCTCTTGCGTTTGGCGGTGGCACTTATCCGGGATGGTTGGGCTGTTGCCGTCAATCGGGACTTGGGTGGTAATGAACCCCTGAGGTCCAGACCGCAATCAGTAAATTCGACTATCAGGGCGGCTTCTAGCCTAGTCGGGGTCTGAGTACCCTGCCTCGTGCTTGGCTCCAATCGGCTCCCCGGCTCTGTACCGGCGGGCCACCGCCCGACCCCGCCCTATGGTTCCACCGACCGTTCACCAACTCCTGCAGACGGCCACCACCATCTGCCGACCTTGCTGGAGGTGCCTGGGCTCTGACCCAGACACCTAGACAGTCTGTGGCAGGCCTGGTCCCAGGTCTGCCTGTGCACGTCTTTACTCCTCTCCTCTCCACTCTCTCTTCCCGACTCTGACTGACTGAACTGAACTGTTTGTTTTCCCGCCTCCAGGCCTCTGAACTCCTCGGTGGGCGGAGTCAACCGCCTGGCTCTGCCCCACCTGGTGTGGACATCAGACCTTGGATGGTGGCAACAAGGATTTTTGTTTGACTGTTGTCACCTGTCCGGGGAAGGAGTGTGTGTGGTGTTGTGTCTGTGACTACCTGGCTAGTCCAGGGCGTCACACTAGATGTGCACCTGCACTCATGGCCCTCACTGCAGCAGAATCCCAGCGAATCCCAGAAGGGGCGTACCTAAAGTGTGTACCTTCACACCGGGTCCCCTGGATCATTTCTGGCGGTGTGCTAGGATACACGTTGGGGGGTGCAGTATCTTAGCACTTCTGGAAGGAAGTAGCCAGGGGAGCTGCATGTACTGTGCCTGGTAGAAAGAAAGGGGTACTAACAGAGGTCCCACCATCCAACATTGGACAGGGGTGTTTTGGAACCTGGCCAAAAAACCGAATGGGTTCTACATCACCATAGTTGAAACCTCTGAACGAGTACATCAAAATGGACAGGTTCACGATGGAGACCATAAAATAAACCTTAAAACCAATTTACCCCGCTTGTTATATGGCAGTCGTAGATCAAAGGACGTGCACAACCACATCCGTATTTACAAAAAACATCAGAGGTACCTCAGGGTATTATTAGACATCGACGGAGTCCCGACCAACCTGCAATACCAGTGGCTCTCCTTTGGGACCTCCTTAGTGCCAAGGGTATTCGCCAAGATGGTGGTAGCGATGACGTCATACATGAGGAAAGAAGACTCCTTAATTAGGCCGCACTTAGACGACTTCCAGGTTGTGGGAAAATCAAAAGATGATTGCTCAGCGGCAATAAAACGGCTACTGGCAATATTGACGGACCTGGGCTGGCTTGTAAACATGGAAAAATTAAAAGTAGATCCCTCTCAACAGCAAGTATGTCTAGGGATCAAGCTAGACTCAAGACTCTAATGCTGTTTTTTGCCCGAGGACAAGATTTCTAAAATCAAGGAAAAATCTACGCAAGCGTGTACACGATATGATGCTAGTCACTACCTTATGGATAGCATAGATGGAAAGATAGTCATGGAAGCCGGGGTCTGGTAACAGGAGGACACATATGAACATAAGAGGTAACAGGGGCGTAGTTGTAGGAGGTGGTTGATTCGCTCCCTCTCCTACGATAGTGTTTCCCCTAATGTACAGTACTGTAATTTAAATAGGTTTAATGTTGAATATACAGTATATTAGTACATTGCTGTGCCATCAATGTAGCAGAGTTGGATGCGTGCTTCAGCAGGCACCCTCTTGCGTCCGTGTATTTGAGTCTTATTACAGGGCATTGTTAGAGAACAGACATCTCCAATATGTAGGTGTATTCCCCATGTATATGTATATATGTTATGTGTATATTATAATGCAAACCATGTGTAAGGTAAATACGGATTAGCCCCTTGTGCTGTGCCAGCCAGGAGCATTAGAGATGAGGACTAATAGGTAACATAGAGTATTAATATGATAGAACTGCAGTTAGTAATCATTAGGTAAGGATTTTAGATAGGATGCTTATTGTAGGGAAACAAATGTGCTGGAATGCGTGATAGGAGTAGTAGCAAGCTGCTTAATTAGTGTAGTACAGGTGCAGACAGTTCAGTGGTAGATAGTGTGTTTATAGAGTGTTAGTGTGGCGCCCTGGCCTAGCCAGGTCGTCACAGATAACACTCAAACACCCCCACCCCCATTAGACAGGGACACCAGCCAAACAAAAACCCTTGTTGCCTCCCTCCAGTGTCTGATGTCCACACCAGGTGGGGCGGAGATAAGCGGTTGGCTCCACCCACCGAGGAGTTCACAGGCCTGGAGGCGGGAGAAGTGTCAGTGAGAAGTTGGAGTTTGAAGGGAGAGGAGTGAGCACTTGGGTGTCTGGGTTTGTGGCCCAGGCACTGACAGCAAAGTTGGCAGACGGTGGTGGCCGTCTGCAGGAGTAGTGGAGCAACGCGGAACCGTAGGACCGGGGACGGGCAACGGCCCGCTGGTACCGACCTGGGAGCGAAGTGAAGCCAGCACACACAGGCAGGGCCATCGGACCCCGACCTGGCTTGGAGCCACCAACAATAGTCAGATCCGAATGTGACTGGAACCCCAGGGGTTTCACAACAGCAAATGTCCCGATTGAAGGCAACAGCCCACACCGTGAGGGTATACAGTTACCGCCTAAGGCTAGAGACCCAAGGGCCAGCGTCTGCGGGCAAACGGGCTCCTCCGGTACCCATACACCGGGGAGCAGACTACCGTTGGGAATCCATAGTAGTCAGAAAGAGAACATTAAGGTGCAGTGAAAGACAGCCGCCATCACCTGTCCGGGGTGAAGCACTGCAGCCGGCTGCGGGACCCGTCCATCCAGCCGTTTGGTTTACCGAGGACTTTGTACCATTCTTGCTGAGTGAGTACACCCGTGCCATCCGGTACCGCACCGCGCTGTCCCTGAAACCCTGCACCTCACAGACCCTGCCTCCCCGTCACTACATCATCGGGCCCCGGGACCACCGAGCCCTACCCACGGAGGGGGAAAACAACATCCCAGCTGCTCCCTACCATCGCTCCCGGGATCCCCGTCACCAGCAGCGGTGGTGCCCATCTTCACCACGACCCATGGGTGGCGTCACGGACTAAATCCCCCAAACCAACCACCCCTTTCACTCACGGGCGAGGAGCGCCGCTCGAGTCCCCGGATCCGGCCCACCGCTCGAGCCACCGAGCAGCAGCCGCAGCAGCGCCGGACCCGAGCGTTAGCGAGATCGTACCAGCGACGGCGTCTTCCCCGCCCGCGACATTAGCAATAGGATGTGTAGGATGTAAGGCTAGGTTCTCATTTCCGTTGTTTTAAATCCGTCAGGTCCGTCAGCAACGGATCAGTTGTTTTTTAGATGTCAACTGATGCAACGGATGTGTTTTTCACAGGATTCCTTTCACAGGAATCCTGTGAATAAACTGATCCGTCGCGTCCGTTACATCCGCAATGCGTCCATTTTTTGACGGATCAGTCATGATCCGTTTGTGTTTGGGACAGTCCAGTGGGTGTGCCAAACATGCTGGGCATGCTCAGTAGAGCATGACGGAATCCAGCGCTGGATTCCGTTTTAAGACGGATTATGACGGAATCCAGCACCATAGACATCCATTACAAGCTTGACGGATGGCGACTGATTCCTGAGCGGCACGTTAATTTTGACGGCCAGAAAAACGTTACATTCTGCGTTGCTCCTGCCCGGCGGTCAGTCAAAAAATGACTGACCGTGACACAGCGGATGCAACGCAAGGTCATCAGTCGCAATCCGCCACTAATACAAGTCTATGGGACACAACGGGATCCGCTAAATGGATGCCGTTGTTTACCATAGCCGCGGATTATGACTGATACATTTTAACGGAAATGTGAACCTAGCCTTAGAAAACCAGCTAGATATCGATACATTGGTAATCGGGGAGACAGAGTACAGGGTGTGGAGTAAAGGTTGTAATGATAGACAGAGCAAGTAAAGCAGTTCAGTTTAGTGAAGATAGAACAGTGTACAGTACACAGAAGGTCCTGGGACCATGAGATCTGTTCCAGAGTTTGCCCAGGCCTCAGGAGGAATCCTCCATTGTGTCCTACGGGCACGGCTGCAAGAGACGGGGACCATAGAAGTCAGACTCGGCTGCTGGAGGAATATTGCCCAGGGCAAGTGCTGGACAGGTCAGTCCGTTGAACAGTGGCAGCAGAATGGTAGCACAGGAGAAAGTGGCATGTCTGTCTTAGGAAGGTTGATATAAAGATTGAAATGTGTGTTATGAAGATGTCTCCCAGAAAGCTTGCATGCTGAATAAAGAAGTTAAGTTTGAGTTCAAGGAAAACTGTTTCTGTGGTGTGTTGCCCAAGTGCGATGCCTATGGCTGTGACTGGTGGCGGGGTGGTGAATGAGTCGCTGAAGACGGAGGCAAGTGTCGCACACCCCAGCAGGGGCGGAACACCTGCACAACACTGAAGTGAGAAAGGGAAGCGGAGCATAGCCAGCCATCACATGGCCTTCATAGTCAGGTCACAATCCGAGGGCCAGAATACCAGGAGAGCACGTAGTAGATATAGGGAGAAAGCAAAAATGTGGTCCAGTAACGGTCCGGGGTCAAAGACAGGAGATCACAACAGGAACAGGGAGCAGTCAAACAGAAGTCAAATATCAGTCCGAGGTCAGAAAACCAGGATCAGAACACAAGCCGACACACAAGCTAACAGCCACACAGCAGAACCAGAAAATACAACTGGCAAGGTTCTGGGTGAGCATGCTCAGTTAGGAAGCCTGAGCAATTATCAGGGAGGTGAAATAGCTGCATAACCAGCACCTCCCAGATCCAACCTGGAATCCTGTGTAGTAAACCAAGCTGCCAGTTCAGTATCAAAGGAGGATGCCGCATAGGATCTCCTAAAGAAAGATGCTCTGCACAGAGGAATCGTGACACACAACATATAATCTCAGTAAGAGATTGGGCTCCTTGACTGCTACAATTCCAGTGGTCCAATATCCAAGGTCTAAGAGCCATGTGGTCGAAATGCGTCTGGTGTGCTGTGCTGCATCTGTCGCGGGCGGAGGAGGGGACGCCGCGCTCTCCCACTGCTCGAGTCCGGCTGCCGTGGCTGCTGCGGCCTGCTGCTGCTCGGTGGCTCGAGCGATGGGCCGGATCCCGGGGACTCGAGCGGCGCTCCTCGCCCATGAGTGAAAGGGGATTGGTTGTTGGGATAGTTTATTGTCCGTGACGCCACCCACGGTTGTGGTGATTAAGTGGACACCACCGCTGCTCTGTCTGGGGAGCCCGGGAGTGATGGTATGGAGCAGCCAGTTGTTGATTTGCCCCTCCGTGGGTAGGGGGTTTGGTGGTCCCGGGGCCCTGTGATAGGGTTGGTATGGGGGCAGGCGGGTATGGGGCCTGTGGAGGTGCAGGGGCAGCGCTGTGCCGCACGGCACGAAGGTACTCACTCAGCCAGTAAACACGCCACAGTTCTCGGTAAACAAACGGCTGGTTGGACGGGTCCCTCGGACGGTTACGGTGCTGATGTTACCTGCAGTTAGTGGTGACGGTCTCTTCCCTGCACCTATGTATAGTCTTTTTGGTAGCGATGGGTTCCCACCGGTTACCCGCTCCCCGACCTGGACATGAGCCAGAGGAGCCCCTCTCTTGCCCGCAGGCGCTGGCCCTGGGAAACTGGTGCCTTGGCGGTGTCTCCCCTTAACGGTCGGACTGTTGCCTTCAATCGGGACTTGGTTGTTAGGAGACAGAGGTCCCCTTCACTGACGGATTTGGCAAATTATGGCGACTCCTAGCCTTGCCGGGATCCGAAAGGCCCCTGCCCTGGTGCTGACTGTTCTTTGTATACCGCTCCGGTACCGCCGGGTCACCACCCGTCCACGATCCTTTCGGCAACCTCTGAGCAATCTCTGCTGCAGACGGTCACCGCCGTCTGCCAACCTTGCTGTCTCATTCCGGGGCACACACCCAGACCAACTTCAGGCTTCTTGCTGTCACTTTTCTCTGTCACGTCTTCTTTCTCTCACTACAACTCCACTCTTTACTCCTCCACTCTAGCCCTCAGCTAGACTCCAACTCCCTGGTTCTCCCGCCTCCAGGGCTGTGAACTCCTCGGTGGGCGGAGCCAACCGCCTGGCCCACCCCCTGGTGTGGACATCAGCCCCTGGAGGAAGGCAACAAGGATTTAAGTTTTGACCTAGGTGTACCTGCCGGGAATGTGGGGTGCATGTGATGTTGTGACCTGTGACCCCTGGCTTGCCCAGGGCGTCACATTCCCCCTTAGCAAAACGCAGACCGTCCTCGGGCTGCCCGTCCAACACCGGTTTTATTTTCCTTTTGTTTTTCTGCAAAGATAAAAACTGTAACATATATACAAGTAGAAAAACATCATCCTACATCGAGAGGCACATTTCTTAAACGTTACGGTTTTAAACGGTTAACGGTTACGGTCTCCGCTCTCTCCCACCCAAGTAACCTGGCCCTGATGCTGCCCCCTAGAAAACAGGCAGCACCCCTTGACCCCAGTCCTGAACCAGTTACCCGAGCGGGATCTGTCCTTCCCCTCCAGAGGGTAGCCACCGGTTCCTGTGGTGGCTGGGCCCCAGCCTGCTCTGCTGTGGGCCCTCCCTCCAACCTGCCTCTCCGGAGGCGGCATTTGCGGTAACGGTAACACAACTTATTTACAAGCCACTAGCGCCGTGGTTGCCCTGCAAGTTCACGGGCTTGTCCATAGAAAGTTCTCTATGCAAACAACTTTTCAAGCGGTCCCCACGGGGACAACGGTGCCGGCAACGGCCGGTTGCAAATCACGGTTGAATCAGGTGACTGTTCGGTAATCAATTTTTCATTTTCCAACTTTTTAACAACTTGCAAACACAAACACACACAGACTTCCTGACCCCCTTTTAAAGGACGGTTTCCCTGTACCTAAGTGGGGGTATACCTAGGTTGGGACGGGTGGACCTCCGGGGTCCGGTGTAAGTGGGGCTAGGCAGTGGGGTAGAGGGAACAATCAGTTCCTCCTCCCTGCTATCGTGTGGGGCAGGCGGAGGCATAGGGGAGCTGGGTACAGGTTCATCCCTGGGCACTGGCACTGGTTCTGGCTCACGGTTGACCGCCTCCATCACTTCTTCATCCACAGGTTGTGGGAACAGTATCACTGGAAGAATCACCGCGCCGTTCTGTGTAGGCCAATCTGCTGGGAAGTCACCCATCACAGTGTGGATCACCTCTTTTGCCTTCTCTGCTGGTGGAGGAACTGGTACTTCAGGCATTGCCCTCAATGCTGGTGGGCACCTTTTCGAGTGGTCTTGAGAAACCGTGGCCAAAGTGCCCCCTTGGTCACGACTGATCTGGTAGGCCTTCCCATCCTCCCATCCTGTGGGCTGTATGACGTATGGGGTTTGTTCCCATTGATCATCCAGCTTGTGGGTCTTCCTCTTCCGCTTTAACACCACATCTCCAGGCTGGAAAGGGCCCGCAGCCGCTTTCTGATTGAAGCGCCGCTCCTGTTGTTCTCGACTCCGACTTAGATTCTTCTCCACATACTCCTGAATCTGTCGGTACTGCACCCTCCGCCGGGTGTCCCATTCAGCCGTTGAGGGGAGTGCCTCTGGGGCTTCCAGTCCCATTTCCAGGTCCACCGGCAGTCGGCCGGGCCGAGCCCTCATCAGTTACGCTGGGGTGCACTTCGTTGAGCTAGACGGGATATTGTTGTACATATCGACCAAGTCAGGCAGCTTCTCCGGCCACAGGTTCCGCTCCTCCAACGGCAACGTTTTGAGGAGGCCAAGGACTAGATGGTTCATCTTCTCACACATACCGTTGGTCTGGGCATCGTAAGGTGTGGTCCGGATCTTCTTGCAGCCGTACAGCTGACAGAACTCATGGAACACCTCCGCCTCAAAGGCCGGACCTTGGTCGGTAAGCACCTTCTCAGGGTATCCATGGGGTCGACAGAAGTAAGCTTGGAACGCTCTAGCGGCGGTACGGCCATTTAAGTCCTTGACAGGGACAACCACCATGAACCGGGAGTAATGATCTACTATGGTCAGAGCATAAGTGTACCCACTTCGGCTGGGGGTGAGCTTTACATGGTCCAAGGCGACCAGCTCCAGCGGTTGGTGTGTAATGATTGGGCGTAGGGGAGCCTTCTGGCTGGCTTCATCCTTCCTCCTCAACGTACAAGGACCGCACTCTCGACACCAGGCCTCCACAGACTCCCGCATCCCACTCCAATAGAACCGCTCCCTCAACAGCATCTCCAGCTTCTTCCATCCGAAGTGGCCGGCACCATCATGGTACGCCTGCAGAACAGTGGGTACATCAGCTTGGGGGATAACAAACTGGCGGATCTTCTAATGGGTCTTCGGGTTGATCAGCTCACGGTACAACCTCCCCTGATGTACACACAGCCGGGTCCGTTCCTTCCACAAGCGTTGGGCTTCAGCTGGGGCGGCAGGGTCCATCCCAGCAGCGCCTTGCTCCACCAGGGTCTTAACTAGGCGGACAGCG
Organism: Anomaloglossus baeobatrachus; assembly: GCF_048569485.1. Lineage (NCBI taxonomy): Eukaryota > Metazoa > Chordata > Amphibia > Anura > Aromobatidae > Anomaloglossus > Anomaloglossus baeobatrachus. Next base: position 540,912,460 of record NC_134357.1, on the reverse strand, counting down.
GGCGCCTGATTTTGAGCTTCCTGCCACTCCTGACTGGGCAGCGGATCCAGGTTCACCCGTTGTTGGTGGACATGTACCTTCGCAGTTGGTGGCTGGTGAAATGCAGGCAACTCGATCTCTTCGAGGTCATCATCCTCGCACCCTCCTTCTGACAAGTGGGGCATCCGAGAGAGTGCATCAGCATTAATATTGACACGACCGGCCCTGTATTTGATTGTGAAGTCATAGTTGGCTAGTCTGGCCACCCACCGCTGCTCCAACGCGCCCAGCTTGGCCGTGTCCAGGTGAGTCAGCGGATTGTTATCCTTTCAGTCGGCCGGAGTTTTCGGCTAGCATAGGCAATCACCTTCTCCTTTCCCTCCTGGACCTGGGACAGGACTGCCCCCAAACCCACATTGCTGTCGTCTGTGTAGAGGATGAATGGGCAGCCGTAGTCAGGGTACGCTAGGACCTCTTCTCCAGTCAAGGCCGCTTTCAGCTGACGGAAGGATTCCTCATGCCGGTCCTCCCACACCAGTGGGGCTCCGATGGGTCTACCACCTTTTGGTCTGTCCCACGAGGAGGTCTTGCATGGGAGCAGCCATCTTCGTGTACCCCTTGATGAAGCGCCGGTAGTACCCCACCAGACCCAAAAATTGCCTTACTTCCCTCACGGTGGTTGGTCTTGGCCAGTCCTGGATGGCAGTGATCTTCTCAGGGTCGGGGGCGACACCTTCCGCACTCACCACATGCCCCAGGTACTGCACTCTGGGTTTCAGCAGGTGGCACTTAGAGGGCTTCAACTTCATCCCGTATTTGGCAAGGGACGTGAACACCTCGGCTAGGTGCTCCAGATGGGCTTCATACGTCTGAGAGTACACGATCACATCATCCAGGTATAACAGGACGGTCTCGAAGTTTAGATGTCCCAGACAGCACTCCATCAGCCGTTGGAAGGTTCCAGGGGCATTGCACAGCCCAAACAGCATACTATTGAATTCACAGAGCCCCATTGGGGTGGTGAAGGCGGTTTTCTCCCGGTCCTCCAGGGCCACTGCCACTTGCCAGTACCCACTGGTGAGGTCAAGGGTAGAGAAGTAGTTTGCGGTTCTCAGTGCGGCCAAAGACTCTTCAATACGGGGCAGTGGGTAGGCATCTTTATGCGTTATCTGATTAATTTTCTGGTAGTCCACACACATCCGCATGGTGCCATCCTTCTTCTTGACCAGTACCAACGGAGCGGCCCAGGGACTACAACTATCCCGAATAACCCCTGCCTCCTTCATGTTCCTCAACATATCCTTGGCACACTGGTAATGTGCAGGGGGAATAGGCCTGTACCTCTCTTTGATAGGGGGGTGCTCACCGGTGGGAATGTGGTGTTTGACCCCTTTGATCTGCCCAAAGTCTAGTGGATGTTTGCTGAAAACTTGCTCATACTCCCGCACCACCCTGTATACCCCTGCTTTGTGATGTGTGGGGGTATAGTCAGTGCCCACGTGTAGCTGTTGGTGCCACTCGTTCACCTCCCCTTGGAGCAGGGGAGTGCTGGTAGTAGGTGGGGAAACTGAGGGAGTGGCCTCGTGGATGGTGTGGGGATCTAGGGTGAGCAGCTTAGCAAGGGTGGCATACCGGGGAAGCCTGACTTCTTCCTCCCCACAGTTCAGTACCCTCACGGGCACTCTCCCTTTCTTTACGTCTACCACCCCTCGGGCGGCCATTACAGTGAGCCAGTGCTCGGAGGGTAAGGGCTCCATCATGGCAGGGTAGTCACGCCCCTGAGGCCCTACTGCTGCCCTACACCAAATCATCATCTCACTCCTAGGGGGCACAATCAACGGAGCAACATCCATCACTCTCACTCCACTAATCTCTCCTCCTGTTGAGTTTACATGCTGGCGGTACATTAAGGCTCGGATCTCACGCTGCACAGCTCTCTGTCGGCTCCCCGCCACCGTGGCGGCCAGCTGTTGGAGTAGGGCCAACACATCACCCATACAGTGCTCCATCACATTGGTTCCTAGCACTATCTTCGGGTTATGATCACTGGGTTCATTCATGATCATAATCATACCCTGGTGTTGCAGTTCAGCTTGCCCCACTGTCATAGCCACCTGCTTATACCCCACTTGGGTCAATGGGAGTCCATTAGCAGCAATCAGTGTTATACTAGTATCTGGGGGTGCCAACTCGTCTATCCCCAAATACCGCTGGTACAATGTGTATGGTATGGTGGTTACCTGTGATCCAGTGTCCAAGAGAGCCATCACCGGTATGCCGTCCACAGCCACGGGGATGATGGGCCGGGCCCCGATATACCGGTCCCGCCAGTCTGGGGGGCCACGGGGTTCTACTCCTGAGGACTGGCCCGTGGCCAAAGGGGTTGCTCGTTTAACGGGCACTGTCGGAAGTAATGCCCAGGCTTACGGCACTTGTAACAGGTTGGAGGTCTGCTTCGCAAATTGTTAGCACTTTTCCGCTGCATCCAGGGGACATCCTCAGGGCTGTCGGCAAGCTGTATCTGTGCTGGAGGCTGGGATCTGGTCAAGGGTTGGAGTGCAGCAAGGATTTTGGCAAGGTCTCCGTCCATGCGACGGACCTGGGCTGCCAGTTCCTCCATCGTGCTGCTTGGGGCTGTAGGGATTGGAGAGGTTGGTAGGGCAGGGGCCACCACGACGGGGGCCGTCTCAACGGGCCACAGGGCGGGCTTCAAGGTTTCTGAAGCCGGGGGTTGCAGTGCTTTAATGGCCCGTTCCTTTAACACAGCAAAGTCTACATCAGGATGTTCCAGGGCCCACAGCCGGAGTTGTTTGCGATCCTCAGAGGACCTCATCCCCTGCACAAATTGCTCTATTAACAACTTGTTGCTGTCCGCCTCACTGATAGCGTTCACCCGCTTGAGCATGCGGAGGGCGGTTTGCAGACGTAAAGCGTAGTCCCGAATGCTATCAACAGACCGTTGCCGGCACTGGTAAAACTGCATCTTCAGCTCAGCTTCGGTACGGGTCTCAAAGGCAGTCTGTAGCTTCTCAAAGATGGTGGCTACAGAGAGCCGGTCTCCCTCAGCCCAGGTCTCCGCCTCCTGCTCAGCCGCGCCGGTTAACTGGCCCAGCACTACCGCTGCACGTTGCTTATCAGTCGGCGGGTACAGTTCTAGCAACGGATTAAGCTTTTTCCGGAAGACCTGTAAAGCATCAGGTTTCCCATCATACTGCGGTAGCCAGGTAGCTCCGGGCGCATAGGGCAAGGAGAACGGAATCACCTGAGCGAGAGCGGGGGCCGCGGCACCTCCTGCCAGCACGGCCGGGACCTGGGCAGGCCCATTCCCATCTACGGGTGCCACTGCGGCTGCGACCACCGCTCCTCCAGCGGCTCCGTCGGGCGCAGACATCTTGTTTCTGTCCCCCTTAGCCTCTTTCCGGCCCCTCCTCTATCGGGGCGGGGTTCTGGCTTTCGCGCCTCTGCTACTCGAGAAGACGCTCGAGCGGGAACTCTTCGCGCTAAAGATGGCGGCTTCTGAAATTTTTCTGCCGGACACCTCCGGCGGTCACAAGGTGCACCTCTACCCAATGGCAGAGCGGTAAGATCCTGTTCGTGACGCCAAGTTGTCGCGGGCGGAGGAGGGGACGCGCTGTGCCGCACGGCACGAAGGTACTCACTCAGCCAGTAAACACGCCACAGTTCTCGGTAAACAAACGGCTGGTTGGACGGGTCCCTCAGACGGTTACGGTGCTGATGTTCCCTGCAGTTAGCGGTGACGGTCTCTTCCCTGCACCTATGTATAGTCTTTTTGGTAGTGATGGGTTCCCACCGGTTACCCGCTCCCCGACCTGGACATGAGCCGGAGGAGCCCCTCTCTTGCCCGCAGGCGCTGGCCCTGGGAAACTGGTGCCTTGGCGGTGGCGGTGTCTCCCCTTAACGGTCGGACTGTTACCTTCAATCGGGACTTGGTTGTTAGGAGACAGAGGTCCCCTTCACTGACGGATTTGGCAAATTATGGCGACTCCTAGCCTTGCCGGGATCCGAAAGGCCCCTGCCCTGGTGCTGACTGTTCTTTGTATACCGCTCCGGTACCGCCGGGTCACCACCCGTCCATGGTCCTTTCGGCAACCTCCGAGCAATCTCTCCTGCAGACGGTCACCGCCGTCTGCCAACCTTGCTGTCTCATTCCGGGGCACACACCCGGACCAACTTCAGGTTTCTTGCTGTCACTTTTCTCTGTCACTTCTTCTTTCTCTCACTACAACTCCACTCTTTACTCCACTCTAGCCCTCATCTAGACTCCAACTCCCTGGTTCTCCCGCCTCCAGGGCTGTGAACTCCTCGGTGGGCGGAGCCAACCACCTGGCCCACCCCCTGGTGTGGACATCAGCCCCTGGAGGAAGGCAACAAGGATTTAAGTTTTGACCTAGGTGTACCTGCCGGGAATGTGGGGTGCATGTGATGATGTGACCTTTGACCCCTATCTTGCCCAGGGCGTCACACATCTGTCTAACCCCTCCACAGCCCAGAATGCACAGGGAAGCTCACCCCAAACAGTACTTGAGCTCCCCTTCTGGGTGAGTTAGGAAGTGTTGTGTTTGATTGTACCTGAAATGGAGATGTGGTGCCCTGGACAAGCCAGGGGCCACAGAGAACAACACCAACACACCCCACACTCCCAGCAGGCACACCGAAGTCAGACACAAAACCCTTGTTGCCTTCCTCCAGGGTCTGGTGTTCACACCAGGGGGTGGGCCAGGCGGTTGGTCCCGCCCACCGAGGAGTTCACAGTCCTGGAGGCGGGAAAAGTAAACAGTTTAGTGTTGGAGGTGAAAGTGAGAGGAAGGAAAGTAGTAGTGGAGCAACTAACTGACGGCGTCCGGGTGTGTGGCCCGGGCGGTACAGCAAGGTTGGCAGACGGTGGTGACCATCTGCAGGAGTGGCCTATCGGAGTCTACCCTAAGGACCGTGGACGGGCGGTGGCCCGGCGGTACCGGACAGGTACGCGAAGAGTAGTCAGCACCATCTGGCAGGGGCTTACGGACCCCGGCAAGGCTAGGAGTCGCCGTGAATTTGCCAAATTCGTTAGCGAAGGGAACCTCCTGGGTTTCCCAGCAGCCAAGTCCCGACAGAAGGCAACAGTCCAACCAAGAGAGGGAGACACCGCCACCGCCAAGGCAACCATTTCCCAGGGCCAGAGCCTGCGGGCAAAAGGGGCTCCTCCGGTCCATATCCAAGCTGGGGAGCGGGTTACCGGTGGGAACCCATTGGAACCGTTTACCGTACATAGGTGCAGGGAAAGGCGATCATCGCCAGCCTGCCGGGAGAAACAACACCGCGGCCGTCTGTGGGACCCATCCATCCAGCCGTGTGTTTTGCCGAGAACTGTGTCCTCATCATTGGCTGAGTGCCGCCGTGCCGTGCGGCGCAGCGCTGCCCCCGCGACCCTGCACCTCGCCGGGCCCCGTGGCCCGCCTGCCATCCATCCCTACCCCATCGCCGGGCCCCGGGACGGCCGGCCCCCTACCCACGGAGGGGAGAACTAACGGCGGGGCTGCTCCCTGTCACCGCTCCCGGGGTCCCCGTCCGGAGCAGCGGTGGTGTCACCGATATCGCCACGGCCGTGGGTGGCGTCACGGACAATATCAAATCCCCACAATCAAATCCCCCTTTTCACTCACGGGCGAGGAGCGCCGCTCGAGTTCCCGGGATCCGGCCCACCGCTCGAGCCACCACCGAGCAGCAGCAGCAGCAGCTGGACCCGAGCAGTGGGAAAGCGCAGTGTCCCCTCCTCCGCCCGCGACAGAGAGTTGCCCGCTGCTTCCAGGCATAGCATTGCCCTCCCAGTGAGAAGAAAGACACCACTGTGGCACCTATGACTATTGGGGTGCCACATAATTATTCGCCAGTAATTGGATTTTGCAGAACCATGCATATTCCCTCCCTTAATCTTGTTGATTGGTTCCCTGCTGACATGTTGTTCTTTTCCATTTTATGGGTGCTGGTTTTCCCTTCTTTTCTTTATATGAAGTATACACATTAATAAGCGGTTACCTTTGTACTATAAAGACACTGGGGCTACGGAGAGGTGCCACCCTTTTTATCTCTGTAAATTTCCTGTTCCTGGGGGCGGACACTCTCTCACGTACGGTGCTGTCATAGTTCTGGAAAATCCAATTACCGGGGAGTAATAATCATCTTTCCTGATTTCAAAGCAACATGGACAGTGTTCCAGACCTTTACGGGTCAGGTTAACAGATATGAATGTTGGGATTTATAGTATATGTGCCGAACACAACACATTAAGTTGCGTTGCTGTGTGGCCTGCCTATTAGGCCAGAATTCATATCGGCTAGATGGATAAAGTTGTATATGCCTTGTTTCATATGTATAGAAAACTAAAATTGTGATAGGAAATATAGCATTAATATTTTCCGCCTGAGACCTCCAGGGTGGCAGATATCCTTAAAGCCTTAAAGGGAACCTGTCACCAGTTTTTTCACTATTAAACTAAAAGTGTCGCCTTCTGCAGCTCCTTGGCTGCAGTCTATGAAGGTGCACCTTGTTCCCGGACTCCCCTTCCAGACCCCAAAAATATCTTTATAAAACATGACCGTTACATATGCTAATTACCTGTGGGGCTTAGATGGGCGTGCTCATTTTCTGCTCCTGTCCCTCGTTTCCCCCCGCCGCTGTTCGCCGTCTTCCTTTCTTGATTGACGTGATAATGGCTCCGTCATCCTCCTCGTATTTTCAAATCTCGCGCCTGTGCAATTATGTCGGCCTGCATAGGCGTAGTTTGCTTTGCCATATCGCAGGCAGAGCAAAAAATATAGCTGCCCTCGTGCGCACCGGTGAGCTAAATGCGCAGGCGCGAGATTATGGTCGGCGCTGTGCAGGACCTAGCCAGCTTCATCCTCGTACCCGACCATAATGTCACACCTGCGCATTTAGCTCACCGGCGCGCGGGCAACTATGTTTTCTGCTCTGCCCGCGATATAGCAGAGCGATCTGCACTTGCGCGAGCCGACATAACTGCACAGGTGCGAGATTTGAAAAGCAACGAGGATGCTGGCGGAGGCATCATCATGTCAATCAAGAAAGGAGGGCGGCGAACAGCGGCAGGAGGGGGACAGGAGCAGAAAATGAGCATGTCCATCTGAGCCCCACAGGTAACTGGCATACGTAACGGTCATGTTTTATAAAGTTATTTTTGGGGTCTGGAAGGGGAGTAAGGGCCAAGGTGTATCTTCATAGGGGGTGTGCCAGCAGCCAGCGCTGCTCGAATCCGGGGCCTACGGTACAGCTCGAGGGGTTCCCCGGACCCAGGGGTCGCGCGGACACTCTGAATAAAAGGGGGACGTATTTGTACGGGATTGATTGTAGAATGTTCGTGACGCCACCCACGGTGTGTGGTGAAGTGGGACACCACCGTGCTGTTGTGGGATACCCGGGGGAGTTGTAATGGCAGCCGGATGTTAACCCCTCCGTGGGTAGGGATGGTTGCCCCGGGGCCCAGTGTCTCTGTGCAGGGTATGGCGATGGCAGGGGCTTGCACGCCCAGATGGACCAGGGGGTAGTTGGTTACTCACAATTGAACGAATCACACGAGTCTTTTGGTAAACCAAGGTGCTGGTGGCCGGCCGCCGTGGACGGTTGTACTCTGGTCCCCCACCCGGGCTGGTGGTCGCTGTCGTTTCCTCTGCACTAGTTGTGGTTGTGTGTGTAGACTTCCCGGTTTGGAATACGGGAGTCCGCTCCCAGCTTTCTTTGTGCCTGAGGAGCCGTGCCTGCTGACGCTGACCCGTGGGATCTATGGGCCCTGACGGTTGCCCTATCCCTCTCTATGGGTGGTTGTCTCTTTTCAGGACCTAGGTTGGGACAGGACCTGTAATCCTGCCCTCGGTTAATTAGCTAGGCCGCTGGTTTTGGTCCTGGCTTCAGGGTCCGAGTACCCCCTCTGTGCACGGTTTCCGGTCGGGTCTCTGGTGTCGGTACCGGTGGGCTCCAACCCTTCTCCGGTCCTCCTCCGGATCTGCCGAGCCATCTTCCCGCCTCCTGCTGACGGAGACCACCATCTGCCACCTAGCCAAGGTACCAGTGCTTCGACCCTGGCACTGTTCAACTTGAACTTCCTCTGCTGGAGCTACACCTATTTCCAGCCCACACTCCTCTCAACTTGAACTCTCAGCTAGCACTCACTGTTTTTCCGACCCTGGGTGTCTAGACCCCTAGGTGGGCGTTTCCTAACCACCTGGTCCTGTCCACTGGTGTGCCTGTCTTGCCCTAAGGGGGGGTGACTAGGGTTTCAAGTCAGCTGTATGTCACCTAGGTGACGGACGGTGTTGTGCGGGGACCTATGTGTGACTTCCTGGTTTTGCCAGGGCGTCACAAATGCAGCCTAGGAGCTGCAGAAGGTGACACTTTTAGTTTAATAGTGAAAAATCTGGTGACGGGTTCCCATTAAGTTCAGGGATTTTATAATCATTGGTACCTGAGCCCGTATGTTAGTTGTGGTCACCAGTGGATGGTACCTGGTAAAAGCAGGTTCTGATCTACAAGTACTGTGAGATACATGTGGTAATGACTGCACCATTTTCTTAAAGCAGTGATCCCTTTTGCAAGATTCCCATGACAATAGGTCTAGTAACTTTTTTTTTTTTTCTTGGTTTATCCTTTTTTAATTTTTATGTGATCGTAAACTGTATTGTCTATTCCCCTTTGTAACATCTCTTGTATATTTTTATAAGCACTGCCTAATTGTTTGATTAAATATATTAAATATATAAAACTTAATAGCTGTCGTGTAGCGCCCAGAGAAGGGGGTACTCTGTCCTGTGCGGTAACAAATGGGAATGTCACTCTGGTGTCCGTTGCCCGGTCCATTCTCTGGGCCCCTTTTGTTAATGGGGGGTATTTTCAGGGGAGATAAGAGTTTTTGTCATGTGACGCCATCTGCGGGTTGCGGTTAATGATTGAGAACCACTGCTGCTCAATGTGGGTACTCCCAGGGCTGGTGGTAGTGGCAGCTGTGATGGTAGGCTCTCCGCAGGTAGGGCTGTGCCTAGGAGATGTAGTGGGGCAATAATGGAGACCACACCAGGTTGTCTTTAACAGTCTCTACTCACTGTGGACCCAGGGGTTGCTGGTTCAGGTCCCCGGAGGGCCAGTGCCAATGTAGTGACCCAGGTTGCGCTGTCCCCGACACTCTCTGTAGATTGATTCCCCATAGCGAGAGCGTTTGGGGACCCAGACTGTCCCATTTGGGGTACAGTCTCCTTCTCCATACGGCCGGGCAGTGCGGAGCCTGCGGGAACGTAAGTGTCCGAACCCCGATCCTAGTTTACTGCTGATGCCCCCGGATTATTTGGTTCGGTGAAGTCCGTGAAGGTGTCCTCAGTCCTCAGTGGGCAGGTATTTGTCAAACAGTCTAAAACTTGCGCTAGACCTCCTGGCGACCTCTCTCCTGTGCCCCCGGGGTCACCATTACACAGACCCAGCTCAGGCACATCCGCTCACCTCTCCTGTGTGCTCCCGACTCTAGACTACTCTCTGACTGACCCCTCCCACCAGGCTGGCTATACCCAGGGACTAGTTCCCATAGTGACCATCCCCTTACGTGGTTAACCCTCTATGCCCAGTGTGGAGAGAACTATGAGTTAGATTGTGTTATGGTGGAAAAGGCACTGATACTCCAGGTTTCAGGGGGTAGGTCCTGTGTCGCGGGTGGGGAAGGACGCCGCTGCGCTCGCTAACGCTCGGGTCCGGCGCTGCTGCGATGGCTGCTCGGTGGCTCGAGCGGTGGGCCGGATCCGGGGACTCGAGCGGCGCTCCTCGCCCGTGAGTGAAAAGGGGGTAGTTTGGTTTGGGGATTTGGTCCGTGACGCCACCCACGGGTTGTGGTGAGGTTGGGCACCACCGCTGCTGGTGACGGGGATCCCGGGAGCGATGGCAGGGAGCAGCTGGGATGTTGTTTTCCCCCTCCGTGGGTAGGGGTTGGTGGTCCCGGGGTGTATTGCAAATATAAAAATGGCTATTTTTGAGTTTATACATTATGTTATACTATAACATATTGTTTAACCATACAGACAAAGTGTACATGGTTACAAAATCTTGTGTATCCTTAAGGGTTTCTGTGTGTTTGTCTTGAATATACAGACAGACAATATACCATTGTAAGAGAATCCTTATGATTTACTTTAGTTCAACAATCTGATGTTTTATGGGTTTGCTATATACACAGACAGACAATATATTCATTTACCTAGCTCAAATACCTGATGTGTATTCTTGGGAGATTTGAATGCTGTGGGTTTATTACCCCATTGTCTGATGTGTGGTGTAACTCTGATTCATCTATGCCCAATGACTGGCCATCAAAGGGCATGGATCAATAAGACTACAACACATTAACTTTAAGGCTTGTAATATTGTTCAAGCCTCTATTTAAGATCAGATGAAATATAGCACAGACAGAGCTCGTGTTTCCTGTACCGAGACGTCCGGTCAGTGTTGGGATTTCCAGGAGTCTCTGTCTATGTCATGCTTCTCTGACTGTAGTTCCAGACAGATGATGTCCAAAACTCCTTGGTGATGTAAGTATTTAACTGTACAACTGTACTTAACCTTTGTATGTTCAATATACAAAAGTGTACGCAATATCATACTTTCCCTTTAAGTTTGTATTTCATATTAACCTTTATAATAAAATTACTTATTTGCCTTCTTTAAAGCCGTATCTGAACCTTAGTGCTAAAAATATAGCAAAACACGGGGCCCGGTGAGATGACGGGGAGGCAGGGTTGGCAAGGTACAGGGTCGCCTGGACTGCGCACGGTTGTACTCACTCAGCCACAAATGTACGCAAAGTCTCTGGTAAACCAAACGGCTGGATGGACGGGTCCCGCAGCCGGCTGCTGTGGCTTCTCCCGGACGGTTGGTGGTGGCTGCCTTTCCCTGCACCTGTGTGTATGTTCGGCTCCGATAGCTTCCCACCGGTAACCCGCTCCCCAGCGTATATATGTGCCGGATGAGCCCTTTTGCCCGCAGGCTCTGGCTCTTGGAACTCTAGCTGTGGCGGTAGCTGTATTTCCTTTTGCTGGTCGGACGGTTGCCTTCAATCGGGTCTTGGCTGTTAGGAAACCCCTGGGGTTCTGGTCACTGATGGATTTGACCTCTAATGGCGACTCCAAGCCTGGTCGGGGTCCGCAGGCCCTGCCTGAGTGTGCTGGCTTCACTTTGCTCCCCGGTTCGGTACCGGCGGGCCACCGCCCGTCCCCGGTCCTACGGTTCCGCGTTGATCGGCCTCTCCTGCAGACGGCCACCACCGTCTGCCAACCTTGCTCTTAGTGCCCGGGCCACACCTCCAGACACGGTCAGTTTGCTCCTCTCCTACCACTTCCCTAACTAAACTCTACTCCTCACTCACTGATCTGAACTGACTTCCTTCTCCCGCCTCCAGGACTGTGAACTCCTCAGTGTGTGGGGCCAACCGCCTGGCTCCACCCCACCTGGTGTGGACATCAGCCCCTGGAGGGAGGCAACAAGGATTTTGTGTCTGGCTGATGTGCCTGTCTCAGGGTGGGGGTGTATGTTGTAGTACCTGTGACGACCTGGCTAGTCCAGGGCGCCACATCCTGCATCCCCAAGAGGATGCAGTTCCCTGTAGTGCCCTGAGGGTCTCAGGGGCGCTACACATGCGCTGTCCATATCTGAACACGCAGAATACTTCTACTGCATTGGGCTCTGTTCACATTGCGACAGGCAACCTGATCTCTAAAGGCCCAGTCACACTAAACAACTTACCAGCGATCCCAACAACGATACAACTTGATAGGGATCGCTGGTAAGTTGCTAGGAGGTCGCTGGTGACACTAAGCGACGCTCCAGCGATCCCACCAGCAACCTGACCTGGCAGGGATCGCTGGAGTGTCGCTACAGGTGGAAGCATGCTGCGCTTGGTAACTAAAGTAAATATCGGTAACCAACCCGATATTTACCTTGGTTACCAGCGCACACCGCTTAGCGCTGGCTCCCTGCACACCTAGCCACAGTACACATCGGGTTAATTACCCGATGTGTACTCTGCTACGTGTGCAAGCAGCAGGAGCCGGCTTCTGCGGACGCTGGTAACCACGGTAAACATCGGGTAACCAAGAAGCCCTTCCCTTGGTTACCCGATATTTACCTTCGTTACCAGCATCCGCCGCTCTCACACTGCCAGTGAGGGCTCCCTGTTCCCTGAACTCCTAGCCACAGTACACATCGGGTTAATTACCCGATGTGTACTCCAGCTACGTGTGCAGGGAGCAGGGAGCCGGCACTGACAGCTGAGAGCGGCGGACAATGGTAACGAAGGTAAATATCGGGTAACCAAGGAAAGGGCTCCTTGGTTACCAGATGTTTACATTGGTTACTAGCGTCCGCAGAAGCCGGCTCCTGCTGCCTGCACATTTAGTTGTTGCTCTGTCGCTGTCACACACAGCGATGTGTGCTTCACAGTGGGAGAGCAACAACTAAAAATGTTCCAGGACATTCAGCAACAACCAACGATCTCACAGCAGGGGCCAGGTTGTTGCTGGATGTCACACACAGCAACATCGCTAGCAAGTTGTGCCTCAGCAGCGATGTTGCTAGCGATGTTGCTTAGTGTGACGGTACCTTAAGTGTTCAGCTCACCTGGCGTCTCCTCAGTTGTTTCACTGCTCCCAGCTGTGCAGGGGTTAATCCTTGTTGGAACAGCATGCTGAGCGCCAGGTTGCCAATTTTCCTTCCACAGCTGACCTCCTCCTATTTAAGGCTGAGGTGTGTAATAGGAGACCGCAGAAGATTGTTTCTGCTTGCAGTTACGATATGTGTCTGAGGTGGTTCTCCATTTGGTGATCAGCAATTTGCTGTCTACGCTGCATGATTACTTCCTGGTGTGGATTACTCCTTCCCCTTTGATTTATTCCCTCTGTTGTATTTTTGTCTCTCCTCTGTGGATAGTTGCGGTTTGAGTTTCTGTTTATGTGGCGCCCTGGACAAGCCAGGACGTCACAGGTACTGCAACAACACACCCCACACCCCACACCCCGGTTAGGCACATCAGTCACACACGCAAATCCTTGTTGCCTCCCTCCAGTGGCTGATGTCCACACCAGGTGGGGTGGAGCCAGGCAGTTGGCCCCACCCACTGAGTTCACAGTCCTGGAGGCGGGAAAAGGAGGTCAGAGAGAAGTTTTAGTTGAGTTCAGGGAGAGAGTGGAAAGAGAGTGGAGTGAAGTGGTAGTGGAGGAGCAAGAGCGACTGACCGTGTCCGGGTACGTGACCCGGGCACCCAAGAGCAAGGTTGGCAGACTGTGGTGACCGTCTGCAGGAGAGACCGATTGACGCATAACCGTAAAGACCGGGGACGGGCGGTGGCCCGCCGGTACCGAACCGGGGAGCGAAGAGAAGCCAGCACCATTCGGCAGGGCCTACGGACCCCGACCAGGCTTGGAGTCGCCGTTAAACCGGTCAAATCCATCAGCGACGGGAACCTCCGGGGTTTCCCAGCAGCAAAGACCCGACTGAAGGCAACCGCTCAACCGTGAAGGGAAATACAGCTACCGCCACAGCGAGAGTTCCCAGGGCCAGAGCCTGCGGGCAAAAAGGGGCTCCTCTGGCAAATACACTGCTGGGGAGCGGGCTACCGGTAGGAAGCCATCGGGGCCGAAAACACATCACAGGTGCAGGGAGAGACAGTCACCGCCAACCTACCGGGAGTGACCACCGCAGCCGCCTGCGGGACCCGTCCATCCAGCCGTTTGTTTTACCAGAGACTCAGTCTACGTTATTGGCTGAGGGAGTACCACCGTGCCGTCTGGCACCGCGCTGCCCCCGTGACCCTGCACATCACCAAACCCCGCCATTCAGTCACCTTTCAGTCACCATCACCGGGCCCCGGGACCACCAAAACCCCCTACCCACAGAGGGGAGAGAAACATCTCGGCTGCTCCCTGTCATCGCTCCCGGGATCCCCGTCCAGAGCAGCGGTGGTGTCCCCAACCTCACCACAAACCGTGGGTGGCGTCATGGACCAAATCCCCAAACCAAACCACCCCTTTCACTCACGGGTGAGGAGCGCCGCTCGAGTCCCCGGATCTGGCCCACCGCTCGAGCCACCGAGCAGCAGCAGCAGCGCCGGACCCGAGCGCCAGCGAGAGCGCAGCAGCGATGGCTCTCTCCCCGCCCGCGACATTTATCCCCTTGTTTTTGTCTTGTGGGTGTTTTTTTTCTTTGTGTCCTGCCCTGCCTTGGGTTAGGGCTGCACGGCTATTCGGTCAGGGCCCAACAGGAGACAGGGACACGCTGGTGGCTTGACCCTGACTACCATCTAGTCTACCATTGGGATAAGGGACAACACAGGGTCCCCAGCCTTATGGTTAGCTTAGGAGCCCCTGTGCTATTGTGGCGCCCTGGACAAGCCAGGGCGCCACAGAGAACACCACCAACACACCCCACACTCCCGGTCAGGCACACCAAAGTCAGACAAAAACTCTTGTTGCCTTCCTCCAGGGGCTGATGTTCACACCAGGGGGGTGGGCCAGGCGGTTGGCCCCGCCCACCGAGGAGTTCACAGTCCTGGAGGCGGGAAAAGCAGGCAGATGAGTTTTGGAAGTGAAAGTGAGAGGAAGGAAAGTGGCAGTTAAGCAGCCTGAAGTTGGTCCGGGTGTGTGGCCCGGACGGATCAGCAAGGTTGGCAGACGGTGGTGACCGTCTGCAGGAGTGGCCTATCGGAGTTTAATGTTAGGACCGTGGACGGGCGGTGGCCCGGCGGTACCGGACCGGTACACAAAGAGCAGTCAGCACCATCTGGCAGGGGCTTGCGGACCCCGGCAAGGCTAGGAGTCGCCGTGAATTTGCCAAATCCGTTAGCGAAGGGAACCTCCTGGGTTTCCCAGCAGCCAAGTCCCAACAAGGGCAACCGTCCAACCGAGAGAGGGAAACACAGTCACCGCCAAGGCTAAAGTTCCCAGGGCCAGAGCCTGCGGGCAAAAGGGGCTCCTTCAGCAACCTTCTAGCTGGGGAGCGGGTTACCGGTGGGAACCCATTAGGACCGTTATACTACATGGGTGCAGGGAAAGGCAGTCACCATCAACCTGCCGGGAGAAACAACACCGCAGCCGTCTGTGGGACCCGTCCATCCAGCTGTGTGTTTTACCGACAACTGTGTCCTCATCATTGGCTGAGTGAGTACCACCGTGCCGTGTGGCACAGCGCTGCCCCCGTGACCCTGCACCTCACCAGGCCCCGTAACCCGCCTGCCATCCATCCCTACCCCATCACCGGGCCCCGGACAACCAACCCCCTACCCACGGAGGGGCGAACTAACATCCAGGCTGCTCCCTGTCATCGCTCCCGGGATCCCCCATCCAGAGCAGCCGTGGTGTCACCAATATCACGACAACCGTGGGTGGCGTCACGGACAATAACCAAATCCCCACCATCCAATCCCCACCCTTTTCAATCACGGGCGAGGAGTGCCGCTCGCGTCCCCGGGATCCGGCCCACTGCTCGAGCCACCACCGAGCAGCAGCAGCAGCCGCAGCAGCAGCAGCCGCAGCAGCAGCGGCCGGATCCGAGCAGTGGGAGAGCGCAGCGTCCCCTCCTCCGCCAGCGACACTATCTGTACTCACTATGACAATAGCTACTTTCATCTTGATCTATAAACCGCCCCCCAGAAGCCTTGTGATACTTGATGTTAAAAAAACCATCAGCCTGTAGTGAACTAATTTCTCCTGTAATGAATATGTCTTGCAGTATTGCTAATGTTGATTCCAGTGTCAAAAAGAGACGAGAATTAGAGTTATAGAAGATGAGTCTATGAGAAACTTATTTATCTCCCAACTGGGAGGAAGAAACTGCTTATTGTGTGTGGCTTAAAATATGTCTTCTTTGCCTAGGTTCCCTGTCAGTCTCTCTAGTTCTTGGTGACTCACAATGAACCTATAATCCCTACAGCTAATCAGTGGCCCTCTTAATGGATTAGGCCTGATGACTGTATCATTGATATCCTGTCTCTTTATAGGAACTTGACACATACAGTCTATTTTTCCATGGAGGAATGGGAGTATTTAGAAAGAGATACAGTTCTGTACGAGGATGTCATGATGGGGGTTCCCCAGTCCCTCACACCACCAGGTAATAGACAGGACTAAATACACATGGCCTATAATTATCTGTGTGTAAAGAATGACATGCCTGTATGTGTTTCCTCCAGTTCTATGTAGTGAGAGGACAACACCAGAGAGATGTTCCCATCCTTTTCTTCCGCAGGACTGTAAACAAGAAGATCCCGATGTTCCTCAGGATCATCAGGTAGATGGAGAGAAGATGTCATGAAATTGTGGCGCCCTGTGCCTAAGTCATCACAAATAATAGCTACATGCGCCATAGATGGAGAAAGGGGAGGATCTTAGGTGTGAGGTAAATTCAGAGAGTGGCAATTGAAGTCAGTGTGAGGTGAAGAGAGGAATTTAAAATGGAGACGGTCCTGTCCTGAAGTAACTGTTAAAACCTCTGGAGGGACAGCTAAAAATTGGTAGAGTATCAGTCCGTAGGCCAGCTGGACTTTCAAGCTTAGTGGCAAACTGAGACTGCGATTAGCCTTTTTATAAGGAGCATTAAAATTTGCCTGGACGCTCAGCAACGTGTTTGAGTCTGGAAACTTCTAGAAGCAATAGGAAGATATTAAAGATCCAGAGTTTACTTGTCTTGAAAATCCCAGAAATTCAAGACACCTATTCCCAGGTAGGGAATTAGCGGCAGAAAGAATACACTACCACCACACAGCAGAGAAACCAAACTCTCATTTGGGCAAGAAAAACCACCATCATTGTAAAGGCTGTATAGAATGTTCCAGACTTTTGTCCAGAGCTTCAGTAAAAGCTCCCTCTCCTGTCTCTGCCTGAATTATTCTCTGCTGCACCATCCCTATCTCAACATCCCCAAGAACCAGGCCTTAGATGGGGGGGGGGGCGAGGGGGCAAACCTCTGGCACTGTGCATCACCACCTAACTCCTGGGGACCTTCAGCAGTGCCCGGCCATACCAAGGCAGAACAATCCAACTGGTGTCACAAACTATTTATTTTATTATTTTTCTCTCCCCCTTTTTAATATTGTTTTTTTAACCCCATCACAAAAAACAGTCACACGCACCAGGTACGACCACATCGCCACTTGTACCCACCACCATGACATCAGAGGTCTACCGGGGGCGGCATAAAATTTCCCTATGGTGTGTAAACATCTGTGGAGGTCTTGTGCTCAGTCTTGTTTTATCCACCAGTATTATATGTTTTATACTTGCGTAATGAGAACGGTGGAGATGGCAGGATTAGAGCTGATCATAGATGAAACATCTCCTTATGCCTGTGATTTTTTTCAAAATTTGATTCAGGCTGAAATCTGACCCCTTTTAATGCTACAGACATATGTGAGGGGTAATGAGTGGTATAAAGAGGAGATTCCTACGCATAACCGCCCAGGTGAGTAGTGACCACTAAATGCAGAGAAGTCACAGATTCTTCTGTCGCCGGCTGTGGCTGCTTTATCGGCGGTGTAGTCCGGCGATATCCCAAGTAGTCTTCATTCTGCCATTAAACCACTACATGCTGCTCCACCCAAAACTGCCCCATTGTTTTTGACATTAATCGCCCTTTATTTGGCGTGATATGCATTTTGGCTTAATCCTAACCTCTAAGAAAAAAAGGAGGGTCATGATGCTGTTAACTTCCTAAAATCCTGATATATTGGATAAATCTACCTTCTCTCCATTCTGTGCTGCTGAATGTGCTCATAGGGTTCCAATAAGACCAGGTCCAGTCTTTCTGGTCTAACTTCGATTTTATGGCCGTTTGCTTCTTTTATTGCCCTCTATTTCTACAGATTTCCTATGTATGATCATTTTGATTATGGGATGATTGATTACCTTCTGTATAAGTAAATAATTCCCTGGTGATCTTAAATTTACATGTTAGATGTTCAACAGAGGCAATGGAGACTTTTATTAAAGACACGTTAGGATTGGACTGTGTTAATAAGTTTTCTTTAAATGTCTAACATGTCTTCAAGAAACTCATTTTGGATTTCATCCCTTACAGCTAGTGATAGGCGAACCCACCAATGTTCGGGACTGTGAGAATCGCCCGAATGTTTTGTAAAGATTGAAATCCGGATCGATATAACGCGAACTTGCGTCCGAACACCGAACTCGGGCTTTACAGTTATTGGATGGTGCGGGGGGGATCTGTAAAATAAAGAATATAGTTAATAAAAAAACATTGTCATTATACTTAAAGGTCTCGCGATGCGTCCTGCAGACTCTGTCTCTTGGCCGCTTCTGCTTACGCGTCATATCATTGCTGTGTCCTCGGGGAACCATCACTGACTAAAGGACCTTCCATAACGTCATAGCAATGTGACTAGTCTGGCGTGAATGTTGTACAGACATTGGCTTACAGACTGGTCACATGGCTATGATGTCATCGAAGGTCCTGTTAACTGAACTTTGACTGTCACTGTGTCAGTGTCGCATCACATCACCCTGCACGGTGCACACTCTCTTTCTACAGGAGCGGGTCGGCTGAATGTATTTCCATGCAGCTGAGGCGCTCCTGTCCGGAGATCGGTAGGCCGTACTGGCTGATACTGATGCAAGACACAAGTGGAATCATACCCTCACTTGTCAGCCTGCTTCTTGCTCTGTACAGAGCGATGAGGCAGAGTTGACATGGCTCTCCCTGCTTCTCGCTCTGTATAAATGCTTGTCTGTACAGAGTGATGAAGCAGAGCTGACATTGTTCTACCTCTGGACTACATCGGAGTAAGGATATTTTTTATAATAAAGATGGAGTCTCTACATGTTTTGTTTTTTTTTTTGTTTGTTTGTTTTATTTCTAATAAAAAAAAATTTGTGGTGTTTTTTTTTTTTCCACTGTTTAATAGAAATTCATGGTGGCCATGTCTAATTTGGCATGACACCATGAATTTCGGGCTTAGTACCATCTGAGAATACAAAGCTAGTATTAACACCTTTATTACCCAGCGCACCACCGCCATCAGGGACACTGGACGACCCGAGTAAAGCGCCTGGACATAGCATTAAGAAACCATGCGCATTTCCAGGGGCAGCTACGGGCTGCCGAGAATCCCAGGCCCCAGCTTCCTGGTTTTACCTGACTGGTGATGAAAATACGACGGGAGCCTACGCATTTTTTTTTTTTTTTTTTAAATTATTATTTTTTTAAATTATTTTTTTAAATTATTAAAAAAAATACATATAAAATGCGTTTTCCTGTATTTTGATTGCCAGCCAAGGTAAAGCCAGGCAGCCTTATGTTCTGAGCTGATACTAAGCCTGAAATTCATGGTGTCACGCCAAATGAGACATGGCCCATAAACAGTGAAAAAAAAACAAAAAAAAAACCAAAACACATATACATTTTTTCATTAGAAATAAAACAAAAAAAAACATTTAGAGACTCCATCTTTATTATAAAAAAAATTCTTGGTCCGACGTAGTCCACAGGTAGAGCATTGTCAGGTCTGCTTCATCACTCTGTACAGACAAATGTCTCTACAGAGAGAGAAGCAGAGTGAGCATTGTCAGCTCTGCTTCATTACTCTGTACAGAGCAAGAAGCAGGCTGACAGTGAAGGCATGATTCCACTTGCGTCTCGCATCATCATCAGCTGGTATGGCCTGACGCTCTCAGGACAGGAGCGTCTCAGCTGCATGGAAATACATTCAGCCGACCCGCTCCTGTAGGGCTAGAGTGTACCGTGCTGGGTGATGTGATGCGACACTCGCACAGTGACAGTCAAAGTTCAGTTAACAGGACCTTCGATGACGTCATAGCCATGTAACCAGTCTGTAAGCCAATGTCTGTACAACATTCACACCAGACTGGTTACATGGCTGTGATGTCATGGAAGGTCCTTTAGGCAGTGGTGGTTATCGGGGCACAATGATCGGACGCGGAAGCAGAGGCGGCCAGGATACAGAGTCTGCAGGACGTGTCTCGGGACCTGTAAGTATAATCCCAATGTTTTTTAATAATGTGTATGTTTGGGTTTTTTTATGCCCCTGTACCCGAACTGCAACATAAGCTTCCCAAGAAACTCTGTTCATTAAGGACCCTGAAGTTTATAGTTCGGGTTTGCCCATCACTTTTTACAGCAACAGCCAGAGCTGACCTCCAGTCAGTCCTGTTAACCATTTTGTTACTGCTGTCAATATTTGACATTTGTATTTAAATGGACTGCACTCTGGCGCTCTTAGTTAAAAATAAAAAAATATATTTGACTAAAAAAGCTAAATGCCGGAAAGAACAAAAAATCATAAAAAATATCAAAAATATTGTGCATACCTCAATAGGTTATGAAGAAAGAGCAAACTCGACACACAATAAAAACCTAAGAAATTAGTGTAAAAAATTAAAAAAATTACCATACAATTAATGCTGCAAAAACGAAAAATGAATAACTTTTTTCTTTTTGTCAGTATGTTGTACTGTATGTTAATAATGAATGATGTCATTGAAAAGTGCAATTCATCCCACACAAAAAATAAGTACGGTTGTTGTATCTGAAAGGATACTGGCGCATTCTGGAAAAATGACACAACAAACTGTATGGTCCTTTTTTTTCTTATTAGCCCTTATAAAAATTAAAAACTTGGGGCTAAAGCAATATTTTGATAAAAAAAAAATTTTTCTTTCTTCACCACCCAATGGTGTGAAATTCAGTGACACACCTGTGATGTTAATCTGCTAACTGTACTCGTAGATGAGGTAATTGAGAGGTGTAGCTTGTAAAATGGGGTCACCTGTGGGGGATTTCATTTTTTCTCACACCTCCAGGGATTCTGCCAATGTGACATGGCATCCACAACCATTACAGCAAAATCAGAACTCCAATATGGGGGCTCCTTCCCTTCGATCTCTGCCGTGCACCCAAACAGTAGTTTTTCACCACATATGAGGTATCATTGTACACATGAGAAAATTACACAACAAATATTATGGTCTCTTTCTCTTGTTATCCTTTTTTTTTTCTTGTTACACTTAGGCTAGGTCATCAATATCTGGCCAAACCCCCATCGATCAGCTGTTCTTGGTGCTGGCAGCTGGAAATGCTCAGTTTTGAAACTGTTCCATAAACTGATAGTGGCTGCCAGGTACTGCCCATCCGCTTCCCATTTAAATCAATGGGAGGAGGATGTATGCAGTCGCTATCAGTTGACGATGCAGCTCTGGAACTGAGCATTTGTGGATTCCTGCTGCCACCGGCACAGAGGACAGATGATGTGCAGGATGTCAGACCCCAGAAGATCAGACATTGGTGACCTATTGTAACACCCTGGCCTATCAGGTCGTCACAGGGTATTGTGCAATCTGCCCTTCTGCATGATATCCACCTCATCCTTTGTTACGGGTCCCTAACCTTTGGGTTGCTAGGAACACTCTGTACCACACCCACCAGACACACCAGTGGACAGCCTGAAGGGAATAGGGTCGCCCACTTGGGGGGTTGGTTAAGGGGAGGTCAGGAGTGTGAGGAGAGAGTTAGTTGCATGGTGACTCTCAAGAGGAGAGGTCACAAGTGAGTTGAGTGGTGACTCTCGAGAGGAGAGGCCAGGAGCTGGGCTCCTTGAGACTACTAGGTGGCAGACGTTGGTGTGGACCTGGTAGGAGCTGGACCCCGGTCGCAGGGGATTGTGACAAGGGGCACGGACTGTCGAGGAGGACAGCCGGCGGCCTTGTGCCATCACCGGGCAGGTGCCAGGGCACGACGGGGTACATGGACCCTAGGCCAGGAAGTAGCTTCAGGCATCCTGGTAATTTACCTGACGAGGATGGAGCCTTCAAGATCCATTCTCCACCCGCTCCAAAATCGTTGTACTAGCGCAACGAGGGGGATATGAGTTTCCCACTACATAGTCCAGAAAATACCAAGCGTGAACCCTGAGAGCAAGCTCACTGAGTTAGCCATACTGGTGAGTGGGACCCATTTAGTTCTATGCTAAAAGGGACCAACTACAGAAAAGAGGTGCCAAGGTCAAGGTCACAGGCTAATAAGCAACACCAACGGACACGGGATAGGGGCGTGCTTCCTCCCTGCTGCAGTGGCATCAAGAAAGTTGGTTTACCACGGTTGTCAGCATTATTGGACCGAGTGAGTACACAATTAACCCTTACCGGCCCGACGGCACCTCCCCGACACCATCACTTAGTCCCGGGGCATTTCCCCTACCCGTGGAGGGGTTAAACACCTGGCTGCCCACACCATCGCCACCAGGTACTCCCAATCACAGCGGTGATACTCCATCTTACCACGCACCACGGGTGGCGTCACAAACCTTCCACACCTTCCACTGTAAATACCCTTTTTTTTTTATTGTTTTATTTATTTATTTATTTTTTTTTTTTATTTATTCTGGGTGGCCGCGCGACCCCGACCCTCGGGTCCAGAGACCCCTTGAGCCACCGCGGATCCGGATCCGAGCGGCAGTGGCGGCTGCCGACGTGGGGGCGACACACTATCATAAGGATAGGCCATCAATGCAAAAGTAGTGGACAACTTATTTAACTATGGTTGAACACTATTGGTTGGACCCCCAGAAGGGATTAGAAGAGAAGACCATTTGGCTATTGGAACACAAATTTGCTGAACTAGTTTGCAGACTGCCTAACATGCTAAAATGGCAGACAGCTACAACAATAGAAAACCCCATAAAGGAGAATTAATCTATAGGTTTAGTGACCATTTTTACTTCATAAGCGCTTCTTGGAAATTGGCACAAACTGGATGTTGAAGAATGAATATTGTAAACATGCCATTTTAGTTCTGTATACATTATCTCCAGCTTGTGCTTCTGGAGACATGCACATTGTAAATTAAGAGGGTTCTTCCCTAAACATGCATCACGGTTGACAGATAACCCTTTGGTGTCTGGTTGCAGAAGGTCTCTGTATTTGGCTATGCAAACTGATCTTTGATATTCCATCCTTTCCTGTGTGGTATGAATGGAGTTTTGTGTTTTCTCAGTAAGGGTTTACTCTTTCCCCTTTAGGACCATGCAGAGCTCTTTTCCTTTCAGCTGTTAATCATCATCCCTTACCCACTGTGTCTTTTTATGCCAGTGTGATGCCCTGGCAAAACCAGGTAGTCACAGAAGTAGTCCACCCTCCTTGATTCCAACACGAAACCCACACCCATGTACAACACACAGCCATTAACCCTTTCACGACCGGCCGATTTTTCGCTTTCCGTTTTTTTTTTCGCCATTCTTTTTCTGAGAGACGTAACTTTTTTATTTTTCAGTCAATATGGTCATGTGAGGGCTCATTTTTTGCGGAACTAGCTGTACTTTTAAATGAAACCATCAGTTTTACCATATTGTGTACTAGAAAATGGCAAAAAAATTCCAAATGCTGAAAAATTGCAAAAAAAGTGCGATAGCACTATGGTTTTTGAGATATTTTATTCACTGTGTTCACTATATGGTAAAACTGATGTGTGGGTGTGATGCCTCAGGTCAGTGCGAGTTCGTAGACACCAAACATGTATAGGTTTACTTTTATATAAGGGGTTAAAAAAAAATCGGAAGTTTGTCCGAAAAAAGTGGCGCACGTTTTACGCCATATTCCGTGACCCGTAGCGTTCTCATTTTTCGGGATCTTAGGCTCAATGATGGCTTATTTTTTGCGTCTCGAGCTGACGTTTTTAACGGTACCATTTTTGCGCAGATGCTACGTTTTGATCGCCTCTTATTGCATTTTGCGCAAAAGTTGTGGCGACAAAAAAACGTCGTTTTGGCGTTTGGAATTTTTTTGCCGCTACACCGTATACTGATCAGATTAATTGATTTTATATTTTGATAGATCGGGCGTTTCTGAACGCGGCGATACCAAATGTGTGTATATTTTTTATTTTTTTAACCCTTTAATTTTCAATGGGGCGAATGGGGGGTGATTTGAACTTTTAGGTTTTTTTGTTTTTTTTTAATTTTTTAAAACTTATTTTTTTACTTTTTTTTTTTTATTTTACTAGTCCCCCTAGGGGGCTATTGCGATCAGCATTCCGATCGCTCTGCAGTATCTGCTGATCACAGCTGGAAGGCTGTAAACAGCAGATACGCTGTCTTTCTCTTTTGCTGTGCCCCGGGCACAGCGAAAGTGAAACCAATTCATGTGTAGTACAGGAGTCATCACATGACCCTGTACTACCATGACAACTATCGGGAGTCACGTGATCGCGTCACGTGACTTCCGGTTTCGGCGGTAAGTAAAACTTTACCGCGATTGCGCTTATAATGGCGCTGTCATGTATTGACAGCGCCATATAAGGGGTTAATCGGCACGAGCAGATAACGATTCTGCTCGTGCCTAGCAGGCACACATCTCAGCTGTGAAAATCAGCTGAGATGTGTGCCGATCGCGGCATGCTGCCGCCGGAGGACCGCGGGCAGTAAGATTATGTCATTTAGGACGTAATTTTACGGCCCGCGGTCGTTAAGGGGTTAAAATGAGACAAAAAGGGCCACTTAACAATTATAAGGGCAACAACTCAAATAATCATGAAACCAGAAGAAAAGAGTCTTTAAACTTGCCAAATAACAAATATACCCAAACAAGCCATAATTATGAATATACAATTTTTTTTATTTATGCTGCAGGGAAATTAAATTACAGGCAATACATAACATAGGACCAATGTAGCCCACAGGTAGGAAAAAGCTCAGAGGTATAGGTCTGGCCAAAGAGACCAAGGTAATACAAGGTATAGCCAAAAAGGCAGAGCACCTACCAGGAGGATGAGTCGCCGGGGGCCGGGATAGCACGTGGGGACCTATATGTCTGAGCTTTTTCCTACCTGTGGGCTATTATAATCCTGATAAGTCTGCCATAACTCAGTAGAGTCTTGGTCTCCTGAATAAATGCCTGGGACACGTGGGGTTTTCCCCTCTAGCACTAATTCCCTTGGTCCTATGTTATGTATTGCCTGTAATTTAATTTCCATGCAGCATAAATAAAAAAAATTGTATATTCATAATTATGGCTTGTTTGGGTATATTTGTTATTTGGCAAGTTTAAAGACACAGCCATTAAAGCCTAGTCACCCCCTCATGACAATAGGGACACACGAGTGGGCGGGACCAGGTGGATGGGAGTGCCCACCTAGGGGTCCTGAGGTGTCAGGGGAGGGAACAAGTCAGTTGAAGTTGAGAGAACGGAGTTGACAGTTGTCAGTGGAGGAGTGTGGAAGCGCAGTCAGAGGTTGGGGCCCCTGGACTACCGAACTAGCTGGCAGACGGCAAGCAGGACCATAGACGGAGATCCGGTTGCGGGAGACCTTAAGTGGACCAGGGCAGGGTTGTAGCCCGCCGGTGCCGACAGCGGGAATCCGGTCCGGAGGCGGTGCACAGTCTAGGTAAGTGGTCCCTAGGACGAGGACGGTTGCAAGCCCCCTTGTTAATTGACCAGCCAGGAACAAGGTTTCAGGCCCTGTTCCACAGAAGCCCAGAGAGTGAAACGGCAGCCCAACGCGGGGGATAGGGTGTCCGTCAGAACCCATAGAAATCCCAAGTGTCAGATTTCGCGGGCCACAGCTCCCAAACATACACAGTACTGGGAGTGGACTTCCCCGTTCCAAGCTGAGTCGTCCGAGTGAAGATACAAACATTGAAGTGCAGGAGGAAGGGACCCCTGTTTGCTACACCCGGGTGCGGGACCCGAATACACCTGCCGGAGGTGACTGGTCACTGGCAATTTGGTTTACCACTGGACTTGTGTGTGATTCTTTGAACTGTGAGTACACAATTTACCCCCGGTCTAACCGGCACACCAGCTTCAGCAGCCATTACTCCCGTACACCTGGGCCCCGTGACTACACCTCCCCTACCCGTGGAGGGGATTCCATCCTGCTGCCCCGTTCCATCAGCTCCGGGCATCCCATTACCAGGCAGCGGCAGTGCTACCAACTCTCCCCACAACCCACGGGTGGCGTCACCGACAAACCAATCCCCTGTAAATACTCTCTTCCTACAGTTGTGAGGACAGACGGCCGTGTGAGCCCAGGGTCTGGTCACCACTCGAGCCACAGTAACTGACCCGGATCCAAGCAGCCCCTGCAGCGGCAGCGGCCCCTGTCCGCAACACCCGAACCTGGCGTCACGAACAGGATTCTTACCCCATCTACAAACCTGATGAAGTGCACCTCCTTTTGAACTGTAGACCGTGAACTGTTACGAATTTTTGAACTGCCGCCATCTTGCCCGCAATATTTGGCGCCAAAACCAACAACATTGCCATCTTCTTCACCAAAAAGGGTGCGAAGCTGAAGCCCCAACCCCTAAGAACACGGGCGGAAACCAGTGACTCCCAAAGCAGGAAGTGGCAAAGGACAGTGGGTCACGAGAGACGACTGTTGAAAACCAAGGGGGAGAGCAGGAGCGAGCGGCATGTGACCAGAGAAGATAAAGGGCAGGGACACCAGGACTCTGCGGAGAGTCCCGTTCCCAGATCTGCCGACTGGATTGAGGAGCAGACGGAGAAGATGTGCCGAAGGATCCAGGCCCAGGCTCACTTTATCCTAACGAGGTGGACAACTGAGATGAAGGGCCTGGCTGCACGTGAGATGGAGATGGCTTCGGAGGATTGAGTAAGCAGTGACCCACGCCCCAATGTTCCCCAGGAACCGGCCGTCCCGGCTGAGGGGTCCAGCCTGCCCCCATCCACCATGTTGCCTCCCTCGTCGCCCGTGTCTGTGGCCCAGTGCTCCAATCGCCCCGCTGCCTCAGCCTGTGGTAGCGGAACCCGTCTCGTCTGCAGAGGAGGACCCAGCCACAGGGACCTCGGGCCTCATTTGTACCACCTCCTCAGCAACCGTCACGGCCCCGAGCCAGGCCGCAACCCAGATGACATCCCGTCCAGCCCCGAGCCTGGCCGCACCAGTGATGACGTCGGCTCCGGCAATCCGCCTGGCCGCAATGGAGGCGGCACCCGACCGGAAGTCTACCCCAGCTGCGGTGCCAGAGGCTCTCAAGTACCCCATCCCGGCTTTGGAGCAGCCGGGATGCACCTGCAGAGAGGCGGAGCAGGCCACTAATCGATGGGGCCCACGCCAGAGTGAGAGGCCGGTCGTCGCTGGAGCCGAGGGCATCCGAGTTGGCCTCGCTTCTGAGCAGGAGGCGGAGCATGGAACCCGTGCCTCATACTGGGAGTGGCAGCAACAGCAGTTACGCCGGGAGATTGCAGCCAGGGAGAAGCGCAAGGCTGAGGTGCTTGCCCGCACCTAAAAATAAAAAAAGATTGCCTGCGCCAGGCTACCTTCCAGGGCCCGAGATATAGAGGACAGGTCCGATACTTCGACCCCCAGAAAGGATGGGGTTTTGTCTGAGCCGGGACTGGAGTCCGAAATCTTTGTGTCCCGGAGGGATGTGGCCCCTCACTTGCCAAGCGGCCACCCAGACCGTTATCTGGAACCCAGGGACATGGTGAGCTACACCTGGCATTGCGGAGAGCGAGGGTGGTTTGCCCTAGATGTTAAAAAATGGGTCATGGTCAATAAAACCCTATGTCTCGCCTCCCACCGTCACTTACATGAAAAAGAGTAGGTAGCGGATTCTGGCTACCCTTTCCCAGTTAACCTGTTTCCCCTGTTTTAAAGTTAATAATAGACCATGGCCTCTGGACTGGAGAGGCCACCCAAAAACTTTCTTGGGCCTTGTACATAACCCCCATCTACCTACTTGTTGCCCCACCACCAGGACTGTAATGTGACGCCCTGGCAAAACCAGGTAGTCACAAAGATGTACATTCTCCTTGTTACCACCAGAAACCCACACTTAGGCATAACACACAGCCATTAAACCCTAGCCACCCCCTCATGATAATAGGGACACACCAGTGGGCGGGATTAGGCAGATGAGAACGCTCACCTAGGGGTCCTGAGTAGAGATGAGCGATGTTCGATGCGAACCATTCGCTAATTTCAAATCCGACTGATTTTGGGCGGTGTTCGAGTCGTTCGACGAACTCGAATGATTTGATTCAAGTTCGGCCGTTCAAGTTACCATTCGATAACTATTCCACCACCAAAAGCGTGGCTTTTCACAGTAAGGCTATGTGAGCACGTTGTGTATTTGCATGCGTCCTGCTTCCCCAGCACAATCCCCCTCTCTTTCCTACTCACCAATCACGGGCGCGGCGCTGCACGGCTGTCACAAAGCTCCGGCGTCTTTTCCTCTTTTGAAAATGGCTGCTGCTCATTATTCAATCTGGTATTCCCTGCTTTCCCCGCCCACCGGCGCCCATGATTGGTTGCAGTCAGACACGCCCCCACGCTGAGTGACAGCTGTCTCACTGCAACCGATCACAGCCGCCGGCGGGCAGGTCTGTATCATGCAGTAAAATAAATAATTAAAAAAAAAAACCCAACCTGCGGTCCCCCCCCCCCCAATTTTGATACCAGCCAAGATAAAGCCACACGGCCGGAGGCTGATATTGTCAGGATGGGGAGCGCCACGTTATGGGGAGCCCACCCGCCAGACAGAATTGCCGCATCCATTAGATGCGACAGTCCCGGGATTCTACCCGGCTCAGCCTGAATTGCCCTGGTGCGGTCGCAATCAGGGTAATAAGGTTAGGTTAATCATGACAGGCGTCTCCCCGAGATTCCTTCCATGATTAACGTGTAAGTGAAAGTAAATGAACACACACAATGAAAAATCCTTTATTTGGAATAAAAGACAAAAAAAACACCTCATTTACCTCTTTATTAATCCCCAAACAGACATCCAGGTCCGAAGTAATCCACACAACGCTTTCAGCTCTGCTACATGAAGCTAACAGGGAGCGCCGTAGAACACGAGCGCTCTGTGTCAGCTCCACGCAGCAACAGAAGTGAGCCACGCTGTCACCGGAGACTTCACTATCAGGTAGTGATCTATCTCTCTTTCTTTCTTTTTCTCTTTCTTTCTCTCTTTCTTTCTTTCTCTCTTTCTTTCTCTCTTTCTTTCTTTTTCTCCTTCTTTCTCTTTCTTTCTCTTTTTCTTTCTGTCTTTCTTTCTTTATTTCTCTCTTTCTCTCTTTTTCTTTCTTTCTCTTTCTTTCTTTCTCTTTCTTTCTTTCTCTTTCTTTCTCTTTCTCGTTCTTTCTTTCTCTTTCTTTCTCTTTCTCTTTCTCTTTCTTTCTCTTTCTCTTTCTTTCTCTCTTTCTTTCTCTCTTTCTCTGTCTCTCTCTCTTTCTCTCTTTCATTTTTGTAGCTGAATAATCCACTTCTGGATTCTCTACTGTAATACAGAGCTCAATTAGTGGAGCTGCCGCCTAAGGAGAATGAGTTCACGAGTTCGAGTCCTGGCCGTCCCGGTAAAGAATTTAATGTATTTATAATTTTAAATTATAATTATTATATATTTAGAATTATAATTTGATTTAATTATGCACTGAGGGAAGGAGCTGGACATCAACTGTGAGCCATGGGACACACCTCTAAAATCGGAGCAGTTCATAGAATGAGGCTGCTTTCTCTCTTTTTTTTTTTTTCTCTTTTTCTCTCATTTTCTCTCATTTTTCCTCTTTTTTTCTTCTTTTTTTTCTCCTTTTTTTCTCTTTTTTTCTCTCTCTCTTTTGTTCTCTCTCTCCTCTTTGTAGCTGAATAATCCACTTCTGGATTCTTTACTGTAATACAGAGTTCAAGATTACCAAATCTTCCTATGCTTTTCATTACAGGAAGTGGCTCAATGGGTAGAGCTGCCGCCTAAGGAGAATTAGTTCACAAGTTCGAGTCCTGGCCGTCCCAGTAAAGAATTTTAAATTATAATTATTATTTATTTATAATTATAATTTAATTTATTTATGCACTGAGGGGAGGAGCCGGACATCAGCTGTGAGCCGCGGGACACACCTCTAAAATCGGAGCCGATCACGGAATGAGGCTGCATTGCCCTCTCTCCTCTCTCTCCTGTCTCTCTCTCCTCTCTCATCTCTCACTCTCTCATCTCTCTCTCCTCTCTCTCTCTCCCCTCTCTCTCTCCTCTCTCTCTCTCCCCTCTCTCTCTCCTCTCCCTATCTCTCTCCTCTCTCTCTCTCCTCTCTCTCCTCTCTCTCTCCTCTCTCTCCTCTCCCTCTCTTCTCTCTCTCCTCTCTCTCTCCTCTCTCTCTCCTCTCTCCTCTCTTCTCTCTCTCCTCTCTCTCTCCTCTCTCTCTCCTCTCTTCTCTCCCTCCGCTCTCTCCTCTCTCTCTCTCTCCGCTCTCTCCTCTCTCTCTCCGCTCTCTCCTCTCTCTCTCTCTCTCTCTCTCCGCTCGCTCTCCCTCTCTCCGCTCTCTCTCTCTCTCTCTCTCTCTCTCTCTCTCTCTCCTCTCTCTCTCCGCTCTCTCCGCTCTGTCCACTCTCTCGTCTTGCTCTTTCTCTCTTCTGTGATACCAATGTGATATGACTGAAGAATGAGTGTGATTAGATGGGGATCATAATCAAAAGATATAGTGGTCCCAGATATTTGATCCATCCATAATTCAGTATCAGAGAGAGATGTCCTCTGGCTGACCCTATTTCACTATAACCAAAGTGTATATGTTAGCAGATCTTGAACAAACCACGATAATGAGGAAATAATGTTTACAGTTCAACAGTCAGGAAACTCGTGGTTAGCTTAAAACATGTGTAAGGAAACTGGCATGTAAAATGTACGGCTCATTGCAATATCTCTAGGAAATTGTGGTTGGCCAGTGGTCAGCTGGCAAAATGTGCAGGAAGCGAGTGGTAACCACAGCAGCTTGTGGTCAAGTTACATGAACATGACTCAGATGTCACATGCTGGTCACCAATTCACCACTTAGTGAACACAACATAAAAAAGACAGGACTCGCTTAATGAGAGGGGGACATTTTCCAGGACGCTCAAGTGGATGCACTGTTCCTGTGATGTAGATGCCATGTTGTTTCCTTCTCACTAATCAAGTCCCTCCGATGAGAAAGGTGTGCTACAACATACGGTAATGTTGATGCATATTTCTGTTATTGTATAATATTCTATGACTATAAAGTAGTGCTAATGCCTATGTACCATTGATTATTCATGTGCTATTAAAATAAATAGTATCTTGCTATAAAGAATCTTAGTATTCGTGCCTGATTAGGATATCAGTGAGCGCTTCGGAAGTACGGGCTTTAAGCCCCATTTTAGGAGAATTTAGCAAGACATCTCTCTTCTTTCTCTCTTCTCTCTCTTCTGTCTCGTCTCTCTTCTCTCTCTCTCTTCTCTCTCTCTTCCCTCTCTCTCTTCCCTCTCTCTCTTCCCTCTCTCTTCTCGCTCTCTCTTCTCTCTCAGACCTGGCGATCATCAGCTGATGCGATCACCTGACAGAATCAGCTGACACTAAAAGTTGAGCGGTGAGGCCGGATTTTTACCGATCAGATTATATTGGATCTGGATTGGACGGCGCGGGACCCTTGACCCAGGATTACTGCGGAGGGGGTTCTTTATTTCAAAAAGATGGAGTCACTAATTGTGTTGTGTTTTATTTCTAATAAAAAAAAAATTCTGTGTTTTTGTAATTTGTTTTTTTTTATCTGTACTAGAAATTCATGGTGGCCATGTCGAATATTGAAGGAACAGAATGTGTCGTTGCTTACCAGTCAAGGAGAGAATTAGCAAAGCAAAAGGACTAAAATTGTGGTCACAATTAAAAATTAACTTTTAATATTTAAATTTTTTAAAAAGAATTTATACCACACACCATAAATGGTTGCAAAACCAACCAACTAATTAGGGCTGATGTTCAAGCCCCTATCATTACCCAGTCAAGGACACTGTGTAACCAGTAGTGATAGTTCTACTGGAATGACACCAATTGAGACAATTGTCCCATATGTAACATATAGATTAATAATCCATAGCATAGACAAACATTTGAGTGGGTGTAGTCCCACTATGATGACGATATTAGAGACTAAAAGACGTTATTGTCTCTACAATAATATGCAAAAGCTGCAATCTGCAGCGATCAGTAACCAACAAAATGGTCAATTGAAACACAAACTTGTTTTTAGTTGTCCAGTAACAGGGGGGGGGCACCAAATCCGCCTCACAATACCCCTTAGCTGGCAACAATCTGACCTGATGTTTTCTTAGACCTCCCGACGCGTTTCTTAATTTATCTTAATCCTCAGGGGACTGTGGTCAAGAAATAACAACTGTGAAAATAAACAATATAATCAGACTAAAAAACAATGCAAGGATTCATCAAAAGGGTCACAAAGCATTCTCAAATAAGCCTCCCACATACCTTCATTAAAGAGGCGGACAACCAACATACTGTGTCCGGGCTGGTAATAAGCACTGGGCTTTCAAACTTGCCGCCCTTAAATATCCTGTGGGCGGGATGCCCAAATTATCATAATTGCCACCCCTATGCTGAGAGCACCGTCCCTACGCAATGAATGATCGGTCAAAAGCCAATCATCAGGTAGTGGGACCGCCCACCACCATATTTGGGCCACAACAATTGGTGGCCGTCACTGAAGGCTCACCCTCATTGACCAATTAGTATATTGGAAAGACGTCCCCCAAATTACATCCCCGTGTGTGGTGATCATATGCTCTCTGACATCACCGCCTATCACATTCCTGCCACTCATACCATGTGACCGGAACTACAGCATTTGGCCGGCGTACAGAGCGGCCGGAAGTCCCGCCCGTGTGACGTGCCCATCATCCATGTGACCGCAGGCCGGCGTCATCCGATCTATCCCACATCAAAGGATGACCGGAGCTATACAGCACACATCTAGGCGCCTGACATCCTGCCTACAGTGCTAATCTCATTAATATTTGTATTGCCGTATAACCGGAAATACATGAGATTTTCAGGCACGCATCGCGGTCACATGATCTGCCCATGTGACCGTAGGCCGTCGTCAATCAAGTGACCGGAAGTGCGCGGAACTACATCGCGCACATCCAGACACATCAAACGCCAAACAGCGACGCGTCAGCACGTCACCAGGGCAACCTTTAATCACATGACCTGTCACATTATCATTGCCATAGTATACTTCGAGCGCCCATATTTGTACACAGGCCGGAGACACACAGACAATATGCTTGCGTACCCCCCACCTGTCATATGGGCTAAGGCTCATCACATGAGAGATAGCATAAGGGCAAGTTGTGCAGAATAATGAACGGGGAGAAGAGGGGGGGTGGGGAGGGGGGTATTCTTAGAGAACATTCTGGACATTCTGGTGACAAAAAATGCTGATGGAACCCTAACGACTAACACATTTCGTAAACCTACCTCCTCCAATGCACTCCTGCGCTGGGAGAGCAATCATCCTTTACCTCTCAGGGCAGGCATCCCCAAGGGACAATATCTGCGGGCACGACGGAATTGTTCCACCTCTTTAAACTTTTCCCGACAGGCGGATGATTTACGCAGCCGGTTTAGGGAAAGGGGATATCCTGACCATGTCCTTTCTAAGGCCTACAAAGCGGCACAATCCAGGGAAAGATCCAGCCTATTAGTTCCCTCGCATAATAAGAACAAGACAACGGATGGGAAATTTCATTTCATCTCCACCTTTACCAATGGGTCAGCCGCAATACGTAAGATCTTGGAACGGCACTGGCCAATTCTCGAGATGGATGTAGACATAGGTGATGTGGTGGGTAACCATCCAAAATGTACCTATAAGAGAGGTCGCTCTATCGGTGATAGAGTAGTCCACAGCCACTTTATTCGCCCAAAAGACAACACCTGGTTACGAACTGAGCTGAAGGGGTGTTTTCGATGTAAGGGGTGTGTGGCTTGTCCACACATCGAGACCGGGAGGACCTTCTCCAGCTCTGCGACTGGTTGTTCCTTTGACATCAGGAATTTCATAAACTGCCGTTCGAAGGGGGTTGTCTATAAAGCAAGATGTGGCTGTGGACTGGAATATGTAGGCAAGACGAGAAGGGAGTTCAGGAGAAGGGTGGGGGAGCACCTTAGAGATATAGTCAATAAGAGGGATACTCCCCTAGCCAAA
The DNA here is from genome assembly GCF_048569485.1 of Anomaloglossus baeobatrachus. Taxonomy (NCBI): domain Eukaryota; kingdom Metazoa; phylum Chordata; class Amphibia; order Anura; family Aromobatidae; genus Anomaloglossus; species Anomaloglossus baeobatrachus. The sequence continues at coordinate 540,878,444 of NC_134357.1, read as the reverse complement.
CACATGGAAGTCGTGCATAACAGTGACATCTCAGGGTTAACTTTCATGGGAATCGACCTTATCAATTACCCGACCCGAGGGGGAGATTGGGATCGGTTGATCCTCCAGCGGGAGTGCAAATGGATATATACATTGAAAACCCAAACACCGTGGGGTCTTAATGAGACACTTACTTATGGGTGCTTCCTATAGCCCCTAGGGCCATGTTAGGGTCCTTCAGGGACAGCCACCGTGGAGCGGGGGCACCCGGTACTTTAAGGTGTTGTTACACTCCGTTGGTAGGTAGGGGGAGGACAGGGCTGAGTAGGGTCTGTTATAGGGCACTCAACCCTCCTCCTTTCTGTTGAAAATCTCCCCTCCCCCTCTGCCAAATTCCATTGGATATCTGGTAATTTCATCCTCCAATTGCCTCGTGTCCGTGTCGATTGCGCCCGTTGTGGGTGCGTGCCTAAATCCAATCTTGTGTCCTTCAATTCATAGGACAATCCAGCATTCTCAATCCTCCCTACTGATTCTCTAAGAATACCCCCCTCCCCACCCCCCCTCTTCTCCCCGTTCATTATTCTGCACAACTTGCCCTTATGCTATCTCTCATGTGATGAGCCTTAGCCCATATGACAGGTGGGGGGTACGCAAGCATATTGTCTGTGTGTCTCCGGCCTGTGTACAAATATGGGCGCTCGAAGTATACTATGGCAAAGATAATGTGACAGGTCATGTGATTAAAGGTTGCCCTGGTGACGTGCTGACGCGTCGCTGTTTGGCGTTTGATGTGTCTGGATGTGCGCGATGTAGTTCCGCGCACTTCCGGTCACTTGATTGACGACGGCCTACGGTCACATGGGCAGATCATGTGACCGCGATGCGTGCCTGAAAATCTCATGTATTTCCGGTTATACGGCAATACAAATATTAATGAGATTAGCACTGCAGGCAGGATGTCAGGCGCCTAGATGTGTGCTGTATAGCTCCGGTCATCCTTTGATGTGGGATAGATCGGATGACGCCGGCCTGCGGTCACATGGATGATGGGCACGTCACACGGGCGGGACTTCCGGCCGCTCTGTACGCCGGCCAAATGCTGTAGTTCCGGTCACATGGTATGAGTGGCAGGAATGTGATAGGCGGTGATGTCAGAGAGCATATGATCACCACACACGGGGATGTAATTTGGGGGACGTCTTTCCAATATACTAATTGGTCAATGAGGGTGAGCCCTCAGTGACGGCCACCAATTGTTGTGGCCCAAATATGGTGGTGGGCGGTCCCACTACCTGATGATTGGCTTTTGACCGATCATTCATTGCGTAGGGACGGTGCTCTCAGCATAGGGGTGGCAATTATGATAATTTGGGCATCCCGCCCACAGGATATTTAAGGGCGGCAAGTTTGAAAGCCCAGTGCTTATTACCAGCCCGGACACAGTATGTTGGTTTTCCGCCTCTTTAATGAAGGTATGTGGGAGGCTTATTTGAGAATGCTTTGTGACCCTTTTGATGAATCCTTGCATTGTTTTTTAGTCTGATTATATTGTTTATTTTCACAGTTGTTATTTCTTGACCACAGTCCCCTGAGGATTAAGATAAATTAAGAAACGCGTCGGGAGGTCTAAGAAAACATCAGGTCAGATTGTTGCCAGCTAAGGGGTATTGTGAGGCGGATTTGGTGCCCCCCCCTGTTACTGGACAACTAAAAACAAGTTTGTGTTTCAATTGACCATTTTGTTGGTTACTGATCGCTGCAGATTGCAGCTTTTGCATATTATTGTAGAGACAATAACGTCTTTTAGTCTCTAATATCGTCATCATAGTGGGACTACACCCACTCAAATGTTTGTCTATGCTATGGATTATTAATCTATATGTTACATATGGGACAATTGTCTCAATTGGTGTCATTCCAGTAGAACTATCACTACTGGTTACACAGTGTCCTTGACTGGGTAATGATAGGGGCTTGAACATCAGCCCTAATTAGTTGGTTGGTTTTGCAACCATTTATGGTGTGTGGTATAAATTCTTTTTAAAAAATTTAAATATTAAAAGTTAATTTTTAATTGTGACCACAATTTTAGTCCTTTTGCTTTGCCATGTCGAATATTGGCTTGACACCATGAATTTCGGGCTTAGGGCCAGTTGATAATATACAGCTAGCCTTAACCCCATTATTACCCAGCGAGCCACCCGTCACCAGGGCAGCTGTAAGAGTTGGATACAGCGCCAGAAGATGGCGCGTCTATGAAAGCGCCATTTTCTGGGGCGGCTGCGGACTGCAATTCACAGCAGGGGTGCCCAGAAAGCTTGGGCACCCTGTGCTGCGGATTCCAATCCCCAGCTGCCTAGTTGTATCTGGCTGGACACAAAAATCTCATTTTTTTTTTTCATTAATTCATGAAATTCATGAAATAACTAAAAAAAAAAAAGGGCTTCCCTATATTTTTGGTTCCCGGCCGGGTACAAATAGGCAGCTGGGGGTTGGGGGCAGCCTGTAGCTGCCTGCTGTACCTGGCTAGCATACAAAAACATGGCGAAGCCCACGTAATTTTTTGGGTGGGGGGGCAAAAAACGCCTGCATACAGTCCTGGATGGAGTATGCTGAGCCTTGTAGTTCTGCAGCTGCTGTCTGCTGTTTGTCTGTATGGAGGAGAGCAGACAGCAGCTGCAGAACTACAAGGCCCAGCATGCTGCATCCAGGACTGTATGCTGGAGGGAGAGACGGGGAGCAGAACTACAAGGCTCAGCATGCTCCATTCACTAGTGTATGCAGGAGAGCAGACAGCAGCTGCAGAACTACAAGGCTCAGCATACTCCATCTAGGACTGTATGCAGGAGTTTTTTGCCCACCAAAAAAATGACGTGGGCTTTGCCATATTTTTGTATGCTAGCCAGGCACAGCAGGCAGATATGGCTGCCCCCAACCCCCAGCTGCCTATTTGTACCCGGCTGGGAACTAAAAATATAGGGAAGCCCTTTTTTTTTATTATTTCATGAACTTCATGAAATAATTAGGAAAAAAAACAAAAAAAAGCGACATGAGCTTCGCTCCACTTTTATGTCCAGCCAGGTACAACTAGGCAGCTGGGGATTGGAATCCGCATCACAGGTTAGCCCGAGCTTTCTGGGCCCCTCTGCTATGAATTGCAGTCCGCAGCCACCCCGGAAAATGGCGTTTTCATAGAAGCGCCATCATCTGGCGCTGTATCCAACTCTTCCAGAACCCCTAATGCCGGGTGGCTTGCTGGGTAATAAAGGGTTAATACTAGCTTTGTTTTACTAGCTTGAATTAAGCCAGAGATTCTTAATGTCAGGCAAGTTTGACCCGGCCTTTAAGAATCTCCAATAAAGGGTTAAAAAAAAGACACCACACAGAGAAAAAATACTTTTAATAGAAATAAATACACAGACAAACTTAGAGACTCCATGTTTATTACTCCCTCTCAGCCCTCCACGATCCTGGTCTTCTGTCTTCTTTCTCCTTCAACCCATGCAGTTCTGCTACATCAGACAGCACTGCATGGAAGGAAGACGCTGCTGCTTCCGTGCAGTCTAATCAGTGAGTGAGCAGAGGCTGTGGGTTGTAAGCGGTGATGTCACCGCTGCCACCGTTCCTATAGTAATCTGACAGGCGGGTTACTATAGCAACGGTGATTTCTGATCACCTGATTCCCATTGTCGCTGTTCACCGGCTGTGGCATCCAGTCCTTGCATGTGGGCTGACTCTGTAAAGAGTGCCGACATGCAGGAACGGGGAGCCAAGCATGTGCCCAAGCATCTCGCCGGTACACAGAGATGCTCAAAGAAGCACCGCCTACCGGAGAGATGCACTGACAGGACCTAGCATGACATCTAGCCATGTGACGAGTCTGTAGCCAATGAGATAATAGACACGTGACTGGTCGCATGCTATTTTGACGTCATGGAAGGTCCTATCATCAGTGCTGGTTACCGGGAGGGCGCAGCGATGATCGGAAGGAAAATCGAAAGGAAAAGCGTCAGAAGACAGAGTGCAGGATGCGTTGCGGGGACCTGTAAGTATAATGGCAATGTTTAGTAACTGTATGTGCATATGTATAATGTGTTTGTATGTGTTTGTTTGCCTGCCATCGTTTTCAATGGGGTTCGAAGGTGGTCGTCGAACGTTCACGGAACTAACCCGCCGTTCGACAAACCAAACTGAACTCGAACACTGGGGGGGGGGCTCAACACTAGTCCTGAGGTGTCAGAGGCGGAAACACAGGAGATCAAGCCCAGGCTTTGAAGTGTAGACAGTCAAGTGGAAGTGGAGCACACACCGGGAAGTGTAGTCAGGGGTAGTAGCACTTGGACTACCCGGCTAGGTGGCAGACGGTGAACAAGGCCACAGGCGACGGAGATCCGGTCACGAGAGACCTAAAGTAGACCGGGGCAGGGTTGTAGCCCGCTGGTGCCGACAGCGGGAATCCGGTCTGGAGGCCGTGCACAGTCTGCCTGGACCCTAGGGCAAGAAAGGTTGCAAGCCCCTTTCCAAATATCCAGCCAGGGATAAGGTTCCAGACTTTGTCCCATTACCTGCCAAGATAGAGTGAAATGGAAGCCCAACGCGGGGGATAGGGTGTCCGCCAAGAACCCACTGAGATCCCAAGGGTCAGCTTTTGCGGGCCACAGCTCCCAACACAAACAGAACCGAGAGTGGACTTCTTGGTTCCATGCAAAGTCGTCGAAAAGAGAAGAAAACACAAAGTGCAGGAGGAAGGGATACCTGTTCACACACCTGGGTGTGGGACCCGAATGCACCCTCCCACGGCAGCCGGCAACTTGGTTTACTACTGGACTTGTGTGAAATTACTGAACTGTGAGTACACCATTGTCCCCCGGCCCGGCGCACCACCTCCAGCAGCCATCACTCTTGCGTTCGAACTGAGGGCCCTGGGACTACACCTCCCTTATCTGTGGAGGAGATCCCATCTTGCTGCCCAGCTCTATCAGCCCCGAGCGCCCAATCAACAGGCAGCGGCAGTGCTAACATCCCTCACCGCAACTCACGGGTGGCGTCAGACACAACCTCCCTTGTAAATATCCCCTTTCTGATGGTTGTGAGGATGGGCGGCCATGAGAGCCCGGGTCCGGTCACCACTCAAGCTGTTGCAGTAACCCGGATCCGAGCAGGCCCCCGAGAGAGAGAAGCGGCAGCGGCCCCCACCTGCAACAGTAACACCTCTGGAGAGGTTGGTTGGAGGAAGGGCCTGCGGTGGAGTCGGCCGAGGCCCAGTAACTAGCAAAACCGGTGGCTAACCTCCAGGCCAAGGGTTCCGGACTATGGAACTCTTGGGGTGGACTGGTGGGTAAGGAACTTTTACCCGGACACTATGGATACCCACAGAAACTCGGGGCGGTTTGACACCTGTGACTAGCGGTGGCACCGAGGGAAGGTTCAGGTGTTTTGGGTGGCGGGTGAAAGGGAAGAAAGAGATTAAAGTTTTTGCAACGTTTAAGGGATGTGCCTCCCTTATGGGATGAAATGTGTTGAAAATGTTTTAAATGTTTATCTATGTTATCTTTTTTCAATTTCAGAAGCAGAAAAAATAAACGTCAGTGGCCGAACAGCCCGAGAACGGACTGTATTCAACCAAGGGGGAGTGTGACGCCCTGGCAAAACCAGGTAGTCAAAGAAGTAGTTCACCCTCCTTGATTCCAAGACAAAACCCACACCCAGGTACAACACAGCCATTAAAGCCTAGTCACCCCCTCATGACAATAGGGACACATGAGTGGGCGGGACCAGGTGGATGGGAGTGCCCAACTAGGGATCCTGAGGTGTCAGGGGAGGGAACAAGTCAGTTGAAGTTGAGAGAACGGAGTTGACAGCCGTCAGTGGAGGAGTGTGGAAGCGCAGTCAGGGGTTGGGGCCCCTGGACTACCGGACTAGGTGGCAGACGGCAAGCAGGACCATAGACGATAGAGATCCGGTCGCGGGTGACCTTAAGTGGACCGGGACAGGGTTGTAGCCTGCTGGTGCCGACAGCGGGAATCCGGTCCGGAGGCCGTGCACAGTCGGGGTACCTGGACCCTAGGACGAGGACGGTTGCAAGCCCCCTTGTTAATTGACCAGCCGGGAACAAGGTTCAGGCCCTGTTCCACAAAAGCCCAGAGAGCAAAACGGCAGCCCAACGCGGGGGATAGGGGGTCCGTCAGAACCCACAGAAATCCCAAGGGTCAGATTTCACGGGCCACAGCTCCCAAACATACACAGTACCGGGAGTGGACTTCCCCGTTCCAAGCTGAGTCGTCCGAGTGAAGATACAAACATTGAAGTGCAGGAGGAAGGGACCCCTGTTTCCTACACCCGGGTGTGGGACCCGAATACACCTGCCGGAGGTGACCGGTCACTGAAAATTTGGTTTACCACTGGACTTGTGTGTGATTCTTTGAACTGTGAGTACACCATTTACCCCCGGTCTAACCCGGCACGCCACCTCCAGCAGCCATTACTCCCGTGTACTTGGGCCCCGGGACTACACCTCCCCTACCCGTGGAGGGGATTCCATCCTGCTGCCCTGTTCCATCAGCCCCGGGCGTCTCCTCACCAGGAAGCGGCGGTGCTACCAACTCTCCTCGCAACCCACTGGTGGCGTCACCGACAAACCAATCCCCTGTAAATACTCTCTTCCTACGGTTGTGAGGACGGACGGCCATGCGAGCCCGGGGTCCGGTCACCACTCAAGCCGCAGTAACGGACCCGGATCCGAGCAGCCCCTGCAGCGGTAGCGGCCCCCGTCCACAACACCTACACTTCCCCCTGGTGACAGAGTTAAGTTTCCATACGGTCCTGATTGCAAGCAGTCTGCTTGTAATCATCTGGAGAAATGTTGTGTGTTGCTGTTCCTCTCCCTAAGGCTGGTTTTATATTAGCGTTTTTTAAGCAAAAAAAAACGAAATACGCATCATGCCGGATCCATTTTATTTATAGCACACCACATGCAACCACAAGTCACTTGACCGTTATTTTACCGGATCCGTCTACCGGATCCGGCATAAAACCGGCCCGGTGACTTGCGGTTGCATGCGTTTGACTGCTGTTTTTTTGCCGAATTTTGACGGATCCGTTTTTTTTTTTTTTTTTTTACACCCCCACAAAGGTATATTATACATTGTTTGTTTTTTGGACCCCATTTGTTGACATGATCATGTGACTTCCGGTGGTTGCCATGGTAGCACAGGGTCATGTGATGATGCCTGTAGCTAACATGAGTCACTTCCTCTGAATGCCGGAATACAGCCGGCATTGAAAGTAAAGCAGCATATCTGCAGATCTTAGCTCTGTAGCTGTGATCTGGAGATATGGCAGAGCGATCAGATTGCTGATCGCTATAGCCTCCTAGGGAGACTAGTAAAATAAAAAAAAATAAATAAAAAAAAGTTTTAAAAATTTAAAAAAAATAAAAAAACCTAAACGTTCAAATCACCCCCTTTTCACCCCACTGAAAATTAAAGGGTTAAATAAAATAAAAATATCCACATATTTGGTATCGCTGCGTTCAGAAATGCCCGACCTATCAAAATATAAAATCAATTAATCTGATTGGTAAATGGCGTAGCAGTGAAAAAATTCCAAATGCCAAAATTACGTTTTTTGGTCGCCGCAAATTTTGCGCAAAATGCAATAACAGGAAATCAAAGCGTAGCATCTGTGCAAAAATGGTACGGTTAAAAACGTCAGCTCAAGACGCAAAAAAATAGGTTGTCACTGAGCCATAGATACAGAAGAATGAAAGCGCTACGGGTTTTGGAAAATGGCGCAAAACTTGTGATTTTTTTTTTTTACCCCTTAGATACAAGTAAACTTATTCATGTTTGGTGTCTACAAACTCGCACCAACCTGAGGCATCACATTGACACATCAGTTGTACCATATAGGGAACATTGTGAATAAAATATCCCAAAAACTATTGTACGATCACACTTTTTTTGCAATTTTTCCGCACTTGGAATTTGTTTGCCGTTTTCCAGTACATTATATGGTAAAACTTATGGTTTAATTTAAAACTACAACTCGTCCCGCAAAAAATGAGCCCTCATATGACAAGATTGACGGAAAAATAAAAAAGTTACGGCTCAAAACGGAAAAACGCAAAATGCCCGGGGTCTGAAGGGGTTAAAGCATGTATAAATTTGTACAATTTAAATATACTTGCTGTTTTGAAGATTTGGGGTGCCAAACTTGGGGCGATTACCGGCTCCTGGGATAGGAGGTCAGCAGTTGTGAAGGTATAAAGAAAGTACAGTAGAACAAAAAAAAAATAAAGCCGGCCATTATAAAAGCACAGTGTGACAAAACTTACATTTGGTCAAAGCTCTGGGGTGTTCAGGCAATTCTGAGACAATATGGATGATCTAGGGCAGTGATGGTGAACCTATGGCACGCGTGCCACCAGGAGCATGCTGAGCCCATTCTGTTGGCACGCGTGCTGTCGCCCGATCCTGCAGTTTTGATCTGCTAGTGCAGTCGCGCCGGCAGATCAAATCTATGTTGGAGCGGAGGAGACATTTCTCCTCCTCTGACACTCCTCCTCCCCCAGGCTGCAGTGTGTTGCCTAGGAGATGGAGGAGCGTCAGAAAGCGGCGCCGGCGTTGTCTGCTGGCCGCATGGGAACTGAGGACCCAGCAGCGCGCAGCGGTGGACCAGGTGCAGGAAGGTAAGTTGTGTGTCGCTTTTTTTTTTTTTTTATTTTTATAACTCGTGTGCGGCTGTGCCAAGGTAGGGATGGGGGGGCAGCGCCAGCATGGGGTGGGGGAACGCACATGCCAGCGTGGGGTGGGGGAGGGGGAACACACATGGCAGCGTGGGGTGGGGGAGGGGGAACGCACATGCCAGCGTGCGGGAGGGGGAATGCACATGCCAGCGTGGGGTGGGGGAACGCAAATGCCAGTGTGGGGTGAGGGTGGGGGAACGCACATGGCAGCGTAGGGTGGGGGAACGCACATGGCAGCGTGGGGTGGGGGAGGGGGAAAGCACATGGCAGCGTGGGGTGGGGGAGGGGGAACGCACATGGCAGCGTGGGGTGGGGGTGGGGGAACGCACATGCCAGCGTGGGGGAGGGGGAATGCACATGCCAGCGTGGGGTGGGGGAACGCAAATGCCAGTGTGGGATGAGGGTGGGGGAACGCACATGGCAGCGTAGGGTGGGGGAACGCACATGGCAGCGTGGGGAGGGGGAAAGCACATGGCAGCGTGGGGTGGGGGAGGGGGAACGCACATGGCAGCGTGGGGTGGGGGAACGCACATATACATGCCAGGATGGAGGAAACATGCATGCCAGGATAGAGGAAACATGCATGCATGCCAGGATGGGGAAAACATGCATGCCAGGATGGGGAAAACATGCATGCCAGGATGGAGGAAGCATGCATGCCAGGATGGAGGAAACATGCATGCCAGGATGGAGGAAGCATGCATGCCAGGATGGAGGAAACATGCATGCCAGGATGGAGGAAGCATGCATGCCAGGATGGAGGAAACATGCATGCCAGGATGGAGGAAGCATGCATGCCAGGATGGAGGAAACATGCATGCCAGGATGGAGAAAACATGCATGCCAGGATGGAGGAAACATGCATGCCAGGATGGAGGAAACATGCATGCCAGGATGGGGAAAACATACATGCCAGGATGGAGGAAACATGCATGCCAGGATGGAGGAAACATGCATGCCAGGATGGAGGAAACATGCATGCCAGGATGGAGGAAACATGCATGCCAGGATGGAGGAAACATGCATGCCAGGATGGAGGAAACATGCATGCCAGGATGGAGGAAACATGCATGCCAGGATGGAGGAAACATGCATGCCAGGATGGAGGAAACATGCATGCCAGGATGGAGGAAACATGCATGCCAGGATGGAGGAAACATGCATGCCAGGATGGAGGAAACATGCATGCCAGGATGGAGGAAAATATGCATGCCAGGGGACAGAACTACACAATAATGGGGAGGGGAGCCACTCGTACGTCTTTATGGGTTTTCAGGATGTTCAGACTTTGAAATGTAGATGTGGATTACAGGGTGACATCTGATTGCATTCCAGGCTAAAATCTCTGTCTAATTTGCTGCAATTTTTTTCCAGAAAGATCAATTCAACTGCTGTGTCTGGAAAATCAGCTTCAATGTGTGGTAAGCATGCACAAGCGTTATTCCCCCTGCTGAAGAGAAGACTGCAAAGGTAAGGTTAAAATCAATTCTTTACATAATAGGATTGGTTGGCACTTCGGAAAAAAAATTAGGTTTAGGGCTACAATTTGGGCCCTCGGCCTGTAAAAGGTTCGCCATGACTGATCTAGGGTATGTATACTTCAAGATAACTTTGTTTTCCTACTTTCTGGGCATGCTCAGTACTGGAAACCGGATCCTGCAAATCAGATGCGGTGACTTGAGGTACAAAACGGATCCGGCGCTCATTGAAAAGCATTGCACAGCACGCCGCAATGTACTGGATCCGGTAAGATGCGGTATTTTATCTTGATACAAAAACGCAACATGTTGCGTTTTTGTTTCAAGATAAAATACTGCAAATTACCGGATCCGGACAGTAACGCACGCAACCGCATGCAACCGCATCTTACTGCAAGTCCATTGAAAATACATTGAGCACACAACTGATCCGGTAAGATGCGTTTTTCGCTTTTTTGCCTAAGTCATCTTGGAGATAGTTGTGTGTTTGCTTTCCCCTGTTTGTTTTCTGTGTGTTCTTTAGAACTTATTGGGGTTGACAGGGGAGCACAGGGACCAGTGTAAAGTTTAGGGGTTTTTTGTTTGCTTTTTTGAGGGGTCAACATCGCCCCCTCCCATAGACACACGGTTTCCCTCTCCTTTTTTTTTGCCGTTTGTTCGGTATTTTCCCATACCTAGCGTGTGTAACGGGGGCAGGGGGCGCCTCAGGGGGTGTAGTCGGGTCCCCTCGCCTTGTGGGCCGCAGGCTGAACCCCAGCCCGGCCGTCACTTGCAAAACAGGTGTCTTGTTGGGGCAGAGTGTGGATGCATGGGGCCCATTCATGACAGCGTTCTTTCTCGGCTCTCCAGCTCCTTCTTCACTTTCAGGAAAGAGACAATTGCAGGCAGCAGATAAACCAAACACCGTTTTATTAAACAAAGCTTCCATCTTTTTGTTTGCAGCAGGTTTACTTTAGTACGTTACAAGTTACAGGTCCTTTTCTACAAAAACGGTTTCCTTTTCTCTACGGGCACTTTCCTTTGCCTGCAGGGGACATACGTTAACCCCCTAGTAGCTGCGCTCTAACCCGGATTTACTGTAGGGCAGATCCAGCACACACTACCGGCTCTGGATAAGTTCTCACCTCTCCACTTCTTTGTCAGGGCACTAACCTTCGCCTGCAGGGGCCACTTGTTATCCCCCTGATAGCTGCACTCCACTCTAGTACACACCACCGGCTCCGGACTAGTCCCAACTCTTCCCCCGTTTCTCATGGGTTTCCTCTGCTTTCTAGCCAAGAGTACTCACTCAGGCTGACTGCCTCGTCTCACTCCCACACTCTGCCCCGTCACCTCAGACCGAGCTTGCTCGCCTCTCACATCTCACTGCACACAGGACTCTGCATTCAGAACCCTTCCTTCCCCACCTAGGCTGCCCTGCCCCTTCCTTCCCTGCCACTGTTACCAGGGGAACCACTGCTCTACACTGGCACCTAGTGGGGAAACAGTTTATAACAGGTAACATTTTACCATCAACATTTACAATTTGCCACCATACTACTGTGGCGTTTTCAGGGGGGAAAAACCGCTCCTTCACTACCAGGGGTCCGACTACCCCTTACACGTGACATGTGGATTTTAACTTGTGTTTGGACACACTGCAAAGCTGAGGCTAATAAGGGGGATTGCTGTATTGATTTATGGACGCCATGTTGCTTTTCAAGTGCCTTTAATCTCCAAGAAATGGAGCTGTCTTTTCCCAAGACAGTTTCCAGGAGACAGCACCCACCCCCAAGAACAGTAATCGTATAACATTAAAATGCGGAGCCTCTATATGCGTCTGTGGGTTTCCTGTTCTTTGGGGAGACCTACAGTTACCCAGCGTCTACCGGGAAGATGAAGATCAGCGATGAGTGCTGCTCCTGGTGGCCATCTCTGGAGGGGGTAGGGGAGCATGGCCTAGTATGGGGAAGTTTCTCCGTAGTGTCTCCTGGGGAATCCAGGTCAGTGGCCGTTAGGGTAACGTGGCCTGGGATGGTGTGGAGTCTCCCCTATTGAACTCCAAGCTTCCTGAATTTTGTTGAGGCAGGGGTGTTGACCCACAGGTTGGAACAGGATATGTGAGAAACTTTAGGGGTGCTTGTGTGATGCCCTGGCACCGCCAGGTGGTCACACACTATAGGCCCCCGCATAACACCATCCCTCACCAGGTAACACCAAGCCAAACTAAAAACTCTAGTCATCCCCCCCAGGGAAGAATAGGCACACCAATGGGCCGGACCGGATGAGAAACGCCCACCTAGGGGTCTAGAGAGCCCGGGGCAGGAAAAGCAACAGTTTGAGTTCAAGTTCTAGTTCAAGTGGAGTGGAGGTCGGAGTGTAGTGGAGTAGTGGAGAGGAGAAAGTCTGAGGCTCAAGCGTAGTGAGCAGAGACATCGGGGTTGGAGCCCCGGCGTGTTGCCTAGGTGGCAGATGGTGGTCCGAGTCTGAAAGGAGACAGGGAGATGGCTGCTGGAGATCCGAGGTGGACAGGGAAGGAGCCCACCGGTATTGACACCGGAACCGACCCATAAACCGTGCACAGAGGGGGTACTTGGACCCTAAAGCCAGGACCGGACCCAACCGCCTAGCTAATTAACCAATTGAGGGCAGGATTATAGATCCTGTCCCAACCAAAGTCCCAAAAGCAGACAACAGCCCACCGCGGGGGATAGGGCATTCGCCAGGGCCCGGTAGATCCCAAGGGCCAGCGTCAGCGGGCACGGCTCCCAACAAAAGGGACCGGGAGCGGACTCCTGCGTTTTACACCTGGAAGTCCAACACTCAAAAAACACAGTGCAGAGGAAAGTGACAGAGACCACCACCCGGGTGGGGGACCAGAGTACACCCGGATGCGGCGGCCGGCCACCAGCACCTTGGTTTACCATCAGACTCATGTGATTTATTTAATAGTGAGTAAACTGACATTCCCCGGCCTAACCGGGCGCGCCGGCCCCTGCAATCACCATCCTCAGTACAGAGACACTGGGCTCTGGGGCATCTATCCCTACCCATGGAGGGGTTAACAACCAGCTGCCATACCATCGCCCCGGGTGTCCCACAACAGCAGCGGTGGTGCTACACTTCACCACACACCGTGAGTGGCGTCACAGACAGTTTACAGCAAATCCCGTACAAATACGTCCCCTTTTATTTGAAGTGTCCGCGCGACCCCCGGGTCTGGAAGAATCCCTCGAGCCACACAGCGGATCCAGACCCGAGCAGCTTGGCTGCCTGTACGGGGGCGGCACTCTTGGGACATTCAAATGCCTAATTGTGTTAGCTTGTGCTCTATTTATCCCTTTCACTCCCGAGGTTTTGTTTTTTTTTTATTCACCATGTTCACTATATGGTAAATTTGACATGACAGTATGATTCCCTAGGTCAGTCCTTTTATCTAAGGGGTGAAAAAAAAATTCAGAAGTTTGTCCAAAAAAAATTGCACTTTTGTTGCCATTTTCCGAGACCCGTAGTGTTCTCATTTTTCAGAATCTGGGGATTAGTGATGGTTCCTTTTTTGCATCTTGAGCTGGCGTTTTTAATTATACTATTTTTATGTAGATGTGCTTGTTTGATCATCTGTTATTGCAATGTCGTGGTGACCCAAAAGACTTAGTTTTGGAGTTTTGATTTTATATTTCTCTACACTGTGTACCGATGAGATGAATTGATTATATAATTTGACTGGACATGTCTGACTCGGCAATACCAAATGTATATTTTTTTTTATTGTTTGATTTTCAATGGTGCAAAAGGGGGGTGATATTATTATTGATAGAGCATGACCGCCCACTGTGGGCTTCAGGCAGAGAACGTGATGAGCGATGACATCACTTAGGTTATTTGTGGTTACAGCTGGAGATTCTCAGTCCTCCACCTGTGATCGCAGGTAACCTGACCTCAGGTGACCTCAGTGACTTCCCCTCAGGTGAGGTCACGGAGTTCACAGATCTGAATTTCCTGGCAGAAGCATGTGTTTTTTTGCCAGTAGATGCAGATTTGGTGCTGGAATTTCATCAGCATACTCCTGCACCCAATCTACACCTCCTGGCAGAAAAAAAATATATACATCACTACCGCATGAGGTATGATGCAGTAGTGATGTGATTTTTTTTTTGCCAGGAGGTGTATATTTCATCACCAAATCTGCATCTCTTGGGCCAAGGATGCAAAAAAACTGTTTTGATACAGTTTTGGTGTGATTTTCTATCATTAGGTGCAAATTTGTTGCTGAAATATGGTGCAGACATTTCAACATCAAAGTTGCCAATTGTTGCCACTTTTCCTGTTGCCTAACCTTAATTTTTGGAAATGCGCAGACTCCAAGTAGGGTCTCCAAGATGTCTTTTATCTTTAGTGCCAGTGTTCTTTGAGCAAGAGGCCTAGGCCTGTCTGTCATCTTGCTGTTTTTGGTGAAGGTAGAACTGTTGGTTCAGGTCTTGTTACAGAGACGGTCCCAAGCATCCATGTTACAGCTTTCCACTATTTTTAGTCTGTGTATCAAATTATTTAGAGAAAAATCAAAATTCTCTAAATAAATAGTAGCAAAAACCCGAATATAAAATAGTAATGTTTATTTAGTGCAAACATTTGTTAAAAAATACAAAATGGACTAAAAGATGATTACAGAATAGAAATGAGGACTGAACGGCATAATGAGTATAAATTACATATTATTATGATGATTAAATAAATAGCAACAACAATTGACTGCCACAATTATATAAAAAAATATTAACAATCCAATACATAATGTTCCCTCAAAGTATATAAAGACTGTGGGGGAATCATAAATATATATATATATATATATATATATATATATATATATATATATATATATATATATATATATATATATATATATATATATATATATATATATATATATATATATATATATATATATATATATATATATATATATATATATATATATATATATATATATATGCAATCAGATGTCTACAATAACAAAGTTGCCATATAAATATCAATCACGAGGCAATTTGTGCTCAAAATATCCCAAAAATACTATGTCCAAGGAAAAATCTCTAACAAGTCCACTAGATGGTGCTGAAGTCAAATTGAGTAAGCTCAGTAAAGTATAATAACGTAACTGCAGCCATAAAAAAAACCACACGAGGTATACCGTGAATCCAACATAGGATCCAACATTTTCTATGTAGAAGCAGGGCATAGCGAAACATATGTCGGGGTGTGAGGGCCGAGGCACAAAGCACTTTATTCCCAGGTAACCATTCTTGGCTATGTTAGATCCATGCTATATCCCAAAAGTAAATAAGTTAAAGGGAACCTGTCACCAGGTTTTTTCCTAGTATAAATTATGGCCATCATCTTTGACACTGTTTTTATTGCATTCTAATAAGCTGTATTTATGTTCCCAAGCCCCTCTGCATAGCACAAAAAAAAGCTTTTATTTTTTTATTTTTTTTTATATCCACAGCCGGCAGTCTAGTCTGATGGATGTCTCTGGTCTTGATCTAGGGCCTCATCTCTTTCTACAATAGCCATGGCTTTTCCCTGCCTTCATGTGAATGTTGTGTCCTTGTCAACCACACAGTCTTTCCCAATCACGCTCCTGCGCAAGCGTAATTCTCTCTGTTCTGACGAGGGCGGAGTAAAACCAAAGAGCGCTGATTACCTAGAGGTAAAGCCGGCGCGTGCACACTACAATGCTTTGCTCTGCTCAATGGCGCTGGCAGTTTTAGGAAGAGAAGAGGCGACATTCAAGACAAGAGATGCACTTCGTACTGGATCGCAATAGCTGTGGGTGTAATAAAAGCCCTTTTTTTTTTTTTTTGTACTATGCAGAGGGTCTTGGGGAAAGACATAAGCCTTAAAGGTGGTGATCGTACTTTATATGGGGTTCACTTTAAGGATGGGTTGTTGCTCTTGGGCCACTCTTGTCTGCTTGCCCCCCCAGCCAAAAAGTGCCAGCCAGACCCTAATTACATAGTTACATAGGTTGAAAAAAGACCAAGGTCCATATAATTTAACCTTCTTCCACCAATTATATGTTTTGTCACTATATCACTGTTAACAGACAATGTCGTGTTTACTAAGGATAAGGAAATCATCCAGCCCTTCTAGAAAAGCTGTTATAGTGTCTGCCATTGCTACTTCTTGTGGTAGGACATTCAACAATCTGACTACTCTAACTGTAAGGAACCCTTTCCTATTTAGCTGCCAGATCGCCTTTCTTCCACCCGTAGTGATAGCCCCCTGGTACTTAGTATTGGAAGGATTATGATGTCTACGTCAGATTTCAGCATCAACTTTGCACCCCCTGGCAGAAAACCACACCGAAACTGCATCAAAACCAATTTATTTATTTATTTTTTCAATTTTGGGCCAAGAGATGCAAATTTGGTGCTGAAAATGAAGAGATGCAAATTTGGAGATTCCTGGCGAAAAAAAAAAATCACATCACTACTACATGTTTCTTGCCAGGAGGTGTAGATTGGGTGCAGGAATATGCTGTTGAAATTTCAGCATTAAATCTGAATTTCTTGGTAAAAAAAAAAATGTGGTTTTCTGCCAGGAAATACAGGTCTTTTAACCATTTAAAGTGAGTGATCTCACCTTAGGTCAGGCTACCTGTAGTCACAGATGGAGGGCCATGTGAACTTCCAGCTTTGATCGCAAATAACACTGCTGACTGCATGGCTCATTCTCTGCCTAAAGCCCACAACATGCAGTCATTGTTCTATGGCCATCCCCTGTCACTTCAGATGTAGCAGAGCTGGAATCGTAATGAGACCTCGTGTGGATTACGTTGAACTTGCAGGGGTGTTTTGGGGTTTAATACAGGGGTAAAAGAGGGTGTTTTTTGTATTATATTTCAAATAAATGTTTTTTTTTCAATGTTTTATTTTCACTTACATATTAGTAATGGAGGGTTCTCATAGACTGCTCCCATTACAAATCTAGGGCTTAGTGGCATTTGTTGGTCTCAAAATTGGGGGCCTGCAAGCAGGTTTTTTAAAATGAACAGATTTTTATTTATTTATTTTTTTAAGTCCGGTTAGTCCCTGAGGTCCCAGATATCTGCAAGTTTGCGCACCACTATACCAAACTCTCTCATGTAGTCCCGATTTTGCTTCCATTTAATGTATATGTAGCCAGGGCCGCCATCAGGGCATTACAGCCATTACTCTTGTATGAGACCTAGTGATCAGAAGCCAGGAGGGAGGCCATTCCAGCACCATGTAAATCACTGAGCGGCAGGCAGCCAATCCGCATGCTAGGCTGAGACTGAGGCATGTTGATGCAGCATGCAAGCCTCAGACTACCCCTGCTCGTGGAGACAGTCAGGAATAGGGCGCTATTGGAGTTTTATGGTGGGTGTCCAACATTCTCTACAGCAGTTATCTATAGAGTGCTGCTGTTATGGTTCTGCAGCAGTAGCACTCAGTTTCCTCCTGGCTCTAAATGTACAAAGTGCTGTGTGCACCTCTTCCCCCGGTGCGGGGTGCCCTCCTTTCTCCCACTGCGGTGTCTCCAGTGTGTTTCTCCCCCAGCATTTCCTTCGCGGTGTGTGCCCTCAGCACCTCCAGTGCGGTGTGTGTTTCTCCCCCAATGTATGATGCCCTGGCAAATCCAGGTAGTCACAGAAAGAGTTAATTCTCCTTTGGAGCTACACAATCCCCACACAGATGTACACTAGCCAATCAGGCCCTACTCACCCCCTCCCCAGGAAAAAGGGAGGGGGGCGAGAGGAGCTAAGGAAATAGAGGAGTCAGGTTTCAGTTTTGGCTGGAGGCAGTGAAGCACTGACAGGAGAAGCTTGGAGCTCCCGGGAGAAGGTGGTAGCCGGGGTTGGAGCCCTGGACTACCGGACTAGGTGGCAGTGAGGGCCACAGGCGACGGAGATCCAGTTGCGGGGAACCAGAGCCGACCGGGACAGGGTTGTAGGCCGCCGGTGCCCGGAGAGGGACACGACCCGGAGGCCGTTCAAACGGACTAGTCCAGAAAAGAAAGAAACAGCCACAGAGAGTGGAAGGAAGGGCCCCTGGCTGTACATCTGGGTGTGGGACCCGAAGACACCCGCCAGAGGTGACTGGCCATTTGGCAAGTTGATTGACCAAACAGACTGTGTTTACTGACCCTCCACATCAATACAGCCTCATCCAACACCAGGACAACCGAACTGTAAGTGTGCTGGTCCCTGCAATTCCTGCCACCACCACAACTCCCAGGAGGGCCCCGGGACTACAACTCCCCTACCCGTGGAGGGGATCCCACTTTGCTGCCCCACACCATCAGTCCTGAGCACGGTCCCCAGAGGCAGCGGCGGTGCCACCATCTCATCACCTCATCACCGTAACTCACAGGTGGCGTCACAGACAATCTCCCTTGTAAATATCCCCTTTTCACTTGTGGGTGGCGGACCGCTGCTCAAGCCCGGGTCCGGTTCCCACTCGAGCCACAGTAAAGCCCCGGATACGAGCATCCCCAAGCAGCCCCCTAGCTACGGTCTGGCCCCCGCCCGCAACAAATGCAGTGTGTACACCTAGCATCTCCAGTGCGGTGTGTAGATCCAGTGTCTCCAGCACAGTGTGTTTCTCCCCCAGTATGCAGGGCCGTATTTGCCACTAGGCACCCGTGGTCCCATGCCTAGGGCGGCACGTTGCGGGGGGCGGCACTTTCTGGCAGCAAAAAAAAAATAAAATATATAAATTTTTTTTTTTACATCCCCGCCCCCCGTCCCTCCCTCCGTTACACTCGGCTGTGTTGGGGGGGGGGGTTTGTTGGTGCTTTGGGAGGGAGGAGAGGCGCAGTTCTGTCTATTTCAATACACGGCGGGCGCCAGGCATAGTGAGCTGATTAACCCCGGAAGTTCCATCGCCTGCACTTCCGGGGTCAGAGGCGCGCGGGCGCGACAATCAGCTCACTGCCCCGTGCTGCAGCGTCCAATGCTGCAGACAACACACGCCGCGGAGGAGGACGCGTCTGAAGCTGGAGCCAGCCGGCAGAAGAGGATAATCACCAGAGCAGGGCAGCCGGCAGCTGAGCAGATAAGCCAGAGCCTAGAATGTATGGGCACCTTACAGGTTAGTTGATGATGGTTGCGATGCCTCTTTTTGTCCACTATAATCATGCAAGGGGAGGCTGGGGGGAGAGAGGCTGAGGCTGGGGGAGGCTGGGAAGAGAGGGAGGCTGGGAAGAGAGAGAGGCTGAGGCTGGGGGGAGGCTGGGAAGAGAGAGAGGCTGAGGCTGGGGGGAGGCTGGGAAGAGAGAGAGGCTGAGGCTGGGGGGATGCTGGGAAGAGAGAGGCTGGGGGGAGGCTGGGAAGAGAGAGGCTGGGGGGAGGCTGGGAAGAGAGGCTGGGGGGAGGCTGGGAAGAGAGAGGCTGGGAAGAGAGAGGCTGGGAAGAGAGAGGCTGTGGGGAGGCTGGGAAGAGAGGCTGGGGGGAGGCTGGGAAGAGGGAGGCTGAGGCTGGGAAGAGGGAGGCTGAGGCTGGGGGGAGGCTTGGAAGAAGGAGGCTGAGGCTGGGGGGAGGCTGGGAAGAGAGGCTGAAGCTGGGGGGGAGGCTGGGAAGAGAGGCTGAAGCTGGGGGGGAGGTTGGGGGGAGAGAGAGGCTGAGGTTGGGGGGAGGGTGGGGAGAGAGAGGCTGGGGGGGAGAGAGGCTGAGAGGAGAGAGGCTGATGCTGGGGGGAGAGGGAGGCTGGGGGGAGAGAGAGGCTGAGGCTGGGAGGAGAGAGGCTGATTCTGGGGGAGGCTGATTCTGGGGGAGGCTGATGCTGAGGGAGGCTGATGCTGAGGGAGGCTGATGCTGAGGGAGGCTGATGCTGGGGGAGGCTGGGAGGGGGAAGGTGAGGCTTGGAGGAGGGAAGCTGATGCTGAGGGAGGCTGAGGGAGGAGAGAGGCTGATGCTGAGGGAGGCTGATGCTGGGGGAGGCTGAGGGAGGAGTGAGGCTGATGCTGAGGGAGGCTCATGCTGGGGGAGGCTGGGAGGAGGGAGGCTGATGCTGGGGGAGGCTAGGAGGAGGGAGGCTGATGCTGGGGGAGGCTAGGAGGAGGGAGGCTGATGCTGGGGGAGGCTAGGAGGAGGGAGGCTGATGCTGGGGGAGGCTAGGAGGAGGGAGGCTGATGCTGGGAAAGGCTAGGAGGAGGGAGGCTGATGCTGGGGGAGGCTAGGAGGAGGGAGGCTGATGCTGGGGGAGGCTAGGAGGAGGGAGGCTGATGCTGGGGGAGGGTGGGAGAAGGGAGGCTGATGCTGGGGGAGGTTGGGAGGAGGGAGGCTGATGCTGGGGGAGGTTGGGAGGAGGGAGGCTGATGCTGGGGGAGGTTGGGAGGAGGGAGGCTGATGCTGAGGGTTGTTGGGAGGAGGGAGGCTGATGCTGGGGGAGGCTGGGAGGAGGGAGGCTGAGGCTGGAGGGAGGCAGAGGCTGAGACTGGGGGGAGGCAGAGGCTGAGACTGGGGGGAGGCTGGAGGGAGGCAGAGGCTGAGACTGGGAGGAGGCAGAGGCTGAGACTGGGGGGAGGCTGGAGGGAGGCAGAGGCTGAGACTGAGGGAGGCTGGGAGGAGGCAGAGGCTGGGACTGGGGGAGGCTGGAGGGAGGCTGAGGCTGAGACTGGGAGGAGGCTGGAGGGAGGCTGAGACGGGGGAGGCAGAGGCTGAGGCTGGAGGGAGGCAGAGGCTGGGACTGGGGTGAGGCTGGAGGGAGGCTGAGACTGGGGTGAGGCTGGAGGGAGGCTGAGACTGGGGTGAGGCTGGAGGGAGGCTGAGACTGGGGTGAGGCTGGAGGGAGGCTGAGACTGGGGTGAGGCTGGAGGGAGGCTGAGACGGGGGAGGCTGGAGGGAGGCTGAGGCTGGAGGGAGGCTGAGACTTGGGGGAGGCTGGAGGGAGGCAGAGGCTGAGACTGAGGGAGGCTGGGAGGAGGCAGAGGCTGGGACTGGGGGGAGGCTGGAGGGAGGCTGAGACTGGAGGGAGGCTGAGACGGGGGAGGCTGGAGGGAGGCTGAGACTGGGGGGAGGCTGGAGGGAGGCTGAGACTTAGGGGAGGCTGGAGGGAGGCAGAGGCTGAGACTGAGGGAGGCTGGGAGGAGGCAGAGGCTGGGACTGGAGGGAGGCTGAGACTGGGGGGAGGCTGGAGGGAGGCTGGGACTGGGGGGAGGCTGGAGGGAGGTTGAGACTGGGGGGAGGCTGGAGGGAGGCTGAGACTGGGGGGAGACTGAGACTGGGGGGAGGCTGGAGGGAGGCTGAGACTGGGGGGAGGCTGGAGGGAGGCAGAGGCTGGGACTGGGGGGAGGCTGGAGGGAGGCTGAGACTGGGGGGAGGCTGGAGGGAGGCTGAGACTGGGGGGAGGCTGGAGGGAGGCTGAGACTGGGGGGAGGCTGGAGGGAGGCAGAGGCTGAGGCTGGAGGGAGGCAGAGGCTGGGACTGGGGGGAGGCTGGAGGGAGGCTGAGACTGGGGGGAGGCTGGAGGGAGGCTGAGACTGGGGTGAGGCTGGAGGGAGGCTGAGACTGGGGTGAGGCTGGAGGGAGGCTGAGACTGGGGGGAGGCTGGAGGGAGGCTGAGACTGGGGTGAGGCTGGAGGGAGGCTGAGACTGGGGGGAGGCTGGAGGGAGGCTGAGACTGAGACTGGGGGGAGGCAGAGGCTGAGACTGGGGGAGGCTGGAGGGAGGCAGAGGCTGAGACTGGGGGGAGGCTGGAGGGAAGCTGAGACTGGAGGGAGGCTGAGGCGGAGACTGGGGGGAGGCTGGAGGGAGGCTGAGACTGGAGGGAGGCTGAGGCGGAGACTGGGGGAGGCTGGAGGGAGGCTGAGGGGGAGACTAAGTGGAGGCTGAGGCGGAGACTGGGGCAGGCTGAGGCTGGGGGGAGGCTGAGGCGGAGACTGGGGCAGGCTGAGGCTGGGGGGAGGCTGAGGCGGAGACTGGGGCAGGCTGAGGCTGGGGGGAGGCAAAGGCTGAGACTGGGGGAGAGAGGCTGATGCTGAGGGAAGATAGAGGCTGATGCTGGGGGAGAGAGGCTGATGCTGGGGGGGAGTGGGAGAGAGGGGCTAATGCTAGAGACAGAGGACAAGGGATGAGGGATAGTGCAATGACAAAATCGATTGGGTGGGGGAGTGTAAGGACTCAGAATAAGAGGGGGGCAGCATTGGGAGCTCATTATGGAGAAGGGGCGGCATGTGTGGGATCAGTTTGGAGTGGAGCAATGTAGGGGAGTCAATATCAAGAGTGGGGTAGTGTGTGTGGGGGGGGTCTCAGCATAAGCGTTAGTGTGGTGGTCTTAGCATGAGTGGGGCAACATGAAGGTCTCATTATGGAAAAGAGGAAGGCAGCATTAGGAGCTCATGGAGAGGGGCAGCATGCATGGGACATTGTGAGAAGGGGGCAGCATGCATAGGAGGGGGCAGCATGCATGGGACACTGTGAGGAGGGGGCAGCATGCATGGGACACTGTGAGGAGGGGGCAGCATGCATGGGACACTGTGAGGAGGGGGCAGCATGCATGGGACACTGTGAGGAGGGGACAGCATGCATGGGACACTGTGAGGAGGGGACAGCATGCATGGGACACTGTGAGGAGGGAGCAGCATGCATGGGACACTGTGAGGAGGGGACAGCATGCATGGGACACTGTGAGGAGGGGACAGCATGCATGGGACACTGTGAAGAGGGGACAGCATGCATGGGACACTGTGAAGAGGGGACAGCATGCATGGGACACTGTGAGGAGGGGACAGCATGCATGGGACACTGTGAGGAGGGAGCAGCATGCATGGGACATTGTGAGGAGGGGGCAGCATGCATGGGACATTGTGAGGAAGGGGCAGCATGCATAGGACACTGTGAGGAGGGGGCAGCATGCATGGGACACTGTGAGGAGGGGGCAGCATGCATGGGACACTGTGAGGAGGGGGAAGCATGCATGGGACATTGTGAGGAGGGGGCAGCATGCATGGGACATTGTGAGGAGGGAGCAGCATGCATGGGACATTGTGAGGAGGGGGCAGCATGCATGGGACATTGTGAAGAGGGGGCAGTATGCATGGGACATTGCCCTCACATCATGCTGCTCCCTCCTCACAATGTGCAGATCATATTTCATAATTGAGCAAGGTGTGGTGGGTATATTTTATAAGGGAGGGCAGTGTGGTGTTTATTAGGGGCAGTGTGACAGTCACAGTATATAAGTGGGGACGGTGGGAATATTTTTTTTATACTCATGCTATGTTTTGATGTGCCCGTGGTGATCCCCATTAGGGGGGGGGTTAGTGCCCTTCGTTTCTTGATACTTTTTAAAGTGTGCTACAGAGTAGATCTGCCTTGAACAGATGTCGTGTGCGAAAACTCACTTTTACTTTGTCTCTAAGGGGCGCGACCACTCAAAGTGCCTAGGGCAGCATGAAGGCAAAATACAGCCCTGCCAGTATGGTGTGCGCCACCAGCATCTCCTGCGTGCTGTGTTTCCCCAGCATCTCATATGTGATGTATATGATTTACAAGACTTATCATAAACAGTTGAAAAGCAAGGAAAAAGGAAGTCAGAAGCAGCACTCCCAATCCCTCAGTGTAAAGGGCCCGTTACACGCTACAATATATCTAACGATATGTCTTCGGGGTCACGTCGTTAGTGACACACATCCGGCATCATTTGACAAATTGTAGCGTGTGACAGCTACGAGCGACTGTAAACAAGCAAAAATACTCACCTTATCGTTGCTTGTTGACCCGTCGCTCATTTTCAAAAAATTGATCGTCCTTCTGCGCGCCGGTTGTTCATTGTTCCCGAGGCAGCACACATCGCTCCATTTGACACCCCGGGAACGATTAACTGCAGCTTACCTGCGGCCGCCGGCAATGCGTAAAGAAGGAGGTGGGTGGGATGTTACGTCCCACTCATCTCGGCCCCTCCGCTTCTATTGGGCGGCCGCTGTGTGACGTCGCTGTGATGCCAAACGTCCCTCCCCCTTGAGGAAGAGGATGTTTGCCGCCCACAACGAGGTCGTTCGGAAGATAAGTACGAGTGACGGGGATTACCGACATTGTGCAACACGGGCAACAAATTGCCCATAACGCACAAACTATGGGGGCGGGTGCGATCGCACATGCGAACGCACGATAAATCGACGCGTGTAACTGCCCTTTAGTCTGAGAGCCAGAAAGCAGCCTGAACGTGGCTGTCATATACTTGATCTGTTCATAGTGTGATGGTGTTTGTTCCTTGTATGTGGTATTATTCAGTAACTGTGGTAGTAATATGTGGTCTGGTTATGGTGTAGCTGTATTCATCCCTTGCATGTGTTATCACCATACAGCGATGAATAATATGATGTGGTCTCTTCATGGTATGAAAATATTTATACACAGAAGAAAAAGACCAGTTCAGTTCACCATAGCAGGTCAAGACATCTCTGAGGGCGCGGTGCACGGAAAATATCAGGCCGGTTCCTGAGCAGAAGCAATCCAGAGTATAAGACAACCAGCATCTGCAGATAATTTATAAAAACCTTTGCTTTATTCTTCTATAGGTTAAAACATAGACACTGTCTGGGCGGTGTCTATGTTTTAACCTATGGAAGAATAAAACAAAGGTTTTTCTGCAGATGCTGGCTTTCTTTTACTCTGTGACGGTATTTATCCCTTGTATATGGTATTATTCAGTCAGTGTGGTGGTAATGTGTGGCAGTATTTATTCCTTGTATGTGGTATTACTGGTCTCGGTAAAGAGGATTGTGTTGTATATACAGTTCACTTGTTCTCTCTGATGTCAATAAAGGGATTTTTTTTTCTTTTCCAATAGAGATTAATTACTTGGACGTTTAACCCCTTCCTGTCCTGTTTCTATTAGTAGACAGCAGCAAATAAATACTTACCAAGGTTCTTTAGTGGGAAAAAAAGTAATCGCCAATCTTAAGGCGACATTGATACGTTCAGTATTTTACCTCAGTATTTGTAAGTCAAAACCAGGAGTGGGTGAAAATGCAGAATTGGTGGCGTGTTTCTATTCTACTTTTCCTCTTGATCCACTCCTGGTTTTAGCTACAAATAAGTGATGTAAAATACTGAAAGGTGTGATCGTGGCCTAAGGATAAGTGATAAGTTATTGATTGGTAGGGCCCGACTGTTGGGACCCACACTGATTAGCAGAATGCAGAGGCAGAGCTGTGTGGAGGTGGAGCCTGGGCAGAGTCTCAAGGGGGCCCAAACACTTTGCCAGTATGGGGCCCTGAAATTCCTGGTGGCGATCCTGTATGTAGCAATGGGATTACATTATCCTAGGTGCATTACTTTACATTTATCAACATTAAATCTCATTTGCCAAGTGTTTGCCCATTCAGACATCTTATCCAGATCGTTTTGTAATATTGTACTGTGAATGTCAATTTTAAATATCCTACATAGTTTGGTGTTGTTAGCAAAGACTGATACTTTACTCTCAATCCCATCCACAAGGTCACTAATAAAGAGATTATAAAGAATCGATTTTATTACAGATCCCTTAAGGCCCCATTCACACGTCAGTGAAAAACAGTGACATTTTTCACTGGCGTGTAAAACACGCACATGTCCCTGCGTGTGCCGTGAATCACGGCACACGTGGGTTGTCTAAGTGCAATCCGGGCTCCGTTCTCCGTGGCCCGTGATTGCACTTAGAAATCAACTCACCTCTGCCCGCTCCCGCTCTCCATGGTGCTGAATCCTCCCGCGGTGCAGCATCCGGCCGGCGGTGACCCCTGCAGCAGCTGCTTCCAGGTCGGCTGTGTCGCGCATAATGAATATGCGCGACAGTAATCAGCCGGCTTAGAAGCAGCAAGCTGCACGGGCTGCAGAGGACATCGCTGGACGCCGGGTGAGTTAAAATGTTTATTATTTTAAATGCACGTTTTTTTCTGGCACGTGTTTCACGGACCACACCACTGCGTGGTCCGTGCAACATCAGTGATGCTAGAAAAAAATGGACATGTCTCCGTGCAGCAATCAGGCACACGCGGGTACGCTGCACGGAGACACGTACAGTGACAAATCACTGACATGTGATCAGACCCATTCATTATAATGGGTCTGCGTATGTCAGTGATTCTGGTACGTTTAAAAAAAAGCACAAACGTACCAGAATCACTGACGTGTGAAAGGGGCCTTAGTTTGATTCCTATGTTTTGTGTTTTGTTTTTCTTAATGCTGTTCAAAGTGTGGGAAGTCATAAGATGGCATTTTTCTTCAGATCAGCAAGATTAGAGTGTATGTGTATATAATATATATATATATATATATATATATATATAATGTGTATGTATGTTACACGTTATAATTTGTCTTGAAGCTATTATTCCATAAAAACAGTATTATAGAAAAAAGAAAAAAAAAGTTTTTGCATTGCTCTATTCTAAGAACTATAACTTTTTATTTTTCCACTGATGGAGCTGTATGGCAGCCTGTTTTTTGCTGAACTAGATGACTTTTTCAGCCATACCATTTTTATTTATCGTATTTTTCGGACTATAAGACGCACCGGACCATAAGACGCACCCTGGTTTTAGAGGAGGAAAATAGGAAAATGAAATTTTAAGCTAAAAATGTGGTCATGACATACTTATGGGTTGAGGATCTGCTGCTGACACTGTTTTGTGGGTAATGTCCCCAAATTCTCTACTTAGGTAACCCATCCTGGTAATCATCCTCCTGCCTTGTATATACAGTCATATGAAAAAGTTTGGGCACCCCTATTAATGTTTAACCTTTTTTCTTTCTAACAATTTGGGTTTTTGCAACAGTTATTTCAGTTTCATATATCTAATAACTGATGGACTGAGTAATATTTCAGGATTTAAATTAGGTTTATTGTAATAACAGAAAATGTGCAATCCGCATTTAAACAAAATTTGACCGGTGCAAACGTATGGACACCTCAAAATAAAAGTGACATTAATATTTTGCAGATCGTCCTTTTCCAAAAATAACAGCTTCTAGTCGCTTCCTGTAGCTTTTAAGGAGTTCCTGGATCCTGGATGAAGGTATATTTGACCATTCCTGTTTACAAAACAATTCCAGTTCAGTTAAGTTTGATGGACACCGAGCATGAACAGCACACTTCAAATCATCCCACAGATTTTCAATGATATTCAGGCCTGGGGACTGAAATGGCCATTCCAGAACATTGTAATTGTTCCTCTGCATGAATGCCTGAGTAGATTTGGAGCAGTGTTTTGGATCATTGTCTTGCTGAAATATCCATCCCCTGCGTAACTTCAACTTCGTCACTGATTCTTGCACATTATTGTCAAGAATCTGCTGATACTGAGTTGAATCCATGCGATCCTCAACTTTAACAAGATTCCCGGTGCCAGCATTGGCCACACAGCCCCAAAGCATGATGGAACCTCCACCAAATTTTACTGTGGGTAGCAAGTGCTTTTCTTGGAATGCTGTGGGGTTTTTTTGCCTCCATGCATAACACCTTTTTGTATGACCAAACAACTCAATCTTTGTTTCATCAGTCCACAGGACCTTCTTCAAAAATGTAACTGGCTTGTCCAAATGTGCTTTTGCATACCTCAGGCGACTGTTTGTGGCGTGCTTTCAGAAATGGCTTCTTTCACATCACTCTAACATACAGCTTCTCCTTGTGCAGCGTGCGCTGTATTGTTGACCGATGCACATTGACACCATCTGCAGCAAGATGATGCTGCAGGTCTTTGGAGGTGGTCTGTGTATTGTCCTTGACTGTTCTCACCATTCTTCTCTGCCTTTCTGATATTTTTCTTGGCCTGTCACTTCTGGGCTTAACAAGAACTGTACCTGTGTTCTTCCATTTCCTTACTATGTTCCTCACAGTGGAAACTGACAGTTTAAATCTCTGAGACAACTTTTTGTATCCTTCCCCTGAACAACTATGTTGAATACTCTTTGTTTTCAGATTATTTGAGAGTTGTTTTGAGGAGCCCATGATGCCACTCTTCATAGGAGATTCAAATAGGAGAACAACTTGCAAGTGGCCACCTTAAATACCCTTTCTCATGATTGGATACACCTGCCTATGAAGTTCAAAGCTCAATGAGGTTACAAAACCAATTTAGTGCTTTAGTAAGTCAGTAAAAAGTAGTTAGGAGGGTGCAAATCAAGAAATTGATAAGGGTGCCCATATTTTTGCACCAGTCAAATTGTGTTTAAATGCGGATTGCACATTTTCTGTTAGTACAATAAACCTCATTTCAATCTAGAAATATTACTCAGTCCATCAGTTATTAGATATATGAAACTGAAATAGCTGTTGCAAAAACCCAAATTGTTAGAAAAAATGTTAACATTAATAGGGGTGCCCAAACTTTTTCATATGACTGTACAGTATACCGTATGTCCCTCATCCTGGTATAGCCCCCATCCTGCTATATACTGCCATCCTGGTATGTGCTCCCATCGTGCTATATACCCAATCCTAGCGTATGGCCACATCCTGCTATATACCCCATTCTAATGTATGGCCACATCCTGCTATATATCCCATCCTGCTCATAATATACCCCCATCCTGCTATATACCTCATCCTGGCATATGGCCGCATCCTGCTATATAACCCCTCTTGGCATATATCCGCATCATGCTATATACCCCCTCCTGGCATATGTCCGCATCATGCTGTATACCCCATCCTGGCATATGGCCGCATCATGTTATATACCCTATCCTGGCATATGGCCGCATCATGCTATATACACCATCCTGGCATATGGCCACATCCTGCTACATACCCCATCCTGGCATATGGCCGCATCCTTCTATATACCCCATCCTGGTGTATACCCCATCCTGGTGTATGGCCGCATCCTGCTATATACTCCCATCCTGGTGTATGGCCGCATCCTGTAGCACACAAAAAAATAAACATTCATACTCACCTTTCCTTGCTCCACGCAGCATCGCTCCTCCTCCCATCTGTGCCAGCAGCAGCGCCGCTGACCTGTGTGGAGCCGGCCATGATCCCTGCACCATCGCTCGCCCTCCTGTCTGTGCTGGCCGCAGCTGTGTGTGGACACGTGCACACAGGGATGACGTCATGGCTGTACGCTTTGCTAGTCTCCACACACAGCCGCGGCCGGCAGACAAGAGGACGAGCGATGCTGCAGAGATTGTGGCCGGTGAGTATACTGATTCACTGCACCCCGTGCTGATAATGATGTGTGGGGGGCAGTGAATACAGCCACACACGATCACTCCAGGCTGTAGTTGCCAGGGGTGATCATGCGGGCCGACTGTTTAGTATGCGTGCATCCCCCGCCCATCATCCCACCCACCTGTCAGCGCCGCCTTCAGCGCTGAAAGATGATGGGCGGGATGATGGGCGCGCATATGAAATCAGCGGGCCCACGTGGTCACGGTAGGCACTGATACAGCCTGCTTGTGCCGCCGATGACCCGCTCCACCGCAGCACCCTAATTCCCCGCAGCCATATTCACACTATAAGACACACACCCCACTTTCCCCCAACATTTGGGGGAAAAAAGTGCTTCTTATAGTCCGAAAAATACGGTATACTACGTTTTTCATCGTGTTTTATTTCATTTTATTGTCAGCTGTATGATGAAAAGACAATTTTTGCAAAAATTTTTTTTTATGTCTTCACTGAAGGGGTTAACTAATGTTATTTTTATAGATTGGGTTGTTCCAGACATGGCAATATCAAATGTGAATCTTTTTTTTTTTTTTTTTTTATTTTACATAAATATATTTATTACATTTTTTCAATTTCGGATTTAGTTTTATGTTTTTAATGTATAATATTTTTTACATAGTCCCTATAAGGAACACTAACTTTTATTACCCTGATCACTGATATAATGTATTGCTATACATTATATCTGTCAGTACTGCATTGACACAAGCATCTGGGATCATGCTCCTGGCAGGTTTTGAGACTTTCTGTAGCTCGGTGACTCAGGTCAATATCAATGATGGCATTTAGAGGTAAAATAGCCAGGTACGGTGAAGGGACTATCCCTGGCTGTGAAAGCTGGGGCTCAGCTGTCATGAGTGCCAAGCTCCCGACTGTGATCGTGCGTGCAAACCCACTGTGCACTCACGATTACCAGAACTTACTGGTACATCCACAGTTGGGAAGTTCCTGACACTATTTTTTATTCCAATATTTGGGAGGTGGAATGAAACAGATGGCTAAACCTCATGATCTACTGGCTCATGACTTAAGGTCTACTGTTAGATCGTCAACTGTTTTGTTTTACTGAATTGAGATTTCAATCATCATTTTATGTACAAATGTTGGAAAATTATTATTTATACAGATATTCACTCAAAAATAATTTGGTTTGATTCTTGGCAGATGACTGCACCAGGAGATCAGAAGGACAACTGACATCTTCAATTTTTATGTCAGAAGACATTGATATCGCAGAGTACACAATTGAAGGGAATGACATTACTCCAGCTATCCCATCATCCCTTCACAGCAAAGATCTATCATCTGATCCTAAAAAACAGGTCCTATCTACTGATTCTTCACACACTATGAGGAAAAATCTAACTGATCTTCCAGCAAAGAAGCCATTTTCAAGTTCTGAATATGGAGAAAGCTTTTCACTTAGAGAGTCTCAAAAAATTCTCACAGAAGAGGAAGTACTTTGTTGTTCAGAACATGTAAAATATTTTCATGACAAACCAAATCTTGTTAAACAAGAAAAGCCATATTCATGTTTAGAATGTGGGAAATGTTTTGCACAGAAATCACATCTCATTGTACACAAGAGAATTCACACAGGGGAGAAGCCATATTCATGTTCAGAATGTGGGAATTCTTTTGCACAGAAATCACATCTTGTTATACACCAGAAAATTCACACAGGGGAAAAGCCATATTCATGTTCAGAATGTGGGAAATGTTTTGCATATAAATCAGGTCTTGTTATACACAAGAGAATTCACACAGGGGAGAAGCCATACTCATGTTCAGAATGTGGGAAATGTTTTGCATATAAATCACAACTTGTTAAACACAAAACAATTCACACAAGGGAGAAGCCATACGCATGAGAAGAATGAGGGAAATGTTTTGTACGTGAATCAGATCTTTTTAGACACCAGAAAATTCACACAGGGGAGAAGCCATATATATGTGCAGAATGTGGGAAATGTTTTGCACGTAAATCAGATCTTTTTAGACACTGGAGAACTCACACAGGGGAGAAGCCATTTTCATGTGCAGAGTATTGGAAATATTTTCCATGTGAATCAGATCTAGTAAAACATCAGGAAATTCACTAAGGGGAGAATGTGGGACATGTTCAGAATGTGAAAGGTGTTTTACAGTCAAATTAGACCTTTTTAGACGTTAAAAAGACACAGAATATTCATAAAACAATGACCATGTTCAAACTGTAAATTACATTTTAAATATACAATCATTACTTTCTTGATAGGAATATCTGCTGTGATCCAATTCATAAATGATTTTCTGAGTGGAGTATACTCCAATACAACATAATCATAACATATGATAGTTATTTCCAATTTAATCCTACCTTTAAGACACTCAGGGTCACACATGTTATCCACATTTGACAATCTATTTGGTGTCAAATAAGTTCTATGTTTAATGAACTTTTGTAAAATTCTAAATCTGTTCAAGTACATTAGACTATTCTGATTCATTTATGGGTCCTAATACATTTTCTCATTAAATTAATCCTGCAACAGAGCTCAACTCTTCCGGTGCCCTCATTATGGGATTAGACAGCCAAGATAATGTGTAACTAATGCAATTACTCACTAAACCTATAACCATTTGCTTTTTTTTGTTGTCTACACATATTAAAGTTCCTGGGCAGAAGCAAGCGTATACAGACATTACAGCATGGGATTACAGCTAATTCCTTCTGTGAGGTAAAATATTATTAAAAACCCGACAATTAAATGTTTTACCTCCCAGAAAGAATCAGCTGTGAACCCAACCTGTCCTGTCTGTATACTCTATTTTGTGTCCTCTCCCACCTTGGAGCCGTGGTATGATCAGACCATGTCCCTGCTCAGTCCTACACATCCAATACACAGAAGATATATAAGATTATCTCAACACAGGATTTTGTTTTAACATGTCTAATTGTGCAAATTATTATTCTTCAAATCTGTTGATTAAAATGTAGTTTGTTTGTGGGACAGCCTTTTTAAAAGGGTTCTTTACTACTAGGACAACCCTTTCTGATTCCATGTATTTCCCCCCACATAAAATAATAAAGCCTTTACTCACCTCCCATACTGGTGCTGGGTGTCCAGGATCGCAGTGACAGGGCTCACATGGGGGGTGATGTCATGTGAGTCCCGCGTCCAATCAGCGCTGCCTTCGTGCTTGACTAGTTATTCAACAGAAAGTGAGTGCTGCTGCTGTGCTCACTTCCTGTTGATTCATTTGGTTTGAAGGTTGGGAGAAGAAAGCCAGAGCCGATTGGACGCTGGGCTCATGTGACATCACAACTCCACATGATCCCTGCTATTGCCATCCTTTACACTGGAAGGGCGGTGGTATAGGAGGTGAGTATAGTCTTTATTATTGTAGTTAGGTGAAACGTGTGGAATAAGAAGGGGTTGTCCTAGTAGTAGACCACCCCTTTAAGGCCTGCTATAGCAATTGTAGCTAGGAAATAGACAAATTTGGGAAGAGTCAATCCTCCTCCTATTGGAGATTAAGCAGCTTCAGCTTTTTTGCTTCTCCAAACAAGGTTTATAAAAACTTTGTAATTTTTAAATAGATTTTGGTATTCAAATTGGGCTATTGGAGAACACATACAAATTGGTGGGAAAATATTTTAAATCAAATAATTTTATTACAAGTTTTAAAGATAAATTATAATAACATTTCTCCAAACCTCTCCTTTCCCCTTACCTGGAACACAGGGGTTCAATATCTATACTGAGGACCCCTGTATAGAAATATTAGGGCTACAAGAACATCACATATTTTATACAGAAGAATAACGCTATCTCTATAGATCTTTATGCAGTGACTTATAGATCAGACAAGCTCCTCATATGTAGGAAGTTTCTATTTTACTGAAATGCTCTTTATATGAATAAGATCAGTGAGTGTCATTATACCGAGTAGAGAAGCTCCAGGGACAAGGACCCCATCTCGTACTGACACGCTGGAAACCCGAAGTCTCCAGCCACAGAACCCAGGTTTTTTTTTTAGATTTGCCTCTAGTGTTTCTTCTAGTATAAATCACTTTCTCATACAGTTCTGTAGTAATGAGTTTGTTAATCAATGTAGGAGGGTTCATCTGAATCCATCTAAATGTTACCAATTTATGTGCAAGAAATAATAAATGTCCTACCTCAATTTTACAACCTGTGTCCAGTGTCATTTCTTTTACAAACCCCAACAAGCAAACCTTATTTACAATTGTAGGTAGGGCCACTCAACACGGTCAACAGATTGTGCAGCGTCCATTGAGAATACGGCCCTAATCCATAGTTTTCCGATGGGATCTGAAGGTTTAGGAGATGAGTAATATTTATAGAGGCAGATTTTTCGGACATAAATACGGTTTTATACTGATTTATGATAGTGGATAATACTATATTCAACCTATTGGCCAGTAATTTTTACATTATCTAGACATCAGCTGTCAAAAGATGGACAGGCCAGTATGAACCTGTTAAGGCGACATATTTAAAAAAAAAAATAAAAAATAAAAAATAAATTAAAAAATTAATCCCTTTTCACCTCTTGAAGGCTGACATAATTGGCTTTTTTTTCTAGGTTGAATATGAACTTTTCTGTATCTTTTGAAATCCAACATTCATAAAGGATCTTAAGCTTTGGCTCTTTACCTCCCCAAACAAGATCCTTTTACTTCCTTCAATTTTACAATTCTGACCAGAGGACAAGAGTCACTTTATCCAGTAATAACTCTGGAAAGCTTCAATGCATCCCAAAGATTCTGAGATTATTTTTTTGTGACTAGTGATGAATGAGCTCTACCATGCTCGGGTGCTCTGGACTCATAATGAGCAGTTGGATGCTTGGATGGGCGAGACTCGAGCACCTGAGTGTAATGGAATTCAATGGGGAACTCGAGCATTTTTCCTGAAGAGTCCCTGGAAACATTCTCTATTTCCCCGTTGACGTCCATTATACTCGAGTCACGCCCATCCGAGCATCCAACTACTTGTTATGAGTACTTTGCATGACAGTGCTAATTTCACTTTTCGTGACATATTGTACTTCATGATAGTGGAAAATTTAGGACAATATATTTTTTGCATTTATTTGTGAAAATACGGAAATTTGGCAAAAGTTTTGTAATTTTTGAAATTTTAAGCCGTTAAACCAGAGCGTTATGTCAAACAAAACAGTTAATAAATTACATTTCCCAGATGTCTACTTTTATATTACTACCATTTTTGAAAACATACTATTTTCTTTGTTAGGAAGTTAGAAGGATTAAAAATTTATCAGCAATTTCTAATTTTTCACAAAAAATTCACAAAACCATTTTTTTAGGGACCACAGCACATTTGAAGTGACTTTAAGGGGCCTAAGTGACAGAAAATACCCAAAAGTGACAATTCTAAAACCGGCACCCCTCAAACTGCTGAACACCACATCCAAGAAATTTATTAACTCTTCATATGCTTCATGGGACCTAAAGCGATGTGAAAGGTAAAAATGAAAATGTTACTTTCTCATAAAAATGTTACTTTGGACCCACATTTTGCATTTTCACAAGGATAATAGGATAAATTGCACAACAAATTGTATGGTACATTTTCTCCTGAGTGCAGGGATGTTCCATATGTGGTGAAAAAAACACTGCAGAGCTCGAAAGGGAAGGTGCCCCATTTTGACCGGAATAGATTGCGGACGCCATGTCACAGTTGAAGATCCCCTGAAATGCCAAAACAGCAGAAATCCCCCACAAGTGAATTCATTCTTGAAACAGCACCTCATAAGGAATTCATCTTGGTGTGTAGTGAGCTATTTTAACCCTCAGGTGATTCACAAAATTGTATAACATTTGGCTGTGGAAATAAAAAAAAAATTACCATTTTTTCCACTAAAATGTTGCTTTGGCCACAAAGCTCTAATTTTCAAAAACAGTAATAGGAGAAATTGTGTAACAAATTGTGTTGTCCATTTATTCCTAAGTTCTCAGATACTCCATAAGTGGTTGAAAACTATTTTTGAGGCACAGTGTAACTATCAGAAAGGAAGGAGTGCCAAAATGGAGTTCAGATTTAGTTGGAAAGGTTTGGGAGTGCCATGTCAAATTGGCAGACCCCCCACAAGTGACCCCATTTTACAAAGCACACCACTCAATGAATTCTTCTTTGAGTGCAGGGAGCATATTCACATCACAGATATCCCACATAATTTTATACAATTGGGCGATGAACAAAGAATAATTACATTTTTTTTTCACTAAAATGCTGTTTTAGCAACATGGTTATTATTTTTATAAGGGCCAATAAAAAAATGTTGTGTAATTTTTTCTGAGTGTTCCAATACCCTTCATGTAATCAGGAACTTCTTTTGAGGCACAGTGCAAAGATGTAGAGGGAAGGAGCACCATATTGGACTCTAGAATTTGATGGAAT
Organism: Anomaloglossus baeobatrachus; assembly: GCF_048569485.1. Lineage (NCBI taxonomy): Eukaryota > Metazoa > Chordata > Amphibia > Anura > Aromobatidae > Anomaloglossus > Anomaloglossus baeobatrachus. The sequence goes on along the minus strand of NC_134357.1, from coordinate 540,842,644 downwards.
GGTTTGTGGGTGCAATATCTATTTGGCCAAGCCACTGAGGTAGCAGAAACCCACCCCCCTCACACACAAGTGACCCAATTTTTAAAAAGGCACCTTTTAATGAATTCATCTAGGGGAGCAGTGAGTATAATGACACCAGAAGTGTCAAAATTTTGTTTTCACTATTGGGTGGTGAAGAAAAAAAAATGAATTTTTTTTTTTTACCACTAAAATGTTGTGTTACACAATTTCTCCTGAACGTGGTACTACACCACCGTGACTGTACAGTACTGTTTAGCCGCACCGCAAGGCTTGGGAGGGAAGGAGCGCCATTTGACTTTTGGAGTATAGATTTTCCTAGAATAGTTTGCAAACTTCATTTGAAGAGCTCTTAAGTGCCAAGAAAGCAGAAACCCCTTCAACTGTCCACATTTTGGAAATTACAGCACTCTGGGAATTCATCTACTGGTGTAGTGACTATTTAGTCTCTGGAAAACACCCATGGAGTCAAACGCAATGAATGTTGCAAAATTAAAAATTGCAAATAAGTCTCTGCTGTGCCCAGTACATTGTAGTGTCCGCGCATTGTGTCCAGCTCATGCTTCTGAAGACACACACCCTGTAAATTAAGCAGGCTCTCCTCACTTCAACCATGCTAAACATGTGGATGATAACTGTGGTTTAAGGACATTGTTGGCTAAGGAGGGAGGGGGGTTTGGGATTGCAGATTTTGCTGGATATCTTTTGGAAATAGTTTGAGTCAATGAGCAGACATGTGCACCTTATAGGTGCGGGTGGATGAGAGATCCACCCGCGACTGTTAACCCCTTAGTTTTTGCTATCAAACTGACAACGTGATCTAATGCTCTCTGGGTGGATTGTGCTGATCACCAGTTCCATTGGCAGCCCCGTGTCGCGATCACGAGGAGCCAATGCGTTCGCATGGCAAAATGGCGTCAGATGATGACCCCTGTCACTGCCATGACTTGTTTCCTGTGAATGCAGGCAGAGCACTGGCACTTATAGAAGAGCAACATTTCTCCTCATCAGAGCGATGCTGAAGCATCGCTCTGACCAGGAGAAGCTATCGGACAGTATAATCAGTCATCTAGGGAGACTAGGACAATCCGTAAAACAAAATGTAAAAAAAAAAAATTTCAACTTAAACATCAAAAAAAACCCTAAAAAGTTCAAATCACCCCCCTTTTGCTTCATTGAGAATAAAACAATAAAAAACCCACATATTTCATATCGCCACATTCAATAGTGCCCGATCTTATCAAAATATAAAATCAATTATTCTGATGGGTAAACTGCGTAGTGAGACATTCCAGATGTCAAAATTACGGCATTTTGGTCGCCCCAACATTGCATTAAAATGTAATAACAGACGATAAAAACATTGCATCTGTGCAAAATTTTTGTAATTAAAAATGCCAGCTCATGACACAAAAAATAAGTCTTCACTGAGCCCAAGAACCCGAAAAATGAGAATATTACGGGTCTCAAAAAATGGCAATAAAAGCGCAGGTTTTTTTGTTTTTTTTTTTAAATATAATATATATATATATATATATATATATATATAGTGTATATACACAAACTTCAGTTTTTTTTTGTCACTACTTAGATAAAAATAAAACTGGATGTGTTTGGTATCTACAAATGTGTACCGACCTGGGGAATTAGAATGGCAGGTCTGTCTTACCATATAGAGAATATGGTAAACAAAGAAAACAAAAAACAATTGTGCAATTGCTCTTTTTTGCAATTTCACTGCACTTGGATTTTTTTTCCCCATTTTCCAGTACACTATTTGGTAAAATATAATGGTATCTTTCAAAAGTAGAACTCGTTCCACAAAAAAACAACTCCTCTATGGCAATAGTACCGGAAAAATAAAAAAGTTATAGCTCTTGGAAGAATATTGAGGAAAATACCCCCTGAGAAACAGAAAATCACTGGGGATGGGGGTGAAGGGGTGAGGGCACACTTCACATTACACTCAGTATTTTGCCTATGAGAGAAGGTTTTGACTCCTTATGAAGCAGAAGGTTTGGGCCTCTCGGGGCGGCTGGAGTACAGATCACTCCACTTCCTATAGGAGGTAATATTATTATGCACAGTCCAGGTAATGGTACACTGAAGGAGAGACCTTCAAGGGTTGGCTCCCCATGAAGACACACTAGTAGAATTGGGTTACTCACAGTTTTAGGCGCTACCATTTCCTATTGTACAGGGATAGGGCAGACGCAAGCGATCGTACCTGCCCCCATCAGTTGTGTGACACGGGCAAATCGCTGCCCATCGCGCACAACCTCGCTTACCCCCGTCACACGGACTTACCTTCCCTGCAACGTCGCTCTGGCCGGCGAACCGCCTCCTTTCTAAGGGGGCGGGTCGTGCGGCGTCACAGCGATGTCACACGGCAGCCGTCCAATAGAAGCGGAGGGGCAGAGATGAGCGGGACGTAACATCCCGCCCACCTCCTTCCTTCCGCATAGCCGGTGGAGGCAGGTAAGGAGATGTTCCTCACTCCTGCAGTGTCACACATAGCGATGTATGCTGCCGCAGGAACGACGAACAACATCGCTAATTAGAAGAAAATGATTTTTTGTTTTAGGATGACCTCTCCGCGGCAAACTATTTTGGCCGCTTTTGCGATCGTTTTAGGTCGCACATAAGTGTCACACACTGCGATATCGTTAATGACGCCGGATGTGCGTCACAAACAACGTGACCCCGATGATAATTCATTAACGATATCGTAGCATGTAAAGCCCGCTATAGTCCATGGTAGAGAAGTCACATAGCACTGGTTCCCACCTTAGGCGCTTAGGAAGACTAATGTGCAAGAGAGCGCGTGGTCAGCCTCATCTCTTCTGACTCTATGAAGTTTCACTATTTTCAGGAGGCAATTATATGGATAATGATATCCTTCAGCGTGAACTGGAGAGAGATCCTAGGAGTTGTAGCGCTTCCTCTACCAAGACTAGACATAACAAGACGGGGCAAGTTTTTACAGGAAGTGTCTCAGCACTGAGGTGGGAGACTCCTCTGAGCCATTTCTGTAGCAGCTTGTGCTGAGGAGAATGAATACCTGAGTTTTTACAGATACATCATCCACTAGATGGCAGCAGAGTACAAAAAAATGCACATTTATCAATCCTCAGTGTCTGCACATTACAACACATAATGCATTATATACTTCCTAAATCTCAGTGCACAATTATTTCCTTTTCCATCTAGAGATTATAAATATAATTGTTTTTGTATTAGGATGATACATTCTTCACATGTTCTTATATTGTGTGTCTAGTTTTGATACTCACCATGGGGTAGGACATGTCTTTTCCTTGGATAACAGCTTTCTTTATAAGTTGTTTTATATACTTCTCTGCAAGGACGTAACTACTGCGGTCGCAGAAGTCGCCATCACGACCAAGCCCGCTGGCTTAGGGGCCCGGACTGCAGATCAGCAGCCAGCTTCTCTCTATGAGAGAGGAGCTGTGCTATTCTGTGGCACACCACGCGGCTACTATATGAGTCAGGGGGGCCCGGTGTCAGCAGTGGTGGCACCGGGCCCCCCTCACCCATCATTGCACACACCAATGGTAATGCATGGTAAACCATTCTTCCCCTGGGCCTGCGCTCAACGTCACAGTGCAGCCGAAGGCGGTGACGTCACCACTGTGTGACTACAACCCCGGCTCAGACTGCAGAGTGCAAGGCAGGAGGACACTGACCGGAGCTGCAGGGGAACGAGGAGAGAGGTGAGGACGGAGCAGCGTGGGTACGAGGAGAGGTGAGGGCTTGTTTGTTTTTTTTTTAAATCAGTGAGTACATGTAGACAGCAGCCTATGGGGGCTGCATTGTACAGAAAGATCAATGGGGCAGCATTATATATGGAGGTCTATGGGGCTACATTACACATGGAGGTATTATGGGGCTGCATTATACATAGAGGTCTATGGGGCTGCATTATACATGCAGGACTATGGGGAGTGCATTACACATGGAGGACTATGGGGCTGCATTACACATGGAGGTCTATGGGGCTGCATTACACATGGAGGCCTATGGGACTGCACTACACATGGACGTCTATGGGGCTGCATAATGTAATATGACGGACACCTTATACTTGGACTATAGGGGAGCATTATACATGGAGGACTATGGGGCTGCATAATGCAATATGAATCTCTATGAGGCTGCATAATAATACATATAGGACTGTGGAGGCTGCACTATAATATATGGAGGACTATGGGGGCTACCTTATACATGGACTATGGGGGTGCATTATATATGGGGGACTATGTGGTGCAGTATAATATATGGAGATCTATGGGTTGAATTATAATACATGAAGGACTATGGGAGTTGCATTATAATAATTGGAGAGTTATAAGGGCTACTTTATACATGGAGGACTTTGGGAAATACATTATAATACATTGAGGATTATGGGGGTGCATTCTAATATAAGAAGGGTTATGTTGGACCCTTTATACTATATGGAAGGCTATGTGGGGGCCATTATTGTATTTGGAGAACTATATATGGGGGGGGGGGGGGCAAAGACACAAGCACGGCATGGTAATTTTTTTGTGCTGAGGGAAAAAAGGCTCCTTCCCTCAGCACCCAGCTTTCCCATGCTCTGATATGGGAAAACTGGGTGCTGAGGTAAGGATGTAAAGCAGAGCATAGGAAAGATGGGTGCCGAGGACAAGATGGAAATCAGAACATAGGAAAGCTGAGTGCTGATAGAGGGATTTCTGATCATGGGAAACCTTGGTGCTGAGGGAAAGCGCCAAGTGTCAGCATCATTATCCTGTACCCAGAGTGTCAGTGGAGGGAGGGGCCCCGGTCCAACCTTTGCACTGGGGCCCAAAGAACTCTAGTTATGCCACTGCTTCTCTGTATGAAGCTTGAGGAAGAATTATGTGGGGCAGCCAGAAAGTGCAGTGCTCACAGCCACTGAGTGAATAAATGTATTAGGGCTGCTTCTCACTTGCGAGTTTCTCGCAGTAGAGCAATGCGAGAAAAACTCGCATTGGAATCGGACACATGTTAGTCAATGATTCAGCTCTCATCTGCGATTTTTTTCTCAGTCCAAATCGGACCGAGAAAAAAATCGCAGCATGCTGCTTTTTTGCGAGTTTCTCGCACCATTTGTCCCAATGATTTCCTATGGAAGGGGATTAAAAGTAGCATCACACACGCGCACCACCGTTCACATTTGCGAGTGTGGCAGTAACTTCGCTCATTAGATGAATGTGACAGCACATTCCCATAGGTTAATTAAATGACACATGTGTAATAGCTTTTATCTAATTAAGATGTTGCATGAAACTAGCATCGCAATCGCAACACACACGCGAGCAAAAAGCATCGCACTTGCGTTGCACTCGCACCTAACGTGAACTAAAATCAGCCGAGTTTTTTTCAGCCCAGTCGGACCGATTTTACTCGCATAGATGTGTTTCCACCCTTAGTGGTCGAGTCGTACATGAGCTCCAGTCTAATGGGGAAACAAGTTCCTGATGCAGCCGATCAATCAGTGCAGGTTCCAGCAGCCAGGCCCACCAATCAATAAGCTATCACCAAGGCATTCTTCACACATCCGTGTCTCTGGTACATGTAATGACTGTTTTCACATGTTTTGTAGAAAGTAGACACAAATCAATGGGCTTAGTCACACATCTGTGTGCTCCACGCGGCGACATTTCCATTTTCTGTCGGCAGCACGGGTGTCACATGGACCGCACATTGATGTGATCCATGTGACATCTCTGTCGCTGTGTAATAGTCACAGGACAGGGAGGGGTTAGACTTCCAGGTATTTAATTTTTAATGGAAATAAAATAAATAATATTATCCTAATTAATATCAGAGAGAACAAAAGACCTCCATACACAACATAATCCACTATACCAAGACCAATAATCCCACATACAAAGGAGAACTACCATCACACAAGGACCAGACTACATATTACCACCACATAGTGAATTAAAAGTACCACATACAAGGGATAAATGCCACACTGGTACCAGATCACGTAATGACTGAATCATACAATACTGATCATGAATAAAAGAAACACTACTTATAACATTAATATTACCAATATTATACACAGGAGCTCTGTATATGACGTATAGCAGGGGTGGGCAGAATTTTTTTCCCCAGGGGCCACATATCAATTCTATCACTTAATTTTGAGCAGAATTTAGCATGTAAGCCCTCTTCTCATATTCCGTATGAGCCCAAACATAGCGCTCCTATATACAGTGTGAGCCCACACATAGCCCAGCTATATACAGGATGAGCACTCACATAGCCCAACTATAGACAGTATGAGCCCACACACAGCACTCCTAATATAAAGTATGAGCCCACACACAGCACCCTTATATACAGTATGATTCCCCTCTATACAGTATGAGGCCCAAAATAGTCCCCTATGGACACTATTAGCCCCCATATAGCCACAATATACAGCATGAGGTCCACAGATTCCCCTGTACACAGTATTAGTCCCCCACATAGAACTGTATATGACTCGCCCACCCCAGGGCTATGGGACACCCGGTGCCGGGCCGGACTAGTCAGGTGGTAGTCAGTGGTGGCTGGGCCCGGCTCCGTGGCCCTGGTGGGTGTCAGTAGAATATGTGGCTTGCTTGTTAATGGTTGTGTTCGTGACGCCACCTGTGGTATGCGGCTAATAAGCCGCCGCTGCTGTGTGAGGCCACCGGGATGATGTGATGGCAGCTATGGTGGTACTGCTCCCCACAGGTGGAGCGATGCCCGGGGCACAGTTGGTGCTTGTGAATGTCTATGCAGCGGAAATAACAGAGACCACTTCAAGGGTGCAGTTCAAGTTCTTTACTCACACTTCTTGTCACAGCTGCAGGGACCCTTGGACTGCTGGGACCACTGTCAGGGACCTCCGCCGTTTCTGGGTGATTCTGAGAGTAAAAGCCGGTGCCCTCCTCTTAGTGTCTCTTTCTTCTGCTGTCTCCCTTAGCCTTGCCTTTGTTAGGGTGGACCTGGCTTGGCCTCCACTACAGCCTCCAGGCTGGGGGGTCACCTGTCGGCTGATTACCCCTTTTCTGAAGGTCTGCTATGGGTTCTGGCCCTGGGAGTTTACAACGTTCCCTGGGCCTCGGTTTTTACTGTTTGGAGATTGTCTTTGCACTCCTCCAGTCTCTAGGGACCGTCCCCTGTCGCAGCTTAATCACTCCACCGATGACAATGTGGAACAGGCCACCGCAGCCTGCAACTACCCGTGGCGCCTCTAGGCCCTCGCTTCGGTACCTATCAAGGACTGCTCGTGGTACCTCCAGGACTACCCGCGGCCCTGCGACTCCTGCTGTTCCTACGTGGTGTCACCTGGACCTTTGGGTCCCAGGGTCTTCACCAGGAAGCGTCTCTTTCAGTTCCTCTGCTCCTGGCTGACTTGGAGCTTTCTTTCCTTCTTTCTTTCTTTTCTTTCTCTTCCTTGCCTGCCTCCAGCAGGCCTCCTCCTCCCTCCTTTCTCTCGTTCTTGTTCTCCAACTACATGCTGGCTCTTCACCCTTGCTCTCCCTGAGGTAGACTGACTTCACTAGACCTTCCTATCTGTCTCTGCTCTCTGATGGCTCCTCCCACCCCCCAGTTGCCAAGCTGTAACCTATAGGAGCAGGGATGGGTCTTACGGCCCCTCCCAGCATGCAGCATGGGAGGGTTGCCTGCCACTTTCCCTGGTCCCAGTATGTGCCTAACAATGGGTGTAGTGTGGATTTACCAGGGGACCGGAGTTCACTCTCTTCCTCTCCCAGAATGGGGCATCACACCGCTGATGGGGTGCAATGACCTGTGGCGACGGAAGCCTCAGGGGCGCCACACTCCCCCACAGCAAATCCCAGCACGTCCTTGGGCTGAAAAACGACAAAAACATGTGGAAGAACTGCAAAACATTTTTGGTATGCAAAACATAAAACAATAAAACATTTCTTCCCTTTATGGGAGGCACATATCAGTAATCGTTGCGAACTTCTTATAAAGAAACTATGTGTGCACTTTCAGTTCATTGCACAGTTTGGGCACTTCCCCCATAATTCTGGTAGGGGGCACAACGGGTGCAACTAATTACATTTTTGGCTACAACAAGTCCAGTAGCCCGGCAGTTCGTTTCTTTCAATCAAACAATAATGGGACAAAATCAACCAGCCATTAAGTCCAATGGCCTGGTTACATAGGACACATAAACAACATACCAGCCACTAAGTCCAGTGGCCTGGTATGACATGACACATACACTTCCACCGGGACCCACATTCCAGTTCAGTGGCCCGGTAACACATAACATGGGGGGTGACGTCTTCAAAAAGCATCAGGGGCAGTACAGCAGGAAAGGGTGTCATCTTCGAAAAGAATAAGGGGCAAAACACGAGGGACTTCTTCAAAAAGAATGAAGGGCTATGTACAGTTCAGCATCTCTTCATCTTCTTTACTCTCGAGGGCAGATATCAGGGACCCACTCCGGCATGGCTCCTGGCAGCAGGTACGCCGACGATATCATCGTCTGGGTCCCCTGGGCGCTGGTCCCTGACCTTCTGCGCTGTGCTGCAGCCTGGATTGGAGTGGGGCTGCTTGTAGGTGTTGTACGGCGTTGCTGCAGAGGGCTGCTTGTCTGCAGGGGGCTGTTGCTGTGGTCTCTGGGGCCCTGCTTTGGCCGGGCTCCCTGCATCACACACGCCATGGAGATCCTGGTCTGCGTCTCCTGAGTGACTGCCGCAGGACCTCTGCTCAGTTCTGTGGCCTGGGTCTGCCTTGAGGTGGTGCTGCTGCTTGGAGAGATGCTGCGCTCTTGTGCTGTGCGGCGCCACTCTGGCTCTTCTGGGGCCGCTTCTTCCCGCAGGATATGTACATGCAGCGCGTACCATCCACGGTCCCCCATCAGCCGGGTATACTCCATCACATCACCCGGCCTGGCATCGCGCCCTGGGTGGCCTCTGGGCAGGTGCTCCTCAATGTCTCTCCGGGCCACAAACACGTCTTTGCCCAGGCCAGGCTCCCGGATGAAGCCCCAGCCGCCTTTCGGCCGGAAATCAACTACGGTGCCCCGTCTTACTGGGCACTCTGTTCCCTTCAGGGCCTTCCTGACCTCTTCTTTGGAGGCCAGATTGGCGACTTCTCGGGCCCTTCGTTTCTCTTCCCGGAGTTCCCGCTCCCTCTGGTACTCGACCACCAGCCTCCGGAACGTCATCTCGTTGGCCAGGGGAGTTTCCTTGGGGAGCAGCGGCCGCTGCAGTCCCCTGGTTTCTATGGGCGCTGCGTCCCAATTCACTCCCGGGGATGCCATTCCCAGGAGGCTCACAGGGGGACTCGGCAGGGGGCCCACTAGTTGTTCAGGGTTCACCCCACCCCAGGCTCCGTCTGCGGGGGTCTCAGGCAGGCCTCCGGTGCCCCGCCGGGCGTCAGCGGGGCTGGCGGGGAAGGCCAGGGGGTCGGTGAAGAGGCTGGTTGGGGGCGCGTGGCGGGGCCATGGGTCCGGACGGATCGGGGGTTCATTTAGCTCACCCGGTTGCTGCTCCGCGGCATCCATCCACTGGCCCAGGCCTTCCGGTATCAGCGGTGTTTCTCTCTGCCGGTCCGCTTCCACCTCCACGCTGCTCAGCCTCCGGGCCAGGACTCGCATTTCCTCTCTCAGCAGGTCCAGCTCGGGATCCACTCTTCCGGTCCCTGGTGCACTTTGCTGCAGCTCCTCCGCCATGCTTCCGACCTGGGGAATGCTGCCTGGAACACTGCTCGAGTGCTCGACCACGCCACTCGGCTGCTCCCTTTTCCTTCTCGGAGGCGGGGCCGGAGGCTGCACTAGCAACTGGCGCCAGACTGGCGCCCAGCCCATCACGGCCGGCACCGCTCCGCTTAGTATCAGGTACATTTTCTTTATCTGCTGGTCGGGCGATTAGGCTCTCTCTGCCAGCCAGCTTATCTAGTCGCCACTTCTTCTTCTGTTTTCTATGGCGGGCACCGCTTCGCGCGCTTTTCTTGGACAAGGGGGCGGGGCTTCTCTTCGCGCCCTTTCTTCTTACACGCCCCCCTTCTTCCCGCTCTCAGCAGCGCTAATGGCGGCGGTTTCTCAGTAAAGTACACAGTCTGTCACACGGTTCTTCAGGCGCACAGTACCCGGTTAGACCGGGCACGAAATCCTGTTCGTGACGCCAAATTTGACTCGCCCACCCCAGGGCTATGGGACACCCGGTGCCGGGCCGGACTAGTCCGGTGGTAGTCAGTGGTGGCTGGGCCCGGCTCCGTGGCCCTGGTGGGTGTCAGTAGAATATGTGGCTTGCTTGTTAATGGTTGTGTTCGTGACGCCACCTGTGGTATGCGGCTAATAAGCCGCCGCTGCTGTGTGAGGCCACCGGGATGATGTGATGGCAGCTATGGTGGTACTGCTCCCCACAGGTAAAGCGATGCCCGGGGCACAGTTGGTGCTTGTGAATGTCTATGCAGCGGAAATAACAGAGACCACTTCAAGGGTGCAGTTCAAGTTCTTTACTCACACTTCTTGTCACAGCTGCAGGGACCCTTGGACTGCTGGGACCACTGTCAGGGACCTCCGCCGTTTCTGGGTGATTCTGAGAGTAAAAGCCGGTGCCCTCCTCTTAGTGTCTCTTTCTTCTGCTGTCTCCCTTAGCCTTGCCTTTGTTAGGGTGGACCTGGCTTGGCCTCCACTACAGCCTCCAGGCTGGGGGGTCACCTGTCGGCTGATTACCCCTTTTCTGAAGGTCTGCTATGGGTTCTGGCCCTGGGAGTTTACAACGTTCCCTGGGCCTCGGTTTTTACTGTTTGGAGATTGTCTTTGCACTCCTCCAGTCTCTAGGGACCGTCCCCTGTCGCAGCTTAATCACTCCACCGATGTCAATGTGGAACAGGCCACCGCAGCCTGCAACTACCCGTGGCGCCTCTAGGCCCTCGCTTCGGTACCTATCAAGGACTACTCGTGGTACCTCCAGGACTACCCGCGGCCCTGCGACTCCTGCTGTTCCTACGTGGTGTCACCTGGACCTCTGGGTCCCAGGGTCTTCACCAGGAAGCGTCTCTTTCAGTTCCTCTGCTCCTGGCTGACTTGGAGCTTTCTTTCCTTCTTTCTTTCTTTTCTTTCTCTTCCTTGCCTGCCTCCAGCAGGCCTCCTCCTCCCTCCTTTCTCTCGTTCTTGTTCTCCAACTACATGCTGGCTCTTCACCCTTGCTCTCCCTGAGGTAGACTGACTTCACTAGACCTTCCTATCTGTCTCTGCTCTCTGATGGCTCCTCCCACCCCCCAGTTGCCAAGCTGTAACCTATAGGAGCAGGGATGGGTCTTACGGCCCCTCCCAGCATGCAGCATGGGAGGGTTGCCTGCCACTTTCCCTGGTCCCAGTATGTGCCTAACAATGGGTGTAGTGTGGATTTACCAGGGGACCGGAGTTCACTCTCTTCCTCTCCCAGAATGGGGCATCACACCGCTGATGGGGTGCAATGACCTGTGGCGACGGAAGCCTCAGGGGCGCCACACTCCCCCACAGCAAATCCCAGCACGTCCTTGGGCTGAAAAACGACAAAAACATGTGGAAGAACTGCAAAACATTTTTGGTATGCAAAACATAAAACAATAAAACATTTCTTCCCTTTATGGGAGGCACATATCAGTAATCGTTGCGAACTTCTTATAAAGAAACTATGTGTGCACTTTCAGTTCATTGCACAGTTTGGGCACTTCCCCCATAATTCTGGTAGGGGGCACAACGGGTGCAACTAATTACATTTTTGGCTACAACAAGTCCAGTAGCCCGGCAGTTCGTTTCTTTCAATCAAACAATAATGGGACAAAATCAACCAGCCATTAAGTCCAATGGCCTGGTTACATAGGACACATAAACAACATACCAGCCACTAAGTCCAGTGGCCTGGTATGACATGACACATACACTTCCACCGGGGCCCACATTCCAGTTCAGTGGCCCGGTAACACATAACATGGGGGGTGACGTCTTCAAAAAGCATCAGGGGCAGTACAGCAGGAAAGGGTGTCATCTTCGAAAAGAATAAGGGGCAAAACACGAGGGACTTCTTCAAAAAGAATGAAGGGCTATGTACAGTTCAGCATCTCTTCATCTTCTTTACTCTCGAGGGCAGATATCAGGGACCCACTCCGGCATGGCTCCTGGCAGCAGGTACGCCGACGATATCATCGTCTGGGTCCCCTGGGCGCTGGTCCCTGACCTTCTGCGCTGTGCTGCAGCCTGGATTGGAGTGGGGCTGCTTGTAGGTGTTGTACGGCGTTGCTGCAGAGGGCTGCTTGTCTGCAGGGGGCTGTTGCTGTGGTCTCTGGGGCCCTGCTTTGGCCGGGCTCCCTGCATCACACACGCCATGGAGATCCTGGTCTGCGTCTCCTGAGTGACTGTCGCAGGACCTCTGCTCAGTTCTGTGGCCTGGGTCTGCCTTGAGGTGGTGCTGCTGCTTGGAGAGATGCTGCGCTCTTGTGCTGTGCGGCGCCACTCTGGCTCTTCTGGGGCCGCTTCTTCCCGCAGGATATGTACATGCAGCGCGTACCATCCACGGTCCCCCATCAGCCGGGTATACTCCATCACATCACCCGGCCTGGCATCGCGCCCTGGGTGGCCTCTGGGCAGGTTCTCCTCAATGTCTCTCCGGGCCACAAACACGTCTTTGCCCAGGCCAGGCTCCCGGATGAAGCCCCAGCCGCCTTTCGGCCGGAAATCAACTACGGTGCCCCGTCTTACTGGGCACTCTGTTCCCTTCAGGGCCTTCCTGACCTCTTCTTTGGAGGCCAGATTGGCGACTTCTCGGGCCCTTCGTTTCTCTTCCCGGAGTTCCCGCTCCCTCTGGTACTCGACCACCAGCCTCCGGAACGTCATCTCGTTGGCCAGGGGAGTTTCCTTGGGGAGCAGCGGCCGCTGCAGTCCCCTGGTTTCTATGGGCGCTGCGTCCCAATTCACTCCCGGGGATGCCATTCCCAGGAGGCTCACAGGGGGACTCGGCAGGGGGCCCACTAGTTGTTCAGGGTTCACCCCACCCCAGGCTCCGTCTGCGGGGGTCTCAGGCAGGCCTCCGGTGCCCCGCCGGGCGTCAGCGGGGCTGGCGGGGAAGGCCAGGGGGTCGGTGAAGCGGCTGGTCGGGGGCGCGTGGCGGGGCCATGGGTCCGGACGGATCGGGGGTTCATTTAGCTCACCCGGTTGCTGCTCCGCGGCATCCATCCACTGGCCCAGGCCTTCCGGTATCAGCGGTGTTTCTCTCTGCCGGTCCGCTTCCACCTCCACGCTGCTCAGCCTCCGGGCCAGGACTCGCATTTCCTCTCTCAGCAGGTCCAGCTCGGGATCCACTCTTCCGGTCCCTGGTGCACTTTGCTGCAGCTCCTCCGCCATGCTTCCGACCTGGGGAATGCTGCCTGGAACACTGCTCGAGTGCTCGACCACGCCACTCGGCTGCTCCCTTTTCCTTCTCGGAGGCGGGGCCGGAGGCTGCACTAGCAACTGGCGCCAGACTGGCGCCCAGCCCATCACGGCCGGCACCGCTCCGCTTAGTATCAGGTACATTTTCTTTATCTGCTGGTCGGGCGATTAGGCTCTCTCTGCCAGCCAGCTTATCTAGTCGCCACTTCTTCTTCTTCCGTTTTCTATGGCGGGCACCGCTTCGCGCGCTTTTCTTGGACAAGGGGGCGGGGCTTCTCTTCGCGCCCTTTCTTCTTACACGCCCCCCTTCTTCCCGCTCTCAGCAGCGCTAATGGCGGCGGTTTCTCAGTAAAGTACACAGTCTGTCACACGGTTCTTCAGGCGCACAGTACCCGGTTAGACCGGGCACGAAATCCTGTTCGTGACGCCAAATTTGACTCGCCCACCCCAGGGCTATGGGACACCCGGTGCCGGGCCGGACTAGTCCGGTGGTAGTCAGTGGTGGCTGGGCCCGGCTCCGTGGCCCTGGTGGGTGTCAGTAGAATATGTGGCTTGCTTGTTAATGGTTGTGTTCGTGACGCCACCTGTGGTATGCGGCTAATAAGCCGCCGCTGCTGTGTGAGGCCACCGGGATGATGTGATGGCAGCTATGGTGGTACTGCTCCCCACAGGTAAAGCGATGCCCGGGGCACAGTTGGTGCTTGTGAATGTCTATGCAGCGGAAATAACAGAGACCACTTCAAGGGTGCAGTTCAAGTTCTTTACTCACACTTCTTGTCACAGCTGCAGGGACCCTTGGACTGCTGGGACCACTGTCAGGGACCTCCGCCGTTTCTGGGTGATTCTGAGAGTAAAAGCCGGTGCCCTCCTCTTAGTGTCTCTTTCTTCTGCTGTCTCCCTTAGCCTTGCCTTTGTTAGGGTGGACCTGGCTTGGCCTCCACTACAGCCTCCAGGCTGGGGGGTCACCTGTCGGCTGATTACCCCTTTTCTGAAGGTCTGCTATGGGTTCTGGCCCTGGGAGTTTACAACGTTCCCTGGGCCTCGGTTTTTACTGTTTGGAGATTGTCTTTGCACTCCTCCAGTCTCTAGGGACCGTCCCCTGTCGCAGCTTAATCACTCCACCGATGTCAATGTGGAACAGGCCACCGCAGCCTGCAACTACCCGTGGCGCCTCTAGGCCCTCGCTTCGGTACCTATCAAGGACTACTCGTGGTACCTCCAGGACTACCCGCGGCCCTGCGACTCCTGCTGTTCCTACGTGGTGTCACCTGGACCTCTGGGTCCCAGGGTCTTCACCAGGAAGCGTCTCTTTCAGTTCCTCTGCTCCTGGCTGACTTGGAGCTTTCTTTCCTTCTTTCTTTCTTTTCTTTCTCTTCCTTGCCTGCCTCCAGCAGGCCTCCTCCTCCCTCCTTTCTCTCGTTCTTGTTCTCCAACTACATGCTGGCTCTTCACCCTTGCTCTCCCTGAGGTAGACTGACTTCACTAGACCTTCCTATCTGTCTCTGCTCTCTGATGGCTCCTCCCACCCCCCAGTTGCCAAGCTGTAACCTATAGGAGCAGGGATGGGTCTTACGGCCCCTCCCAGCATGCAGCATGGGAGGGTTGCCTGCCACTTTCCCTGGTCCCAGTATGTGCCTAACAATGGGTGTAGTGTGGATTTACCAGGGGACCGGAGTTCACTCTCTTCCTCTCCCAGAATGGGGCATCACACCGCTGATGGGGTGCAATGACCTGTGGCGACGGAAGCCTCAGGGGCGCCACATATACACTATATGAGTCCCACATAATCCCATATAGACAGTATTATCCCTCCTATACATCAGCCCACATAGAAAACAAAAAAACATTACATACCCATCATTCTCCCGTTCCCGAGTGGCATTGTCTTCTGGCTAAAATCCGGCGCGGTCATCAAAGTGGCCGCTGGCCTATCAGAGGCCGGAGGATGATGTCCACGCATGGCAGTCATATCACTGCCATGTACAGTGTGCTGATGTTAGCCGCCGGCCTCTGACAGACCAGTGTCCATTGTCTTTACGATTGCGGACAAGTTCTCAGAAGGCCCCTGCCTATATTCTGCTCAGGGACCCACTGAGGGCCTGGCGCACATCGTAGCATCGTCCCATATCCTGTCGGGCCAGTCTGACGCTGAACACAGATTCAACAATCCAAGAATGAGATCCGAGAAACTCAGAGTTTGTCATATTCTCAACTGATGTGGAGGATCACAAAATTACACACTCACTGGGTCTCTGTGCTCCCCAATAAAAAAAACAAAACAGTCACACAGATGTGAATACATCCTTCTACTGAAGAAGTCTGAGAGAAACGGCATGCTCTCGTAATGGTGGAAATGGAGGATAGTGACCATGACAACTTCAGGTACAAACAAATCTCCATCATCGTGAAACACTTAAAGGATTTAATAGGTGTTCTGGCACTGATCACCTCCACGTTGTAAGGGAACACTGCTGATGAAGTTACGACCCCACAAACCTGCTGAGACATGTATGATCGGCAGGGGTCATGAGCAACTCATGGTTATTAGAGTATGATGTACGCCGGATACTTGCCGATCATGGCAGCGTCTCAGTAGTTACATGGGGTCATAATATACTGTAGTTGACAAACACTAACAATCTTAATGGGATGTGTTCAGATGACTGTTTGTAAGCTCTGGATAGTAAAGTCTGAAAACTTTTAGTGTGACTGGTTCCATGTGCTCATCTGCATATCAGATAAGGGCGATAAGTGCCGGCACCTTCCACACTCTGGTCTGGTCTGTATATCCACAATATGATTTTCTCTATACAGAACATTGGTCCATGTGTGACGCCCCGGCCTATCAGGTCGTCACAAGGGGGCCGTGCAATCTGCCCTTCTGCATGGTACCCACTCCTCCTTGGTTACGGGTCCTGTCCCTTTGGTGTTGCTAAGAACAGGTATACACAAATCCTGAGGAACACTCTGCACCACACCCACCAAACACCCATTGGGCCGCCTGAGGGGAATAGGGCCGCCCAGATGGAGGGATGGTAGAAGGAGGGCAGAAGTGTCAGTAGTAGTCAGAGAGTGTTAGTGAGAAGTGACAGGAAGAGGAAGAGGTCACGCTGCGGAGCTGGGCTCCTGTACCCGTCCCAGATGCCAGACGTTGGCCTGGCCTGGAAGGAGCTGGAACCCCGGTCATAGGGGGTAGTGGCAAGGGGCACGGTACTGCCACGGTGGGCAGTTCGGCTGCCTTGTGCTACAACCGGGCAGGGGCCAGGGTACGACGGGGTACACGGATCCTAGGCTGGGAAGTAGCTTTATGCAGCCCAGTAATTCACCCGACGAGGATGGAAACTTCATGAACCGCTCTCCACCCGCTCCAAAATCGGAGTACTAGTGCAACGAGAGGGATAGGACTTCGCAAAACCGTCCAGAAAATCCCAAGCGGGACCCGAGTAGTTTTAGGCGAAAGGGATCCACCAAGACTAAACACAGTGCCAAGGGACAAGGCTTCAGACCAACCTGCAGTGCCAAAAAAAGGGCACGGACCCAGCGTGTTCGAACTAAAGCTACAGGGCGTTCAAGACTTTGGTTTACCCGGTGTCAGTGTCAGCATATCTGGACTGTGTGAGTACGTTGTGCCCCTTTGCTTCCAACGGGTCCTCAGCCTACCATCACCGAGCCTCGGGACACCTTCCCCTGCCCACGGAGGGGTTAACATCACCAGCTGCCGTCCAATCGCTCCCGGGCGCTCTCCCTCTCTCCTAAACGCAGTAGCGGTGGTATCCCATTTTACCACGACCCGCGGGTGATGTCTAGAACACTATCCAAGACACCCTTTCTTCCCCTTTTTCATTTCGAGCAGCCACGCGACCCTGCCTCGGGTCTGGAGACGCCTCGAGCCACTGCGGATCCGGATCCGGATCCGACGGGCTGTCGCGGGGGCGGCACACATGTGGCTATACACAGCATAGCCACACAGCCCCACCCCCTATATAGTGTACACACTAGGCTTATCATCTACATGGTGTACCTAGCCTGGCCCTGCCCCATCCCCAAAGGCCCTGATACCTACCCACACGTCCCGCTTTGTACCCACATGGCCCCCTCTACCTCATACATCACAGATGTGCCCCTCTAACTCATACCTAGCTCACCCTATCACCGTGTACACACATGGCTCCACCCCATCCACCTCACACAAACAATGCTCCACCCCATCCAAACATGGCTGCTCCTCTCCATCTCATACACACATGGTTCTGCCATGTTCCCCTCATATACACACATGGCTTTTCTTAGTGTTTTTATCTTTGTTTGTTAATGACCCCAGTGTGTATATTCACCTTCACATTACTTTTATACTATCGGAGCGCGGGTCCTTGTAGTAATACATTGCGGGTGTGTCCCCCCGGACTGTGCACCTTTACCCACCCGGCTAACCCCAGACTTTATCCCAGTAAACATGGATCCTGTATCTTCCTCTGACAATCTGAGGCCTTGGTAATCACAGAGAGGTGAGTGACTGGAGGTCGGGGGCCTCCACATCGGGCACAGCTTGTTGGGGCTAGATGGCATCAACACTACTTGAGATATATATATATATAAATATGAAAAAGTGTTTTCTCCGTCTATAGAAAGAGGAATTCATGTGCTCATTAATGGCCGTGTGCTGCCTCATTGTGGTTGGATATAATTATATATCGCCACAGCGTATTTGTGCTCCTGAACATTTCCTACTACAGGTGAGCGGCTCTGAGCTTTCTTGTATCCATAATGTGTCATCATCACAGGTCCTGTAAGCACAGAGCAGCCATATATCTAGTTTGCGGCTCTGCAGGAGGAGGTATGTGGAGATTCCCCATTACTGGGGGCAGGCGGCATTAACCTCTTCAGCTCTGAGACTGTTTTTCTATTGCCACTTTCTAAGATTCAAAACTCTTCTTACTTTTCCATCGATAGATACTTATGCCCCAAATATAAAACACAGGAAACACTTATAGGCCAATAATAGCCACATTATAAGCCCCTTTCTTTGCCCCCACACAAAGTATGTTCCCACAGTACTGCTATCCCCCCCCACAGTATAACATTCCCACAGAACTGCTTCCCCCCCACACATAGTATAATGTTCCCACAGAACCGCCTCCCCCCCACACACAGTATAATGTTCCCACAGAACCGCCTCCCCCCACACACAGTATAATGTTCCCACAGTACCGCCATTCCCCCACACACAGTATAATGTTCCCACAGTACCGCCATCCCCCACACACACAGTATAATCTTCCCACAGTACCGCCATCCCCCACACACACAGTATAATCTTCCCACAGTACCGCCATCCCCCACACACACAGTATAATGTTCCCACAGTACCGCCATCCCCCACACACACACAGTATAATGTTCCCACAGTACCGCCATCCCCCACACACAGTATAATGTTCCCACAGTACCGCCATCCCCCACACACACAGTATAATGTTCCCACAGTACCGCCATCCCCCACACACACAGTATAATGTTCCCACAGTACCGCCATCCCCCACACACACAGTATAATGTTCCCACAGTACCGCCATCCCCCACACACACAGTATAATGTTCCCACAGTACCGCCATCCCCCACACACAGTATAATGTTCCCACAGTACCGCCATCCCCCACACACACAGTATAATGTTCCCACAGTACCGCCATCCCCCACACACACAGTATAATGTTCCCACAGTACCGCCATCCCCCACACACAGTATAATGTTCCCACAGTACCGCCATCCCCCCACACACACAGTATAATGTTCCCACAGTACCGCCATCCCCCCACACACACAGTATAATGTTCCCACAGTACCGCCATCCCCCCACACACACAGTATAATGTTCCCACAGTACCGCCATCCCCCCACACACACAGTATAATGTTCCCACAGTACTGCCATCCCCCCACACACAGTATAATGTTCCCACAGTACCGCCATCCCCCCACACACACAGTATAATGTTCCCACAGTACCGCCATCCCCCACACACAGTATAATGTTCCCACAGTACCGCCATCCCCCCACACACACAGTATAATGTTCCCACAGTACCGCCATCCCCCCACACACACAGTATAATGTTCCCACAGTACCGCCATCCCCCCACACACACAGTATAATGTTCCCACAGTACCGCCATCCCCCCACACACACGGTATAATGTTCCCACAGTACCGCCATCCCCCCACACACACGGTATAATGTTCCCACAGTACCGCCATCCCCCCACACACGGTATAATGTTCCCACAGTACCGCCATCCCCCCACACACGGTATAATGTTCCCACAGTACCGCCATCCCCCCACACACGGTATAATGTTCCCACAGTACCGCCATCCCCCCACACACGGTATAATGTTCCCACAGTACCGCCATCCCCCCACACACGGTATAATGTTCCCACAGTACCGCCATCCCCCCACACACAGCATAGTGTTCCCACAGTATCGCCATCCCCCCACACACACAGTATAGTGTTCCCACAGTACCGCCATCCCCCCCACACACGGTATAATGTTCCCACAGTACCGCCATCCCCCCACACACGGTATAATGTTCCCACAGTACCGCCATCCCCCCACACACAGCATAGTGTTCCCACAGTACCGCCATCCCCCCACACACACAGTATAGTGTTCCCACAGTACCGCCATCCCCCCCACACACAGTATAATGTTCCCACAGTACCGCCATCCCCCCCACACACAGTATAATGTTCCCACAGTACCGCCATCCCCCCACACACACACAGTATAATGTTCCCACAGTACCGCCATCCCCCCACACACACACAGTATAATGTTCCCACAGTACCGCTATCCCCCCACACACAGTATAATGTTCCCACAGTACCACAACCCCCCCCACACAGTATAATGTTCCCATAGTACCGTCATCCTCCCCATACAGTATAATGTTCCCACAGTACCACAATCCTCCCCACACAGTATAATGTTCCCATAGTACCGTCATCCCCCCCACACAGTATAATGTTCCCACAGTACCGCTATCCCGCCCCACACAGTATAATGTTCCCACAGTATCGCTATCCCCCCCCACAGTATAATGTTGCCACAGTACTGCTATCCCCCCACACAGTATAATGTTCCCACAGTACCGCCATCCCCCCCCACACAATATAATGTTCCCACAGTACCGCCATCCCCCCCACACAGTATAATGTTCCCACAGTACCACAATCCCCCCACACAGTATAATGTTCCCATAGTACCGCCACCCCCCCACAAAGTATAACAGGGCCGAACTGGGACTAAAATTCAGCCCTGGCATTTGGGGGTGCACAGGCCTACTTTTTGCATGGTGAATGTGTAATATCTTTGTGCACTTGTAGATTGTGTAACACGACCATATAACATGTAGTCACGGCTGCGTCCAGTATTACAGCTCAGGCCTATTTTTTGCTTTTAGTAGCAGGACCTGGTGAAGCCGCTATTTTCCCTACAGAGCTGGGTCTCGCAGATAATGAAGAGGATGCTGCTCCCCACATAATGCTGCGGTCATATAGCTGATGGGCAGGGATACAAAATCAGATCCCCCTGAGCTAATATTGATGACCTATTCTAGAGATAGGTGATAAGGAAGCTGTTGTTGTCACTGGTGATAATTTTGGAGACATACCACTTAGGGAATGTGCAATGACATTTTTTGGGGGCAGATCCCACCATGAACACTACTATGAAAAATACTGGCCATGAATGGCCATCTGCCTCTACTCGCTGTGCACAGGTTCAGGATTTTCTGCATCTTTTACCCACTTCAGGTTTCTAAAACCACCAAGTGATTAAAAGAAGTGACCGCTCCATTCTTATGGTGTTTGCCACTCGGAAAACCCTCTGTACTGTACAATAAAAATCAATGGGAAAGCTCGGAAGATGTCGGAATCTACAACTCCCAGCTTGTACTTAACAATGGTCAGGAGATGCTGGGAGTTGTTGTTATCAGACTGCGGAACATACAGGAACCACAATAGTGATAAGACACAGGCAATATCACAAATAATCATTTACATCCAGGTACCTTTATTCCCATCACACACAATACAGTGCACCCCCCATCACCCCCTACACACACACACACACACACACACACACACACACACACACACACACACACACACACACACACTGCACCCTCCATTGCACCCTCCCTACACACACTGAGAATACAATGCACCCTTATTACCCCTCCCCCCCACATACACGCAATACAGTGCACCCTCCATTAACCCTCCCCCCCCCACACACACACACACACACTACAATGCACTCTCCATTACCCCTTCCCCTACAAGCACACAATACAATGAATACAATGCACCCTCCATTACCCCTCCCACACACTACAATGCACCCCCCCATTACCCCCTACACATACACACAAATACAATGCACCCACCCATTACACCCTCCCTTCACACACTACAATGCACCCCTCATTACACCCTCTACACACACACACAATACAATGCACCCTCATTACCCCTCCCCCCCACACACAATACAATGCACCCTCCATTACCCCCCCCACACACACAATACAATGCACCTCCCATCACCCCTACACACACACACTGCACCCCCCATTACACCCTCCCTACACACACGGAGAATACAATTCACCCTCATTACCCCTCCCCCCACACACACAATACAGTGCACCCTCCATTAACCCCCCCCACACACAATACAATGCACCCTCCATTACTCCTTCCCCTACAAACACATACAATATACACACACACACACACACACACACACACACACACACACTACAATGCACCCCCTACACACACAAATTACACAACCCCATCACTACACATACCTGCCACTCCCCCTCTGCCTGTCAAAAAGTTGTGTTCCTTCACAAATGTTCTTAGTTATGTGTCATCTGCCCCTCCCCACTCATCCCCATTAATTACACCTGTCTCTTCGGCTCCTCCATGGTGTGCTTACCGCTGCCTGATGCATCCAGCGTGGCGCCCACAGCACCACTGAGATGACGTCAGCAAGGTGCTGATCTCATCCCGTTGCTGCACGTCGGGGGCGAGGCCTAGTCCCGGCGCACTGTTCAAATGTATTTATGTCTGAAAGACGCAAATGCATTTCAATAGGAAGGTGCGGTCACCGGTACCGGCACCGCCGCGCTCCTCAGCAGTGTGTGCATGCCGGGCACACTGCCACACAGCAGGGCCAGCACAGCGCAGTGCGCTGCCTCCTGGTCCTGCTGCAGCTAGTGTGCCCGGCTTGCACACACTGCTGAGGAGCACGGCGGTGACTGCAGATACAGTGGCCCACTACAGGGATCGGCCCACTACAGAGACCGGCCCATCTGACATTTGCCAGAATTGCCCTATGGTCAGTCTGGGCCTGCAGTAGAATGTTCCCACAGTACCGCCAATCCCCCCACACAGTAGAATGTTCCCACAGTACCGCCAATCCCCCCACACAGTAGAATGTTCCCACAGTACCGCCAATCCCCCCACACAGTAGAATGTTCCCACAGTACCGCCAATCCCCCCACACAGTAGAATGTTCCCACACTACTGCCATCCCCCCCACACACAAATGCTCAGTATATATGGTGTGTGTACATATATATGCTGTCCTTGCTACAGAAAAACCTTCCGACAGGAGAATGCTGCCACCACCATGTGTGATGGTCGGGATGGTATTTTCAGAGTAACGTGCAATGTTAGTTTTCCACCACACAGTGTTTAGCAATAAGTCCAAAAAGTTCAATTTTGGTCTCGCCTAACAAGAGCACTTTCTTCCACATGACATGGGGCACAGAGAGCATGTGGAAGAAGGCGCTCTATCCATGTGAGAACAAAATAGAACTTTTAGGGCTAAATGCAAAATGCTATGTGTGGTGGTAAACTAACACTGCCTGTCACCCTGAAAACCATATCCCCACCATGTAGTATGCTGGTTGCTTCATCACAGTGGTCCTACAAAGTATTGACTCGGGGGTGTGAACACAAATGCACATCACTATTTTCTGATCTATATTTTTACATAAATTAGAAAACCATGTATACTTTACACTTCAAAAATACTTGCTACATTCTGATGGTGTATCACAAAATCCCAATAAAATACATTTACAGTATCTTGTGGGTGTAATGTGAAATTGCAGTATTGCTAATGCTGATTCCAGTGTCGGTAAAAGAGACGAGAATTAGTGATATGGAAGATGAGTCTATGAGAAATGTATTCAGCTGCCGACTCCGAGGAGGAAACTGCATGTAGCGTGTGGTATAATTTGTTTTATTTTGCTTAGGTTGCTGGCCAATTTCTGTAGTTCTAGGTGAGTCCCGATGAACCTACAGCTAACAGTGGCCCTCTGAACGGATCGGGGGATCACCATATCATTGTATGTGTCAGGTTCCTATAGGGTGTCACCGTCTATTTCTTCATGGAGGAGTGGGAGAATGTAGGACACAAAAATGGAGGTAGTCACAAGGACGTCACGATGGAGGCTCCCCAGCCCCTCACATCACCAGGTAATAGACAGGACTAAATACACACGGCCTATAATTATCTGTATGTAAAGAATGAATTCAGATCCTGTATGTGTTTCCTCCAGTTCTATCCAGTAAGAGGACAACACCAGAGAGATGTCCCCGTCCTCTTCTCACACAGGACTGTAAACAAGAAGATCCCAATGTTCCTCAGGATCATCAGGTAGATGAAGAGAAGGTGTCATGAAATCTCCCTATGAGATGTAGATGGCTGTGAAGGTCTTGTGCTCAGCCTTGTTTTATCCACCAGTATTATATGTTTTATACTTGTGTAATGAGAACGGTGGAGATGTCAGGATTAGAGCTGATCATAGATGTGACTTCTCCATCTGTCTGTGACTTTTACAATATTTGTTTCAGGGTGAAGATCTAACCCATATTAATACTACAGAGACATATGTGAGAGGTGAGGAGCGGAGTAAAGAGGAGATTCCTACAGATAATCGCCCAGGTGAGTAGTGACCACTAAATGTAGAGAAGTCACAGATACTTCTGGCTGCTTTATCATTGGTGTATTCTGAATATTTTGGCGTGCACATGTGGCGCCCTGGACAAGCCAGAACGTCAGATACTGCAACAACACACCCCACACCCCGGCTAGGCACATCTAGGTCAAACAAAAATCCTTGTTGCCTCCCTCCAGGGGCTGATGTCCACACCAGGGGGTGGAGCCAGGCGGTTGGCCCCACCCACCGAGGAGTTCACAGTCCTGGAGGCGGGAAAAGGAGGGGAGTTCAGTTTTGAGAGGAGAGAAGTGAAGTGGTAGTGGAGGAGACTGACCGTGTCCGGAAGCGTGGCCTGGGCACATACAGCAAGGTTGGCAGACGGTGGTGACAGTCTGCAGGAGGGGCTGATTTACGTGAACCTTAAAAACCGGGGACGGGCGGTGGCCCGCCGGTACCGGATCGGGGAGCGAAGAGAAGCCAGCACCATTCGGCAGGGCTTACAGACTCCGACCAGGCTAGGAGTCGCCGTAAAACCGGTCAAATCTGTTAGCGAAGGGAACCTCCGTGGTTTCCCAGCAGTCAAGACCCGATTTGAAGGCAACAGCTCAAACCGTGAAGGGAAACACAGTCACCGCCAAGGCTACAGTTCCCAGGGCCAGAGCCTGCGGGCAAAAGGGGCTCCCTCAGCCTCCATCCAAGCTGGGGAGCGGGTTACCGTTGGGAAGCCACCAGAACCGAGAACATAACACAGGTGCAGGGAAAGGCAGTCACCACCAACCTACCGGGAGAACCACCACCGCAGCCGTCTGTGGGACCCGTCCATCCAGCCGTTTGTTTTACCGGAGACTTTGCATTCTTCATTGGTTGAGTGAGTACCACCGTGCCGTGTGGCACCGCGCTGCCCCCGCGACCCTGCACCTCACCAGGCTCCGTAACCCGCCTGCCTTCCCTCCCTCACCGGGCCCCGGGACAACCAATCCCCCTACCCACGGAGGGGAAGAACCACATCCAAGCTGCTCCCTGTCATTGCTCCCGGGATCCCCGTCCAGAGCAGCGGTGGTGTCACAACCTCACCACAACCGTGGGTGGCGTCACGGACAATAAAACCCCAAAACCATTCCCCCTTTTCACTCACGGGCGAGGAGCGCCGCTCGAGTCCCTGGATCCGGCCCACCGCTCGAGCCACCGAGCAGCAGCAGCGCCGGACCCAAGCGTGGTGAGCGCAGCGTCCCCTCCCCGCCCGCGACACACACACTGTGTGTAGTGAGGTGCAAGTGGACGAGTTAACTTAAACCGAGCCTAATAAGTAGTATAACTTCTGCACACTTATATTAGTTTTGCTTTGTGAAAATAATTTTATTCCAGACATTGGCATGCATCTATAGGCACAGGCACACTACCGACACATCAAGCAGGTGACACATGATCAAGACCACATAGGTCGAAATGTCGTGTATCGCTCACCTGTATGCCAATGTACCCCATGCTACTCAAACCAAAACTGTCCCGATTGCTTTGGGTATTGATAGCCTTTTTT
The DNA here is from genome assembly GCF_048569485.1 of Anomaloglossus baeobatrachus. NCBI lineage: Eukaryota > Metazoa > Chordata > Amphibia > Anura > Aromobatidae > Anomaloglossus > Anomaloglossus baeobatrachus. The sequence continues at coordinate 540,816,655 of NC_134357.1, read as the reverse complement.
GTGTGAGAATCCAAGCTAACCTCTGTGATTAGGAGATGTTGACCCTTAACTGCTCAGATCTCTAAAACGTAAAGCCAAATGATAGCAAACGTAGACTGTGCTGACAACTTAAAAAATTGTGGAGAAAAATAAAACCCACATTGTGGACCCTTAAGAGAAAATGGAGGGTAATGATGCTGTTTCCTTCCTAGAATCCTGGCATCATGAAGGATTAATCTACCATATGTCCCTTCTATGCTGCTGAACCTGCTCATAGGGTTCTTAGAAGACCAGGTCCAGTCTTTCAGGCCAAAATATGCTGTTGTGATGATCCCAACCCCCACCTCCCCCTGTGACAGTACCATGAGAGAGAGAGGTCTACCCTTCTTAGGACAGGAAACACACTGAAATAAAAGTGTGGCACCTCTCCACCGCCTTAGTTCAGTTTGCTGTTCCAAGATGGGAGATCTAGAAATGTGACACCCTGGCCTATCAGGTCGTCGCAGGGTATTGTGCAATCTGCCCTTCTGCACAGTGTCCACTCCTCCTTGGTTGCGGGTCTTGGTCCTTTGGTGTTGCTAAAAGCTTCGCCAATCAAAATCCTAGGAACACTTCACACTTTACCCACCAGACACACCATTGGGAGGCCTGAAGGGAATAGGGCCGCCCACTTGGGGGGTTGCTGAGGGGAAGTGACAGTTGAGCTGGAGTCGAGCGAGAGTCGAGCAAGAGTGTGGAGCAGGCTGAGGTGACTCTCTGAGAGGGAGAGGTCACTGGCCTGGAGCAGGGGTCCTGTAGTTACTAGGTAGCAGACGTTGGTCTGGGCCTGGTAGGAGCTGGAACCCCTGTCGCAGGGGGGTAGTGTCAAGGGGCATGGACAGCCAAGGAGGGCAGCCGGCGGCCTTGAGCTATCACCGGGCAGGGGCCAGGGCACGACGGGGTACGTGGACCCTAGGCCGTAAAGGTGCTTCACGCGTTCCGGTAATTTACCCGACGGGGGTGAAGACTTCACGATTCATCCCCAACCCACTCCAAAATCGGGGTACTAGCACACCGATGTGATAGGACTTTCCCAAAACAGTCCAAAGAAATCCTACACGTGAACCCTGAGAGCAAGCTCACTCCGTTAGCCATACGGGTGAGTGGGACCTGAAGAGTTTTATACCCGAGGGTCCAACAGAGATAACGGTGTCAAGGACAGGGCCACAGGCTAACAGCAACACCAAGGGCACGGACCCAAGTGTGCTCCCTACAAGCTGCAGTGGTGCTCAGAATTCTGGTTTACAAGCTGTTGGTGTTGTTATTCCTGGACTGAGTGAGTACACAGAAAACTCCCTGTTCCTATCCCCAACGGCACTCAAACACCAACCACCCAACGGGCTCCAGGACACAAACCCCCTACCCTTGGAGGGGTTAAACATCAGGCTGCCAAACCATAGTCACCGGGCTCCCCAACAGCAGCGGTGGTCCCTTACATTACGACGCACCGTGGGTGGCGTCACAAACTTCTAACTCCCCTGTACATACTGCCCTTTTCAAACGCGAGTGTCCGCGCGAACCCCCGGGTCTGGAGACCCCTCGAGCCACCGTGGTTCCAGATCCGAGCTGCTCGGCTGCTGCTACGGGGGCGGTACAGAAACAGTCTGTGTAAGCAGCAGTGAAGATGGCAGTAACCCCGAGGCTGAACTAGCACTGGAAAAGTAGTTTACCTACCTTGGCGCCGAAGCTCAGACTCAGAAGCGTCTCAATAGGGCTGCAGGCCCCTGCAGCGGCAAGCGTGGGCATGGCAGGGTCCAGGAGGATTCTATGCCGAAGCGCTGTTCAGGTCTGCGCACCCGCTGGTCGGCCTCTGGGTGCAGCTAACGGTTCAAGCCGGATGAAGATCCAGGAGAGGGCGCAGGCATGGCAGGGTCCAGGAGGATCCTCTGCTTAGGCACTGTCCAGGTCTGTACACCGGCTGGGTAGTCTTCAGGGCAGCCGGCGGTTAGAGTGTACCAGACGAAGTTCCGGGAGTTTGTGCCGGCGTTAGCTGTAGCAGCTGTTTGACATCAGGCATATGTGAGCAGATCATGCGTCTGCGCATGCGCAAGGCCCACGAGATGGCGGCGCCAGTTCAGGAAAATCTGGAGATGGCTGAAAGGGTTAAAAAGATCGCTGTCTGGGGTAAGAGGCACTTATGCCCACCTCCTAGCAATGGAGGATCAGCCACAGGAGCAGCAGCAGTCATCACCACAGCAGAAGCGCTACGGACAACAGCAGAGTGGCAGCCACTCCAGAAGTGGCAGCCGAACCAGCCAGAAGTCCATGGAAAGTGAAATCCTGTGACTCGTTGCAGCCTCCAAATCCAATACCTCTTTTTTCCTGTGGAGTGGTAAGTGAGCTTCAGTTCGTCTCGCTAATAGGGGTTCCTTTTTATTTTTTGTCTTCCCATGTCCCATTGGAAGTACTCAGGAAGAGGTTGCCCAAAACAAAATATAGGGAATGCGTTCTGTGTAAGTCCCCTTTACCACCTGGATCACAGAAGGAATTATGCAGGAGCTGCATTATGGAAACCATTAGACAGGAGATCCCAGACTTTGCCTTTAATCTCAGAGCTATGATCATCGCTGAGGTGAAGGAGTCCTTTAAAGGTCTGTCCCAGCCTGAATACAAAAGGTTGAAGAAAGTCGTGACCCAGGACTGAGACTCAGGAGAATCATCAGTCAGATGCACACTCAGGTTCTGCTTTCTCTTCATCTTCCTCGTTGTCTTCATCAGATGGGGAGCCAGGAGGAAGACCTTGCTCCCCAAATTCAGAAGATAGCCAGTTAGTTAAGGTGGTTAGGTCAGTGATGGGGTTGGTGAACACTAAAGGGAATGAATCCCTGGAGGAGGACCTTATGCTTAGAGGTTTGGAGCAGAGGAAAAGATGCCCCTTTCCAATTGGGCCAAAAGGATGCTAGAAGAACAATGGAAGAAGCTGGACAGGATAACCACCATGTGCTCTTACTACAAGCAGAAGTACCCCTTTGAGGAGTCAGAATCCGCTTTTTTGGACAGAAGTCGCAAGATTGATGTAGCAGTGGCTAAAGCAGCAAAGAAATCTCCCCTCCCATTTGAAGATCTGGGATGCCTAAAAAAAATCTGGACAAGAAGGTGGATGACTACCTATAAGGTTCCTGATAGTCGTCAGCAGGATCCTTGAAACCAACTATTGCCGGCATCTGCGTGGCCAGATCATTCATGCCGTGGCTGCAGCAGATAGAAACCCAGTTAAAAGACAAAACTCCGAGATAGAATTCTTTCCACCCTACCTCGGGCTCAGGGAGCAGCAACCTTCCTGGTGGATGCCTGTCGACTCCATAAGATTGTGTGTCGCCCAGTGAAGGGGGTACTCGATCCCGAGTGGTTGCAAATGGGGAATGTCACTCTGTGGTGGCCATTGCCCGGTCCCGTGCCCTGGGGCTATTCTTGTGAAAGGGGAATTAGTTAAAGTAGGGGTGAAAGTTAGTGTTCGTGACACCACCTGCGGATTGCGTTTAAGAGTGTAGAACCACCGCTGCTGAATATGGGTACTCCCAGGGCTGGTGGTGGTTGCAGCAATGATGTTGGGCCCTCCGCAGGTAGGGCCGTGCCTGGGCGATGTCAGGGGCAATAATCTGGATGCCTTTCTTGAAAAATTTAATATTACCAGTTATGTATATTAGATTTTATGACAGGGTATTGATCCAGGGAACTAGTCTGATTGCCGGATGTGGAGTCAGGAAGGACATTTTTTCCCCATTGGAACTTGTTTGCCACATTGGGGTTTTTTTTGCCTTCCTCTGGATCAACATGTTAGGCTACGGGTTGAACTAGATGGACTTAGAGTCTCCCTTCAACCTTAAAAACTATGATACTATGATACTATGAACAGAGACCACACACTTACTCCGACCCGTCGATGACTGGTTCAAGTCCCATGGAGTATCAGTGCCAATGTAGTGATCCAGGTTGCTTCATCCCCGGCACTCTGTTGATTGGGTCCCCGTAGCATGGAGGGTTTGGGGCCCAACTGTCCCTTTTGGGGTAACAGTCTCCTTCTCCATACAGCGGGCAGTGCGGACCCTGTGGGGAGGTAAGTGTCCGAACCCTGATCCTAGTTTACTGCTGATGCCCCCGGATTATTTGGTTTGGTGAAGTCCATGAAGGTGTCCTCACCGGGCAGGTATTTATAGGGTTGTAAAGACCTGGCGCCTGACCTAGGGCCCTGTGCCCTGTGTGTGCTCCGGTCCCAGCAGTACTCGTCCGTACCCACCCTGGTGACCTCTCTCCTGTGCCCCCAGGTCACTGTCACATGGACCCAGCTCGAGCACGTCCGTACACCTTTGTGTGCCACACTTCTCTCTACTGCTCATCCCCTCCCACCAGGCTGACTAATCCCTGGACTGGTCCCACCCTCTAGGTGACCATCCCCTTATTTGATTAACCCTGTATTCCTGGTGTGGAGTGGAGAACTAGGATTTTGCTTGTGCTTTAGTGGTATCGGCACTTGTACTCCAGGTCCTAGGGGGGTAGGTCCTGTATCCCCAAGAGGATGTGTGACGCCCTGGCCTATCAGATCATCACAGGGTATTGTGCAATCTGCCCTTCTGTGCAATATCCACCTCCTCCTGTCACTAACCATTGGTGTCGCCAAGAACAAGCTAATCAAAATCCTAGGAACACTCTGCACCACACACACCAGACACACCAGTGGACGGCCCGAGTGGAATAGGGTCGCCCACTTGGGGGGGTTGGTTAAGGGGGGTCAGGAGTCAGTCAGTCGGTTGGTGACTCTCAGAAGGAGAGGTCACAAGTGTGTAGTGTTGGAGGAGACAGAGAGGAGGTCAGGAGCTGGGCTCCTTGGAACTACTAGGTGGCAGACATTGGTTTGGGCCTGGTAGGAGCTGGACCCCAGTCGCAGGGGATTGTGACAAGGGGCTCGGACTGTCGAGGAGGACAGGCGACGGCCTCGTGCCATCACCGGGCAGGGGCCAGGGCACGACTGGGTATGTGGACCCTAGGTCAGGGAGTAGCTTCAGGCGTCCTGACAATTTACCCGACGAGGACGGAGCCTTCAAGATCCGTTCTCCACCCGCTCCAAAATCTGGGTACTAGTGCAACGAGGGGGATAGGACTTTCCACACATATGGTCCAGAAAATCCCAAGCGTGAACCCTGAGAGCAAGCTCACCAAGTTAGCCACACTGGGGAGCGGGACCAGATTATTTTCAAACTAAAGGGACCAACTAGAAGACAAGGTGCCAAGGCAAAGGTCACAGACTAACAGGCAAACTCAATGGGCATGGGATCCAGGTGTGCTCTCTCTCAGCGGCAGCAATGTCCAGAACTTTGGTTTGCTACAGTTGTCTGTGTCAGCGTTATTGGACTGAGTACGCAAGTGACCCTTACTGTCCCAACGGCACATCCCTGTCACCATCACTGAGTACCGGGGCATTCCCCTATCCGTGGAGGGGTTAAACACCTAGCTGCCCACACCATCGCCACTGGGTACTCCCAGCCACAGCGGTGGTACTCCACCTTACCACGCACCACGGGTGGCGTCACGAACTTTCCACACCATACCCTGTATATAACCTCCCTTCGTTTGAGGAGCCGCACGACCCCAGGGTCCGGAGCCCTCTCAAGCCACTGCGCATCCCGATCCAAGCAGCCCGGCTGCTGACGCGGGGGCGGCACAGATGCAGTTCCTTGTAGTGACTTGAGTGACTTAGGGGCGCTACAATCGTCAGCAAAGTTGGTGTTTCTGTCTAATTTTGCCAGGAGGGCTCTGTGGCTTATCAACTGGCCGGGAGACATGCAATCTAAATCCAAGCTTTATACCATTCCCTGTGAAGGCGAATTCCTATTTGGGAAAGTCATGGATGGTATCCTGGAGAAGGCTGGTGATAAGAAAAAAGTGTTTCCCAGCTTCCCACAGGTCAATTTAGACGTCATTCCTTTTGGAAATCAAGATGCTCCCCCTAAGGAGCAGAACACGTGGCATGATAGAAGGTAGAGGAGCCCAGGCTTTGTTTGGCAGTCCCTCCGGACAGGAAAACAAATCGACCCAGTGACTTCAAGACCCAAGTAGGAGGAAGATATTCCTGCTTTGTTCACACCTGGGAAAAGATAACTTCCGCTACTGGATTATGGGAATGATTAAAAAGAGCCCCTGCCTTGAGTTCCATTCGACCCCCCCCCCCCCAAGGGGTCATTAATAATCTGATCGCTCAGCAGGTTGGAGAGGGATGACTTGCTCTACAGCAGGAGGTGTTAGAGTTGATCCACAAATCAGTCCTGGTAGAAGTTCCCAAGGAAGGGGAGGGCAGGGGATTCTACTCCCCTTTCTTCCTTATTTCAAAACCAGATGTCACCTACAGGACAATATTCAACCTGAGGAGGGTAAACAGACACCTAGTGCACCGTCATTTCAAGATGGAGGCAATAACTTCGGCAATAAAAATGCTTTTTCCAATTTGCTACAGGGGGGTGCTAGACCTTGAGGATGTGTATTATCATGTCCTTATTCACCCATCTCATCATAGGTTTCTGAGACTAGATCTCCCCTGGCAAGGAGTGATAAGACATTTTGAATTCAGGGCTCTGCCCTTTTGGACCAGCCATGGCTTCAAGAGTATTGTTTTCACCCACAAAGCTCTCCACAGTGTGGCACCCACCTACATCTCCACCCTCCTCTATCACCCCACCCGTTCTCTACGCTCTGTAAATGACTTTCGACTAACATCCACACTAATCCGAACCTCCCACTCCCGGATCCAAGACTTCTTCCGAGCTGCACCAATCCTCTGGAACGCTCTACCCCAAGAAGTTAGGACGAATCACAACTTAGCTTTAGACGCACCCTAAAAACGCATCTTTTGAGGGCGGCCTATCACACTCCCTAATCAATCATAGTCCCTCTACAACTTCTCACAACATAACCCCAAATTAAACTCCATGGCACCCAAATGCATCTCAAGGTTCTGGCCAACTGGTCCAGGATACCATTATCTATCCCCCATTTCCTTGCGATGGCTGGATTGTCATTGTAAATAGGCACTTGTACCTTTCCCCCCCCCCTCCCACACACACACATCTCATTGTAGATTGTAAGCTCTTACGAGCAGGGTTGTCTTTTTTTTTTTTTTCCCCCTCTACATATTGTATTTTCTATAACTGTTACTTGTTTGTACATGACCCTCCTGAATTGTAAAGTGCTGCGGAATATGTTGGCACTATAGAAATTAAAGATCATTATTATTTACCAAGGTGGTAGCAGAGGCGTTGGCTAATATAAGCAAGAAGGACATACTCATTATACCTTATCTATACAACTTTTTGATAGTATGGAATTCAGAAGAGCATTGCAGTGGGTGTTGAACCTAAAGAAATCTAGGCTGCAACCATTGAAAGTATAGTCCTTTTTTAGGGCTGATTCTGAACTTCAGAACCCAATTGTGTCATCTGTCTGCGGAGAAAGTACTCCAACATCCAGGCCTTGGTGTCGTCCATGATAAAGAATCCAATCAAGTCCCTCAGAAGAGCCAAGTCTCTATAGGGATTCCTGACGTCCTGTAACCCGGCAGTCTTATGGGCACAGATTCACTCTCATCCTCTGCAATGGGAGGTACTAAGAACACACAAGAGGTTATGGGGTTTCTTAGAAGGAAGGTAACAGCTTTCCCCATGTTTTAGACTTCCTACAGTGGTGGTTGAACACAGAGAACTTGTCAGCAGGTGTCCCTTGAGAAGTTCAAATCTTGAATAGCATTACCATGGAAGCAAGCATTTTTGGCTGGGGGCACACACAGCCCAGGGGAAGTGGAGTTCCCAGGAAAGTCGGGTTTCCTCCAATTTAAGGGAGTTACGGGTAGTAGGAAGAGCCGTAGAAAAACTTTTTCCGCTGTTACAGGGCCAACAAGTCTGCATTATGTCAGACAACAGGGTGTCAGTTTCGTATCTGAACCATCAGTGGGGCACTCGTGCTCTTTCCCTAATGAATGCAGCTCAAGAAATATTTTCCTTAGCAGAGAGTCATTCTTTCTCGCTTTTGGCTCTACACATAAAGGGGGTAGCAAATCTAAGCACAGATTTTTTTTTTTTTGAGCCGGAACCTGATGAGACAGGGGGAGTGGTTCCTAAACCCTGGAATCTTCTATAAGGTTGTAGAACTTTCGGAATCCCCGGTGGTAGACCTGTTTGCCAACAGAGCGAACAAGAAGTTAGACAAGTTATGTACTCTAAATCCTTGTGAAGATCCTTGGGTGGTAGCTGCCTTCCAGATTCATTGGAGCTTGGGCCTGCTGTATGCCTTTTCCCCTCTCAAGTTGATACCAGTGGTTCTCAGGAAGATCCGGAAGAAGTAAGGGTAATTTTAATCGCCCCCAATCTGGCCCAAGAAACCTTGTTTTTTTTCTTGGCTAAAAAAAAGTCACTTTCAGACCCATGGATTCTACAGGAGATCTTGGACTTTCTCACTCAGGGCCCAGTACTTCACCCTTAGGTTCCAGGTCTACATTTGATGGCCTGGAATTTGAGAGGGAACTGTGAGCGGCCCGGGGATTCTCCAGAAATCTGGTCTCCACTCCTTTTGCAGAGTAGGAAACCTGTTACTACTAAGATTTATGGTAGACTCATGAGGAAGTTCCTCTCCTCCAAGGGAAAAAATCCAGTTGGGAAGGTTCCGCTGGGGTCCATCCTTGCATTTTTACAGAAAGGGCTAGAGTTGGGGTTGGTAGTCAGTACACTTAAAGTTGAGATATCAGCTTTAGGGGCCCTGTTTGACTATGATCTAGCAGGTTATGGTTGGGTCAGGAGTAGAGATGAGCGAACCGGTCCCGGTTTGGCTCGAGGTCGGTTCGCCGAACGGAGGTCCCGTTCGAGTTCGGTTCGTCGAACGTTCGACGAACCGAACTCGAACCGCATAGGAAACTATGGCAAGCATTCACAAACACATAAAAACACCTAGAAAACACCCTCAAAGGTGTCCAAAAGGTGACAAACAACTCACAACACAACACAAACACATGGGAAAGTGACAAGGACATATACTCATGCGAAAACAAAACAGCTGGACAAGGAAAAAGAGGAGGACACACAGATATGAGTATATGCAAGGAAACATCGATTCCATTATTGTGCAACTTGAGCCCTGCTCATTTTAGGCTTCCAATCTGGATAAATTGCCTGAGCTCGACACGTACGCCTTGGGGATCTTGTCGTGTCCTGCAGCCAGCGTTCTCTCGGAACATGTCTTCAGTGCTGCTGGGGGTCTGCTGGCAGATAAGCACACGTGTCTGTCCACTGACAATGTGGACATGGCTCTCAGAGGACTTTTCTTCCCCTGGGTCAGCCAGGGGACGGGAAAGGCACGCGTATTTTTGAGAGTGCTTCGTGCAAAGCATTTTTTTCATTTTGAAAAGGGGGATCAACTGATGCCAGTCAAGTGGTGTGTGTGTGGCCCAATTAGTGGCAACGAGGGAGACTGTGGTTGGAGTCCCCTCGCTGTGTTTTACATGATTTTCGAAGGGCATGACATGCCTAAGAGGTTGAGTTTCATCATCTGCAACTTGTTGGCAACAGAAAGGCTGCCTTTACACCCTTTTGAGACCGAGGATTTTCGAGACCTTATGCCCATTGCAGTGCCCCAAGAGCCGATGGCCAGTCGTCACTCCTTCTCCAAGAAAGGCGTGCCCGCGCTACCACAGTAGGTCGCACACAACCTCACCAATTCCTTGAGAAACTCTGTGTGTGACAGGGTGCATTTCAACACAGATACTTGGACCAGTAAGCATGGACAGGGGAGTTACATGTTGCTGACTGGGCACTGGGTAACTATGGTGAGAGATGGAGAAGGGTTTGCTGTACAAGTCTTGCCGTCCCCACGACTTGTGTGTCAATCCTTCCTCTGTATGTACAGGTTCCTCCACTGCTTCTGCCTCCTCAACCTCGTGTGGGTCCTCCACCTCGGCCCAAACCCTGTGTGGTCAGGCCACCCTTCCTTGTAACTGCGCCCAAGGAATCCCACACACCTCCTTACTATGCTGGCAGCAGAGCTCAATGCCATCAGGCGGTCAAATGTTTACTTTGAAATGTAGGGGAAATGTGAGACACCGCTGAGGAATTGTGGACGGTTAGCTCTGGAGAGTGAGACAGAGTTTCATCAATGGTTGTCTCCACTCAACCAGCAGTCAGGGAAGGTCGGGTGCGACAATGATGCAAACCAGTCTGCGACCCTTCTTCAGGTCAATGTGACACACGTGCCTTGTATGGCTCACGTGTTGAACCTGGTTGTCCAGCAATTTTTAAAACACTATCCCGGCCTACATGGCCTTCTGCAGAGGGCACGGTGTAACGCCTGCCTGGATCGACACACTCAGATGGGCTGTAAAGGATAGGCTAGAGGCAAGCCACTCACCAAGCTGGACACCCAGAACCCTGAAACCCTTTAACCCCTATACAGTGATTTGGAATTACACAGGGCCCAAGTTGATCAATACCTGTGGAAGGCTGCAGTTCCAGAGAATAGTAGTCATGCAGGGTCAAAAACATTAATTGAGTAAGAGGAACAGAATGGGATGGCCAGGACTTAATCAGAAAACAAGCAGAGGTGAAATGCGGATCGGCCAACGAGGTACATAAACAGCAAGCAGGAAAAGTAGTCAGGTAACAAGCACACAAACTCATAAAACTGAACTGGGGGTAACAGTACCAAGAGGTTCATAGCTTTGTCTGGCAGTGGTCTGCAGACAGGAGGGGCCTAAAAAAGGGTGTGGTGTCTTCCCATTGGTTGTAGCTGAATGATGGTACTTCATCTGTGAGATACCCACCACCTACATTCAGCCTGTGGTTCTGTATCTGTCAAGGTAACGCAACCCAGTGGGTGACCATAACCTGCGTCCACCTGCGCCGCAGGCATAGACTCCTTTCCCATCATCAGCACTATGCACGAAAGGAACACGTTGTCACCTGGCGACCGGAGTACAAATTGATTGAGTGGACTACGTTGGTGACTTAACCTGCAAACCTGTCTGCGGCCCTTCATCAGGGCAATGTGACACACATGCCTTGTATGGCTCACGTGTTGAATATGATTCTCCAGCAATTTTTAAAATACCATCCCGGCCTACATGGCCTTGTGCAGCGGGCACGCTGCTATGTGCTCACTTTCATCCTTCGCACCCAGCAGCTCAACAACTTTCATCGCTCCTGAAGTCTTAGGGTCTGGCGGTTAAACGCCGGAAATGCGATGTTCCGACACGCAGGAATTGGAATCTGCACATTTTGCAGCGTCTGTGGCAGCACTGCAGAGCCCTGCTGAAATACGGTATGACGTATACCCTGGGCTAACTTGATCCAGAGGTGGTGCAGATCACGCTGCTGGAGTGGTGTCAGATCAAGGACCTATGCACCCTTCTACACAGTTTACAAATGTCGACGAAGATGTTTAGCACTGGCGATGCCATTCTCAGCGTGACAATTCTGGTCATCTACAAGATGGAGCACACTGTAAGTATTATTCGGAGTCAGGTGTTGGTCCAAGAGGAAGGGGAGGAAGTACAGGAGAAGTCATATGCAGAAGGGATAATAAGATGTACAAGGTCCATACGTTGAGCGGCACCTAGGCGGCAGTCATGGTGGGGGATAGGGATTAACAAGGGCGCATAGTATCAGCAAAAATTGTTGAGGAAGGTGCAGGAGCCCATGAAGAAATGGAGGACGAACTTGCGATGGGCATGGAAGACTCAGCAGATGAGTGAGAGCTTGCTCACATTTTGGTTGTGCGAGGTTGGGGGGAGAGGGCAGAGGAAGGAGGCACGATTCTCACCTCTCTGCCACCAACAAACCAAGGACTTGGTCCTCCTGGATGCACAAGACACATGAGCGCCTTCTTGCTGCACTACCTACAACATGACCCTCGGATTGTACGAATTCGAAGTAATGCTAACTACTGGGTTGCCACACTGTTATATCCTCGGTACAAGACCAAATTTGGCTAAATAATTCCTGCCATAGAAAGGGACGCACGTATACAGGAGTATCTGCAGAAGGTGGTACGGATTCTTAGATCTGCTTTTATCAGTAAACACCAGTGCTGCACAGAGTGAATCTGAACGCTTTGTTATGGATAGGAGGAAATGGGCTTTTACTTGTCCACATCTGAGGGACCGAAGGCTGGCTGCTGGGCTGAGATGGCATTGAGTACGGTGTCCCTGCAGAGTTGCACTTTTGGTCATATACCAAATGAGTTGAAAAAGGACAAATGCTGGTGGAAAGGGGAACAGGTGTGTTGGAAAGGGGAAAAAAGTTTTTGTCCGTGGGTTTGGTGGTTAAGCAAAAGTAACATTTGATGAAGAAACACCATCTGTTACGGTGGGACTGGCAGATTTGGATAAGGTGGTATATACTATGTTACCGGTATATAACGAAAATTAATAAGAAAAGAAAGAGAAAGGTATATATCCCCATCAGCAGTCAATGTCCACCGTGCTCCCAGATGGAAAAGGAGAGGTTGGCAACTGGAAGGTTAGGTGGAGGATACAGATCTGTGTGGCTATGAAACTAATAGTTGCCTGAACCGAGTTAGACGCCACTCGGATCTTGAGACTGGGAGCCCTGTTAGCGTCACAGGGTCCACACGCCCACCCAGCCCAGGAACTCCCTGTTAACATCACAGGGGCCATTCAGTACGCTGACCGTGTGCATTGGGGCCACACCTGTGGACAGCAGGCGCAGCAGCAGGCCTGTTAATGCCACTGGGCTGCACAAGCAGGACTTGTAGGACAGGAGCTGGTCTTAACCGTTCTGCGTTACCAACTGTGGTGGCGGCCTGCATCGACACCCTATCCCTGCCTACCTCTGGCCTAAAGCCGCAATGGGTTCAACACATGGAGGTGTGCTCTTTCGGAGCATAATAGAAGACTGCGCACCTCCTTGTTGTCTCCAGCCCCTTTTATAACCTGGGTCCGCCCCAAACCAGGGTGGACCACAATGCACCTCCTGGAGACAAAAGCAGAGTGATACGTCATGAGTGGCATAACTAGCGTCCTATTTGGAACCGCAACTTCAATGATGACCTCATGGCTGTCATGACCCAAACACCTCACCAGTCATTGTCTGACCATCAATAATGAGGTGACAAGTCATAGGGGCGGGCCTCTGCAAGCCATTTGGGAGTGGCCTGGCCACATCGTCAGGACACCTGATGCCCTGTGGTCTAAATGGGTCCCCCACATCAGGGGCAGGGCCAAAGAGTTCATTACCGGACCTAGTTTCTGATGCAGTAAGTGCCTGAGCATGGTCAGTTGCATGAAATAGAGTCTCTGAAAAAAGACTATCAGCTTTAGCATGGTGTCTCGGCACAAAACAGGACTTAGACCCGGCACGGAATGCAAGTACCTGTGCAAAGAGGCTTTTCACACTAAGTGTGGGAGCATGCGCTGTATCCCGAAATGAAGACTTAGCGTCAGGAATGGCACAGTCAGGCTGAGCATACTCACTAGGCGAAACACTGTAGTTAGGCTGCAGCTGGGGTAAATCGGCACACGCATGCGCACTAGCTGCCTCTCCACACTTAGACGTGGAGGAGAAATTGCTCTTCGGGTGTGGACTTGGAGATGCTGTCTATGAACAGAAGGAAAAGCTAAAGAAAGCCTCACTTTCTATCCCTCCGAATTATCAAATGCAGCAATGAATTCCCTGAGTTTGCTATAACATTAGCGTAGCAAAATCTGCATGAGGGTGTCCTGCACAGTTGCTAGAAATAGCTTGGCACCAGTGGGACAATAATGAAATACAACATCCAGTTCTATGATGCCACTAAATGGCAGTATTTTTTGCTATCATTATAGCTTATTAAAAACAGAGCATGAGGGTGTCCTGCACAGGTGCTGCACATAGATTTGCACCAGTGGGCCACTAATGGAGTCCAACAGCCACTTCTTGTATGCCACTAAGTTTACTCAATTTTTGGTATTATAATGTCTTAGTAAGTAGCAATGAGTTTGAGTGTGCAATGCAGGCAGACGTGCTGCAAATATCTTTGCACTAGTGGGACTATAGCAAAGTCCAATAGCCACGTTTAGGATGCCACTAGTTACACTGAGTGTTTGCTAGTATAATGGCTTAGTTATAATGAGTTGGAGTGTGCAATGCAGGCAGAGGTGCTGCAAATATCTTTGCACTAGTGGGACTAGACAAAAGTCCAATAGCCACGTTTAGAATGCCACTAGGTACACTGAGTGTTTGCTAGTATAATAGCTTAGTTATAATGAGTTGGAGTGTGCAGAGGACAGGAGGGTACAGTGCCAGGATTGTGGGGCTCTGGGTAGAGGAATGGAAGCCTGCCTTTCTATTCCCTCCTAATGGGGAAATGCAGCGACGAAATCCCTGACCTTAGCTACACAGACGCTGTCTCTGTTTTCAGGACCTGTCACCTACGGCTCTGACTCTGCCGGTATGAGCCCTTAAAAGGACTGATAGAAAGTGCTCTCCCTAAGCTGTCCAGCGCTGTGGATGGAGCGCATACAGCAGTATCGGCGATAGGACTCAGGACGGAGCTGCGCCAGTGATGTCTGACACCAAGGACGCAGAAGAGATAATGGCGTCCGGACGGCCAGATACTCGTTTTTATAATGCAGGGACATGTGACATGGACATCCTATCACACATGCCGTTGCTTCTCTGGCTAAAAGTCCACTTAGCTGTGTGTGTGTCTGGGATTGGCTGACATAATGGCCCTCCCCACTACACGCGCGCGCTTAGGGAAGGAAGACAAGGAAAAAAAAAAAAAATGGCGATCACCATTATACAAACAGGAGTGATCTGAAGGCGCTGTTCCCGCACACTATACACTGAAATTTCATAATAGTGTGAGTCACCGAGTGACTTACACTATTACAGCGGAAAGCCAGCTAGGAATTAGCTGTTTTTTTGCTGCTAGAACCGTTCTCGAACGTTTCTAGAACTATCGAGCTTTTGCAAAAAGCTCGAGTTCTAGTTCGATCTAGAACAGGCCCCAAAATCACTCGAGCCTAGAACTGGAGAACCACGAACCACGAACCGCGCTCAACTCTAGTCAGGAGGTTTTTAAAGTCTTGCCAGAGAGCTGCTCCTGCCCCGTCAAAAAGGGTTCCTCCTTCGGAATTGAATTTGGTACTTGATTGATTATAATGCCACCCTTCAAGCCCCTAGCACAGGTCTCCATAAATATCCTTACTCTGAAAATGATCTTATGAGTAGCTATGACCTCAGCCATGAGGGTGAGTGATTTACAGGCCATATCACCCAAGTCTCCATAACCCAGATTTCGGAACATTAGGGTAGCTTTAAGAACAGATTTGGTGAATTTACCTAAAGTAGCCAAAACTTTCCATAGATACTAGGAGATAGTTCTAGATTCTTTGTGACTTCCCCAAGAATAAGGAACAGGAAAGGCTGCATACACTGGATGTGAGGAATTCGCTGATCCAGTACTTGGAGGCTACTAGACCGTGGAGGAAGCCTCATGCGCTGTTTACTTGGGGACTGTTTTCAGGGGACCAGGAAGGGCCTGGCAGCTTCTAATGGTACTTTAGCTAGATGGGTCAAGGAAGCGATTAGTGTAGCCTATATAGCTCGGAATATTCCCGTACCATGAGGCATTACGGCTCATACCACCAAAGTGGTGGTGATTTCCTGGGCCGAGAAGGCATAGGAACCCATTGAGCAAGTATGTAAGGCTGCAAGGTGGTCTTCCCCTTGCACTTTCTTTTAAACACTATTGTTTGGATTTGTCTTCCACGGTGCATTTAGCTTTTGGTAGAAGGGTCCTACAAATGGTGGTCCCTCCGTACGGTGCCTGAATCTTTCTTGTGGTGCTGTCATGGGGAAAGGAAAAAAAATCAAAATTACTTACCGGTAATGTTTTATTTCCAGAACCCATGACAGCACCACTGCTTCCCCCTTGCTTGTGTTTTTTCGTTTGTTTAGGCAAATGGTACTAAGGCTTAGTTCACTTTTTTTTTCTCTTTTTATCTTTCTCTCTTTTTCTTTTTCTCTCTCTCTTTCTCGCGCTCTCTTTCTCGCGCTCTCTTTCTCGCGCTCTCTTTCTCGCGCTCTTTCTCGCGCTCTCTTTCTCGCGCTCTCTTTCTCGCGCTCTCTTTCTCGCGCTCTCTTTCTCGCGCTCTCTTTCTCGCGCTCTCTTTCTCGCGCTCTCTCGCGCTCTCTCGCGCTCTCTCGCTCGCGCGCTCTCCCTCGCGCGCTCTCCCTCGCGCGCTCTCCCTCGCGCGCTCTCCCTCGCGCTCTCTCCCTCGCGCTCTCTCCCTCGCGCTCTCTCCCTCGCGCTCTCTCCCTCGCGCTCTCTCCCTCGCGCTCTCTCCCTCGCGCTCTCTCCCTCGCGCTCTCTCCCTCGCGCTCTCTCCCTCGCGCTCTCTCCCTCGCGCTCTCTCCCTCGCGCTCTCTCCCTCGCGCTCTCTCCCTCGCGCTCTCTCCCTCGCGCTCTCTCCCTCGCGCTCTCTCCCTCGCGCTCTCTCCCTCGCGCTCTCTCCCTCGCGCTCTCTCCCTCGCGCTCTCTCCCTCGCGCTCTCCTTGATGATCGATACACGGGGTCGCCGCTGCCATCAGCACTGTACTTCAGTCGCCGCAAATCATTCAACTGAAGCTGACAACGGCGGCGGCTCCTGCAGCAGCCGAGATCATCGAGGGGTCTGTGGTCTGCAAGAAGCAGGTGAGAGTACACCACAGGAACGGATGATAGGTGAGAATAATATTTTGTGTGTATGTGAATAATGGCATAACTATTGGGAATTATTGAGAATGGGCTTTTATTTTTTTTCGCTGTTCATCGTGCGGTATGGGTGATTAAGTGGCTTTATTCCTCGGGTCAGTACAATTAGTGATACCAGAATTATATATTTTTTTTTTTTTAGGTTTGGCGACTATCACACTAAAAACGCTTTTTACAAAATAAAGATGTTTTGAATCACTGAATTTTGAAGGCTTTATTTTTATTTTTCTGTCGGCAAAGTCTTGAGGGCTTAGTTTTTTTGCAGGATGAGTTGGAGTTTTTATTGGTACTATTTTGGGCCACACTTTTTAATTTTTTTTTATCGCTTTCTATTCCACAGAATAACAAAAAAACAGCAACTCAGAAATAGTTGGGTTTTTTTTTATGACGTTCACTGTGCTGTAAAAGTGATGGTTTTATTCCACTTTTACACCATAAAAACTAATTTATATGAAAAAAAAACTGTTTTTGCATTGCTGTGTTCTGAGAGCTATAACATTTTTATTTTTCTGCTGACTGACCTCTGCAACAGCTTGGTTTTTGCAAGACAAGATGACATATTCATCCATGATGACAGGATGACAGTCCTCTCTCCTCCTGTACCAGTCTGTTATGTACTGTTAATGATTGTTGTACGTATACCCTTTTACTTGTAAAGCGCCATGGAATAAATGGCGCTATAATAATAAATAATAATATTAATAATAGTCAGCGGTAGCATTTTTATTTCTATATGACTTTTTGAATGCGTTCTTTCCACTTTTTTGTCAGCTGTATTATAAAAAGACAGTTTTTGCTATTTTTTTTCGTCATAGGAAATGAAGGGGTTAAAGGGAACCTGTCATGTTGTTTGTTTGTTTTCTATATTATATATATATATATATATATATATATATATATATATATATATTAAACCGCCCCCAATGTATTTTAAATGATGCAATGGTCATCACTAACATGGTTTTCTAGAAAAAAATCCATGCACTTATCTTAAATAAAAAAAATAAAAAAAAGTCTTATCCTTGGGTAAAACCAGTACAGACTTTTTTTCAGTCATGAGGCCTGCCTAAGGCTGGGAATCAGTCATATCATTTACATTCAAGCAAAATTCTATCTTGAACTTAGTCACACCCCCTGCAGTGTGATTGATTATACACCGGTCCTTTACCTGAACTTCTCTGCTGAGTTCCACCCATTACAGTCACATTTAACCTGTAAGTTAGTGTAACACTGAAGCAGCTCTTTGGTGCTCCTCCTCCCTTCTGGAATGTTACATCACATATCAGGGACCACACTTGATCTATGCTGTTAGTAACACCAGCCCATGCTCCCTGTTCTGAGACTTTAGGGAAGCAGATATTATCAAGATACTGGCGGCTATTAACATCTTAAATAGGCCACACACCCTGATGTGTGATGTAACATCCCAGAAGGGAGGGGGACACCAAGGTGCAGCTCCAGAGCGCTCCTAACTTGCAGGTACTGTGAGGGTGGGGAACAGTACTATGGATCTCCTCTTTCTAGTTTGAGAGCATGGCCGTTAGAATTTATTTTTTTTTGTTTATCTCCCCGAGTAACCCTTAAAGGTCTCCTGTTAGATTGTAAACTGTTTGAATTGCGATTTCTATCAATATTTTATGTACAGATGTTGTAAAATTTATAATTTTAAGGACTTTATTGAAAAATAATTTGGTTTCATTCTTGGCAGATGATGATGATGATGATACCAGCAGTTCAAAAGGACAATGGACGTCTTCAATTTTAAAATCAGATGACATTAATATCACACAAGATATGCCATCATCTTCTCACAGTGGAGATCTATCATCTAAAACAGTTGAAACAGGAATGAAGCCATATTCATGCTCAGAATGTGGGAAAAGTTTTTTATGCAGATCAGATTTTGTTACACATCAAAGAATTCACTTAGGGAAGAAGACATATATATGCGCGGAATGCGGGAAAAGTTTTGGCCTAAAATGGATTCTAGTTAGACACCAGAGAATTCACACAGGGGAGAAACCATATTCCTGTTCAGAATGTGGCAAATATTTTGTTCAGAAATCAGATCTTGTAAGACATCAGAAAGTTCACATGTGAGATATTCAGAATGTAGGAGATGTTTTAAAGAGAAATTGGACCGTTTTTAGACATGAGAGAAGACATAGCAAAAAGATCTCTGAACAAACTTCTTAATCTTATCGATATTAGAACAACAAATATTTTCAAATTGCAAATTACTTTTTCAATATACGATACTTTCCTTCAGGGTGGGAACATCTGCTGTGATCCAATTTTTTTAAGTCACTTTCTGAGCGGAGTATACCCCAATACAATATATGAGAGGTGTTGACTTAAACATTTGCAAAATTCTGTACTCTGTACAAGTATACTAGACTATTGGGATTCATTTATTGATTCTACTACTTTCTCCTACTTACTTTTTTTTGTTGTCGAGGTCTGCCCATCCTGTTCCCTCGTTAAGGCATTAGATAGCCAGGATAACAATTTTACTAGTGCAAGTTCTCAATAACAAACCACTTTTTCTTTTTAAATATATTGCCTTTTTTCTTTAAAGGCCTTGTCCCATGAAAAAAAGTAGATTTTAATCTATTAATCTAAGAAAAAAAAAGTTAGACAAGTGGATGTTTTGTAAAAATATTACAAGAATTTTTTTATTTTTAAATGTGCCCAGGGTATGTACTTTGTAATGGATGTGTCTGAAAGTGCAGGAACATGATCTGATCATATCATATATCTTCTGAGTAGGGGAGAAAGCAAAAGCATACTGTATACAGACAGGATAACATGGGATTCTTTCTGTGAGGTAAAATGTTTTTAAGCGGGCAGGGAAGTGTTTTATCTCACAGACTTTTATTCTCAAATCTATTAATTAAGATGTACTTAGTTCATGGGACAATCCCTTTTTAAGGCCTGCTGTAGCAATTGTAGCCATGATATAGACAAGGAAATTAGGAATTTCCAATCCATCCTATTTTGGAGACAAAGCAGCTCCAGCATAGGCCGATGCTTTTCCAAACAAGGATTTTTGAACAAATTTCTGTTCACAATTTTCTGTGATCTTTATATACTTTTATGGTCTCCAAATTGGGATATTTGAGAGCACAAACAAAATGGTGGGAACTAACAATTTGGAAAAATACACAGAGCCCAGGTTTCTATATTGGCCTCTAGCGTTTCTTCTAGAATAAATCACTTTCTCATATAGTTATGTAGTAATGACTTTGTTAATCATGCTTGTAGGAAGGTTCAGCTGAATGTTATTAATTTGTGTGCAATAAACAATAAATGTCCTACCGCAGTTTTACCACTTATGTCCAGTGTCATTTCTAGTTCATTCTCTAACAAATAAACCTTGTGGTCTCAACCTGCCAAGTATGATTTATTTACAATTGTAGGTAGGGCCACTCAACAGTCAACTACTTTTGCAGCATCCATTGCGAAAATGGCCCAATCCATGGTTATCTGATGGGATCTGAAGGTTTAGGAGATGGCTAATATTTATAGAGGCAGATTTTTCAGGCATAAAAACTGTTTTGTTCTGATTCCTCTTAAAGGCCTGACATAATTGGCTTTTTTCTAGGCTGAATATGAACTTAGATGTATCTTTTGGAATCCAAAATTCATAAAGTATCTTCAGCGTTTCTGTTTACATCCCCAAACAAGGTCCTTTAATCTCTTCACCGCTGAGCCTGTTCTCACCTTCCTGACGAGGCCAAGTTTTACAATTCTGACCAGTGTCACTTTATCAGGTAATAACTATTGAATGCTTCAACGGATGCCAGGGATTCTGAGATTGTTTTTTCGGGACTAATGATGAGCGAGCACTACCATGGTCGGGTATCGTAACGAACAGTTGATGCTCAGATGGTCAGACTCGAGTACCCAGGTATTATTACTAGAGTTGAGCGCGGTTCGAGGTTCTCCAGTTCTAGGCTCGAGTGATTTTGGGGCCTGTTCTAGATCGAACTAGAACTCGAGCTTTTTGCAAAAGCTCGATAGTTCTAGAAACGTTCGAGAACGGTTCTAGCAGCAAAAAAACAGCTAATTCCTAGCTGGCTTTCCGCTGTAATAGTGTAAGTCACTCGGTGACTCACACTATTATGAAATTTCAGTGTATAGTGTGCGGGAACAGCGCCTTCAGATCACTGCTGTTTGTATAATGGCGATCGCCATTTTTTTTTTTTTCCTTGTCTTCCTTCCCTAAGCGCGCGCGTGTAGTGGGGAGGGCCATTATGTCAGCCAATCCCAGACACACACACAGCTAAGTGGACTTTTAGCCAGAGAAGCAACGGCATGTGTGATAGGATGTCCATGTCACATGTCCCTGCATTATAAAAACGAGTATCTGCCCGTCCGGACGCCATTATCTCTTCTGCGTCCTTGGTGTCAGACATCACTGGCGCAGCTCCGTCCTGAGTCCTATCGCCGATATTGCTGTATGCGCTCCATACACAGCGCTGGACAGCTTAGGGATAGCACTTTCTATAAGTCCTTTTAAGGGCTCGTACCGGCAGGGTCAGAGCCATAGGTGACAGGTCCTGAAAACAGAGACAGCGTCTGTGTAGCTAAGGTCAGGGATTTCGTCGCTGCATTTCCCCATTAGGAGGGAATAGAAAGGCAGGCTTCCATTCCTCTACCCAGAGCCCCACAATCCTGGCACTGTACCCTCCTGTCCTCTGCACACTCCAACTCATTATAACTAAGCCATTATACTAGCAAACACTCAGTGTACCTAGTGGCATCCTAAACGTGGCTATTGGACTTTTGTCTAGTCCCACTAGTGCAAAGATATTTGCAGTACGTCTGCCTGCATTGCACACTCCAACTCATAACTAAGCCATTATACTAGCAAACACTCAGTGTACCTAGTGGCATCCTAAACGTGGCTATTGGACTTTTGTCTAGTCCCACTAGTGCAAAGATATTTGCAGCACGTCTGCCTGCATTGCACACTCCAACTCATTATAACTAAGCCATTATACTAGCAAACACTCAGTGTACCTAGTGGCATCCTAAACGTGGCTATTGGACTTTTGTCTAGTCCCACTAGTGCAAAGATATTTGCAGTACGTCTGCCTGCATTGCACACTCCAACTCATTATAACTAAGCCATTATACTAGCAAACATTCAGTGTACCTAGTGGCATCCTAAACGTGGCTATTGGACTTATGTCTAGTCCCACTAGTGCAAAGATATTTGCAGTACGTCTGCCTGCATTGCACACTCCAACTCATTATAACTAAGCCATTATACTAGCAAACATTCAGTGTACCTAGTGGCATCCTAAACGTGGCTATTGGACTTTTGTCTAGTCCCACTAGTGCAAAGATATTTGCAGCACGTCTGCCTGCATTGCACACTCCAACTCATTATAACTAAGCCATTATACTAGCAAACATTCAGTGTACCTAGTGGCATCCTAAACGTGGCTATTGGACTTTTGTCTAGTCCCACTAGTGCAAAGATATTTGCAGCACGTCTGCCTGCATTGCACACTCCAACTCATTATAACTAAGCCATTATACTAGCAATTTATGCTGCCAGTTTAAGGGCCGTAGTTGCATTGTCAGGGATATTTATTCTTTATTATTCTGCTGTTAATAAAGCTAGACCACCGCTGCAATTTACACCACCTCTCAATTTTTACTACCACATTTTCAGTGCACAATCTTGTCGCAATCAACATGAGTGGCAAAATGACAGATGCTGGTGGAAAGGGGAAGAGGCGTGGTGGAAAAGGAAAAAAAGGTTTTGTCTGTGGGGAAGGTGGCAAAGCTCCATTATCATCTGCTGAAGATAGACCATCTACCAGCAAAAGTAAGATGTCTACTACTTACCGTGGACAATCCGATGTGCTCCCTTTTTTACGGACACGAACAACAGGAACAAAGGTAGATGATGGCCAAAAAAGGAAAATGCTTGAATGGATCTCAAGTGGTCCAACAAGTGCCCTCTCAGCCACTTCATGTACCGCATCCAAAAAACACCAGTCCTCTGAGTTTTCATCCCAATCAAACTTGCTTTCTCACAGCTCTGAAGTCTCCATCAGCCCTGCACAGTATGGTGGAACTGAGATGGCTGAGTCTGCAGAGCTGTTCAGTCACACTATAGCCTGGGAATCAGAGGTCTGCTCCCAAGCTACAGTGAGTACAGAACAGGAAATGGTCTGCAGTGATGCCCAGAACCTTTGTGACTCTGATTCAGGCCGTGAGGACCAAGTTTCTGAGCATAATGTTGATCCTTTGTCACAAACTGTAACACCTGTGGTTATAGACAATGAGGAACATACTGATGAAGATGAGACGCAGATACCCGATTGGGATGACAACTTAAATATTCGGTCAGGGCAAGAAGAGGCTCGGTCTGAGGGGGAGGGGAGTGCAAACACAACAATTGATGATGAAGTTCTAGATCCCACCTACTGTCAACCCACAGTCAGGCACTCGAGGAGGTCAACAGAGGTGGTGGAGGAGGATGCAACTGATGACGAAGTTACCTTGCGCCTTCCTGGACAGAGTCGGAGTACTGGTAGCACGTCTACAACTACATCCTCAGCCACCACTCTGCCTCTGAGCACTAGTCGGGGTGCATCAACAGGTCGCATGCCCTCTAAGCCTTGCCTAGCCTGGTTCTTTTTTGACATCGCAAAAGATCGCCCAAATTATGTGATCTGTAAAATTTGTCATGGTTCTATTAGTAGAGGTCAAAACCTCAGCAGTTTGACAACTTCTTCCATGAATCGTCACATGAATAAATATCATATGTCCCAGTGGGAAGCTCACCTTGCTGCAATGCGGCCTAGCGGAGCGAACCATCCACTGCCTGCCCCTTCCAGTGCATCCGTGCGCTCTTCATCTTCTAGGACTGTGGGGACAGCTGTCACACCTGTTTTTCCACGCACAACTTCCACCACTGTAACCGCAACAGGCAGTTTGCTTGGTAGGTCGTCAGTTGGTTTGGAAGGGGAAACAAGTGCGTGTGTACAGCTCTCTCAGACATCGATAGCACCAACGTTGGATGAAGGCAACATCAGGTCTCCGCCTGCACTTTCCTCACAAACCTGCATTTTTCCAGGGACACCCTACTCAACACCGTCTACACACAGCAGCCAGATCTCTGTCCCTCAGATGTGGTCAAATAAAAGGCCACTTCCTGCGACCCATGACAAAGCTAAGAGGTTGACTCTATCCCTCTGTAAGCTCTTGGCTACCGAAATGCTGCCTTTCCGCCTAGTGGACACACAGGATTTTAGAGACCTTATGTCTGTCGCTGTGCCCCAGTACCAGATGCCTAGTCGCCACTACTTCTCTAAGAAAGGTGTGCCCGCGCTACACCAGCATGTCGCACACAACATCACCGCTTCCTTGAGAAACTCTGTGTGTGAACGGGTGCATTTCACCACCTATACTTGGACCAGTAAGCATGGACAGGGACGTTAGATGTCGCTGACTGGGCACTGGGTAACTATGGTGATAGATGGTGAAGGGTCTGCTGCACAAGTCTTGCCGTCCCCACGACTTGTGTGTCAATCCTCTGTCTGTCCAAGTTCCGCCACTGCTTCTGCCTCCTCAACCTCATCTGGGTCCTCCACCTCCGCCCCAAGCCTGCCTGGTCAGGCCACCAGCGTTCTCACTGCGCAGAAGGAATCACGCACGCCTCATTACTATGCTGGCAGCAGAGTGCAACGGCATCAGGCGGTCTTTAGCTTGACATGTCTTGGGAATAAGAGTCACACAGCTGAGGAGTTGTGGTCAGCTCTGCGGTCCGAGTTTAATAAATGGTTGTCTCCGCTCAACCTGCAGCCTGGTAAGGCCGTGTGCGACAATGCTGCAAACCTGGGTGCGGCCCTTCGCCTGGGCAAGGTGACACACGTGCCTTGTATGGCTCACGTGTTGAACCTTGTTGTCCAGCAATTCTTAACACACTATCCCGGCCTAGATGGCCTTCTGAACAGGGCACGAAAACTGTCTGCTCACTTCCGCCGTTCAAGCGCCGCAGCTGAGCGACTTGCATCGCTCCAGAAGTCTTTCGGCCTGCCAGTTCATCGCCTGAAATGCGATGTGGCGACACGCTGGAATTCAACTCTCCACATGTTACAGCGACTGTGGCAGCACCGCCGAGCCCTGGTGCAATACGTCATGACGTATAGCCTGGGCCAACGAGATGCAGAGGTGGGGCAGATCACCCTGATGGAGTGGTCTCAGATCAAGGACCTATGCACCCTTCTGCACAGTTTCGACATGGCGACGAATATGTTTAGCGCTGACAATGCCATTATCAGCATGACAATTCCAGTCATTTACATGCTGGAGCACACGCTAAACACTATTCAGAGTCAGGGGGTGGGACAACAGGAAGGGGAGGAACTACAGGAGGATTCATATGCGCAAGACACAACAACATCACCAAGGTCCAGACGTTCATCATCACCAACGCGGCAGGCATGGGACCATGGGGGACAGGGATCAACAAGGGCGCATGGTAGCAGGCTAAATGTTGAGGAAGGTGCAGGAGAACATGAAAAAATGGAGGACGAACTGTCCATGGACATGGAAGACTCAGCGGATGAGGGAGACCTTGGTCAAATTTCAGTTGAAAGAGGTTGGGGGGAGATGTCAGAGGAAGAAAGAACGGTTAGCACCTCTATGCCACAAACACAGCGTGGACTTGGTCCGCATGGCTGCGCAAGACACATGAGTGCCTTCTTGTTGCACTACCTCCAACATGACCCTCGTATTGTCAAAATTAGAAGTGATGATGACTACTGGATTGCCACACTATTAGATCCCCGGTACAAGTCCAAATTTTGTGACATAATTCCAGCCATAGAAAGGGACTCACGTATGCAGGAGTATCAGCAGAAGCTGTTACTCGATCTTAGCTCGGCTTTTCCACCAAACAACCGTGCAGGTGCAGGGAGTGATTCTCCCAGTTGTAACTTGACAAACATGGGACGGTCTCGTCATCTTCAACAGTCTACCCGTACCAGTAGGACCGTATCTGGTGCTGGTAACAGCAATTTTATGGAATCTTTTCATAATTTTTTTAGACCCTCCTTTGCAAGGCCACCAGAGACAACAAGTCTGACACATAGTCAACGGCTGGAGAGGATGATACAGGAGTATCTCCAAATGAACATCGATGCCATGACTTTGCAAATGGAGCCTTGCTCCTTTTGGGCTTCAAATCTAGAAAAATGGCCAGAGCTATCCAGTTACGCCTTGGAGATTTTGTCGTGTCCAGCTGCCAGCGTTGTCTCTGAACGTGTCTTCAGTGCTGCTGGGTGTGTGCTGACAGAAAAGCGCACGCGTCTGTCCAGTGACAATGTGGACAGACTGACGTTCATCAAAATGAACAAGTCATGGATCCAGAAGGAATTTACTACCTCTGTGTCATCCTGGGGAGAGTAAATGCTTGTGGATTTGGAATGTGCTTGATGCAAATCAAAACATCCTGTATGCAACTAGGGCACAACTGCTGCCACTGATGGGGTGTCTGTGTGGGGCCCAATTTTTGGAAAAAAGGGAGACTCCGCTTGGAGTAACCCTTGATTGCTGTGTTTTTTATAAATGATCCAAGATGCATAGAGCTGGGATCAGGAAAGACTTTGCTACCTACCCCGGAGTCATCCTGGGGACGGTTAAGTATGGCGTATTTTTGAATGTGCTTGATGCAAATCTAGCTGTGAAGTGTACAACTAGGGCACAAGTGCTGCCACTGAAGGGGTGGGTGTGTGTGGGGCCCAATTTTTGGAAAAAAGGGAGACTCCGCTTGGAGTCACCTTGCGGTGTTTTACATGATTTTAGAAGGGCGTGCCATGCCTATATCTGTGTGTCCTCCACTTTTTCCTTGTCCTGCTCTTTTGTTTTCGCATGAGTATATGTCCTTGTCACTTTCCCATGTGTTTGTGTTGTGTTGTGAGTTGTTTGTCACCTTTTGGACACCTTTGAGGGTGTTTTCTAGGTGTTTTTATGTGTTTGTGAATGCCTGCCATTGTTTCCTATGCGGTTCGAGTTCGGTTCGTCGAACGTTCGACGAACCGAACTCGAACGGGACCTCCGTTCGGCGAACCGACCTCGAGCCGAAGCGGGACCGGTTCGCTCATCTCTAATTATTACATTGTACTTCAAGATAGGATTTTTTTTTTTTTTTTGGATTTGTGATAATTTTGGAAACTTGGTTAAATTTTTGAAAATGTTGCATATTGTAAAATTTTAAATTTTTACATTTTTATGCCCTTAAACCAGAGTTATGTCACACAAAATAGTTAATAAACAGCATTTCCCACATGTCTACTTTTATCTCAGCGCATATTTTAAAACATACATTTTTTTGTTAGGAAGTTAGAAAGGTAAAGTTTATCAGCAATTTCTCATTATTCCAACAAAAATTACAAAACCAATTGTTTAGAGACCACATCACATTTGAAGTGACTGTGTGGCCCATGTAAAAGAAAATACCAACCAGTGACACCATTCTATAAACTGCACCCTTCAAACTGCTGAAAACCACATCCATGAAGTTTTATTAACCCTTCAGGGGATTCAGAAAAACTAAAGCAATGTGGAAGATAACCATGAAATGTTACTTTCCCACAAAAATGTTACTTAAGCCCCAAATTTTGCATTTTCACACAAGGTAAACAGGATAAAATGTACCATCAAATTTGTTTTGCAATTTATCCTGAGTGCACAGATGCCCCAATATATGGTGGAACACTACTGTTTGGGCGCACGGCAGTGTTTGGAAAGGAAGAAGCGCTATTAGAATTTTGGATCAATTAACAAACGAACCGGATCACCACATGTAATCCACTTGATCCTGAACGGATGATCCCAGGTGAGGACTTTTAACGGTTCATATAGAATAGCAAATTATCCAGCAGATCACAGGCATTTTTCTTAAATTCTTCTGTATTGCTTACATTCTAATTAGTCACAGATGGTATCTAGCAGATAAAGGGTATAGTTCATCCTAATCCATCCAACGCGTTTCAACACAATACAATGTCATAAAGTCTTATTCATGGATGTTTAGTCTACGGAGTAATAACTTTAAATACCTTACAAAAAAAAACATGATGCATCAGGTACGGGGTTTGCAATCAATTATCCCCCACACCTAGTAAATACATCTGTGGACCCAATAAAAATGTTCCTTAAGAGACAATGAAGAGATAATGTTTATTATCTATAATTATTTAATTAATATTTAATTCACAGTGTTCACTATATTGTAAAACTGATGTCAGTGTGATGCCTCAGGTCGGTGCGAGTTTGTAGACACCAAACATGTATAGGTTTACTTGTATCTAAGGGGTTAAAAAAAATTCAGAAGTTTGTCCAATAAAAGTGGTGCACGTTTTGTGCCATTTTCCGAAACCCGTAGCGTTCTCATTTTTCTTGATCTATGGCTCAGTGACTGTATATTTTTTGCGTCTCGAGCTGACGTTTCTGATGGTACCATTTTTGCGCAGAGGCTACGTTGTGATCGCCTGTTATTGCGTTTTGCGCAAAAGTTTCGGCGAACAAAAACCGTACTTTTGGAATTTTTTTGCCGCAACGCGATTTACTGATCAGATTAATTGATTTTATTTTTTGACCGGGCATTTCTGAATGCGGCGATACCAAATGTGTATGTATATTTTTTTAACCCTTTAATTTTCAATGGGGTGAAAGGGGGGTGATTTGACCTTTTTAGGGTTTTGGTTTATCATTTTTTTTTTTTTTTAATTTTTTAAAACTTTTTTTAACTTTGTTTTTTTTTTTATTTTACAAGTCCCCCTAGGGGGCTATAACGATCAGCAATCCGATCGGTCTGCCATATTTCCAGATCACAGCTACAAAGCTAAGATCTGCAGATATAGTGCTTTACTTTCAATGACTGCTGTATTCCGGCATTGAGAGTAAATGACTCAGGAAGAACAATCTCCTGAGACCGGTGAAAAGACCTAGCAACCTTGGGCAAATAAGCAGAGTCAGTACGAAGAAACACAAGATCCTCAAAAAACTGCGTATAAGGGGGGTTAGCAGAAAGGGCGTGAAGGTCGCTAACTCTTCTAGCCAAAGTGAGGGCCACCAGCAAGGCTACCTTAAATGTCAGATACTTCAGAGGGGCATCAACCAGGGGCTCAAATGGAGGTCCTGTCAGGAAGTCCAAGACTAGATTAAGATCCCACGGCGGGAAGACCAAACATGGCACAGGGCGAGCCCTTTGACAAGAGGAGATGAACCTCCTAACCCACCGGTTGCTGGCTAGGTCTGCGTTATATAAAGCCCCCATGGCCGACACCTGTACCTTCAAAGTACTGACAGGGAGTCCCAGCTCCAACCCCGACTGAAAAAACTCCAACATATCCCCCACCGGAGGAACCTCTAAAGGACTTCTCCCGGAAAAGCACAGAAACTTGCGCTAAATTCTGGCGTAAAGTTTGGCGGTAGCTGGCTTCCTACTCCGCAATAGAGTTGAAACCAGGCCCGAGGAAAACCCCAGCCCCTCTAACAGATGCCTCTCAAATTCCAGGCCATCAAATGAAGGCCTGGAAGGTGACGGTGGAGCATAGGGCCCTGGGAGAAGAGATCCCACCTCTCAGAGAATTCAAGGGTCTGCTATTGACAATTTCTGGAGCCAAAAAAAACACGGCCTCCGAGGCCAAAAAGGAGCCACCAGAATCAACCGTACTCCGTCCTCTCGAATCTTCCACAGCACAGCAGGAAGCAGAATCAGAGGGGGAGGCATACAAGAGGCCTTGACGCCAGGAGACCTGGAAGGCGTCCACCACCCAGGGATTGGCGTGAGGGCTGAGGGAACAAAAATGGGAAACTTTCCTGTTGGCTCGGGTGGCAAACAGGTCCACAGTAGGTGATCCCCCAAAGCCACACTATTTGACTGAAGACCTCCCCATGCAGACTCCATTCCCCTTGGCGTACCGGACGTCTGCTGAGGAAGTCGTCCTGAACATTGTCTACCCCACGTATGTGTAGTGCCGTTAGTGAAGAGAGGTGTACCTGTATTTGCTCCGTAACTGTCAGGAGGGAGGGAGATCTGGTGCCCCCCTAATGATTGAGGTATGAGACCGCCACCCTGTTGTCAGAGAGAATCCTGACATACGTGCCCTCCAGAAGAGGGAGAAAGGAGTGAAGAGCCTTTGCCACTGCGCTCAACTCCTTGAAATTGGAAGAACCGAGTCATTCCTGTCGGTTCCAGGCGCCCTGAGCCATGTGATCCTGTAAATGAGCCCCCCACCCCCATGCACTGGCGTCAGTTGTGATGTCGGAACACCTCAGAGACCAGGGGACCCCAGGTGACAGATTCTGCGTTTGCAGCCACCAGTGAAGGGACAGGAGAACATGCGGTGGAAGGGTAATGTTGCCTTCTACATGCCCGTACAACCGTCTCTGAGCCCTCAAAGCCTCCCCTTGCAGGATACGTGTATGCAGCTGATCCCAGGGGACTGCCGGGATGCAAGCTACCAGGGACCCCAGTAGGGACATGGCCTCCCTGAGTGTGAGGACTGGACGTGACAGAACCACAGAGACCTGAGTAACAAGACTGGATATTTTCTCTGGGGGCAGCAGGCAAGGCTGAGCACGAGAGTCCAGGACAAAGCCGAGGAACAATTGGCGGGTGGAAGGCTCCAATCGGGACTTCTGGAAGTTGATTATCCAACCGAGCCCAGTCAAGATGTCTATCACTGTCCTGACTTGGGACCTGCAATGGAATTCTGAATTCCCCACTATGAGGAAGTCGTCTAAATAGGGAATCACTAGGATCTCCCTCTCGGGGATGTGAGCCATCACCTCTGCCACCACCTTTGTGAAGACATGTGGAGCCATTGCTAGACCGAAGGGAAGGGCTCTGAATTGAAAGTGTCTTATCTTGCCACGAAGAGGAAGCACCATCCGGAGATACTTCTGGTGGTCCGCATGAATTGGAATATGATAATAGGCATCTTTTAAGTCTAATACTGCCATGAAACACCTGGGATACAACATGTTGATAGCGGACTTCACAGACACCATCTTGAAATGTTGGTACATAAGATGGCGGTTGAGTTTGAGAATAATCCTACAAGAACCGTCCGGCTTCTGGACCAGGAACAGCGGGGAGTAGAAACTGCAGCCTTCTTCTCCTTTAGGTACTTCTATGATGACAGACTTTTGGAGAAGACCTTCGATTTCTTGCTGTAATGCGAGCGGTCATTCCCCCGACTTGCCAAACGATGTAATCATTAATGACCCCACAGGGGTCGAACTAAACTGTAATTTCAATCCATCTCTAATGATGCCATGAATCCACACACTGGACGAGATATGCCAGGCAGAAAAAAAAAGGAGGAGAGACTACCTCCAACTGGGCTAGAGGTATCATCTGGCCGGCCTCTTACCGGAGGTAGAGGTGCCGAAAGAGAAGCCAAACCGCTTCTTTTTGGTACTTCCGCTTGAACTAGGATGGAGGGTAAGCTCGTTTCTCTGGGTTGTCCCACTGATCCCTAATCAACCTCTTAACTTTTTCATGGACTAGAAAGGTGCGACGTTTCTTGTGCTCCAGACCACTGAACATAATGTCCTCAATGGATTCTGGGCCCCTCGCATCTACAAGGCCCATTGTCGCCTTGTCTGCCTGCAGAAGATGACTGACTTCCGTAATGGGGAAACACTATTTACCCCTGACGTCCTCTTCCGAGGATGATCCCGAGGAAGATAAGGAGGCCCCTGATGCAGAATCCGACGCCTCTCCTAACTCCCGTTCCCGTGGGGCAAAACATTAGAGGATGTAGCTCCGGCAAGCAAGGGGAAGCCTTTAAGGGATTCCCGAACCTCCTCCCGAATGACGTCCCTGAGGCTATTGGTGAGAGCCGGTGCTTCCTCCGCTAACATGTGCTGAATACAAGCCGGACATAATTTCTTCTGTGATGACTCCTGTAGTTATCATGAATTACTTTCGGTTTCACTCGGCCCAGAGCCGAATTAAGCAGAAAATTAGCATATCTGCTGTTTACAGCTGTATAACTGTGATCAGCAGATGTGGCAGAGCGATCGGATTCCTGATCCCTGTAGTCTCATAGGGGGACTAGTAAAAGTAAAAAAAAAAAAAAAAAAAAGTTTTAAAAAATTAAAAAAAACAAAACCCTAAAAGTTCAAATCACTCCCCTTTTGCCCCATTGAAAATTAAAAAAAATAAAAAATATACACATTTGGTATCACCACGTTCAGAAACACCCGATCTATCAAAATATAAAATCAATCAATCTGATCCGTAAACGGTGTAGCGTCAAAAAAATTCCAAACGCCAAAATTACGTTTTTTTGGTCGCCACAAATTGTGCAAAATGCAATAATAGGCGATCAAAACATAGCATCTGCGCAAATATGGTACCGTTAAAAACGTCAGCTCGAGACGCAAAAAATAAGCCATCACTGAGCCATAGAACCCGAAAAAATGAGAACGATATGAGTCACTGAATATGGTCTAAAATGTGCGCCTTTTTTCAAACTTCCAATTTTTTTAACCCCTTATATAAAAGTAAGCCTATACATATTTGGTGTCTACGAACTCGCACTGACCTGATGCATCACACCCACACATCAGTTTTTACCATATAGTGAACACAGTGAATAAAATATCTCAAAAACAATAGTGCTATCACGATTTTTTTTGCAATTTTTCTACATTTGGAATTGTTTTTGCCGTTTTCCATTACACTATATGGTAAAACGTATGGTTTCATTTAAAAGTTCAGCTCGTTCCGCAAAAAATGAGCCCTCACATGACCATATTGACTGAAAAATAAAAAAGTTAAACCTCTCTGAAGAATGGCGGAAAAAAAAACGGAAAGTGAAAAATCGGCCAGTCGTGAAGGGGTTAAAGGAATAGAGGAACAACTAGCAAGCACTCTCTCTGAAACAGATTTGAACGGGATTAAAACCAAAACACAGAGTAACATTACAGACTTTAAGAAGAATCTCCAAGCCCGCAAGGAATCCAAGTTTCTTAGAGATCAGGACGACTACCTGAAAGGGTCTACAGATGACGTTTCTCCGAAGTAGACAACGTCCCAGACGCTATGGACCATCCATCTCTTAAACAAACTCAGACAGCGAGCCAGGCTCACATTGCTCAGCTCATTTTTTAGGCCAACGTCGCCAGCCACAGGCAAAACAAAGGGGGGCAGGAGAAAAACCAAGTACAACTTACCAAGTTCAGACACGTTCACAGGTAGAAAAAAAAGATAGCCAGGACCAAATGTGCACTACTGCACTAAAAATTCCAAACTGTACTATAATTAAAATTTGAGATTTTTGTGCAATTTCTTGAGCTACCCCGCCACATCAAGGCAAATCTCATTGGGGCAGTCCTACACTAAAATATTTGTATAAAATGTGCTATGCGGCCTCACATATGGAAAAGTAGAACTGTTCTTAGCAGCACCTACTTGGTCTTTTTCAATCCCATACCCATGACTGAATCATGGCTGTGGGCGGGACAGGCCCTAGCAAATGCTGCTTAAAGTAAATAGTCTGTGGACAGGGCTTGATGACTGAATGTGAACAGCTACCAATTGCCAAAATCAAGACAACTGCAATATAACCAAAATTGGGGTGCCCGGCAAGGTGGGGGTCAGCCACCGACCAATTCAATGAAAAAAACAAGATAGCCTGCACTAAAAATTCCAAACTGTACTATTATTAAAATTTGAGATGTTTGGCAAAAAATTGCAATTTCTTAAGCTACCCCGCCACGTGACGGCAAATCTCATTGGGGCAGTCCTATGCTAAAATATTTTTATATAAATTGTGCCATGCTGAATTTTTAGTGCAGTAGTGCACATTTGGTGCTGGCTATCTTGTTTTTTTCCATTGAATTGGTCGGTGGCTGACCCTCACCTTGCCGCGCACCCCAATTTTGGTTGTATTCCATCTGTCTTGATTTTGGCAATTGGTGACTGTTCACATTCAGTCATCAGGCCCTGTCCACAGGCTATTTACTTTAAGCAGCATTTGCTTGTCCCGCCCACAGCCATGATTCAGTCATGGGTATGGGATTGAAAAAGAGCAAGTAGGTGCTGCTAAGAACAGTTCTACTATTTCATATGTGAGGCCGTTTGGCACATTTTATAAAAATATTTTAGTGTAGGACTGCCTCTAATGAGATCTGCCATGACGTTGCGGGGTAGCTCAAGAAATTGCAATTTTTTGCCAAAAATCTCAAATTTTAATAATAGTACAGTTTGGAATTTTTAGTGCAGTAGTGCACATTTAGTGCTGGCTATCTTCTTTTTTTCACGTTCACAGGTAGGTCAGATCTCATCTTTAATATCTCCTCTTACACCTTATCGCCCACAGAGGTTCAGGTCCTCCAAAAGGGACTCTCATTTTGCCCTACCCCAGCGTTTGACTCCTTCCAATTGGACCAGGAGCTCAAACGAATCTATAGGAACATCAGGCCATGTGCGCACGTAGCGTAATTACATGTGTTTATGCTGCATTCTGCACCGCACAATAAAAGCATGCGTCCTGCGTCCCCAGCACAACCTATGAAGATTGTGAAAATTCCATCCGCACGTTGCGTTGTAGAGCGCGTTTTGCATGCTATCAAAACGCTGCTTTCTAAAAAGTAACAATTGTTTTATGCGTTCTGGATGCTTTCTCCTCTCTGTCTATGGCAGAGGCAGCATCCAGAAAGCACGAATTCTGCAGACACCAAAAATTGCACAAGCAGTGACTTTACGCTGCGATGCAGAACGCACTTACGTGCACACATAGCCTAAGACTCATACCACACTTTCAGGAGACTAATATGGCTTCTCCACCCAATGAGATTTCCCACAAAAATACAGTACAGACCTAAAGTTTGGACACACCTTCTCATTCAAAGAGTTTTCTTTATTTTCATGACTCTAAAAATTATAGATTCACATTGAAGGCATCAAAACTATGAATTAACACACGTGGAATGAAATACTTTACAAAAAAGTGTGAAACAACTGAAAATATGTCTTAT
The DNA here is from genome assembly GCF_048569485.1 of Anomaloglossus baeobatrachus. Classification (NCBI taxonomy): domain Eukaryota; kingdom Metazoa; phylum Chordata; class Amphibia; order Anura; family Aromobatidae; genus Anomaloglossus; species Anomaloglossus baeobatrachus. Next base: position 540,781,882 of record NC_134357.1, on the reverse strand, counting down.
ATTCTAGGTTCTTCAAAGTAGCCACCTTTTGCTTTCATTACTGCTTTGCACACTCTTGGCATTCTCTTGATGAGTTTCAAGAGGCAGTCACCGGACATGGTCTTCCAACAGTCTTGAAGGAATTCCCCCATCCCCCCTTTTCTCCCCCCCACCCATTTCTCCCCCACCCATTTCCCCCCTCCATCTCCCCCCATTAATTTCTCCCCCCCTCCATCTCCTCCCACCCATTTCTCCCCCCTCCCATCCTCCTTCCCCCCATCCCCCCTATGCTCCCCCCTTCTTCGCCTATCCCCCCCTCCTCTTCCTCCCCCCCATCAGCATCTTCCCCAGCAGCATTAATCCCTCTCCCCCTACCAGCGTGCCCCCCAGCAGTATTAACCCCTCTCCCCCTACCAGCGTGCCCCAAAGCAGTATTAACCCCTCTCCTCCCACCAGCGTCCTCCAAAGCAGTATTAACCCCTCTCCTCCTACCAACATCCCCCAAAGCAGCATTAACCCCTCTCCTCCTACCAGCGTTCCCCCAAAGCAGTATTAACCCCTCTCCTCCCACCAGCGTCCTCCAAAGCAGTATTAACCCCTCTCCTCCTACCAACATCCCCCAAAGCAGCATTAACCCCTCTCCTCCTACCAGCGTTCCCCCATCAGTATTAACCCCTCTCCTTCTACCAGAGGCCCTCCGGCAGCATTAACCCCCATCCCATGCAAATGTCACCACAAGTACACCTCGTACACACACGGCTCCGCTCCGTACACACACGGCTCTGCTCTGTACACCTCGTACACACGCGGCTGTGCTCCGTACACCTCGTACACACGCGGCTCTGCTCCGTACACCTCGTACACATGCGGCTCCGCTCCGCACACCTCGTACACACGCGGCTCCGCTCCGTACACCTCGTACACACACGGCTCTGCTCCGCACACCTCGTACACACACGGCTCCGCTCCGCACACCTCGTACACACGCGACTCCGCTCCGTACACCTCGTACACACACGGCTCAGCTCCGCACACCTCGTACACACGCGGCTCCGCTCCGTATACCTCGTACACAAGCGGCTCTGCTACATCCACACTGTAAACCCCTCCTGACCCCACACATAACCTTCCCCTCATCCAGCACCATGACATGCAGAGTCCTGCATACACTGAGAGCTGATCATGTGACCCCTGGCTCCTCCCCTCCATGTGACATCATCACAGGTCCTAAAAGCACAGAGCAGCCATATGTCTAGGGTTGAGCCTAGAATGTATGGCCTGCAGTCAGGTCGTGAACGTGACTGGCTTCCTTGGTGGGCGTCGGCGATGTTTCTTCCCGTCCACTATAATCCTGCTGGCTCCGCCCCCTGCACCCCCCATGTGGAGCTCTTACCCTCTCCCTCCCCCGTTTCTATTATAATCACCTCTATGCCCACGTGGACTTAGAATAAATAATGTTTTTTCTGTCTGGAAACAGGCTGCATCGTGAACACGCCCCATCACATGACAAGTTATTTCATACCTGTCAGGAGCCCGTACACTCTAGCATCTAACATATCTAGTGCAGCTCTGCAGGTGGAGGTATGTGGAGATTCCCCATTACTGGGGCAGGGGGCATTAATATTATGTAATACACTAACTTTTAATAACTAGGGATGAGCGGACCTGTGGATGTTCGGGTTCACGCGACTTGAGTTAAGTTCAGTTCGAGACCCAAACCTTACCCTGGACTCTGAACCCATATAATTCAATGAGCACTCGAACTTTATTGCTGTAAAATGGTCGTAGTAAGGGTTAGGGGGCTGCAAAATGGGGGTAAAAGCAGGAAAATTGCCCTGCAAACATGTTGATAGGGAATAAAAAAAATGCTGTGGGGTACCCCCTATTATTGATAACCAGCACAGGTAAAACAGATAGCTGGGGGCTGCTGTTATCAGGCTGGGAAGGCCTATGGTTATTTGGCCTTTCCCAGCCTAAAAATAGCAGCTCACAGCTGCCCCAGGAGTTGTGCATTACATTAGTTGCACTCATTCTGACGCTTTACGTGGGCCCTTCCCAATTGCACTAGTGCGGTGGTAATCAGGGTAATGGTAGTTGGGATTGATGCCGGCCGTGTTGTGTTAGCTGGAATCAATCCTTGGTGTTAGTAATTGAGATAGACACCCCTGTTACTAACAAAGTTAGTGAAAAGAAAAAAAACACACGCACAAATACTTTATTAGAGAAAAGACTCCTCCAGAGTTTCCCTGGTTCACCATTGTGTGTGCGTATATGTATGTATATATGTATGTATGAGCAGCAGCCAGTCCCTCCAGTGGATGGTAGTGTGATGCACAGGGTCACTACGTAAGGACGGCTTCAGACGTCCGTGTTTAATCAGGTACCAATCACACGCATGGTTATGGTCACACATGTGACACCTGTGTTTGCATATGTGTGACAGGTACCTGAGAAAACACGGGTCTGTGAAATAAAAAGACTTTCCATATTTACCTACTGTCTCCCGCTCATGACCGCCGCTCTTTAAATTCATCGATTATTCACCGCACTCAGGACCTGGAAACCGGAGCATTGCGGGGACAGGTGAGTATTCTGCAAGCACAGTGACATCCAGGAGGTCACCGGAGTTCCCAATGAACTCTGATGACATCCTGATGACCCCCGCGAAACCCTCGCTACAGCTTCACGAGTTCATCAGCGTTCATTGGGAACTGTGATGAGTCCCCGATGCTGTCCCCACGATGTTCCGGCTTCCAGGTTCTCACTACGCACGCACGTTTGTGTGGCACCCCTGATCTGGTCAGGCACCACTGAGTACTGCACCCATGCTGGGGGAGTGCAAACAGGTAATCCCAAAGGCTAAATGGGGTGTGTACGCACAGGCACATTGTAACCAGGTTTCCCACACACATTAGAGGGGACCCATGGGCAGACCCAGGAGGGGGCGTGGCCTCCACATCTTAGCTAGTGGTGCGGTGGAGAGGCTGGAAACTAGTGTGGCAGTGAGTCAGAGAGAAGCAGTGGAGGAGGACACATGTCAGTCTGAAGCGGAGAGCGGGCATGCAGACACGCTAGTCAGACCCTGCCTGTGTAGTGGTTGTTGGTGAAGGAGAACAGTCACCAGAAGTTGGACAGAAAGACGCTGAGGAAATCAGTTAGTCTGGATGACACTGAGGGAACCAGCTGGTGGTGTACGGAGACTTCTGGAGGGCTAGGCACGCAGGGGAAACAGGTTCCCGAAGTAGGCTCAAGTTTAAGTATCTACTAAACCTGCCGGTGGGGTGGACAACAAGTCCCACACCAACCAACACAGAGTCCGAGCATTAGCAGCAACGAGGGGGCCCATAAGGAGGATCGAGCTTGCAGCTATCCACTTTGGTCCATGCTGCCAGCAAACGGGACAGAAAGAGGAGAAAAGGCAGGTGCGACTTCCATGGATGAATCCCACAGTACTTTAAGTCAGGGGTTGTCCGAAACAAGAAGTGCTAGGAAGGCGAGTCAGCAGTCACCCCTACACCAGCCTGAAGGATACCTGGTTCTCTCTGGTCTATCTCAGTATCGCCCGGGTCATCTCACAAAACCAGCTTAACGTGAGTAAACAAGTTAAAAGACATTTTTGGACTGAGACTGAATTCTTCTGCGACCTGTTGTCCCACACACATACACCCGAGCCCCTGGGGCCAGCCTCACTCTCGGGAGGCCACACCATCTAACTGCAAATACCATCAGCCCCAGACGCTCGTTAAACTGCAGTGGCGGTCACCACCTCACTCTGACCGCAAACCGAGAGTGGCGTCACGACTCCTATGAAAGTGAACCCGACATACCTGTTGCCAGAAGAGTCCCTACAGAGAAGTCCCCGCAGTGTCTTGGAGGCGACCGCTGCAGCGCTGTGGTGGGCGACTCAGACGTACGTATGTATATACACATAGCAGACACACATGGATACACCGAGCACATAAACACACATAGCGCACATGCATGTATACACCGCACACACACACGCACACGCACACTGCTGTATACTTACCCAGCGATGCGGTCCCCGGCGCTGTGTCTGCTTCCAGCTCCACATGGCACTGAATATTCAGTGAGTTTAATGAGCGGGGGTCAGGAGCGGGAGGCAGCAGAGCCGGAGACAGCATATGCTGGAGAGAGGTAAATCTAGAAAATATTTTTATTAAAAAGACCCGTGTTTTCTCCGGTACGTGTAACACTGATGTCACACGGATCACATCAGTGTGCGATCCGTGTGACACCCGTGCTGCCGGAGAAAAAGCGGACATGCCTGCGTGTGTGCGTGTGGGGCCATGAGGGGTCACATGGTCCGTTTTAAAACACAGACTTGTGAGTAACAGCAAATAACATGGGTACATGTGGCATCCATGTAAAAAACGGATGTCACACGTACCTGAAACACTGACGTCTGAAACCAGCCTAAACATGTATATATAAAGACAAAATAAAGTAAAAAGGGAGTGTGTGAATAATTGCTTTATGGTGTGAAAGTATGGGAGTCTCACAAAGAGAGAACTAAGCCAGTGCAATCAAATGAGCAGATCCAGGTGCAAAATCAAATAACAACCATACATAACCATTATAATATGTGAATACACTTGCAGGAGAATAGTTACCATATTAATGTGCCCCAGTGACGCCCGGGGGACTTTTGACACTCATATTGAAACTGATGCAAAATAGTTTTTTATTATCTATCTCTATAGCAATCACATCTGTCTAAAACACATTAAAAAAGCAACTAAAAACACTACAAAAATGCAGCAAATCCGCAATCATTATTATACCCATGGTTTTTATAGCGATTTTGACTGACTTTTGAAGTAAATTGGTGAAAAAATGCTGAAAGAATTGTCATGTTGCAAATTATTTCTACTAGTCACTGATGAGCAACGTGTGCATGACACTTCGGGATTCTCATTGACTTTGCTGCTCTCAGGTTTTAGTCAGGTTTTGTGACAAAACTGCATAAAAAATCCAGTGTGTGGACATAGCCTAACAGTATGTGACAGCGAGCAAACTGCATCGTGATGTACAGTAACTGCAAAGTTCTAGAAGAGAAGAAAGGGTTTTTCCAACAATCAAAAAATGGAAAATACAAAATCTACAGGTCACATCTCCTGGGATGTTACATCATCTTCTTCCCATTTAGGTTCCTACAATATCGGATCCTTTTAGTAGAGATCATCAATATAAAAGAATTTTCCTGATTGGCCCATGAAGGATGGAAAGAGACAGGGACAAGATGGTGGAAAGGATATTACACCTCACCCTAGAGATCCTCTTCCGGCTTACTGGAGAGGTGAGAGATCCTGATGACATCACATTACATCATTCTTATCTATGGGAATAACAGATGGACAGAACTGGAGAGGTGAGGACTCTGGAAATGTCTGTAGTGAGATTTATTACTGTGTCTCTCCATAACCAGGATTACACAGTAGTGAAGAAGACCTCTAGTGAGCGCTGTCAGGCCCCTGTGTCTGAGGGATGGGGAAGACCCCTGAGCCCAATCACGGGGCCTCCACCTCACCCCCCGATACATGAGGACATCAATGACCAGAAGATCCTAGAACTCACCTACAAAATGATTGAGCTGCTGACTGGAGAGGTGACACTGCTGGTAATGGTGGGGCATTATACAGTAACGCTATGAAGGGATCGGGGGATGACAGTATCATTGTATGTGTCAGGTTCCTATAAGGTGTCAGGACGTCACCGTCTATTTCTCCATGGAGGAGTGGGAGTATTTAGAAGGACACAAAGATCTGTACAAGGACGTCATGATGGAGGTGCCCCAGCCCCTCACATCACCAGGTAATATACAGGACTAAATACACACTACCTATAATTATCTGTATGTAAGGAATTAATTCAGTCCCTGTATGTGTCGTCTCCAGTTCTATCCAGTGAGAAGACAACACCAGAGAGATGTCCCCGTCCTCTTCTCCCACAGGACTGTAAACAAGAAGATCCCAAAGTTCCTCAGGATCATCAGGTAGATGGAGAGAAGGTGTCATGAAATCTCCCTATGATGTGTAGACGGCTGTGAAGATCTTGAGCTCAGTCTTGTGTTATCCTCCAGTATTATATGTTTTATACTTGTGTAATGAGAGCGGTGGAGATGGCAGGATTACAGCTGATCATAGATGTGACTTCTCCATCTGTGACTTTTACAATATTTGTTTCAGGGTGAAGATCTGACCCATATTAATACTACAGGGACATATGTGAGGGGTGATGAGCGCTGTAAAGAAGAGATTCCTACATATGGCTACCCAGGTGAGTAGTGACCACTAAATGCAGAGAAGTCACAGATTGTTCTCAGTCACCGGCTGTGGCTGCTTTATCGACAGTGTTGTCTGGTCATATCTCAATTAAAGGTCACCATAACTCCATGCTTCTCCACCCAAAACTCTCTCTATTAGTTTGAGTATTTTTGTAAGAACTTGTACTGCAGTCATCCATAGTTTAAATTGAGAGGCCAGAAAATTATTACATTTAATTTATTCTACTCATAAGTTTTAATTTTGGCCAAATGTGAATTTCTGTACAGTAACATCAGAGTATCCTTTTATCCTGACATTTCTGTGAGAAAAGAACTGACTAACTTCAAAGAGGTTTATGACAAACTACATGAAAAAGCATTACACCTTTGTCCTGATATCTAAGCTGTGCGTGGTTGATGGCTCTATTGATTCTATGTTATGAAATCCATGATGTTTTCGATCCAAAGGAAGGAAAATACCTGCACAATCTTCACTATCTCCTGATATGGGGAGCACTAACACTTTTTCTACCTTTTTAGTCAGGAATAGAGATGGGTGAACCTGCAGATGTTTGGGTTCAGCGGGTCCAGGTCCAGTCCAGTCCCAAAATAAAAGTCCAGTTCAGGACCAGACTTGAACCCCCATATGAGTCTATGTGAACCCGAACATTGTGCTGTAAAGTGGTGGTTGAAAGGGCTAGGGGGCTGCAAAGCAGGACAGTTATACCTACCAACCTTCCCCTCTTCTGTCACACTGCTTCCAGGTCTGCTCATTAACTCTCATACATATTCACTGCTTCCCCCACCCACCATCAGTCCCAGCGTCTATGATTGGCTGCAGTCAGACCACGCCCCCACCCTGTGTGACAACGTCTGTGATTGGTTGGAATCACGCATGCTGTCTGCGTCTCTATAGTGGTGCTAAAGTAAGTAAATATATTTAAAACATGGAGTAGGGACCCAGCATCGAAGGTATGGTTTGATTCAGCATCCTAGCACCAGTATGGCAATGCCTTTAATTTATATGTGAAAATCCTGCTGGTTGGTTCCCTTTAACCCCTTAACAACCAAGGTCATACTGGTAATTTTTTGGTCGCCTTGCTTTGGTTACTGTGGGCTCCGGCAGTAAGGCTGTGGTATTCCTTGCACATATCTACTGATCTGATCAGCAGACGTGTGGATAACAGGTGTGGGTGGATCGGAGATCCACTCGTGCATTTTAAACCCTTAGATCGCACTGTCAAACACTAACAGTGTGACTTAAAGGGTCATCGGCGGCCATATAATGCGATCACGAAGCACCATGGTGTTGGCATGGTAGCTGAGGGTCAGTCAATGACCTCTGACACTACCATGACTCACTTTCTATGAGAGCCGACAACGTGCCAGAGAGCTCCTGCTTTCCTGAGCTAAAATAGCCATCAAACTTGCTGGAAATGGGGAAAAAAGCCTCGGAAAACCTCCTAAGGGCTCAGGGATCCCTCTCACCCTAGACTCCTTCGTCACAAAGGAATAACTGGACCCCCCCCCTGCTCAAGCAGCAGTTCTGTGATGAAAACCTGTAACCTTGTCCACCTTCTGAGTTCGCAGGGGGAGAGGGAGGGGGGTAGGAGGATCGCAGGATAACGTCACCGTTTGACGCTGGTCTCCCGCTTCTGAATGCTGCTTTAGAGTGTCTGTCCCCGCTCCATTACCTCCCCTGACCACCTTGGATGTGGACCTGTCGGCCTCCTCTCCCGATCCTAAAGTCCTCAGCGGGCCGGTCGACTGGAGCAAGGCCTCTTTTTTGGAGATAGAAGATCCGGGTTGCTGGAGGAGCTCCTCACGGCATTACGTGATACCCTGTGGAGGGGTAACTCCGACCACAGTTGGTTGATCCACAGGAGGGCAACATCCCAGACTCGCCAGAACGGCTGCAATCCCTGGAGATGAGAGAGGCCCTTGAGAGTGGGCCTATGTCAGACTCCCCCCTGTGGTCCATAGGCATCAGGATCTTCCTCCACGCCCCAGTGAAAGAGAAAATTTCCTCCACACACATCTCTGCCATTTTAGGACCTCAACAACTGCCCTGATGCCCTCCCCCCTGGATCAGCCTGTCAGTGTGCCCCTTGCCCTGAATTGAATCCCTCAACCCACAAGCCTCCTTTTACTTCTTCAGCCCACTCCCCCAGACTGGTGGGTACATGTTCATCAGCTCTCCACAAAAAGGAACTTTATAGCCTTAAGATTGGAAATCAAGGATGCCTGTCGGTCTGAGATTGCAGCAGTTAGGCAGGACATGCTGTCCATAACAAAAAAGATCAGTCAGATTGAGGAAGACTATAGTGAAACAAGATCAGCAATGCGTCAGCTCCAATCACAGGTCTCCTCACAGGCAAACATAATCAGGGATCTCCAGCATCATGTAAATAATGGGGGGAGGAGGCACAATATCAGAGTGAGAGGGGTTCCGGAGTTCCGTGATGGGGAGGACGTGAGGAAAGTCCTACAATCTATTTTTAACTCCATTCTGCACCACTCAGTTGAGCAACCTCTTAAAATGGAGATAGCCCATAGGGCCGTGAGATCTAAAAATATGGAAGGTAACCCCCAGGACATCATTTGCCATATTACGGATTTTTCTCTCAAAGATTAAATAATGTCTAATGCCGGCGTCACACGATACGATATATCGGGCGATATGTCATCGGGGTCACGTCGTTAGTGACACACATCCGGCATCGTTTGACATATCATACCGCGTGACACTTCCGAACGACTATGAACGAGCAAAAATACTCACCTTATTGTTGCTCGTTGACACGTCGTTCATTTTCAAAATGTCGGTCCTCCTTCTGTGCTCCGGTTGTTCATCGTTCCCGAGGCAGCACACATCGCTCCGTGTGAAACCCCGGGAGCGATGAACTGCAGCTTACCTGCGTCCCGCCGGCAATGCGGAAGGAAGGAGGTGGTCGGGATGTTACGTCCCGCTCATCTCCTCCCCTCCGCTTCTATTGGCCGGCTGCTGTGTGACGTCACTGTAACGCCGAACGTCCCTCCCCCTTCAGGAAGAGGATGTTCGCCGCCCACAGCGACGTCGTCCGGGAGGTAAGTACGTGTGACGGGGGGGTTAAGAACTTTGTGCGCCACGGGCAACTAATTGCCCGTAACACACAAACGACGGGGGCGGGTACGATAGTCCCGTGTGACGCCGGCATAAGACTCGACTGCCAAGACAAATCAGCTTCCAAGGGGCTAAAATCTAGCTATTTCAAGACCTATCCTGGCTTATCCTTCAACAGCGGAGAGTCCTCTGCCCTCTCCTCTCCAGACTCAGGGAAAATGATGTCCTTTATAGGTGGGGGATTCCCTTTTACCATCACTGCAAGAAAAGGAGACAAGACAGCGGTCTTGAAAAACCCAGAAGATCTTCCAAGTTTCTACCAGGTCTTTGCTAACAGTCCTCCAGACCACCTGGATTGGACCCCGACCCAACCTCTCGCCTCCTTACCGTGAACCTGGCAAGAGATCTCCCCTTGTAAGAGAAGGACGCAGGGTCTGTCTCCTGGATGGTAGCCATGCCTGAGGGGTGACTATGATATTTAATCTACCCTTGTTCCCCTCAGGCTGGAGTGTTTGAGGAAGGAGGTTTGATGGTTGGAGAGCTGGACTCTGCCATATTTTCTCATTATTTCCCATTTCCTCCTATATATAGAGCTCAGAAAGGAAATGTATTACTGTTTACTGATCTTTGTGGTTTGACACACTCCCACTACAGGAGTTGCTACTGAGATATGGGTGGTGTCGTGTGGCGTTTTCTTCAACTCTTGTATTTGGTATATAGACTGCTAAGGTTATTATACTGCATCTCCTATTGGTTGTTTTTTGTTATGTCTATGTTTATCCATTTTGTTCCTAAGTATACTACTCTGATCCCTCCTCATAGTCCCCATACAGTCCAGGAAAGTGGTCCAATTTGGTCAGGATTAGCACACTATACCTTAGATTTCCAGTCATTAGTCTTGCCATGCACTTTGTCTCCTTCTAAGATACATTATTGTTAAAATATTCTCATTAAACATCAAGGGTTTGAACTAAGTTGTCAAGAGACGACTCGTACTTCGAGAGTTGCGTAAAGCTAAGGCGGATATAGTATTTCTACAGGAAACACACCTAACCCCCTCCGGGTCCTTTAAAATTGTGCAACATATATTCCTCCAATTATTCTCTGCTACATCCTCGTCTAAGCATGGAATCAATGGTGCTCTATAAATAAATAATAATAATAAAACAGGAGTGGCCATCCTCATTTCCCCTCTCTGTCCCTTCCAAGTGCACAGGTCAGCTGTTGATCCACAATGTGGTTATATCATTCTTCAGGGAATGCTAATGGGGTCACAGGTCCTGTTATGTAATTTATATGTTCCTAATACAAATCACACTAAATTTGTATCATCGGTTCTCTCTCCTTCCCACAGATTGGTGATCTACACTGATAGTAGGAGGTGACTTCAACAATTACATTTTCTGACTTTGTCGATAGACTATCCTCCCTGACAGAACATTCTAGGCCCCAGAACGACACCTCTCTCTCCATGAATTTCTGTAATTAAAACCACAAACATATGCTGTATGACCTTTTGGATAGTCGATAATCTGACGGTGAGACAATATATGTTTTACTCCCACCCCCACCATTCTCATAGCCAAATACATTATTTTTTTGGTAATCTGGTAACCGTGATAACTTTGCGTCACGCACACATAGGGAGTATTTCGTGCTCTGACCATGCCCCTCTTTCTGTTGATCTAGAATTAGAGATCAGGCCCCCTAGAGTAACACATTGGTGCCTCAATGAACTACTGTTGACTAATGCCCTTTCCGGGGAAAAACTAGGTGAAATCCTCCAAAATTACTTAAAAAAATAGCCCTTCTACCCCCTCCCTTCCCAGTCTATAGGAAGCGTATATCAGTGCTTAGAGGGAAATGTATTGCCTTCTCTTCCCACTTGAAGAAAACAGCTTGACCAGATTTAAGTAAATGCAAACGAAAGTTAAAAAAGGCAGAGTCGCGATTATTATCCCATCCCACTAAAGCACGGTTAAAAGTGGTTATAGACCTTAGAGCCCAACTGAAAGTTTTAGCCCACGGGGAAGTAGCAATGCTTCTCCATTATTCCCGTCAATGGTACTATAAATATGGTAACAAACCGTGAGTGCTTGGCTTCCCCAACCAGTTCATAAGGACCAGATGCGGTTTGTTCGTTTTAGGCAGCCGGGGGACCACACTAGATGTATTATAGATCTGGTGGATGTGGCGGACAGAGAGAGTATGGAAACAATCCTACAGGGCCTTGATGCGGAGAAAGCCTTTGATTGGCTAGACTGGTCATTTATGTTCCATGCATCAAGTCACTTTGGCCTCTCCGGTCCTTTTGTTACGGTACTGAGAGGTCTCTACTATTACTCCATGCCCACTCTTGTTGCCTCTCCATTAAAAATGGGATGAGACAGGGATGCCTGCTCTCCCCATTGTTATATATGCTAAGTGTTTAACCCTTAGCTGCACAAATACAGAATAATCCTAATATTCAGGGGGTGCAAGTTAAAACGAAATCTTTTAAAGCTGCGTTATTCGCTGACAATGTGATGTTGTCCCTGACCAACCCCTCTCTGCCAAACCTTCACCGGACGCTTGACTGCTATGCCAAATTGTCTAGCTATAAAATAAATGTAAGTAAGACTGAGGCCTTGCCCTTGAATATCCCAAATTCCAGTACCTAAAGCTATTTTTTAATTATATCTGGCGCTCCTCCTCCCTGCGTTATTTGGCAGTCCATATTACGCCTAAATATAAATCCCTGTTCCAAGCAAATCTTCCCCCTTTTATTCAAGATGTGACTTCCCGTCTGGAAAAATGGTCCTCCCTTCAGTTATCTCTTTCGGGTAGAATTGCGGCGGTGAAAATGTCTATCCTCCCTCGTTTCTTATACCTATTTGAAATGATCCAAGTTAAAGTCCCCTTAATAATCCTAAAAAGAGTTCAGCCATCACTCATGAAATTTATATGTCATTCAGGCAGACACCAGATTCCAGACTCAGTTATGATGGCCCTTAAAAAAACGAGGAGGCTTGACATGTCCAGTCCTCACTTTATATTATTATGCAACACACCTACGCTGCCCTTCCTCCTGGTTGACACTTCATGCCTATAATAAATGGACAGAAATCGAAAAATTGTGGTTAGCCCCATTCCATCTGAGCTCTTTAGTTTGTTAACAACCGTATGACACTCCCTCGGGCAATTTATTGGGACCAAGGGCCTTCACTAGAGAGATATGGAGAATTATCTAAGTTAGCTATCAAAGCGTCTCTTCTCACTCTTTTCCTATTCACACCTAGTCTTTCGACGGTCATGGGCTTTAAAGTAGTTAGGCAATACTTACGGTTCTTTTCTGCTTTAGGGACTTGATGGATCTCTCAACATTAAAGACATTCCAGTCGCTATGTGATCACCATAATATCTCACTTCACTTACAATTTTCGTATCAGCAAATATCACATTACTTTTCGACGGTCATGGGATTGACACAGATTCCTAATCCATCCCGTTTTGAGTACCTATGTACCTAGGTATACCTATATATGGAGAAGATGCAGAATTATATACCAGTTAGAAACCCAAGCGTCTCTTCTCACTTGTTTCCTATTCACACTCAGTCTCGGTCATGGGCTTTGAAGTAGCTAGACAATAGGCAGCTATGGTTCTTTTCTGCTTTAGGGACTTTATTGATCTCTTAACCATGACATTAAAGACATTCCAGTCACTACTAGAGATGAGCGAACTTTCAGTTTTGAGGCTCGGGGTTCGGGCTTGGAAAATGATGTGAAAACCCCCATGGTGAGTATTGCACTGTGCTGGTGTCTAAGTGCTGCGCAGCATTGTGTGAGCAGCAGGATGTGTGTCATTGGCTCAGATTTCCCTTACATTCTGCGTTCTGAGATATAATGTTCATGGAGAATGTTTCGATCCTCAATAAATATTCTGTATAAAGAAAACCAGATTAAGCTGGTACTGACATGGTATTACACACCAGAACTGCTCCATAATTTGAAATAAAAAATTAATTTTATAAGTGTATTTGCAATGTGCAATTTGACTTTTTTCACTATTTCTACACATTTAGAATTTTTTGTCATTTTCCAGAACACTATATAGTAAAATGAAGGGTGTCATTCAAAAGTACAACTTGTCTCGCAAAAAATAAGCCCTTGTATGTCAATATTGACAGAAAAATAAAAACCTTATTGTTCTCGGAAAAAGGAGAGGAAAAAATGAAAATGGAAAATTGCCTGGAGTGAATAGGTTAAAGAATTAATTCAGTCCCTGTATGTGTTTCCTCCAGGTCTGTCCAGTGAGAGGACAAAACCAGAAAGATGTCCCTGTCGTCTTCTGCCACAGGATGGTTCAAAAGAAGATCCCAATGTTCCTCAGGATCATCAGGTAGCTGGAGAGAAGGTGTCATGAAATCCCCCTATGATGTGTAGACGGCTGTGAAGGTCTTGTGCTCAGTCTTGTTTTATCCTCTAGTATTATATGTTTTATACTTGTGTAATGAGAACTTCTCCATCTGTCTGTGACTTTTACAATATTTGTTTCAGGATCTGATCCATATTAATAGATTTGTGAGCGAGGATGAGTGGTGGAAAGAGGAAATTCTAACAGAAAGCCTCCTAGGTGAGTAGTAACCACTAAATGCTGATACAGGTAAAATATATCTTTATATACAGTATGTGTATCTACTGCACTAAAATCAACTTTTTGGACACCATCATTAAACTACGAAACAATGAAATAGAGACATTCCTTTACCAGAAGCCAATTGACCATCCAACATACCTGAAATGGGACGTTTTTCATCCAAAAAACATAAAAAAAACTCTATAGTGTACAGTCAGGCCATCAGGTACAATAGGATATGTTCCATCACTACAGATAGAGACAATAACCTTGAGGGCCTCAGAAAGATCTTTTAAATTTGAGGCTACCACCCAAGAATAATTGAAAACCAGATTGCAAGAGCCACCAGAATATCAATAAACCATCTCCCACATTATAAAACTTAAGAAGAAAACAACCGGGTCTCTCTTGTGATCACCTACAATCCAAATCTGGAGATGTTAAGAGGAGCTGCATGGAAACTACAACCATTACTGCAAAAAGATGCCCAATTAAAATCTATTTTTCCAGACCCCCCACTTCTGTGTTTTAGGCAGCCCCCGAATCTAAGAAGCATCATTGTCAGAAGCTCCCTGTCCTCTCCAACAACAACAGGAACATTTCCCTGCAACCAGAAAAAATGTAAGACCTGTCCATTTATATTGACAATGGCCATGATAAAGATTCCCAGATCACATCAGGACTACAAGACCCCAGGTACCTTCAGCTGCACCACAACCAATGTGGTGTACTTAATTATATGTACCAAATGTCCAACTGGGGGTCTGTATGTAGGGGAGACAGGACAACAGCTCAGGACAAGGATGAATTCTCATCGCCACACATTTAAAGAAAAAAGAATAGATCTACCTGTGGCCAAACATTTTTGTAACCCAGACCACAGCATCATGGACATGAAATTGCTGGTATTGAAAGGAAATTTCAAATCCCAGAGAGATAGGAGACTATGGGAGTACAAACTTATGATGACCTTTGACACATTCAGAGTAGGAATGAATGTGTCTCATGGATTCATGTCTTTTTACATCAATTTAGAAATGTTCACCTCAGACCATCCGGGGGCATCACAACTCTGGACCAGACCTCAATCAGGGGTCAATAAAACTTTCACACTCCTTATCTATGAACTGTTCCAATATTTATTATCTGCTTCACGTCACTTGTCTTATTTACTACTTCATTCTATGTCCTTAATTTATTGTACATTAATTAAAATACAATACAATACAATATTATATCAAAAAGCAAGATTGCCAATTCATCAGGTCTGTAAGCTGTAATATACATGCACTAAAAACTCAGCAAGTTTTATTCATTGTATGTATAAAACCACTTAGAAATTTATTTTGTTCCAAAATTGAACTCTAATGCCATCTAGTGGTAAAAAAAATTATCGCATATAAAGTATACAAGATGTCGCACAAATTGTAAAAAGTTTTTTTTATGTTATTATTATATGGAAAAAACATGCTTAGTGCAAAAAGATGTTAAGTAGAGGTAATAAACCTGCACTAAACATAGAATTCAACAAACATTTAGTATTAAAGTATAGCGACACTGAATTAAACTTACTTAGTGCAGAGCGGTATTCGGTCAGACCCTGTTGCCTCGACACGTGTTTCGTGGTACAACTTCATCAGGTGCCTCCTGATGAAGTTGTACCACGAAACACATGTCGAGGCAACAGATTTTTTAGTGCAGGTATATTAAGCGGGCTTTACACGCTACGAGATCGCTACAGCGATCTCGTTGGGGTCACAGATTTTGTGACGCACATCCGGCCGCTGTAGCGATGCCGTTGCGTGTGATACCTATGAGCGATTTTGCATCGTCGCAAAAACGTGCAAAATCTCTCATCGGTGACATGGGAGTCCATTCTCAAATATCGTTACTGCAGCAGTAACGAAGTTGTTCCTCGTTCCTGCGGCAGCACACATCGCTCCGTGTGACACCGCAGGAACGAGGAAGCTCTCCTTACCTGCCTCCCGGCCACAATGCGGAAGGAAGGAGGTGGGCGGGATGTTCGTCCCGCTCATCTCCGCCCCTCCGCCTCTATTGGGCGGCGGTTCAGTGACACTGCTGTGACGTCACTGTGACGCTGAACGAACCGCCCCCCCTTAGAAAGGAGGCGGTTTGCCGGTCACAGCGACGTCGCAGGGAAGGTAAGTCCGTGTGACGGGTCCGGGCGATGTTGTGCGACACGGGCAGAGATTTGCCCGTGTCGCACAACCGATGGGGACGGGTACGCACGCTGGCAATATCAGTACCGATATCGCAGTGTGTAAAGCGGCCTTTACGGCTTACAGACTTGATGAATTGGCAATCTTGCTTTTGATATAATATTGTATTGTTTTGTATTTTAATTAATGTACAATAAATTAAGAGCTTTTATACTCAATTTTTGAAACTTTGTTTCTAATTGCGTCATTGGTTAACGAATTTAGCTCATTATTTTATGATATTTTTGATATATTTGATCCATTCTATGTCCTGTTGTGTATAAATATGTGACTCTTCAGATTTTGTGTTATATGGAGCCTGATAAAGAGACCTGAGTGGTCTCGAAAGCTTGCTATTATTACCATCTTTTCAGTTAGCCATTAAAAGGTATCAACTACTGAGGACTCTCAGCTCTTTTGAACAATTTTTTTTATCACTAAATTCTGAGAATTTACAGATTCTTCTCAGTCACCGACTGTTCCTGCTTTATTGGGAGTGTAGGCTGGCCATATCACAAGCAGTCACCATACTGCCACTAAACCACTACATGCTGCTCTACCCAAAAGTATCTCCATTGCTTTGGACATTGATAGCGCTTTATTTGAAGTGAGATCCTTTTTGGCCAGAGCTTAAAAGCCAGAGAATCCACGCTAACCTCTGGAGCTAGGTGATGACCATTAGCTGCCCAGATCTATAAACTGTAAAACCAAATGACAGCAAAAGTAGATGTGCTGACAACTTAAAATATCTTTTGGAGAAAAATATTATCTACATGGTGTACCCCAAAGAGAAAGTGCAGGGTAATAACTGTTGCCTTCCTAGAATCCTGGTATCTTGTTGGATGGCTCTACCTTCTCTCCCTTCTGTGCTGCTGAACCTGTTCCTAGGGACGCTACATGAGAAGGTCCAGTCTTTTCAGCCAAAATTCACTTTGACTATTTGCTTCTTTTATTGTCTTGTATTTCTACAGATTTGCTATACATGATATGTTTGATTGTGGGGTGATTGACTGCCTTCTCTATTAGTCTGCAATTCCCGGATGGTCTAAAACGTACACGTTAGACATTCGGCAGAGGCAATGGAGACTTTTATTTACTCTTTAATGATTTATAATGTACTATGTTCGTCATAAGTCTTTTCTCTGCCTTTGATGCGAGCTCGCAAGCTGAGCCCACACCTTTGTCAGTAGAAGAAAGCTGATTTAATCAGCAATCATCGGCCTCTAACAGTTTTTAACCTGTTAAATGCTGCTGTCAATCTCTGACAGTGGTATTTAACAGGCGCCTCTTCGGTCATTTTTCGGCACGATCGCGAGACGCCAGTGGGTTGTCATTACAGCCAGGGTTCTGTAGCAGACCCTTGCGCCTGTCATCACAGTACTCCTCAGAAAACCAGCCTGTGGCCTTGATTCATAGGAAACTGATTTTTGCAGGTTCAAGTTCCCTAAAGGGACAATTAAATACAAAGAAAAGTAGAAAAAAATGTAGGAAGTTGCAAAGAAAAATATTTATCAACAAGTTTTCATCTTTTCAAAGAGATTCATAAAACCTATTTTGAAGTGACTTTCAGGGGCCTATATTTGATAAAACTGCGCTCCTCATAGTATCTAAAGCCATAATCAGGAAGTTTATTAACGCTTTAGGTGCCTCACAAGAACTAGCACCAAGTGAAATGCAAAAATGAAAAATTCCTTTTTTCACTAAAATGTTGATTTACTTCATTTTTAGCCCAACTATAGTTGAACCCGTATTGTTCGGACACATGGCAGTCCTCAGAAGGGATGGCCAGTTGGCTAGTGGAACTCAGATTTGCTGAAATAGTTTGCAAATCTCGCCTCCCCACCATGAGGGAATTGCAGAAAACTAAAACAGTAGAAAACATCATTGAAGGAGATTTTATCTATAGGTGTAATGGCTACTTTCTGCCAATTCCCAAAAAGTGCTTATGAGGTCAGAGTGGATGTTGCAGAATAAAAAGTGCAAACATATTTTAGTTTCCAATATATAGTACCCACCTTCTGGAAACATGCATATCGTAAGTTAAGTGAGTTCTTCACACTACAGCAATGATAAACATGTGGATGCTAAGGCTGAAGTTACACTTGAGTATGACTTGCCCATCGCATCGACAGGCTGCCCGCTCTCCTGACAGAAGTGTGGTAGCTCCATAGAAATACATGCAGCTGACCCGCTTCTGTCTGAACAGCCAGCGACCAGTCAGGGCGATGCGATGTGATCCTCCCACATGCAAATGTGTCTTCAGTATAAAGAGGATTGCAGTATTTCTTTATCAAAGCCATGTTGCTTTTAAATAGCCATGGAGCTACTGGTTATGTGGAAACCTAAGTCAGGGGCTTGCTTTTTACTGAATTAGTAGAAGTTTAATTGCTATAATTTGGGGCTGCATATTTTTTGATGGCCTTTTATCCCAATGTTTGAGAGGCAAAATAAAAAAAGATGGCCACATCTGATGATCTACTGGCTCATCGTTTAAAGGGGTATTCCGGAGAGACAAATTATTCTAATGGCCTGCCCCTCAAAAACTATAACGATAAGATCCATAGTGCTGTTCCCAACCCTCACGGTAGCTATAAGTCAGTGTAACACTAGAGCTGGTCTTTGGTGCTCCTCCTCCCTTCTGGGATGTTACATAACACACCAGGGACCACATCTGCTCTATACTGTTAGAAACACCAGCCCTCGCCATGCCCCTTGTTCTCAGACTTTAGGGAAGCAGATATTATCAAGATACTGGCTGTTATTAACAGCTTGGGGCAGACAATGCCCCCGAATGTGTGATGGAATGTCAAAGAAGGGAGGGGGCACCAAGGTGCAGCTTCAGAATGTATCTAACTTACAGGTACTGTGATGGTGGGGAACAGCACTATGGATCTCATCTTTATAGTTTGAATAAATGGCCATTAGAATGATTTTTTTTTATCTCTTCTGAGTTCCCCTTTAAGGTCTACCGTTAGATTGTGAACTGCTTTTGTCTTACTGAAAAAATTCAATTACAATTTCTAACAATATTTTATGTACAAATGTTGTAAAGTTATAATTTATGAATTTAAATAAAATATAATTTTGGTTTCAATCTTTGCAGATGACGATACCAGAAGTTCAGAGAGACAACGGACCTCTTTATTTTTTAAATCAGATGACATTAATATCACACAAGATATTTCATCATCTTCTTACAGTGAAGATCTATCATCTGATCCTTTTAAACAGGTCATATCTTATTATTCATCAGAGACTATTGGTCACAAAAAGAATGTTAAAAATCAAAATGCTCTCCCAGGAAATAGCCCAATTTTAAGTTCAGAATATGGAAACGGCTTTTCCACAATAGAGTCTCAAAACATTTCCACAAGGGAGGAAATATTCTCTTGCTCAGAATGTGGGAAAAATGTTATTGACAAAACAAATCTCGTTGAACAGAAGAAAAGTCAAACACTGGAAAAGCCATATTTATGTCCAGAATGTGAGAAAAGTTTTGCAAATCAATCAAATCCTGTTACACAACAGAGAATTGACACAGGGGAAAAGCCATATTCATGCTCAGTATGTGGGAAAGGTTTTTCAAATAAATCAAATTGTGTTACACATCAAAAAATTCACACAGGGGAGAAGCCATATTCATGTGCAGAATGTGGGAAATGTTTTTTAGATAAATCAAATTTTAATGCACATCAAAGAAGTCACACAGGGGAGAAGCCATATTCATGCTTAGAATGTGGGAAATGTTTTTTATATAAATCACATTTTGTTACACATCAAAGAATTCACACAGGGGAGAAGCCATATTCATGCTCAGAATGTGGGCAGTGTTTTAGGCATCAACAAGTTCTTTTTAGACACCTGAGAATTCACACAGGGGAGAAGCCACATCCATGTTCAGAATGTGGGAAACGTTTTACCCGGAAATCAAGTCTTGTAAGCCATCAGAAAATTCACACACGGGAGAATGTGGGAGTTGTTTCATAGACATATTTGGACCTTTTTAAACATGAGAGAAGACACAGTAAAAAGATGCAATCTTTGACTGAACAAACTTCTTTCCTATCGATATTAGAACAATAAACATGTTCGTATTGCAAAATTACTTTTTCAATATACAGTACTTTCCTTCAGGGTGGGAACATCTGCTGTGAGCCAATTTTTTTAAGTAACTTTTCCAAGTTGACTATACCCTAATCTCTACATATAATTGCCTTATTATGTCTGTCTGTCTTGCTCCAAAACGACGTCATTACAGTGACAACCGTCGCATTGGCCACTAGTCCCGGCCACGCCCCCCGCACGCATTGGCCGCTAGGCCCGGCCACGCCCCCACACGCATTGGCTGCTAGGCCCGGCCACGCCCCCCGCATGCATTGGCCGCTCGGCCACGTCACCGCACACATTGGCAGCTTGGCCACGCCCCCGTGCGCATTGGCGGCTCGACCACGCCCCCCACACGCATTGGCAGCTCGGCCACGCCCCCACACGCATTGGCAGCTCGGCCACGCCCCCCACACGCATTGGCAACTCAGCCACGCCCCCCACGCATTGGCAGCTTGGCCACGCCCCCGCACACTGTGCTCGCTCGGCCACGCCCCCCGAACACATTGGGCATCTATACACCTCCCCCCAAGGACTATTCCACCTATTAGACACCTCCCCCCAGGACTACTCCACCTATTAGACACCTCCCCCCAGGACTACTCCACCTATTAGACACCTCCCCCCGGACTACTCCACCTATTAGACACCTCCCCCCAGGACTTCTCCTCCTATTAGACACCTCCCCCCAGGACTACTCCACATATTAGACACCTCCCCCTCAGGACTACTCCACCTATTAGACACCTCCCCCAGGACTACTCCACCTATTAAGACACCTCCCCCCAGGACTACTCCACCTATTAAGACACCTCCCCCCAGGACTACTCCACCTATTAGACACCTCTCCCAAGACTACTACTCCTATTAGACGTCTCCCCCCCAGGACTACTCCACCTATTAGACACCTCCCCCCAGGACTACTCCACCTATTAGACACCTCCCCCCAGGACTACTCCACCTATTAGACACCTCCCCCCAGGACTACTCCACCTATTAGACACCTCCCCCCAGGACTACTCCACCTATTAGACACCTCCCCCCAGGACTACTCCACCTATTAGACACCTCCCCCCAGGACTACTCCACCTATTAGACACCTCCCCCCAGGACTACTCCACCTATTAGACACCCCCCCAGGACTATTCCACCTATTAGACACCTCCCCCCAGGACTACTCCTCCTATTAGACACCTCCCCCCCAGACTACTCCACCTATTAGACACCTCCCCCCAGGACTACTCCTATTTGATGTCTCCCCCCCAGGACTACTCCACCTATTAGACACCTCCCCCCAGGACTACTACACCTATTAGACATCTCCCTCCAGGGCTACACCTATTAGACACCTTCCCCAGGACTACTCCACCTATTAGACACCTCCCCCCAGGACTACTCCTCCTATTAGACACCTCCCCCAGACTACACCTATTAAACACCTCCCCCCAGGACTACTCCTCCTATTAGACGTCTCCCCCCCAGGACTACACATATTAGACACCTCCCCCTCAGGACTACTCCACCTATTAGACACCTCCCCCCAGGACTACTCCACCTATTAGACACCTCCCCCCAGGACTACTCCACCTATTATAGCAAGAAGAGAATGGCACTTCCTATATATGCATCGAGGAAATATTGGGGTGCACTTCAGGTTCCAAAGCCAAACAGTGAGAAGTATACAAGGCACTCCCAAGATGATTTGAAGAAATATTTATTCATGTGCGTAACAAAAACGTTTTCGGTCCTATGTGGACCTTCCTCAGTAGCACATATGTGAGGGAAAACGCTGTGTGGGCTGTCAGACGCGGAATCCACCGCTGTATGTATAGAAAGACTAATGTGCAGGAGAGCACGTGTTCAGCCTTATCTCTCCTGACTGTATGAAGCCTCATTACTTTGTGGAGGCAATTATATGGAGAATGATGTCACTTCAGCATGTACTGGAAGAAATCATGGAAGGAATACTTCTTCCCTTTACCAGGGCTGGACAAGATAAGACTGGACAAAATTGGTTTGTACTAGATTACAGAAAGCGTCTCAGCACAGAGGTGGGAGAGTCCTCCGAGTCATTTCTATGGCAGCTTGTGGTGAGGAGAATGAATTACTAACTTGTGTATGCATACATCATCCACTAGATGGCAGCAAAGTACAAATGACAATGCACATTTATCAATCCTAAGTGTCTGCACATTACAACACATAATGCATTACATACTTCTCAACCCCTTAACGACTGCGGGCAGTAATATTACGTCCTAAGCAGTCATAGTCTAATTCCCCTCAAATGCCGCAGGCAGCTGGCAGGGATCCGCACATATGTCAGCTGATTGGTACATGTACATGCCTGACAGGCACGAGTTGAATTGCGTCCTCCAGTCCTGTTAATCCCCTAAATGGTACTTTCAAAATGTGACAGAGCAATTTAAATCCCCGGCGCAGTAAATCAGTGCTCACCGGCCTCCATCGGCGTCGCAATGACGTGTTGTCATGGTAGTACAGGGTCTTGTGATGACACCTGTAGCTAGCATGAGTCACTTCCTCTTTCACTCGGCTGGCTGCTGCCAGTGACAAGAGGTGAGCTTTTCTGGGGATCTCAGCTGTGCAGCTGTGAACAACAGAAAAGAATGAGCGATCACACTGCTAATCCTTATAGTCCACTAACGGGACTAATCACATTTAAAAAATTTTTTTTTAAATTTAAAAAATATAAAGAACCCTAGAAGTTTATATCACCATATTTTGCCCCATTGAAAACTAAAGGGTTAAAAGAATAAAAAAAAATACACAGATTTGGTATCGCCGTGTTCAGAAATGCCCGCTCTATCAAAATATAACATTAATTAACCTGATTGGTAAACGGCGTAGTGGCAAAAAAATCCAAATTTACGTTTTTTTGGTTGCCACAAATTTTGAGGCGATCAAAACGTAGCATCTGTACACAAATGGTAAAGAAAAAACCGTCATAAATATTTATTAAGGGATCATATACTGTAAACCGTAGAAAAAACCCTTTAAAAATTCACTTTTAATTAATTTAGATTAAAATAGATATCCCAAAATGAAAAAAACATACACACATATATATACATACAAATAAATAGAAAAGTGCTGCTGTGATACCAATGTGATATGACTGAAGTTTGAATGACTATTAGATAGGGCTCATAATCAAAAGATAGGAGTGATCCCAGATATTATTTGACCTATCAATAATTCAGTATCAAAGAGATGTCCTTTGGATAATATTTCACTAATGATGACCAAGAAATACATGTCAACCAGGTTTTGAAGCAGTTTTTAGATAATAAGGAAGTAACATTTACAGTTCCACTTACCGGAAACTTGTGGTTAGCTTAAAGACAAGTTTAAGGAAGCTTGCATATGAAATTTACGGCTCATTGCAATATTTCACTAACACTATGGTCAAACTGTGGTCGGTCAGTTGTCAACTGGCAGGATGTGCAGGAAATGTGCAGGAAGCTGCCGGTACCCACAACAGTTTGTGGTCAAGTTACATGAACATGACTCAGCTGTCACATGCTGGTGACCATTTAAACACAACCTACAAATTTTCCTATAAAAATACACCGGACTCGTTTAATGTTAGGGAAGCCTTCCAGGACATTGAAGTGTACGTACGCACTGTTCCTGTGATGCAAGATGCCATGTTGATTCCTTATCATTAACTCGAGTTCCCTCCGATGTGAAAGGATTGCTACAACAAACGGTAATGTTGATGCATATTTCTGTTATTGTATAAGTTTCTATGACTATAGTTCTAAATGCCTATGTACCATTAACTATTCATGTGCTATTAAAATAAATAGTATCTTGCTATAAAGAATATTAGTATTCGTGCCTGATTAGGATATCAGTGAGCGCTTCGTAAGTACGGGCTTTCAGCCCCCTTTTTAGTAGAATTTAGCAAGACATAAATTGGCGTAGTCGGCAGGATTACTTCTATAAGAAGTAATTAACGAATTTTTGTAATTTAGAAATTAAAAACATATATTTGGCAAATTTCCAGATATTTTTAAATCTTTTTGCATAGTGTCAAAATGTTCAGAAAACGTAAGGATAATGTTAAGGAGGTTGTTGTGGAGATCCCGAGCTGGATTGAGGCTCCCTACAATCTTATAGCACATGAATTGGTCAATTGTGGATTGGTAGAACAATGGCAGGACAAGCTTAAGGGTAGTGAAGCTACTGATGTTGTGAATGTACTCAGTGGTGCCCCTGTGAAAGCAGGTGATGTAGTGTCTTTAGCACGGCGCAAACAATGGCAGGATAAGCTTAAGGGTAGTGAAGCTACTGATGTTGTGAATGTATTCGGTAGTGTCCCTGTGAAAGCAGGTGATGTAGTGTCTTTAGCACGGCACAAACAATGGCAGGATAAGCTTAAGGGTAGTGAAGCTACTGATGCTGTGAATGTATTCGGTAGTGTCCCTGTGAAAACAGGTGATGTAGTGTCTTTAGCACGGCACATCTGGATTTTGGCAAGTGCATATAGTGTAATGCATGAGCGTAATCTAAAGATGCAGAAGAAAAGTTCCCAGATGGAACAAAAGATGATAGAATTAGGTGGCCTGAAAACAGTTATGGAATGTAATACCAGACTGTTGAAGGATAAATTGGAACATTATCAGAATGTGGCAGAAAAAGCTGCCATAAAAATTGCTCAAAATAAGTATAAGAAAAGAAGAGGAAAGGTAAATAAAACCAAAGTACATAAAAGTATCGTCTCAGCTTCTATAAACTGGGATCCTGATACTTGGGATGGGGATGTGTGGGATTCATCTTCATCATCTGATGAGGAGGATTACCATAAAGGGAAGATTCAGGCTAATCCCGTAAGGAGGCGCCTAGAGAGGACAGAGAATGAGATCATCCGGGAACATGTCCGGCATGGTCAGGGGAATCTGCAATATGACGAAGATGGTAATGCCATCATAAATGAGAGAACGATTCCTCATGTAAAAAATCGAGTAACCATTGAAGATTACTCTCAGGGAGAAGTTGATAGCATTTTAACACAGTTTAGACAAAAACCAGGAGAAGGAGAAATTCCCTGGTTGGTCAGGGTGCACGATCTCGGAGGAGGTGGAGTGCACTTTGATGCCGGAGACGTGGCAAAATTTGTCACCATGTCTCGGGACCCAGTAATTCAGAGATCAATAAAAAATTATTTTGTTGATCATAATGAGCATGGTACTCAAAACTTAATCATGATCTTAGCCCATGCTTTTCTGGACAAATACCCATCAGAAGCAGACTTTCCTATCAATGATAAACCTGTATGGTATACCTTAAAAGATGGTATGGAAAGGCTGAAGGAAGAAGCAATGAGGAATGCTCTTCCTCTTTTGGGAATGGATGATGATTATCTCCAGTATCCATTGACAGCCAGCATAAGAAATAGGCTGCTTAAACATGCTCCTCCAGCATACAAAACAGTTCTTTTAACCTTAACTGTAGCGCTGACTGGAGAATCAATCGGTGTAGTTCTAGGGAGGATGAGGGAGTTACAGGATATGGGACAGTGGGATAAATCATCCCCTGGAGGCCATGTTGGTAACAGTAAGCTAAACAATTCTGATTGGAACATGTTCCAGGCTTTGCTTAAAGCCGGGATCAATATGGAAAGGATTGATGGAAAGGAGACAGGAGAATTATGGAAGTTGTACAAACAGAAAGTTCTATCCACAAAGAAAGTGACCACTACAAATGTGGAAGGGGGTTCAAAAACCCCCAAGGTAAAGAAATCGGAGGGAAAAGGGGAAAACCCCCCAAAGAATGTGTCTTGGGAAGATATTCAGTCAGTTTATCCATGGGAAGAACTGGCTGCAGCCGTGGCCACAAAGGTCACGGAAGGAAGGGCTAATACACAGACTGAAGTCTGTGTAAATGAAAGTTCAGAAGGAAGTGATTTACCATAGGTAGCCAGCCAAGCCCCCCTATTGATAAAAAGGGACGAACGTCCCTACGTCAATCTTAGCATACATTGGAAAGGGGGAAATGTTCAAAGAGTCCCAGCTTTGATTGACACGGGGGCGGAGGCTACTTTAATTCATGGAAACCCAGAAAAAATAAAAGGACCTCGAGTAAAAATTGCTGGACTAGGTGGTCAAGTGATCACCGGGGTTCAGACACAGGTAGCTTTGAAGATAGGTAATTTACCTATCAAGCAGTATACGGTACTGGTAGTACCTATACCAGAATATATTTTGGGAATTGATATACTAAAATGGATGACTCTTAATCGAACCAAAGGAAAATTCTCCTTTGGGGTTATGTCTTGTCATAAGGAAATGCAGATTTCACATTATATCAATGATATAATGATACAAGGACAAGATGAGCAAAGTGTGAAAGATCAATTGACAAAACTGGTTGCTCATATGTGGAGTAAAGGATGGGAAATCAGTGATGCCAAGGTTCAAGGACCGTCTCAGGTGGTAACATTTCTAGGGATTCAGTGGAACAAGGGGCACAGAGAGATCTTGCCCAATGCAAGACAGAAAATTGTTAATTTTCCGGTCCCTAAATCCAAACAGGAGACTCAGTCTTATATTGGATTGTTTGATTTTTGGAGACAACATATCCCTCATTTGGGACAAATGTTGGCTCATTTGTACAAAGTAACGAGTAAAAAATATGAGATCCAATGGGGAGAGGAACAGCAAAATGTGTTTGAGATGGTCAGGGAAGTGTGGCAAGACATTGAAGGGATTATTCAATCTACCAAGACCACTGTATTTCATGTCGATGCTCATGTCCCTACTAACTCACTTGAACGTTTGTTTAATTCAGAAGCAGATAAAGCAGCAGCCATCAGACAAATCAGTCCAACAGTTGACAAGGCAAGGTACAGCTGTTTGGGCACACCAGAAAGAGCGCCACCTTATTCCGCAGGTTTAGACCTCAGTACATTGGAAACTGTCGTGGTACCCCCAGGTAAGGTAAAACCAATTTCAACAGGATTGGGTTGCCAGATATCAAAGGATCATTATGGTCAAATAGCCACTGCTAGTTTAGTGTTAAAAGGAGCCATAGTGGTGGGAGGGGTAATAGATGCAGATTATCAGGGAGAAATCAAGGTACTGATGCTAAATTTTGGAAATGAACCTTTGATCTTTATGAAACACCAGAAGGTGGCTCAGATGTTGATAATTCCAATAAACTTGTCTGAAATAAGAGAAGGAACTGCCCCGGCAGAATTAACAATACGGGGTATTAAAGGTTTTGGATCCTCTAATATTACAAATGTAGGAGCAAAAATATGGATTCAAAACCTCCAAGGACCGCCCTCAGAGGCAGAGGTAATAGCGGTCGGAAAAGATCGTACTCTCCTGATAATGAGATCAGGAGTGGAGAAGTGGGAATATGTCCCACAAGAAAAATGTTATTTACGAGAATAATAGTGTATATTTGCAGAAGGTGTGGTAAATAAGCGGAATCCATGGTATCTGTTTCTGGGAAGAGTTCGATAGTGATGAGATGGAGAAATTCCTGTGTTTGATGTTTGCCTCTCTGGTCGTTGGATGGACAAGTCTACATCAGGAGGAACCTGTGGCGAATGAATTTCTGATGCACCATCACATTTTCAACACACAGATTGCTGGATCTGTACACATTCTTCGGTTACAGCCACCAGTATCCCTTATCTGGATGTCCCGGTATCGATGGAGGAAATCTTAAAGTAGAAAAGTTGTTCTGATCATCTTGCTGATAAAGACACTCGAACTGTTTGTCTATAGAATACTACAGTACCCATTTCCATAATGGGATGGATCAATCTTCCATGGTGGCAAGGCAATTTGAATGCAACAGTCAC
The DNA here is from genome assembly GCF_048569485.1 of Anomaloglossus baeobatrachus. Classification (NCBI taxonomy): domain Eukaryota; kingdom Metazoa; phylum Chordata; class Amphibia; order Anura; family Aromobatidae; genus Anomaloglossus; species Anomaloglossus baeobatrachus. The sequence goes on along the minus strand of NC_134357.1, from coordinate 540,753,737 downwards.
CAATTTGCAATATCTGGCTTTTAAGGGAGGAATTTGGGTACTAAGATATAAGACTGGACTGACTAACCTGGGATTCATCTCTATGGGGAATATAAAAATAAGTTTTGGGACAGCTATAAATACTGTAGATGCTTTTAAACCCAGCTTAGTGGAAAGGACAATTCATGATATGTTATGGCCTTATGCCAATATGTTCATAAATGGGACTAGTGAAACTTGTAGTAACATATCGGGAAATGTAATGTGTAATGATTCCTTTGAATATCGAGCAAATGCCAAAACACATGATATTCAAGGGAGCTTTTCAGATAATATTGCTTTTAGTTTTAATATACTGTACAAAGTAGTGAAAGTGATTATATTTGTGATTCAACGTTTATCTAAACAAACCAAGAAAACAAAATTTGTGGCAAACAATATTTCTTGGTCATGGTATGGTATATTTCGAGTGATCTTCTAGTGGAATACTGATGATGGAAAATAATCCCTGGGATCAAGGACCGATTGTGATACCAATGTGATATGACTGAAGTTTGAATGACTATTAGATAGGGATCATAATCAAAAGATAGGAGTGATCCCAGATATTATTTGACCTATCAATAATTCAGTATCAAAGAGATGTCCTTTGGATAATATTTCACTAATGATGACCAAGAAATACATGTCAACCAGGTTTTGAAGCAGTTTTTAGATAATAAGGAAGTAACATTTACAGTTCCACTTACCGGAAACTTGTGGTTAGCTTAAAGACAGGTTTAAGGAAGCTTGCATATGAAATTTACGGCTCATTGCAATATTTCACTAACACTATGGTCAAACTGTGGTCGGTCAGTTGTCAACTGGCAGGATGTGCAGGAAATGTGCAGGAAGCTGCCGGTACCCACAACAGTTTGTGGTCAAGTTACATGAACATGACTCAGCTGTCACATGCTGGTGACCATTTAAACACAACCTACAAATTTTCCTATAAAAATACACCGGACTCGTTTAATGTTAGGGAAGCCTTCCAGGACATTGAAGTGTACGTACGCACTGTTCCTGTGATGCAAGATGCCATGTTGATTCCTTATCATTAACTCGAGTTCCCTCCGATGTGAAAGGATTGCTACAACAAACGGTAATGTTGATGCATATTTCTGTTATTGTATAAGTTTCTATGACTATAGTTCTAAATGCCTATGTACCATTAACTATTCATGTGCTATTAAAATAAATAGTATCTTGCTATAAAGAATATTAGTATTCGTGCCTGATTAGGATATCAGTGAGCGCTTCGTAAGTACGGGCTTTCAGCCCCCTTTTTAGTAGAATTTAGCAAGACAGCTGCAGTGCAGAATGGGAGTGGTCAACACCCTTACACTTCTCCCTGCCTAGCCTGCGGAGGTCGGCACCCTAGGTTACGTAATGGCGCCCCCGCTCAGACGTCGGCAACGTCTGAGCGGGGGCGCCATTACGTAACCTAGGGTGCCGACCTCCGCAGGCTAGGCAGGGAGAAGTATAAGGGTGTTGACCACTCCCATTCTGCACTGCAGCACTTTTCTATTTATTTGTATGTATATATATGTGTGTATGTTTTTTTCATTTTGGGATATCTATTTTAATCTAAATTAATTAAAAGTGAATTTTTAAAGGGTTTTTTCTACGGTTTACAGTACACAAATGGTACCAATAAAACTGTCAGTTCAAGACACAAAAAATAAGCCATCACTGAGCCATAGATCCCAAAAAATTAGAACGCTACAAATTGCGGGAAAATGGCGCAAAACGTGCGCCACTTTTTTGGACAAACTTCTGATTTTTTGTTAACCCCTTAGATAAAAGTACACCTATACATGTTTAGTGTCTATGAACTCATACCGACCTGAGTTTTACCATATAGAGAACACAATGAATAAAATATCTAAAAAACAATCATGCAATCACAGCAAAAAACAAGCTCTCATATGGCAAGATTGACGGAAAAATAAAAAAGCTACGGCTCTCGGAAGAAGGGGAGCAATAAAAAACTAAAAATGGGGGTGAGGGGGTTAAATCATAGTGCACGACAACTCATTCAACTGCAGTAAAAATGATATCTGAAAACCAGATTTACACTTTTTATCGGACAGCACTCATATTATATGCACAAGTTCCAGATGAAAAAGCAAATAAGTCTGAGGGAAAAAAAAAATTCAAAATAAAGACCCATAAGTATAGATTTATTTTTTTTTTTACAATTATTTGCTTTTTCATCTAGAGATTGTACATATGATTTTTGTTTATTTGTATTACATTTAAAAAATTCACATGCTCTTATATTGTGTCTGGGTTTTGATACTCACCAGTGGGTAGGACATGTCATTTCCTTGGATCACAGCTTCCTTTATACGTTGTTTTATACAGTGTGTCCACCCATATCCTGTCCACCGCCATTAACTTGAGAACGGCGGCAGCTATAGGCATAGAAGTGGTGTCTAGGTATAGTAAAGTAGCCATGCGCTACGCAATGGAACCACCTATAGCGCCACCTGGTGGAAAACAACAGAGTTAGCATTTTTATCTCGAAAATGAATGAGATAGAGAAAAAAAGTGAATTACAAAGTTGTAGGGCATCATCAATTCAATACGAATCGATACCTTGCATACAGAAATGCTATGATTAGAACGTGTAAAACTCACAAGGCTGCGGACGTGAAGCGATACCTCATGGAGACCTTCCTCCAAGTCATTGGGTATGGTGGCTGCATGGAGTGGCCTCCACGCTCACCTGAACTGACCCCATCGGAAATCTTTCTGTGAGGTCACATCAAACAGCAGGTATATGCGACCCCTCCACCAACATTGCAGGACCTACGACGACGTATCACAGATGCTTGTGCAAACGTGTCACCTACCATATTGCACAGCGTGCAGCAAGATACAGTATGCTGTCCAGAGTCCAGATGTGCATTGCAGCTGATGGTGGCCACTTTGAGCATCAAAGTTAAATGAGCGCCATATGTGTGACCAGTATTCAATGTTTTGGGGGGGGTCATGGGTTTCATATCATAGTATTTCTGTATGCAAGGTGTTGATTCGTATTCAATTGATGATGCCCTACAATTTTTTAATTCACTTTTTTTTCTCTATCTCGTTCCGTTTTCGAGATAAAAATGCTAACTCCATTGTTTTCCACCAGGTGGTGCAATAGGTGGTTTCATTGTGTATTGCATGGCTATTTTACTATACCTAGACACCAGTTCTATGCCGATAGCTGCCACCGTTCTCAAGTTAATGGCGGTGGACAGGATATGGGTGGACACACTGTATATCTCTTTGTATGAAGCCTGAGGTAGAATTCAGATCAATTTTGAAATGTATTGTTGTCTTTTTTCCCTAAACCTTCTCATTCTTTTCTTCATTGTCACAACACCAACCGTGATATTTTTTTTTCATATTTTGGGTCAGAAGACATCCATTCACATATCCGAGAAGGACACAGACAGAGTCGGACTGGGGTGTCTGGGACCCATAGGAATAATGGACTCTAGGGACCCTACACCAATATGCACATATCTGTTAGCCATTATCGTGGGGCATTGATGGGAATATACAGGCTGCTCCTGCACATCTACTGTGCACACACAATATCTGGGATGTGCAATTACAGAAGTTTGTATTAAAGAGGTTCTTTGGTGAAAACAAGTTATTAATAATCCACAGAATCGGTGATAACTTATTAATCAGAGGAATCCAAACATTGGAAACCAGATCTATCAGAAGAATGAGGAACTTTCATCCCTGACAGGGCTCTTTTATCACCACTATAAAATGCAGCGGCTGGTTAGATGTCTGACCACAGTGAGGCCCGTTTCACACGTCAGTGAAAAACACTGACGTTCTTCACTGACGTGTAAAACACGCACATGTCCCTCCCTGTTCCGTGATTCATGGCACACGTGGGTTGTCCATGTGAAATCCGTGATCCGTGATTGCATATGGACATTACTCACCTGCCTTCACCTGATCTCCTCGGGTCTCCAGCGTCCGCCCACCGCTCTCAACAGCTACTTCCTGGTCGGGGTTTTCCTGCCCCTCATGAATATTCATGAGCCGGGCAGGAGCTGCCGAGAACAGATGCTGCAGTGCAAATCACAGGCAAGGTAAGTTGAAAATATTTAATATGTCCGTGATTTTCTGGTACGTGTTTCACTGATCACACATGGATCACACCATAGTGTGGTCCGTGGGTCATCAGTGATGCCAGAAAAAAACTGACTTGTCTCCGTGCAGAATCACGGCCACGGGTGTACGCTGCACGGAGACACGTGCAGTGAAAAATCACTGATGTGTGAGCAGACCCATTGATTATAATGGGTCTGCGTATGTCAGTGATTCTGGTACGTTTTAAAAAAAAGCACAAACGTACCAGAATCACTGACATGTGAAAGGGGCCTTACATTTATCCTTCCTTAGGCTGCCCGATAAAGCCAAGTGCAGCACTGCAGCCACTTTGGGAATTAATGGATCAGTGGTCAAATCTCCCATGAGCTCCAATCTAATGGGGATACAAGTTCCCCATGCTGCTGATCGATTGGTGCAGGTACCAACAGTCAGATTGGGGGGAGTCAATAAGCTATCACTTATCGATTGCTTATTTGCATTGGAGAACCTCTGTAAGTGCATCTCTGCCGCTGTGTAAAGTATTTAATCTTTAATGGAAATAATCTCCTAATTAATATCTGAGAAAATAAATAACCTCCATACACAACACAATCCACTATGCAAAGACCAATATTACCATATATAAGGGAGAAATACCAGCACACCATGACAAGACCACATATTACCATCACATAGTGACTGAATAGTACCACATACAAGGGATAAATACCACCACATTGTTAACAGACCACCTAGTGTCTGAATAGACAGTGATCTTTTCTATGCACTCCAAAGACATACAGATAGGGAATTTAGATTGTGAGCCCCAATGGGGACAGTGTTCCTGATGTATGTAAAGTGCTGCAGAATATGTTAGCGCTATATAAAAATAAAGATTTATTTTATTTTATGCAGAACATTGGTCAGTGTGGCTAAAAAAACAGTATAGCACACAAAGCCCCACTCCCACATTGTGTACCCACACTGTTTGTCATCTACATGGTGTATCAAGCCTGGCTTTGTCCCATCCCTATATACCCCAATACCTTCCCACATGGCCCCCTTTACCTCACACACCCACAGATCTGCCCCCTTTAACTCATACATACATGGCTCCACCCTATCACTCTATACACACATGGCTCCGCCCCATCCACCAAGCACAAACAATGCTCCACCCCATCCAAACATGCCTGCTCCCCTCCATCTCATACACACATGGTTCTGCCATGTTCCCCTCGTACACACACGGCTTTTCTTAGTGTTTTTGCTATTTTTTTCTTAGTTTGTTAATGACCCCGGTGTGTATATTCACCTTCACATTACTTTTATACTATCGGAGCGTGGGTCCTTGTAGTAATACATTGCGGGTGTGTCCCCCCGGACTGTGCACCTTTACCCACCCAGCTAACCCCAGACTGGTTTTACCCAGTAAACATGGATCCTGTATCTTCCTCTGACAATCTGAGGCCTTGGTAATCACAGAGAGGTGAGTGACTGGAGGTCGGGGGCCTCTACATTGGGCACAGCCTGTCGGGGCTGGATGGCTTCAACGCATTTGATATATAAAAAAATGTTTTCTCCTTGTATAGAAAGAGGAGTTCATGTGCTCATTAATGGCCGTGTGCTGCCTCATCCTGGATGGATATAATTATATATCACCACATATTTGAGGAGGTATGTGGAGATTCGCCATTACTGGGCCCAGGGACATTAACCCCTTCAGCTCTGAGACTATCTTGGTGTTTTTGTGTTGCCGCTTTCTAAAGATCAAAAAGTCTTATTTTGGTATGTTCCCACAGTGTCGCCACCCCTCCCGCACACACAGTATAATGTTCCTACAGTGTCGCCACCCCTCCCGCACACACAGTATGATGCACCTGCAGTGTCGCCACCCCTCCCACACACACAGTATAATGTTCCTACACTGTCGCCACCCCTCCCGCACACACAGTATAATGTTCCTACACTGTCGCCACTCCTCCCGCACACACAGTATGATGTTCCTACAGTGTCGCCACCCCTCCCGCACACACAGTATGATGTTCCTACAGTGTCGCCACTCCTCCCGCACACACAGTATAATGTTCCTACAGTGTCGCCACTCCTCCCGCACACACAGTATGATGTTCCTACAGTGTCGCCACTCCTCCCGCACACACAGTATGATGTTCCTACAGTGTCGCCACTCCTCCCGCACACACAGTATGATGTTCCTACAGTGTCGCCACTCCTCCCGCACACACAGTATGATGTTCCTACAGTGTCGCCACTCCTCCCGCACACACAGTATGATGTTCCCACAGTGTCGCCACCCCTCCCGCACACACAGTATGATGTTCCTACAGTGTCGCCACTCCTCCCGCACACACAGTATGATGTTCCTACAGTGTCGTCACTCCTCCCGCACACACAGTATGATGTTCCTACAGTGTCGCCACTCCTCCCGCACACACAGTATGATGTTCCTACAGTGTCGCCACTCCTCCCGCACACACAGTATGATGCGCCTGCAGTGTCGCCACCCCTCCCGCACACACAGTATGATGCGCCTGCAGTGTCGCCACCCCTCCCGCGCACACAGTATGATGCGCCTGCAGTGTCGCCACCCCTCCCGCGCACACAGTATGATGCGCCTGCAGTGTCGCCACCCCTCCCGCGCACACAGTATGATGCGCCTGCAGTGTCGCCACCCCTCCCGCGCACACAGTATGATGCGCCTGCAGTGTCGCCACCCCTCCCGCGCACACAGTATGATGCGCCTGCAGTGTCGCCACCCCTCCCGCGCACACAGTATGATGCGCCTGCAGTGTCGCCACCCCTCCCGCGCACACAGTATGATGCGCCTGCAGTGTCGCCACCCCTCCCGCGCACACAGTATGATGCGCCTGCAGTGTCACCACCCCTCCCGCGCACACAGTATGATGCGCCTGCAGTGTCGCCACCCCTCCCGCGCACACAGTATGATGCGCCTGCAGTGTCGCCACCCCTCCCGCGCACACAGTATGATGCGCCTGCAGTGTCGCCACCCCTCCCGCGCACACAGTATGATGCGCCTGCAGTGTCGCCACCCCTCCCGCACACACACACAGTATGATGCGCCTGCAGTGTCGCCACCCCTCCCGCACACACACACAGTATGATGCGCCTGCAGTGTCGCCACCCCTCCCGCACACACAGTATGATGCGCCTGCAGTGTCGCCACCCCTCCCGCACACACACACAGTATGATGCGCCTGCAGTGTCGCCACCCCTCCCGCACACACACACACAGTATGATGCGCCTGCAGTGTCGCCACCCCTCCCACACACACAGTATGATGCGCCTGCAGTGTCGCCACCCCTCCCGCGCACACAGTATGATGTTCCTACAGTGTCGCCACTCCTCCCGCACACACAGTTTGATGCGCCTGCAGTGTCGCCACCCCTCCCGCGCACACAGTATGATGTTCCTACAGTGTCGCCACTCCTCCCGCACACACAGTATGATGTTCCTACAGTGTCGCCACTCCTCCCACACACACAGTATGATGTTCCTACAGTGTCGCCACCCCTCCCACACACACAGTATGATGCGCCTGCAGTGTCGCCACCCCTCCCGCGCACACAGTATGATGCGCCTGCAGTGTCGCCACCCCTCCCGCGCACACAGTATGATGCGCCTGCAGTGTCGCCACCCCTCCCGCGCACATAGTATGATGCGCCTGCAGTGTCGCCACCCCTCCCGCGCACACAGTATGATGCGCCTGCAGTGTCGCCACCCCTCCCGCGCACACAGTATGATGCGCCTGCAGTGTCGCCACCCCTCCCGCGCACACAGTATGATGCGCCTGCAGTGTCGCCACCCCTCCCGCGCACATAGTATGATGCGCCTGCAGTGTCGCCACCCCTCCCGCGCACACAGTATGATGCGCCTGCAGTGTCGCCACCCCTCCCGCGCACACAGTATGATGCGCCTGCAGTGTCGCCACCCCTCCCGCGCACACAGTATGATGCGCCTGCAGTGTCGCCACCCCTCCCGCGCACACAGTATGATGCGCCTGCAGTGTCGCCACCCCTCCCGCGCACACAGTATGATGCGCCTGCAGTGTCGCCACCCCCTCCCGCACACACACAGTATGATGCGCCTGCAGTGTCGCCACCCCTCCCGCACACACACACAGTATGATGCGCCTGCAGTGTCGCCACCCCTCCCACACACACACACAGTATGATGCGCCTGCAGTGTCGCCACCCCTCCCGCACACACAGTATGATGCGCCTGCAGTGTCGCCACCCCTCCCGCACACACACACAGTATGATGCGCCTGCAGTGTCGCCACCCCTCCCGCACACACACACAGTATGATGCGCCTGCAGTGTCGCCACCCCTCCCGCACACACACACAGTATGATGCGCCTGCAGTGTCGCCACCCCTCCCGCACACACATACACAGTATGATGCGCCTGCAGTGTCGCCACCCCTCCCGCACACACACACACAGTATGATGCGCCTGCAGTGTCGCCACCCCTCCCACACAAATGTACATGATATACTGTGTGTAGATATATTTTTTTGTGAAGGAGGGGTGGGGGCTGCAGCTCCTGTAATTTGGACAGACAGTGTATGGGCCAGACCTCTATGGAGGTTATTACCTCTTCTGTGACCGCACATTCTGCGGTCAAAAAGCATCAGCTTTTTGCTGATTTACAGATCATTCTCCACTACTGTCACAGCCAGACTCGGTGGCAACATTCACATTGGCAGCTCCTTGTCTCACTGCTATTTCCGGATGCTCAGGCATCCTTTTGTCTAACAGTCTGCCAAGGTCCTTTCCTGCTGCTGTCAGATAAAACTATTATATCTGTGTGATGTTTATGCTAGAAAAAGTCTGATAGTCTCAGTGATATTACAGAGATGATCAGAGTTGGCATCAGGTATTGCAGGAGGGGGGTATACACTCTCCTGCCTTGGTCAAGATTAGTTTAAACACCGATCATGGCCTTTTAACCTCCTAGATGCCATCAACATCCTATCAACCTATCAATTGCAATAGCTGGGGTCCAATATTTACCATGGTAATCCTGAGGCCACATAAGAGCCTCAGCAGAGACCAACAGGCCAAGTGTCAAAAAATTATACAAAGTTTTTTTATACATTTTTTTAAAAGATAGATATGAAATATGTGACATGCATTTGTATTCAGCCCCTGAATCAAAACTTTGTAGGACCACCTTTAGCTGCAATTACTGCTGCAAGTCTTCAGGGAATGTCTTTACCAGCTTTGCACATCTAGAGGTGACATATTTGCCCTTTTTGTTTGCACTCTAGCTCAGTGAGATTAGATGGAGAGAGACATCTGTAAACAACATTCTCAAGTCTTGTCACAGATTCTCATTGGGATTTTGGTCTAGACTGTGACTTGGCCGATCATACACATGAATGTTTTGATCATCCATTGTAGCTCTGGCAGGATATTTAGTGTCGTGTTCCTATTGGAAGGAGAAGTCTCAAGTCTTTCCCAGCCTCTAACAGGTTTTCCTCCTGGATTGCCCTGTATTTTGCTCCATACAGCTTTCTTGTTCCTGCTGAAGAAAAGCCTCCCCACAGCAGGATGCTGCCACCACCATGTGTGATGACGGTGGGGATGATGTTTTCAGAGTTATGTGCAGTGTTTGTTTTCTACTACATATAGCATTTTGAAATTATTCCAAAAAATTCTACTTTTGGTCTCGCCTAACAAGAGTTCTTTCTTCCACATGACTTGGGGCACAGCGAGCATGTGGAAGAAGGTGCTCTGGCCAGATAACACCAAAGTGGAACTTTTTGAGCTAAATGCAAAACGCTAAGTGTGACGTTAAACTAGCACTGCACCTCACCCTGAAAACACCATCCACACCGTCAAGTATGCCGGTGGCTTAATCATCAAATTCTTTCTACAATTAGTGACTTGGGGGGTGAACACAAATGCACATCACAATTTTCAGATTTATATTTTTACAAGAATGAGACAACCATGTATAATTTACTTTACCCAATAAAAGCCGAATAAAATACATTTACGTTTGTGGGAGTAATATGAAAAAAAAAAAACTGTGGAAAAGTTCACGGTGTATGAATACTTATTCAAGACCCTGTATGTTTAATAGCCTCCAGGGACTGAGCTGCACTGGAATCTAGTATGGTGGAATAGACCTGTCACTCCATGGCAGCTGGCAGGTAGTCCCCTTTCTGACAAGACTCCACTCAATTCAAAATGATCATTTATCACATAACAAAATTTATTCACGGCCTTCCCTCTGTCGCTTTGGCCTTCCCTCTGTCGCTTTGGCCTTCCCTCTGTCGCTTTGGCCTTCCCTCTGTCGCTTTGGCCTTCCCTCTGTCGCTTTGGCCTTCCCTCTGTCGCTTTGGCCTTCCCTCTGTCGCTTTGGCCTTCCCTCTGTCGCTTTGGCCTTCCCTCTGCCGCTTTGGCCTTCCCTCTGCCGCTTTGGCCTTCCCTCTGCCGCTTTGGCCTTCCCTCTGCCGCTTTGGCCTTCCCTCTGCCGCTTTGGCCTTCCCTCTGCCGCTTTGGCCTTCCCTCTGCCGCTTTGGCCTTCCCTCTGCCGCTTTGGCCTTCCCCCCTCCCTTTCTCTCTCCTAATTGCTATTTATGCATCTCACTAGAGTAAAATCTGCATTCTAGATCCAAATTGCTATTTCTGCTTCCAAATAGAGCAAAATCTGTGATTCAGGCAAAATTGGCCCTTTCATCATCTACATAGAGATTGCAAAATTTGTGTTCCTGCCAGCAATTGCAAATTTACCATCTAAATTCTGATAGCTAAATCTCTGGTCCTACAGCTTGCCGCAAATAGGCATTTCAGCATATAAATACAAGTAAAATATATCTTTGTACCGTGTTAGCCAGTAGAGATAAAAAAAAATTGTTTAAAAGAACAGAGAGTCCTCAGTGGTTGATACCTTTTAATGGCTAACTGAAAAGATGGTAATAATTGCAAGCTTTCGAGACTACTCAGGTCTGTGTTATACCATGCCTGATGAAGAGACCTGAGTAGTCTCGAAAGCTTGCAATTATTACCATCTTTTCAGTTAGCCATTAAAAGGTATCAACCACTGAGGACTCTCTGTTCTTTTAAACAATTTTTTTTTAGCATATAAATACTGATTCATTATTCTGTGATTCTGCCCCAGTAACTCATTAGAGATCAAAAGATTTGTATACTTGTGCAAGCCTCCAACACACACACATCACTGGAGATAAAAACTATTTGCTAACTCAAGACAGACGCCATGAAAGTGGCATCAATTCCTCCAAAGTACAAATCGTATAATGGAGCAAAATGGATGCATCGGACAGGGCCTGGGACAGGGCATGGCTTAGCATTTCTACTTTAAACATTGATCAGTAAGAGGTGCATCAGTTTGAAATGTAGGTCTGATTCTCTCAGACCCCTTCCACTACTGGCAACACACAAAGAAGAGAACTAGCTGATTGATACCTGCTCATTCCCAGATGTCCAAGTCTCACCCTCAGCCATGTATCTAATTCTTCATCTATGATACAACTCTCACCAGTAGCGTAGCTTCTGGGGGGGGCAGAGGGTTCGGTCAACCCTGGCCCCATGCTCATCATCAGGGGCCCACCCGAAGTTATGCTGCTGTTTACTATATCTGCGTGCGCAGCACGTCAATATAGTTAATCTCTGCGGTAGTGCCGGAAGACACGATCTTCCTGCACTGGGGGACATGTAGACCGGGATGGGGCCCAGGCTGGAAAACATGTAGACCGGGATGGGGCCCAGGCTGGGAGCCACAGGGTATTGCACCTCGGCCAAGGTGCAGTATTCATCTCGAATACAGAGGAGGTCATTCACCAGTGTACACCACAATCCATTTAACACACAGATGCCCCTGTGACGCCCTGGCCTATCAGGTCGTCACAGGGTATTGGGCATCCTGCCCTTCTGCACAGTATCCACCCTCCTTGGTTAACGGATCCCAGTCCGAACTCCTGTATACTAGGTGGCAGACATTGGTCTGGGTCTGGTAGGAGCTGGAACCCCGGTCGCAGGGGAGAGTGTCAAGGGGCACGGACTGCCGAGGAGGGCAGCTGGCGGCCTTGAGCTATCACCAGGCAGGGACCAGGGCACGACGGGGTACGTGGACCACAGGCCGGAAAGTAGCTTCACGCGTTCCAGTAATTTCCCCGACGGGGTTGAAGACTTCAAGTGTCATCCCCAACCTGCTCCAAAATTGGGGTACTAGCGCACCGATGGGATAGGACTTTCCCACTACAGTCCAAAGAAATCCTACGCGTGAACTCTGAGAGCAAGCTCTCTCCATTAGCCATACAGGTGAGTGGGACCCGGAGAGTTTCATACCAACGGGTCCAAGTGAGACTAAAGTGCCAGGGATAGGGCCACAGACCAACAACAACACCGAGGGCACGGATCCAGGCGTGCTCCCCGCGGACTACGGTGGTGCTCAGAACTTTGGTTTACAAGTTGTCGGTGTGGTTATTCTGGGACTGAGTGAGTACATTGGAAATCCCTGGCCCCCAAACATCTCCCATCACTAACGGGCCCCTGGGACACAAACCCCCTACCCACGGAGGGGTTAAACATCAGGCTGCCACACCATCGTCACCGGGCTCCCCATCGGCAGCGGTGGCAGCAGCAGCCCGGTTCCTTGCCCGGGGGCGGTACACCGCCCCACTGGAGCTGGGCTAGGGTAGGTGCTTGGGGTTAGCCATCACGAGGTATGGGACCTCCTTCCCACTAGTTCAGCCTCCTGGGAGGCAGGGGCACATTGGGAAAGTAGGAGACAAATCACACACAGTTAATCGAGCCTGGACTATTGATCAGGCAGCAGCAGACAAGGAGAGTGGACACGGAAGAGCAAGGGACCTGTGGTCTGCCACTGGAGCGGCTGGACCCAGGGCCTTAGCAAGAAGGGGGATCCCAGGGTTCGCGGAGAGTGCAGCAGGCACCCGTGACCTGTTCCACGGCCCAGGAGCTGGGGTGGAGGGAATACCACTAGGAAGGACATACAGAGGGAAACACCGGCCTTGACCGCTGAACTATCCGGGGTCGGCTGGAGCCCATAACAGCGGAGCCCTGCACTCCAAAAGCGGTGACATCTCAGTGAGTAAAGACTGCAACCTCTGTGTTGTCCCATCTCTCCTGGCGCCGTTGCCCTCGCACTCCGGCACCATCGGCTACTACAATGCCCATCGTCCCTGGGGCCTGAGCTCTGTCTGTGGAGAGCTGTTCCATACGAGCTGCGTCACCATCCGCCCCAGAGAGAACCTCCGCAGCGGCGGCTAATCCCTGGCTGCATACCAAAGGTGGTGTCACGGATAACTACTCCCATTATTCCCAACCATCCCTTTTATTGACACCGCTGGAGTCACAAAACCAGGCCTGGCCGCTGTGACATCCCAAACTTACACCGGCCTGATGACGAGTAACCCCCAAGACCCCGTGGGCACGTCACTTGCATACTGGGATGGGGCCCGGGCTGGGAGGCATGCATACCGGGATGGGGCCCGGGATGGGGCCCGGGCTGGGAGGCATGCATACCGGGATGGGGCCCGGGCTGGGAGGCATGCATACCGGGATGGGGCCCGGGCTGGGAGGCATGCATACCGGGATGGGGCCCGGGATGGGGCCCGGGCTGGGAGGCATGCATACCGGGATGGGGCCCGGGCTGGGAGGCATGCATACCGGGATGGGGCCCGGGCTGGGAGGCATGCATACCGGGATGGGGCCCGGGCTCGGAGGCATGCATACCGGGATGGGGCCCGGGCTCGGAGGCATGCATACCGGGATGGGGCCCGGGCTCGGAGGCATGCATCTGACATTGACATGACCCCAGCAGGTGTATGGTGCAGTAGACGTGAGAAGGAGTCCAGACAGGTATTCAGTGCAACTGGTTTAATCACTTTTCGGATGTTAACTGATTGCCCGATGCCAGCTGGTTTCGCCTCCAGGTCCCCTTCGTCACAGTGTCAGTCTGGTTCCCCTGCACCTGTCTCTGGTAAGTGGGTCCCTGTGGTATAGAACACTCCATTGTACTCAGTGGCGTAACTAGAGTTGGATGGGCCCCGGTGCAAAGTTTAGACCTGGGCCCCCCCTCCACATACACAGACACTTGGGGTAAGGCATACCTCCCAACTTTTAAAGAAGGAAAAGAAGGACAAAGTTTGAGGCGCGCGTAGCGCGCCGCGGCAAATTTTTAGGCCACGCCCCATAACCACACCCATTTCACAGTCACGCCCATGTCCACTCCCCATCCACACCCATTCAGCATGGACACGCAGGCAGCCGGCGGGCCTCCAGCATGGACACGCAGGCAGCCGGCGGGCCTCCAGCATGGACACGCAGGCAGCCGGCGGGCCTCCAGCATGGACACGCAGGGAGCCACAGTGAGGCGGCCGGTCGCCCACACAGTGAGGTGGCCGGTCGCCTTCACAGACAGGCGGCAGGGGGGCGCCCGCACAGACAGGCGGCAGGGGGGCGCCCGCACAGACAGGCGGCAGGGGGGCGCCCGCACAGACAGGCGGCCGGGGGGCGCCCACACAGACAGGCGGCCGGGGGGCGCCCGCACAGACAGGCGGCCGGGGGGCGCCCGCACAGACAGGCAGCAGGGGGGCGCCCACACAGACAGGCGGCAGGGGGGCGCCCACACAGACAGGCGGCAGGGGGGCGCCCGCACAGACAGGCGGCCGGGGGGCGCCCACACAGACAGGCGGCAGGGGGGCGCCCGCACAGACAGGCGGCAGGGGGGCGCCCGCACAGACAGGCGGCAGGGGGGCGCCCGCACAGACAGGCGGCCGGGGGGCGCCCGCACAGAAAGGCGGCCGGCCGACCGCACAGACAGGCGGCCGGCCGACCGCACAGAGAGGCTCCGGCCGGGGGTGAGGAGGGGGGAGGGAGGGAAATCAGCGCTGGGGAGATTTTACTGTACCAGCAGCAGCACAGGCAGCGCTCCTCTCTGTTATGCCACGTCTACTGGGATGGTAGGAGGGAAAAGCAGGGAGGCGGAGAGAGAGTGGGTGGGCGGAGCCCGGGAGCCGGCCGTCCCGATCGTGGCAACGGGACAAACAACGTAAAGCGTGAAAGTCCCGCTGTATCCGGGACGGTTGGGAGGTATGGGGTAAGGGATAATGACACTGACACTCGGGGTACAGGATAATGACTCTGACACTTGGCTCTCACCCACAGCACCCTGAAATCCCTCTATCAGCACCCAGCTTTCCTATGTTCTGATATTTATCTTGTCCTCAGCACCCAGCTTTCCCATATCAGAGCATGAGAAAGCTGGGTGCTGAGAGATGTATATCAGAACATGGGAAAGCTGGGTGCTGAGAGATGTATATCAGAACATGGGAAAGCTGGGTGCTGAGAGATGTATAGCAGAGCATGGGAAAGCTGGGTGCTGAGAGATGTACAGCAGAGCATGGGAAAGCTGGGTGCTGAGAGATGTATATCAGAGCATGAGAAAGCTGGGTGCTGAGAGATGTATATCAGAACATGGGAAAGCTAGGTGCTGAGAGATGTACAGCAGAGCATGGGAAAGCTGGGTGCTGAGAGATGTATATCAGAGCATGAGAAAGCTGGGTGCTGAGAGATGTATATCAGAACATGAGAAAGCTGGGTGCTGAGAGATGTATATCAGAACATGGGAAAGCTGGGTGCTGAGAGATGTATATCAGAGCATGAGAAAGCTGGGTGCTGAGAGATGTATATCAGAACATGGGAAAGCTAGGTGCTGAGAGATGTACAGCAGAGCATGGGAAAGCTGGGTGCTGAGAGATGTATATCAGAGCATGAGAAAGCTGGGTGCTGAGAGATGTATATCAGAACATGAGAAAGCTGGGTGCTGAGAGATGTATATCAGAACATGGGAAAGCTGGGTGCTGAGAGATGTATATCAGAGCATGAGAAAGCTGGGTGCTGAGAGATGTATATCAGAACATGGGAAAGCTGGGTGCTGAGAGATGTATATCAGAACATGGGAAAGCTGGGTGCTGAGAGATGTATAGCAGAACATGGGAAAGCTGGGTGCTGAGAGATGTATATCAGAACATGGGAAAGCTGGGTGCTGAGAGATGTATATCAGAACATGGGAAAGCTGGGTGCTGAGAGATGTATAGCAGAGCATGGGAAAGTTGGCTGCTGAGGGAAAGAGCCTTTTTCCCTCAGCACAAAACATTTCCATCCCATACTTGTATCTTTGTCCCCCCTGTATAAAGTTCTCAAAATACTATAACAGCCCCCACATAGCCTTCCAAATAATTGTATAAAGGGTCTCACATAACCCTTCATATATTAGAATGCAGATACATAGCCCTCCATATATTATAATGCACCCCCATAATCCTCCATGTATAAAGCAGCCCTTCAATTATAATGCATTTCCCATAGTTCTCCATGTATTAAAATTCACCCCATAGTTCTCCATATATTATACTGCACCACATAGTCCTCCATGTTTTATAATGCACTTCCATAGTCCATGTATAAGGTAGCCTCCATAGTCCTCCATATATTATAATGCAGCCCCCATAGTCCTATATGTATTATAATCCAGCCCCATCAATTTTCATATTGTATTATGCAGCCCCATACTCCTCCATGTATAATGTACCCCTAGTCCATGTATAAGGTGTCCTTCATGTTTTTTATGCAGTCCCATAGACCTCCATGTGTCATGCAGCCAGCCACCCCAGGGCCTCCATGTGTCATGCAGCCAGGCCCCTCCAGGGCCTCCATGTGTCATGCAGCCAGGCCCTCAGGCCTCCATGTGTCATGCAGCCAGGCCCCTCCAGGGCCTCCATGTGTCATGCAGCCAGGCCCTCAGGCCTCCATGTCATGCAGCCAGGACCCTCCAGGCATCCATGTGTAATGCAGCCAGGCCCCTCCAGGCCTCCATGTGTCATGCAGCCAGGCCCCTCCAGGCCTCCATGTGTCATGCAGCCAGGCCCCTCCAGGCCTCCATGTGTCATGCAGCCAGGCCCCTCCAGGCCTCCATGTGTCATGCAGCCAGGCCCCTCCAGGCCTCCATGTGTCATGCAGCCAGGCCCCTCCAGGCCTCCATGTGTCATGCAGCCAGGCCCCTCCAGGCCTCCATGTGTCATGCAGCCAGGCCCCTCCAGGCCTCCATGTGTCATGCAGCCAGCCACCCCAGGGCCTCCATGTGTCATGCAGCCAGCCACCCCAGGCCCTCCATGTGTCATGCAGCCAGGACCCTCCAGGCCTCCATGTCATGCAGCCAGGCCCCTCCAGGCCTCCATGTGTCATGAAGCAAGGCCCCTCCAGGCCTCCATGTGTCATGCAGCAAGGCCCCTCCAGGCCTCCATGTGTCATGGAGCCAGCAAAATAAAAAAACAAGTACCTCTCTTCTCCTTTTGACCCCTGCAACCACGGTAGTTATGACCCTGCCCCCATATGTCACACACACTGCTCCCCATACAGCCTGCACCCCCCATATCACACACACTACACCCCCATATGTCACACACCCTGCCCCACATATCTCACCCTGCCTGTACCCCAACTTACCCCTCTCAAACACTCTGCACCCCTTCACATCCTTCTGTCACAGTCTGCAGCCCTCATATGCCACTCACCCTGCACCCCCCTCCCCCTCGTGCCCCCTCTTTTCTCATTACCAGTCATCATGTGTCCATGTCTCCTTCAGGAATCCGTATCTTCTGATGCTTTCTGCCCGGCAATCCTGTGTCTCCTCCCACACACTCACATGGGCATGACATCATCGCAGGTCCTGGAAGGATGGATTTCGTCTGCTGTGCAGGAGCACTTCTGCTCTGCCGCAGCTCAGAAACGCCTGGTGGGTCTCTCCAGGTCAGGGGGCCCCTCTGCCCCCTGCTGACACCGGGCCCCCTGACTCACAGGCCGGCCCCCTGGCGGTCGCGTAGTCGGCCACTACACAGCGCATCTCCTCTGTTACAGAGAGGAGCCGGCTGTGCAGAGCGGCTGCCGGGCCCCTAAAACCCTGCGGGCCCGGTCGCAGTGGCGACCGCTGCGACCGCGGTCGTTACGCCCCTGATTGTACTCCACCGGCAACTACCTCTCCTGGGTACCAGGTCACCGTCAACCCGAGTCAGGGAGTCACTTCCTTCACCTTCACTGTCACTTCAGTTCTCACTAGACTGACTTAGGCCCTGTGCGCACTTCCCGGTTTTTGCCGCGGATTTCCTGTGGTTTTGCTGCATGTTTCGCTGCATGTTATGTTCATAACATCTCTGCAGTGATTCACCAGCAAAACCTATGGGAAAAAAAAATGCTGTGCGCACTATGTGGATTTTGACAGCTGCATGGGTTTTTTTTGGGATTCCCGCAGCAAAAACAATTGCAAGTCCCTTCTTTTCCGCATGTCGCTGTGGGATTTCACTCCATTGACTGCAATGTAATCGTGAAATCCTGCAGGGAATAACGCAGGCAGCAAATTCTGTGCGGTTCATTGCGTTTTCCTGCGTTATTTTCTCCAGTATTTCGTAGTTTACCTGCGGGAATGTTCATCGTTGCCTGCGGTGAAGTGATGTGGTTATGACAGGAAGAGGAAGCGGAGCAGAGCGTAAACACACACACATCACAGACACACACACATCACAGACACACACACATCACAGACACACACACATCACAGACACACACACATCACAGACACACACACATCACAGACACACACACATCACAGACACACACACATCACAGACACACACACATCACAGACACACACACATCACAGACACACACACATCACAGACACACACACATCACAGACACACACACATCACAGACACACACACATCACAGACACACACACATCACAGACACACACACATCACAGACACACACACATCACAGACACACACACATCACAGACACACACACATCACAGACACACACAATACACATAGAAAGCAAACGGACATATAGAAAAAAAAAACACGTGGGCTCCGCTGTATTTTTACCGTCCAGCCGAGGTAAGCACACAGCGGTGGCCCGGTATTCTCAGGCTCGGGAGGGCGAGGGCCAGGGTTAATGTCTCCCTCCTGCAGCCGACAATATCAGCCCGCAGCTGCCCCGGGACTGTCGCATCCATTATGCGGCAGTACCGGAGTGTCCCCGGCTCTTCCAGATGCCGTGATGCGGTGGCAATCCAGGTAACGAGTTAAATAGCAGCGGATCGCTGCCATTTAAGTCCAGGCTTGATCATGGCAGCGTCTATATGACAGCTGACATGATCAACCCGTAAGTAAAGTGAATAAGCACACACACCGAAAAATCCTTTATTTTAAATAAAACACAAAAAAGCCCTTTATTAACCCCCCCGAAATACACAGCTCCGGCGTAATCCACGTCCTCCGATGCTGGCATCCAGACGCGACTGACACACAGCGCTGAATGCAGCCTCGCAACGAGACAGACTGCAGAGAGGTAATTACAGGTCATTTTATTTTTTTTAATTTAACATTCTATCTATTCTTCTATCTGTCTATTTATCTGTCTATCTCAGAAGGAAATTACTTTTTTTTTTTTTTTTTCTTTTTCAATGTCCTTTATTGCATTGAATGCATTAAAGCACATGCGGCAAAACCGCGGCAAACCGCATTCGGTTTTCGCGTGTGGTTTGCCGTGTTTTTTTTTTTTTTTTTTTTACCGCGGGTGCGGTAATCTTTCAGACCCTGTGGAATTTTCTTAAGAAAATTCCGTTTTCCAGTGCACACAGGGCCTTAGCTAGACTTAAGGGGGCTTTACACGCTACGATTTCGTTAATGTTTAATCGTCGGGGTCACGTCATTAGTGATGCACATCCAGCTTCATTAACGATATTGCAGCGTGTGACACTTATGTGTGACCTAAAACGATCGTAAAAGCAGCCAAAATTGTTTGCCGCAGAAAGGTCGTCCTAAAACAAAAAATTGTTTACCTCTCATTAGCGATGTTGTTCCTCGTTCCTGCGGCAGCACACATCGCTGTGTGTGACACCGCAGGAGCGAGGAACATCTCCTTACCTGCCTCCACCGGCTATGCGGAATGAAGGAGGTGGGCGGGATGTTACGTCCCGCTCATCTACGCCCCTCCGCTTCTATTGGACGTGCCGTGTGACGTCGCTGTGACGCCGAACGACCAGCCCCCTTAGAAAGGAGGTGGATTGCTGGCCAGACCAACGTCGCAGGGCAGGTAAGTTGTGTAATGGGGGAGCGCGATTTTGTGCGCGACGGGCAGCGATATGCCCGTGTCGCACAAACGATGGGGGCAGGTACGCACGCTAGAGATATCGGTACCGATATCGCTAGCGTGTAAAGCCCCCTTTACTGTGTCTGCTTTCTATCACTGCAGACTCCTTTCTCACTTCCTGTGCTCCTGACTACTCTCCACATTCCGTGCCTCCCACCTGGTCAACTAGTGGACTGGAGTGGCTCCACCTCTAGGCGGCCATCCATGGTCCCACCTCAGCTATGTACTTTTGTATGGGGGATTGCTGGGGAAAACTGGGATTACCTGGGTTTTTGGTCTTACTGGCACTGGGGTTCTGGGTACCTAAGGGGGTAGGCCCTGCATCCTGGTGGGGATGCAGAACCTTGTAGCACCCTGAAGTGTTCAGGGGCGCTACAGACACATATGGCAGTGGCTCAGTACTGGAGTAGCAGCAGGATGAGGAGTTTGTGTCATTTGGGAATTGATGAGGATGGGGCGGGAGATGTGAGAAGTCAGATATGTCTGTTGTAGTTTCTGCAGACAAGACGTGGCTGAAAGAAGTTGTCATGTTGGTCTGGGCCAGATGGAAAAGACATGAAAAGTGAACAATGCCATCTGAAAGAATGTCAGGTGTAAGTCTCTATCTGTAAATATACTAATAATCGCTTGTATGTCCTGCAGAACTAATATCTACCATGATATAGTCACCATATAGAGGTAATATCAGTGTCATCTGCCGAGATTCCTCTATACCCATGATTATATGGCGCCCTGGACTAGCCAGGTCGTCACAGGGACTACAACATGCACCCCCACCCCGAGATAGGCACATCAGCCAGACACAAAATCCTTGTTGCCTCCCTCCAGGGGCTGATGTCCACACCAGGTGGGGTGTAGCCAGGCGGTTGGCCCCACCCACTGAGGAGTTCACAGTCCTGGAGGCGGGAAAAGGAAGCCAGTCAGTCAGTCAGTGAGTAGGAGTCAGGAGAGGAGTGAAGTGGTAGTCGAGGAGCAAACTGACCGTGTTCGGGTACGTGGCCCGGGCACCAAGAGCAAGGTTGGCAGACAGTGGTGGCCATCTGCAGGAGAGGCAGATCAACGCGGAACCTACCGAACCGGGGACGAAAGTGAAGCCAGCACAAACCGGCAGGGCCTGCGGACCCCAACCAGGCTTGGAGTCGCCGTTAAACAGGTCAAATCCGTCAGTGACCGGAACCCCAGGGGTTTCCTAACAGCCAAGACCCGATTGAAGGCAACCGTCCAACCAGCAAAAGGAAATACAGCTACCGCCACAGCTAGAGTTCCAAGGGCCAGAGCCTGCGGGCAAAAGGGCTCCTCCGGCACATATACATGCTGGGGAGCGGGTTACCGGTGGGAAGCCATCGGGACCGAACATGCACAAAAGGTGCAGGGAAAGGCAGCCACCACCAACCGTCCGGGAGAAACCACAGCAGCCGGCTGCGGGACCCGTCCATCCAGCCGTTTGGTTTACCAGAGACTTTGCATCAATTTGTGGCTGAGTGAGTACTACCGTGCCATCCGACACCTCGCTGCGCAGTCCAACCCTGCCTCCCAGTCACCTCACCGGGCCCCGGGACCACCAACCCCCTACCCACGGAGGGGAGAGAAACATCCCAGCTGCTCCCTGCCATCGCTCCCGGGATCCCAGTCAATAGCATCGGTGGTGCCTCCAACCTCACCACAAACCGTGGGTGGCGTCATGGACCTGTGGCGCCCTGGACAAGCCAGGACGTCACAAGCACTACACTAACACACCCCACACTCCCGGTCAGGCACACCAAAGTCAGACAAAAACCCTTGTTGCCTCCCTCCAGGGGCTGATGTCCACACCAGGGGGCGGGCCAGGCGGTTGGTCCTGCCCACCGAGGAGTTCACAGTCCTGGAGGCGGGAAAGAGAGCGAGATTAGAGTTTGAAGTCGAAGTGAGAGGAAGTAAAGTGGTAGAGGAGCAGTCTGAAGGCGGTCCGGGTGGGTGGCCCGGACGGTACAGCAAGGTTGGCCGACGGTGGTCGCCGTCTGCAGGAGAGGCCTATCGGAGGTAACCGTAAGGACCGTGGACGGGCGGTGGTCCCGGACCGGTACGCAAAGAGAAGCCAGCACCAACCGGCAGGGCTTATGGACCCCGACAAGGCTTGGAGTCGCCGTTGAAATTGTCAAATCCGTTAGCGAAGGGAACCTCCGGGGTTTCCCAGCAGCCAAGTCCCGACAGAAGGCAACAGTCCAACCGAGAGAGGGAAACACAGTCACCGCCAAGGCTACAGTTCCAAGGGCCAGAGCCTGCGGGCAAAAGGGGCTCCTTCAGCAACCTTCAAGCTGGGGAGCGGGTTACCGATGGGAACCCATTGGAACCATTTACAGTACACAGGTGCAGGGAAAGGCAGTCACCATCAACCTGCCGGGAGGAGAAACACCGCAGCCGTCTGTGGGACCCGTCCATCCAGCCGTTTGTTTTACCGGAGACTTTGTGTACATCATTGGCTGAGTGAGTACCACCGTGCCGTGCGACACAGCGCTGCCCCCGCGACTTTGCACCTCGCCTGGCCCCGTAACCTGCCTGCCATCCATCCCTACCCCTCACCGGGCCCCGGGACAACCAATCCCCCTACCCACGGAGGGGAGAACTAACATCCAAGCTGCCCCTTGTCATTGCTCCCGGGATCCCCGTCCAGAGCAGCGGTAGTGTCACAACCTCACCACAACCGTGGGTGGCGTCACGGACAATAAATCCCCAAAACCAAACCCCTTTTCACTCATGGGCGAGGAACGCCGCTCGAGTCCCCGGGATCCGGCCCACCGCTCGAGCCACCACCGAGCAGCAGCCGGACCCGAGCAGTGGGAGAGCGCGGCGTCCCCTCCTCCGCCCGCGACAGACCAAATATCCAAACCAAACTACACCCCTTTCACTCACGGGCGAGGAGCGCCGCTCAAGTCCCCGGATCCGGCCCACCGCTCGAGCCACCGAGCAGCAGCAGCATCGGACCCGAGCGTGGTGAGCGCAGCGCCCTCCCCGCCCGCGACAATTAGACTGCGCAATCGTAGTTATCATGGTTACCTGGATAGGGGCCTTCTCAAATGTTTTGCCCCTCCTGAGCTGAACCCTTAGCTATGCCTCTAACTCTCACACATTGCAGGGGCCTTATTACACGACTGCTCCCATATAAATAGATTGTGCGGAGTCACACATTACACCACTACTCCTATTGTTTGTGAATGGAGAAGGGCCACACATCTAATGCCATCTTGTGTATTACTCTACACTGATCCATGTATCTAACCCCAGCGTGTGATAGTCTTAAGATTTAATCACAACATGTGAAACCGGGAAGAGGCAGAGAAAGTCACTGTGACCTCACGTCTGGCCTGTGATCGGGCGTTGTCCATATTTGTACAACTATTTTCACTCTCCATTGACCAAATATTTGCTTTGTGACGATTCAGGAGGAAGCAAAAGGAGGAGGAATATGAAGAATATTAGCTGATTCATACATTAAAAATGCCAAATTGTAAAAGTAACAGCAGTGGACACATTTTTATTTTATTTTAACAACAGCAGACACAGAAGCCACCATAAGGCTATGTGCCCACGCTGCGGATTTACCGCGGATTTTGCCGCGGATTTACCGCGGATTTGCCGAAAATCTGCAGCAGCGGCACTTCCAAGCCATTTCAATGGCATTTTGGAAATGCTGTGTCCATGCTGCGGATTTTTCCGCTGCGGATTTGCCGCGGATTTTGATGCGGAAAAATCTGCAGCATGTCAATTGTTTGTTGCGGATTTTGGTGCGGATTTGGGTATAGAATGGGAAAAAAAAAAAAAAAAAAATCTGCGGTAAATCCGCGGGTGCGGATTTGCCGCGAAAGTCGCGGATTTTCAGGCAGAAAAGTCCGCAGGTACATTCTACCGTGGACACATAGCCTAAAGGTGTCAAAGACTGCAATAATGGGAGATCAATGAGCACATTGAAAACTACCCTATGGCCTAGTCTGCACACTCTGCGACTGGGGTGGAAAAGTCATTGGAGATCCATTTTGGGGAAAGTTAGGAGGTCTAACCTTTCCGGGGGTTGAAGGATGTGATTATTCATCAGGAGGACACTACCAGCATCGCAGAATACATTTTTTGAGACAACTTTTGCTGCCGAGCATGACAAAACCTCTATGGCATGCCTGGCTCAGGCCACTCTTCCATTTTTGAAGACCAGATTGCTAAAGGGTGCAACACCCACCCTCCTGATGGCATCAATATTAACCTCTAGAAACTCCTGCAGCATCCTCTCCAGTTGTTCACTGTGTCACACTTGTACTCTGTTCAGCTGGTGTCCTGGATGTGTGACGCCCTGGGCAAGCCAGGGGTCACAGGTCATTACACCACCACACCCTACACCCCAGTTAGGAACACCAAAGCTAACCCAAAAATCCTTGTTGCCTTCCTCCAGGGGCTGATGTTCACACCAGGGGGTGGGCCAGGCGGTTGGCTCCGCCCACCGAGGAGTTCACAGCTCTGGAGGCGGGAAGAACCAGGAGATAAGCTAGGGAAGTGAAGGAGTAAACAGCTAAGATGAGTTAAGGAAGTGAAAGTAGTGAAGCGAAGGAAGTAAAGTGGAAAAGGAGGAAAGTAAGAGCGGTGACAGTAAGAAAGCCTGAAGTGGGTCCAGCTGTGTGCAGGACAGAGTCAGCAAGGTCAGCAACGGCGGTGATTGTCCGGAGGGGTGACCGTTTGGAAGTTCCTGGAAGGACCGCGGACGGGTGGTGGCCCGGCGGTCTGGAGCAGTGCACAAAGGACAGTCAGCACCAGGACAGGGGCCTCTCAGACCCCGGCAAGGCTATGAGTCGCCATAATTTGCCAAATCCGTCAGTGAAGGGGACATCGATCTCCCAACAACCAAGTCCCGATTGAAGGCAACAGCCCAACCATTACAGTAGAGACACCGCCACCGCCAGGGCACCAGTTTCTAAGGGCCAGCGCCTGCGGGCAAAGAGTAGAGCTCCTCCGGTCCAGCTTGAAGCCGGGGAGCGGGTTACCGGTGGGAACCCATCGAGACCATCAACAACATTAGGTGCAGGAAAAGGGACATCACCGTCACCTACTGGGGAAAGCAAGTGCAGCCGTCCGTGGGAACCGTCTTTCCAGCTGTGTGTTTTTCCGAGAACTGTGTCAACGTCTCAGGCTGAGTGAGTACCACAGTGCCGCAAGGCACAGCGCTGCCCCCGCGTCCCTGCGCCCACCAAGCCCTGCATCTCCCACCTCACCACTGGGCCCCGGGATCACCAACCCCTACCCACGGAGGGGCAACACAACAACTTGCTGCTTCACACCATCACTCCCGGGATCCCCACACCGAGCAGCGGTGGTGCTAACAAATCACCACAACCGTGGGTGGCGTCACGGACAATAGACTTTATCCCAACACCCAATCCCATTTCACTCACGGGCGAGGAGTGCCGCTCGAGAACCCCCGGGATCCGGCCCACCGCTCGAGCCACCACTGAGCAGCAGCAGCCGGACCCGAGCAGAGGGGTGAGCGCGGTGCTGACACCCTCCTCCCCGCCCGCGACAGATGGTCTAAAAAATGTGTGCCACAACTCACAGAAATTGCTTCTGCCACTGAAACTGCTGCTGTTAATGTTTCTGCGATGATGACTCTATGTTCCTGGGGTTGTAAGTCTAGAACTGCGATGCACATTGTGTGCCTCACTGCTGCCTTGAGGAAAACCACGCTCAAGAGTGTGTACAAGCTTGTCAGCACTATTTCTAAACATATAACAATACAGCCATCATGTTGCAGATAGTGCAGCAAAAAGGCGCTCATGTGTTGGGTGCTTCCATGAGATCCAATGGTTTGTTTGTGGTGGGGTAACACTCAAGCTTGCTTCCTCTGCCCTCTCCCACCAAATACGGTCAACAGAGAGGTGATCAATATTTTCATCTAATGACTGTCGAGCGCCCATCACCTCTTCACCCTCATCCTGCATTTGATCCTCGTCCCCTGTACAGTCATGGCCAAAAGTTTTGAGAATGACACCAAAATTATATTTTCACATGATCTGTTGCCCTCTGGTTTTTAATTGTTTGTCTGATGTTTACATCACATACAGAAATATAATTGCAATCATATTATGAGTACCAAAAGGTTATATTGACAGTTAGAAT
This sequence comes from Anomaloglossus baeobatrachus, assembly GCF_048569485.1. Classification (NCBI taxonomy): domain Eukaryota; kingdom Metazoa; phylum Chordata; class Amphibia; order Anura; family Aromobatidae; genus Anomaloglossus; species Anomaloglossus baeobatrachus. The sequence goes on along the minus strand of NC_134357.1, from coordinate 540,727,228 downwards.
GAGTTAATGCAGCAAGTCAATATTTGCAGTTGACCCTTCTTCTTCAGGACCTTTGCAATTCTCCCTGGCATGCTCTCAATCAACTTCTGGATCAAATCCTGACTGATAGCTGTCCATTCTTGCATAAGCAATGCCAGAATTTGTTGGTTTTTGTTTGTCCACCCGTCTCTTGATGATTGCCCACAAGTTCTCAATGGGATTAAGATCTGGGGAGTTTCCAGGCCATGGACCCAAAATCTTTGTTTTGTTCCATGAGCCATTTAGTGATCACCTTTGCTTTATGGCAAGGTGCTCCATCATGCTGGAAAAGGCATTGTTGGGCGCCAAACTGCTCTTGGACAGTTGGGAGAAGTTGCTCTTGGAGGACATTCTGGTACCATTCTTTGTTCATGGCTGCATTTTTAGGCAAGAATGTGAGTGAGCCGATTCCCTTGGCTGAGAAGCAACCCCACACATGAATGGTTTCAGGATGCTTAACAGTTGGCATGAGACAAGACTGGTGGTAGCGCTCACCTCTTCTTCTCCTAATAAGCTGTTTTCCAGATGTCCCAAACAATTGAAAAGGGGATTCATCTGAGAAAATGACTTTACCCCAGTCCTCAGCAGTCCACTCCCTGTACCTTTTGCAGAATATCAGTCGGTCCCTGATGTTTTTTCTGGAGAGAAGTGGCTTCTTTGCTGCCCTCCTTGAAACCAGGCCTTGCTCAAGCAGTCTCCGCCTCACAGTGCGTGCAGAAGCACTCACACCAGCCTGCTGCCATTGCTGAGCTTGCTCGGCACTGCTGGTAGTCCGATCCCGCAGCTGAAACAGTTTTAAGATACGGTCCTGGCGTTTGCTGGTCCTTCTTGGGCGCCCTGGAGACTTTTTGGCAACAATGGAAGCTCTCTCCTTGAAGTTCTTGATGATGCGATAGATTGTTGCCTGAGGTGCAATCTTTGTAGCTGCGATACTCTTCCCTGTTAGGCCATTTTTGTGCAGAGCAATGATGGCTGCACGTCTTTCTTTAGAGATAACCATGGTTAACTGAACAGAAACAATGATACCAAGCACCAGCCTCCTTTTAAAGTGTCCAGTGGTGTCATTCTTACTTAATCATGACTGATCACCAGCCCTGTCCTCATGAACACCCACACCTGTGTTAATGGAACAATAACTAAAACAATGTTAGCTGCTCCTTTTAAGGCAGGAATGCAATGATGTTGAAATGTGTTTTGGGGGTTGAAGTTAATTTTCTTAGCCAATATTGACTTTGCAAGTAATTGCTGTTAAGCTGATCACTCTTTATGACATTCTGGAGTATATGCAAATTGCCATTAGAAAAAAGTAAGCAGTAGACTTTGTAAAAATTAATATTTGTAGCATTCTCAAAACTTTTGGCCATGACTGTACCTTCGATTAACAGTTTGTCTGGTACCATAAGCACCCCTCGATCACTGTACTACACCCTGCCATGCCACCCGCCTGAGCGCAGACAGTCTGGACCATAGAGATGATATTATCCCTTCCGCATCCTCCGCTTTCCTCCTCTTTCTCTAGGACCACCACCACCTCCCGCAGACTATTTAAACTGTGCTCCCGCATGACCAGAATAGTCATGCTGATGACCGCATCGTCTGTGCTAACCATTTTACTATACATTTGAAAATAGTGCAGAGGTCTTTCATGTGTGCCCAATCAGCAAGTGTTATACCTCTATAGCGTTGCAAGTTGATGAGCTGCGAACAGCGGAACTTAACACACAGCAACTGTACCTTCTGCAGCAGCGCATCCAGGCCGGGCTAGTGGCCTGGAAATTACTGTACAACAAGGTTGAGGATGTAAGCCATGCAAGGCAGATGTGTGAGGTTGCTCCAGCGTAGGACTGCTATAATGTTCACACCGTTATTTTACACGGCCTGCCCTGACTCCAGGTTCAGTGGAGACAGACATTGATGAAACACAGCCTGAATAGTGTCGCGGGCGGAGGGGACGCGCTCGCCACGCTCGGGTCTGGGGCTTCTGCTGCTGCTCGGTGGCTCGAGCGGTGGGCCGGACCCAGGGACTAGAGCAGCGCTCCTCGTCCACGAGTGAAAAGGGGGTGGTTTGTTTTGGGAGATAGTTCGTGACGCCACCCACGGGTCGTGGTGATAATGGGCACCACCGCTGCTGGTGATGGGGATCCCGGGAGCGATGGTAGGGAGCAGCTAGGATGTTGTCCCCTCCGTGGGTAGGGGTTGGTGATCCCGGGGCCCGGTGGTGTAACGGGGAGGCTGGATGGCTGGGGTGCAGGGTTGCAGGGGCAGCGCGGCGCGGTGCCGGATGGCACTGGTGTACTCACTCAGGCAGACAATGACAGAGTCTCTGGTGAACCAAACGGCTGGATGGATGGGTCCTGCAGCCGGCTGCAGTGTTTGTGCTTCCCTGGACGGCTGATGGTGGCTGTCTTTCCCTGCACCTTGTTAGAATGTTCTGACTCCTGTGGTTGCCCACCGGTAGTCTGCTCCCCGGCGTATAGGTACCGAAGGAGCCCGTTTTGCCCGCAGGCGCTGGCCCTTGGATCTCTAGCCTATGGCGGTGGCTGTATATCCTCACGGTGTGGACTGTTGCCTTCTGTCGGGTCTTGGTTGTTAGGAAACCCCTGGGGTTCCGGTCACACTCGGATTTGACCATTGTCGGCGGCTCCAAGCCTAGTCGGGGTCCGATGGCCCTGCTTTTGTGCTTAGCTTCACTCTGCTCCCCGGTTCGGTACTGGCGGGCCACCGCCCAACCCCGGTCCTACGGTTCTGCAGAGATCCACTAACTCCTGCAGACGGCCACCACCGTCTGCCAACCTTGCTGACAGTGCCTGGGCTCCTACCCAGACACTAACAGGTTCTGTCCTCTCACTTTCACCTCCAAACTTAATCTGTCACTTTTCCCGCCTCCAGGCCTGTGAACTCCTTGGTGGGTGGGGCCAACCGCCTGGCTCCGGCCCACCTGGTGTGGACATCAGACCCTGGAGGGAGGCAACAAGGGTTTTTGTTTGACTGGTGTTACTATCCAGGGGAGCAGGTGTGTGTGGTGTTATGTCTGTGACTACCTGGCTAGTCCAGGGCGTCACAATAGCTGTCCACAATTCTGCAGCTGATTAACTGCCTTCTCCAATGCATTCTAATTTAAACACTGCCGGATTGCGGTGAGCCCTGGCTGCGCAGTATGAAGGTGGGGGAATTCTCTCTGCACAGTTGGAACGCATATCATATTAAGAAAGAGGTTCCGGGTGCAGATGGAGGCCCTACAGGAGGTGGAAAAGGCAGAAGCAGTGAAGAAAGTGGTAGATATGTCACGGGCGGTGGCGCAGACCAGGTCAAGGGCGCTACTCGAGGCGCTCTGATCTGGGATCGCGGCTGGGGCTCGAGTGGCAGCCGGATCCGGGGCTCGTGCAGCGGCCCGCTGCCCACAACAATAATAAAAAGGGTGTATGTCCAGGGAAAAAGTTTGTCAGCGACGCCACCCGTGGGTCGCGGTGATGGTTGGTGGCACCTCTTCTGCCTTGGTATGGGACGCCCGGGGCTGATGGAGCGGGGAAGCAAGATGGAATTGTCGCGGGCGCTGCGCTCGCTAACGCTCTGGTCCGGCGCTTCTGCGATGACTGCTCGGTGCCTCGAGCGGTGGGCCGGATCCGGGGACTCGAGCGGCGCTCCTCACCTGTGAGTGAAAAGGGGGTGGTTTGTTTGGGGATTTAGTCCGTGACGCCACCCATGGGTTGTGGTGAAGATGGGCACCACCGCTACTGGTAACGGGGATCCCGGGGCGATGATAGGGAGCAGCTGGGATGTTGTTTTCCCCCTCCGTGGGTAGGGGTTGGTGGTCCCGGGGCCCGGTGGTGTGATGGGGAGGCAGGGTCAGTGAGGTGCAGGGACAGCGCGGCGCGGTGCCGGATGGCACGGGTGTACTCACTCAGCAAAAGATGCACAAAGTCTCCGTTAAACCAAACGGCTGGATGGACGGGTCCCGCAGCCGGCTGCAGTGTCTCTCCCCGGACAGGTGATGGTGGCTGTATCTCTCTCTGCACCTTTGTGTACTGTGTTGACTCCAATGGCTTCCCAACGGTAGTCCGCTTGCTCCCCGGTGTATAGATACCGGAGGAGCCCGATTTGCCCGCAGGCGCTGGCCCTTGGATTTCTAGCCGGTGGCTGTATATCCTCCCGGTGTGAGCGGTTGCCTTCAATCGGGACTTGGTTGTTAGGGAACCCCGGGGGTTCCTGTCACATTCGGATTTGACTATTGACGGCGGCTCCAAGCCTGGTCGAGGTCCGATGGCCCTGCCTGTGTGCTTAGCTTCACTCCGTTCCCCGGTCCGGTACCGGTGGGCCACCGTCCAGCCCCGGTCCTTGCGGCTCTGCGGAGTTCCACCAACTCCTGCAGATGGCCACCACCGTCTGCCAACCTTGCTGTCAGTGCCTGGGCTCCGACCCAGACACCTCAAGTTTTTACTCCTCTCACTTTCACCTCCAAGACTCATCTCACACTTTTCCTGCCTCCAGGCCTGTGAACTCCTCGGTGGGTGGGGCCAACCGCCTGGCTCCGTCCCACCTGGTGTGGACATCAGACCCTGGAGGGAGGCAACAAGGGTTTTTGTCTGACTAATGTAACTGTCTGGGGGTGTGTGTGTGTGTTCTGTCTGTGGCTACCTGGCTAGTCCAGGGCGCCACAGAATCCCCTCCATAGGTAGGGGAGGTGTAGTCCCAGGGCTCGTAGGATGATGCAGGGTAGCAGGGCGCAGTCTGTAGAAATGGACCGGATGATACCTGTGTACTCACTGTGGTAATAAATCACACAAAGTCCATGTTGTAAACCAAGGCCGGATGCCGGGAGCCTCTGGAGGGGTGTGCTTGGTCCCGCACATGGGCTGACAGGGCAGGGGCCCTTCCTCCTGCACTTGTAGTTTCTTGTGTGTTGACTTAACCCGCATAAAACGGGAGAAATCCGCTCCCTGTATTGTGTGTACAGTGGGAGCTGTTGCCCGCAAAATCTGATTCTTGGGATCTCTGTGGGTTCTGGCGGACACCCTATCCCCCGCGTTGGGCTTTCGTTTCGCTCTCTGGGCTACTTGTGGGACAAGATCTGGAACCTTGTCCCCTGCTGGCTAATCGGTAAGGCGCTTGCAGCAGTCCTTGCCCTGGGGTCCTGGTACCCCGACTGTGCACGGCCTCCGGACCGGATTCCCGCTGTCGGCACCGGTGGGCTACAACCCTACCCCAGTCCACTTTAGGTCTCCCGCGACCGGATCTCCGTCGCCTGTGGCCCTGCTCTGCCATCTACCACCTAGTCCGCTAAGGTAGTCCAGTAGTCCAGGGGCTCCGACCCCTGACCACCACTTCACTCAGACTCCTCTCTAACTCCAACTCAAAACTCTCCTGTTCCCTCTCCTCCACTCAACTGAAACTGAACTGTTTCCTCCCAGAACACCTCAGGACCCCTAGGTGGGCGTTCCCATCTGCCTGGTCCCGCCCACTGGTGTGTCCCTATTGTCCCGGGGGGGGTGACTAGGCTTTTGTGGCTGGTGTTACCTATGTGTGGTGTTGTGTTGGTGTAATCCCAAGGAGAAGGTGATTCCTGAGTCCCGGGGCATTTCCCCCTACCAGTGGAGGGTTCTAACACCTGGCTGCCCCATTCCATCTCCCCCGGGTACTCCCAACTGCAGCAGTGGTACTCCTAATTACCACATACCATGGGTGGCGTCACAAACTATAATACATCCCCATGTAAATAACCACCCTTCATTTGAGTGGCCGCATGATGACCCCCGGGTTCAGAGGCCCTTGAGCCCCCGCGGATCGAGATCCAAGCAGCTGAGCTGCTGGCACGGGGGTGGCACACCTCCCCACAGTCATTGGTAGCCCTCATACATGATATTCCATGACTTTCCGCAACCTTTCCAACTTTATACCCATTTACCCAGCCCCAGATCCTGAAAAATGAGAACGCTATGGGTTTTTGAATATGGCAACAAAAGCGCAATTCTTTTTTTTTTTTTTTTTTTTTTGATAAATTTCTCAATTTTTTTTCACCACTTAGATAAAAGTATACATGTTTGGCATCTACCAACATGGGGCATCGAACTGACATGTCAGTTTTTCCATATAGTGAACACTGTGAATAAAAGACCCAAAACCATTTCTACACATTTAGAATTATTTTTCCTGTTTTCCAGAACACTATATAGTAAAATGAAGGATGTCATTCAAAAGTACAACTTGTCCCACAAAACAAAAAACTCTATAAATATATTTTTATTGACAAAAAAATAAGTTATGGCTCTCAGAAGAAGCGGAGGAAAAAACAAAAAATGGAAACCCGCCCGGGGTGAAGGGGTTAAAGAATTGTATTCAGTCCCTCTATGTGCTTCCTCCAGTTCTGTCCAGTGAGAGGACAACACCGTCCTCTTCTTTCACAGGATGGTTCAGAAGAAAATCCCAATATTCCTCAGGATCCTCAGGTAGATGGAGAGAAGGTGTCATGAGAGCTCCTTAGCTGTGAAGGTCTTGTGCTCAGTCTTGTTTTATCCATCACTTCTTTGAATGGATCAGGGTGATGTCTGTATCACTGTGTTTGTCAGGTTCCTTTAAGGTGTCAGGATTTCACCATGGATGTTTCAATGGAAGAATGGGAGTTTTCAGAAGGACGTGAAGATCAGCTCAATGAAGTAACGGAAGTTCCACAGTCCCTCACATCACCAGGTAATAGGACACATGGTATATGATTATCTGTATGTAAAGAATGAATTAAATCCCAGTATGTGTTTCCTCCAGTTTTATCCAGTGATAGGACAACACCAGAGAGATGTCCCCTTCCTTCTCTTCCCCAGGACTATTTAGAAGGCAATCCCAATGTTCTTCTGGGTATTCAGGTAGATAGGGAGATTTTATGACACCTTCTCTCCATGTTGTGTAGACTGCTGTGAAGGTCTTGTGTTCAGTCTTGTTATATCCACCAGTATTATATGTTGTGTAATGAGAACTTCTCCATCTGTCTGTGACTTTTACAATTTTTGTTTCAGGATGTAGATCTGACCCATATTAACGATACATTTGTGAGTGATGATGAGTTGTTGAAAAATAAGATTCTTACAGAAAGCATCCTAGGTGAGTAGTAAGTAACCACTAAATATTGAGAATTTACAGATTCTTATCAGTCACTGGCTGTCCCTGCTTTATTGGTGGTGTGCTCTGGCCATATCACAAGTAGTCACCATACTGCCACTCTATGCTGCTCTCCCCAAAAGTATCCCCATTGCTTTGGACATTGATAGCTCTAAATTTGGCGTGCGATACGTTTTGGCCAGAGCTTGAAGGCCAGAGAATCCACGCTAACCCCTGGAACTAGAAGATGTTGACCCTTAGCTGCCCAGATCTCTAAACTGTAAAGCCAAATGACAGCAAAAGTAGATGTGCTGACAACTTCAAAATTCTTTTGGAGAAAAATATAATCCTTGTGGTGGACCCCCAAGAGAAAGTGGAGGGTAATGACTCTGTTGCCTTCCTAGAATCCAGGTATCTTGTTGGCAGGGTATTGAAGCTGTATGTATGGGACATTTTAATGTTAGTTAAAACTCTAGTGAGCAAACACTGGCTCATCTTATCCCAAGAGAAATGAGAAAAACTTCCATTACTGGTCAACCTACTACAGTAGATTTCATTAGCAACCGCACATTGCTTCAACTTTGAAATAAGGGTGAGAAACTGAATGTGCTAGAGTGGATGGCAAGCGCTGCATCAAGTTGCCTCTCCTCCTCTTCCTGCACCCCAACATCACACACAGTTCATTTCTCAGAGGTGACAACCCAATTACACTTGTTTCTGCCTGCGTCACAAATCTCCAAACGGCAAACTGACTGTGGGGAACCACAGATGGGAAAGTCTGCAGAGCTGTTCACACATTCTATGCCATGGGTATTTGCTCCAAATATTCCCAGACTCTTGAGGAAATTATCTGCACCAATGCCCAAAGTCTTTGTCAGTTGGATACGTGCCTGGGCGAAGTAAGGTCCCAGCAGGATCCCTACCATCGTCAACTAATGTTAACCCCTGGGGGTGGAGGTGATGATGATGATGACACTGATACTGGAGCCACATGTGCACAGTCCTGTAATATCAGGTCAAGAATAGGAAGAGAGGGACAACAAAGAGCATGATGAGGACGTTCTAGATCCAACTTGTTGTGAACCCAGAGGCATGCAGCTGAGTAATTCAGCAGATGAGGAGGAAGCGGAGGATGTTACATTGTCGATTCCCACACAAACACATAGTGATGCAACCATGAGAAGCACCTCATCCTCAGCCACAATTCTGGATGCAGCCAGCAGTGGTCGTGAGTCTGTAGCTAGGCAGGATTGCCTAGCCTGGGCCTTTTTTGAGACCGCAAAGGATGACCCAACTTTTGTTATATGCCAATGTTGTAAACGACTCAGTAGCCGTAAAAATTCAAATAATTTGACTACTACATACAGTACAGACCAAAAGTTTGGACACACCTTTTCATTCAAAGAGTTTTCTTTATTTTCAGGACTCTGAAAGTTGTAAATTCACATTGAAGGCATAAAAACTGTGAATTAAAACATGTGGAACGAAATACTTACCGTGTGAAACAACTGAAAATATGTCTTATATTCTCGGTTCTTCAAAGAAGCCACCTTTTGCTTTCATTACTACTTTGCACACTCTTGGCATTCTCTTGATGAGCTTCAAGAGGTCACCGGAAATGGTTTTCCAACAGTCTTGAAGGAGTTCCCAGAGATGCTTAGCACTTGTTGGCCCTTTTGCCTTCCCTCTGCGGTCCAGATCACCCCAAACCATCTTGATTGGGTTCAGGTCTGGAGACCAGGTCATCTGGCGTAGAACCCCATCACTCTTCTTCTTAGTCAAATAGCGCTTACACAGCCTGGAGGTGTGTTTCGGGTCATTGTCCTGTTGAAAAATAAATGATGGTCCAACTAAACGCAAACCAGATGGAATAGCATGCCGCTGCAAGATGCTGTGGTAGGCATGCTGGTTCAGTAGGCCTTCAATTTTGAATAAATCCCCAACAGTGTCACCAGCAAAGCACCCCCACACCATCACAGCTCCTCCTCCATGCTTCACGGTGGGAACCAGCCATGTAGAGTCCATCCGTTCACCTTTTCTACAGAGACACGGTGGTTGGATCCAAAGATCTCAAATTTGGACTCATCAGACCAAAGCACAGACTTCCACTGGTGTAATGTCCATTCCTTGTGTTCTTTAGGCCAAACAAGTCTCTTCTGCTTGTTGCCTGTCCTTAGCAGTCGTTTCCTAGCAGATATTTTACCATGAAGGCCTACTGCACAAAGTCTCCTCTTAACAGTTGTTCTAGAGATGAGAAGGAGTGTCCAAACTTTTGGTCTGTACTGTATATGAACCGGCACATGCGAAACCAACATGCATTACTGTGGGGATCTTCCTGCGCTAAAATGCGGACTAGCAAACCTACCTAACCACCAGCTGACCAATCAACATGTCTGCTGCCTCCTCCTGCATCACTGTCAAAACTATTCTCACACAGGTCTCCGACTGCAGAACCTCCACTAGTTGATCCACTACAGTCTGGGTGATGGGGAGCTCATCAGCTGTTACAGAAGTGACCATCCCTGATGTTTTTGACCCATGTAAGACACCAAGGCTGCATCCTGTGTGTTGCATGGATCGTACCTCCCTGCTGTGCAAAGATAATTTGGGGAAATTGATGCCATTGTCCTGCTGTCTGCTTGAAATGTTTATAAATCTCAAGGCTTCAAGATGGGTCTCCAAAGTGTGTCTTATCTGTACTGGCAGGGGGTGGGAGCAACAGGTGTAATCTCCCTTTTTGATTTTTAAAATTTAAATGCTTCGTAACATCTTATGTGTAAAGGCCGCTTTACACGCAACGACGTATCTAACGATGTGTCGTCGGGGTCACGGAATTCATACCGCACATCCGGCATCGATAGCGACGTAGTTGCGTGTGACACCTACGAGCGTCCGCTAACTATGAGAAATACTTGCCAAATCGTTGATCGTTGACACGTCGTTCATTTTCCAAATATCGTTGCTCATGCTGGACGCAGGTTGTTCGTCGTTCCTGAGGCAGCACAGATCGCTACGTGTGAAACCCTGGGAACAACGAACAATAGCGTTCCTGCGTCCTCTGGCAACGAGGTGGGCGTGTCGTTAATGCAGCTGCTCTCCGCCCCTCCGCTTCTATTGGTGGGCCGCTGTGTGACGTCGCTGTGACGCCGCACGAACCTCCCCCTTAAAGAGGTTGTTCGCCGACCACAGCGACGTCGTTAAGAAGGTAAGTACGTTTAACGCGTCCTAACGATGTTGTTCACCACGGGCAGCGATTTGCCCGTGACGCACAAACGACGGGTGCTAGCGATGTCGCAGCGTGTAAAGCAACCTTAAGTCAGTGCAATCAGGCAGTGCTTTAATATGCTTTGGAAAGCGCAGTCACACAGCTGCAGACTTGTGAACCATTATTCAGGCCAAGTTTTATAACTGTGCAACCTGTTGGTGGCCCTATGCCATGTGCCTTGCATGGCTCACGTCCTCAACTTGGTTGTCCAAAAATTTAAAGCCTACTAACTTGGCCTGGATATGCTGCTCCAGAAGGCACGGTCACTTTGTGCTCACTTCCGCCATTAGCACCCCGCGGCTAATCGACTGGCAACACTACAAAGGTCTTTCGGCCTACCGGTTAACTGGTTGATATGCAATGTGCCGACATGGTAGAATTCTATTCTGCACATGTTGCTGCGACTGTGGCAGCAGCAGCAATTCCTGGAACAATATACCATGTTTCATAGACTGGGACTATGCACTGCGGATGTGGGGAAATCGCGATTGCAGAGTGGGCACAGATTAAGGACCTCTGCACCCTCCTGCACAGTTTTGAAATGTCTACAAAGATGGTTAGCACTGATAATGCCATCATCAGCATCACTATTCCACTCATCCTGTAGCACACTTTTGAATAGTATGTGGGAAAAGGTGGGGGTCACAGAGGAAGAAGAAGCAGAGGAGGAAGAAGGGATCATTGGCAGACCTGCAGCCGATGCAGCTGCATCGGGGCCCAGAAATGAAGGGGGGCCCATGCAAGGCAGTTAGTATTGAGGGCAATCTGGCCTGTTGTTCAGAGCCCGAAGCTTTGGGGTCCCATAGCCAGATTGCCCTCATCTATGATAAGCGGTGCACCGGACAGGGAGCGATTCTGCTGATCCTCTGCACAGTGCAGGCAGTGGAGCTGAAGGAATCCATTCTCTGTTGATAGCATAGAGTTGCTCCTGTGAGGTGATGTCACCGGAAAGGGTGGGGCTTCCTCCAGTGCGGAGCTGATCCCATCATCCCAGTGCTCAGTGTTGTGATTTAACTGCTGGACATGAGGCGATGTGGAGAGATCACACAGAGGACTGAGGGGCTGCACCAGCGAAGGGTTTCATACATAGGACAAAGGATGAGTAATGTGAGGTGGTGTTTGTGTTTTTTTGGGGGGGCACAGGATAACTGGATGTTTCTACATAGGGGCTGCACGTTGAAGGATTGCAGAGAGAAGGTGCTGCATATTGGGGGATTGTACAAGGAAGGGGGTGATGTTTTACATGTGTGGCTGGATGGGGAAAGGGGTGATGTGGGACTGCGTGCTGGGTGGCTGTGCAGAAAAGTGGGGATGTTACTGACTTGGGGAAGCAGGGGGTAATGTTACTCATTTGGAGTTGCATATAGAATGGAGTTATGTTGTGCACAGGGGGTTGCATGGTGAAGGGTTACAGTTACTTGCTTGGGGTTGAGCGGGGAATCAGGTGATGTTACATATGTGGGGAAGGGGGTGATGTTATGTATGCCGGTGATGTTACGTATGCGGGGAAGCGGGTGATGGTACATACGTGGGAAGGGGGTGATGGTACATACATGGGGAAGGGGGTGATGGTATGTATGTGGCACATAGCATTAAAATTAATTGGGGAGAGAGTCACAGAGACAAATTAACTTATTTATTGGGCAGCAAAAATTATAGTCACGGGGGGGGGGCAGTGCCAGTTTATTTATCGCTTTATGTTGTGAATGCTGTGTGGCTAATTGTATCTTAATGATTGGGTACATATTTGTATTCAAGGGTGCAATGTGGGTTTTTCTTCATTCAAGAGGCAAATGTATGTATACAATATATGTGACCTTGCTATTTTCAGGGCTGTGGTGATCAGTGTGACAATGCAAGCCATGACTGGAAGATGTTGTACATGAAAGTCTGATTACGTAAGATGTCAGTGGTAAGTCACTAAACGGAAATATTTATTCTGTACTGTATATCTTGAAATTATGCAGTTATTTGTTAAATCCCTTAGACCACATTCTCACATTCATGTCAAGAGTCCATGTGGTGCTATATTATTTTATTGAATGTCACATGGACTCAGAGTTTCATAGATTCATTCATATAGCTGTGAAAATCATGGATCGGAGAATGAGACCTGTGAGACTCGGAGCATGTGCTGTTCTGATCTAATTATGAGAAATAGGACATCTTTAATGAGTCTGATGCTGTCTGATAAAAAAATTCAGGCAGCACACCGACACTGCACATGGATATAGGATTGTAGCCTTATGTATAGCACAATGCATTAGTATTTAGTGTACTCACTATGTAAAGAGCCGTCCTTTATTACATAGTTTCCTCTTTTACCAGTACAACACTGTCTTTTTATTAGCATCCTCGTTAGCAATATATAGCGCTGTCCCTTATGCTATAGCGTCCTATCCTGTTATGTATAGCAGTGTCTCTTACAAGGCGTATTATTTTTTTTTGTTATTCATAGTGCCTTTTCTGTATTATATAATCCTCTCATTTTAGATATGAAATGACTGCTGATGGAGCGGTATCTGACCAGAAGACCAGTCCATAGGAAATGCAGCTTTACTATGTTCCATCAGCAGTCATGTCTAGAGCCCAACCGAACAAAGGGTGCGTTTGTCAAACCTTTATCGAACCTTTCCAAACCCTATTGAATTCAATGTGAAGCAAAACATAAGGCAAAGAAAACCACCTTTAGGGGGTTGAAAAGCTTCCAAAACAGCAAAAATACATTTTATGGTGCAGCACCACTGTTTTGGCATAGCCATTAGCTTCCTAGACTACAGTAGACATGACAAATATAGAGGTTGATGGGAGACAAGTGTAGTACTGGTGCTCCCATACCCCTGTCAGTACAGACAAGACACAACTTGGAGACCCATTTTGGAGTCTAGAGATTTATAAACATTTCAGGCAGACAGCGGACGGTGGCATCAATTGCCCCCCCCCTCCCCCATTTCCCCATAGTGTCTTTTCACAGCAAGAAGGTATGGTCCATGCAACACACAGGATGTGGCCTGGCATTTCCATTTTAAAAATTGAGCATACAGCGACCGTGCCATCTGCTTCTGTGCATCCAGGCAGGAATAGTGCCCTAGAAATTTCTGTACAACCAGGTTGAGCACATGAGCCATGCAATGCACATGTGATGTCGCCCAAGTGTAGTGTCACCACAAGGTTTGCACCTGACTATTGATCAAACTGGGCTTGGAATGTGGTCCACAACTCTGCAGTTGTGTAGCTACATTCTCCGATGCATATTAATTTAAGCACTGCCTTATAGTGTTGACTTACAAACAGGCTGTGGTCTGGCATTTTCATTTTAAAAATAAAGAGATGCATAAGTGACAGGCATAGGGCTGGTGCTCCCATACCCCTGACGCTACAGACAAAACCCAACTTGGAGACCCTACTTTGAGTCTCCACATTTCCAAAAATGTCAGGTAACAGTAAAAGTGGCAACAATTCGTACACACTACAAATAGGCCAACTAAGCAACATGCCTGCATGGGATCGGCCCTGGAACTAGGCCTGAACCAGCATTTCTACCTGCACTAGAGACGGCAATATAAAAGACAGGCATCTTGCTTCCAGACCACTGAGACTGCAGTCAAAAGAGAATGTTGAAAACCAACTTAGGTTTTTAAACATCACCCCTCTTTCAGGCAGACAGCAATACAGTACCATCAATTTCCCACTCCCTATATGGCCTTAAAAGAGCTGGGAGGTACGGTCCATGCAACACACAGGCCCGGCATTTGGATTTTAAAAATGAAACATGCCTGAGAGGCAGGTGAAGGCCTCTTCCTCCCAGAAACCTGGCACAACTTTGAGACCCAATACATAGAACCCACCTTGTGCATCAGCAGACATGCATATCATAAATTGAGTTCTTCCAATACAGCAATGCTGAACATGTGGATGCTAACTGTGATTTGGGCACCCTGCAAGGCTAAGGCTGGAGATACTTACGTATGACTCATGCATCACACCAACAGGCCACCTACTATACTGACAGGAGCGCTTGGCTCCATAGAAACAGACATAGGAGAACCTGGTCCGGGCAATGTGATCCTCACACAGTTCCCATGCAAGTGTGTCTTCAGCATAAAGAGGATTGTGGTATTACTTTATCAAAGCCATGTTGCTTTTCAGTAGCCATTGAGCTACTTATTATGCGGAACGCTAAGTTAGGGTCTTACTTTTTGCTGCATGATTAGAAGTTTAATTGCTATGATTTCAGGCAGCATAACATTTTTTTGATTGCTTCGTATTCCAATATTTGGGAGGCTGAATGAAAAAAGATGGCTAAGCCTCATGATCTACTGGCTCATCGTTTAAGAGTACTCCAGTGATACAAAATATTCTAATGGCCCGGCACTTAAAACTATAAAGATGAGATCCATAGTGCTATTCCTGACTCTCTCACTACCTATATGTCAGTGCAACACTAGAGCTGCTCCTTGGTGCTCCTCCTCTCTTCAGGGATGTTGCATCACACATTAGGGACCATGCCTGCTCTATGCGGCTAGTAACACCAGCCCCCGCCATGCCTCCTGTCCTCGGACTTTAGGGAAGCAAATAACAACAGCCAGTATCTTGATAATAACAGCTTTGGGCAGGCCGTGCCCTCGAATGTGTGATAGAACCTAAAAGAAGGGAGGGGGGCACCAAGGTGAAACTTCAGAATTGCTCTAACTTACAGGTATTGTGATGATGGGGAACAGCACTATGGATCTCTTCTTTTATAGTTTTACTACATGGCCATCAGAATAATTTATCTCTTCCGAGTTGCACTTTAAGGTCTACTGTTAGATTGTAAACTGTTTGACTTATGGAAAAATTTAAATTGGGATTTCTAACAATTTTATGTACAAATGTTGTAAAATTATAATTATTTATTAAAACACAATTTTGGCTTCATTCCTGGCAGGAGACTATACCAGAAGTTCAGAGGGACAACAGTCCTCTTTATTTTTTAACTCCGAAGACAGTAATATCACACAAGATATTCCATCATCTTCTCACAGTGCAGATCTATCATCTGATCCTTTTAAACAGGTCCTATCTTCTGATTCATCACAGATTATTGGTCACAAAAAGAGCGTTAAAAATGCTCTCCCAGGAAAGCCATTTTTAAGTTCAGAATATGGAAAAGGATTGTCCGTAATAGTCTGAAAAAATTCCTACAAAGGAGGAAATGTTCTCTTGCTCAGAATGTGGAAAAAATGTTATTGACAAAACAAATATCATTGAACAGAAGAAGATTGAAACACTGGAAATGTCATATTTATGTCCAGAATGTGAGAAACGTTTAGCAAATCCTATTCCAAAACAGAGAATTGAAACACAGGTGAAGCCATATTCATGCTCAGAATGTGGGAAAGATTTTCTATATAAATCAAAATTTGTTTTACATCAAAGAACTCACACAGGGGAGAAGCCATATTCATGCTCAGAATGTGGTAAATATTTTAACCTGCATCAATGTCTTAAAAGACACCAGAGAATTCACACAGGGGAGAAGCCATATTCATGTTCAGAATGTGGGAAATGTTTTCGTCAGAAATCACATCTTGTAATGCATCAAAATATTCACACAGGGGAGAAGCCATATTTATGCTCAGAATGTGGGAAATGTTTTAGCCAGATATCCGGTCTTACAGCACACCAGAAAATTCACACAAGGGAGAAACCATTTTCATGTTCAGTATGTGGAAAATATTTTAGTAGGAAATCGCATCTTGTAAACCATCAGAAAATTCACACAAGGTTGAATCTGGCAGATGTTTCATAGACAAAATGGACCTTAACAGACATGAGAGAAGATACAGCAAAAAGATTCAATATTTGACTGAACAAACCTATTTATCTTATTGATATTAGAACAATAAACATGTTCAAACTGTAAATTTAGTTTTTAAATATACAATACTTTCCTTCAGGGTGGGAACATCTGCTGTGAGCCAATTTTTTTAAGTAACTTTTCCAAGTTGACTATACCCTAATAGAACATAATCCTAACATAAGGTGCTGAAAACTTAAACATTTGCAAAATTCTGTACTTTGTTGAAGCACACTAGACTATTGGGACTCATTTGTTGGTTCTACTACATTCTCCTATTTACTTTTTGCTGGAGCTGAAGTCAGCCCATTCTGGAATTAATAAGATAGCCAGGATAACATAATAATAAATTAATAAAGGGATATATCCCACAATAAAAGTACATTTCAATCCATTAATCATGGGAAAAAAAATAAGTTAAAAAAAATTAGATTGTGTTAAAAAAGTATTCCTATCAGAATTGCTTTTAAAAACATTTGTCACTGGTATGTACTGTGTAATAGATGTGTCTGACTGTACAGGAACATGGTCCTATCATATCACATCTCCTGAGCAGGAAAAAAAGCAAAAGAGAGTATACAGACCGGATAACATGGGATTGCAGCTGATTCTTTCTTTGAGGTAAAATATGGTTTTTAAATGTTTTACCTCACAGAATTTTATTTTAAGATTAATGATTAAAATGTACTTTGTTCATGGGAAAACCCTATTTAAGACCTGTTGTAACAGTTTTAGATATAAAATAGACAAGGGAATTTGGAATTGCCAGTCCTCCCTATTTTGGAGATAAAGCAGCTTCAGTGTAGGCCGATGCTTCTCCAAACAAGGATTTCTGTACAAATTTCTGCTCATGATTTTATGTGATTTTTAAATATTATTTTTTGGAATCCAAATTGGGCTATTTGAGAGCACAAACAAAATGGTGGGAATGAATCTTTTTTAATCAAAGATTTTATTACAAATTTTAAAGAGAAAGTACAATAAAATGCCCCAAATACATCTTCCTTCCTGTGATCCAAAATGCTGGGGTAAGATTATCTATAGAGGAAACACCTGTACAGAAATATTAGGGCTACTGCATCATCTTTATATCAACGAGATCAGAGAGTCCAAAGTCCTCCATCTTGTACTAACAATATGGAAAAGTCTCCAGCCACAGAGCCCAGGTTTCTATATTTGCCTCTAGTGTTTCTTCTAAATCTAGATCTAAATCTTGTTAATGTATGTGCAAATAACAATAAATGTCCTACCACAGTTTTACCACTTGTGTCCAGTGTCATTGCTAGCTTATACCCTAAGGCTAGTTTCACACTTGCGTTGAACGGTATCCGTTGCATTGCGTTGTGTAACGGATGCAACGGATGTGTTGCATATAGTGGCACAACGGATGCAACAGATGCTGCAAAACAACGCAATTCGTTTTGATTTTTTTTTTTTACAGTTTTACCAGCGGCAGACTAATGTGAACGATCAGCTGATCGCTCCCTGCAGCCGGCCGCCGGGTGATCAGCTGATCGCTCCCAGTAGCCGGCCGCCGGGTGATCAGCTGATCGCTCCCAGTAGCCGGCCGCCGGGTGATCAGCTGATCGCTCCCAGTAGCCGGCCGCCGGGTGATCAGCTGATCGCTCCCTGCAGCTGGCCACCGGGTGATCAGCTGATCGCTCTCAGTAGCCGGCCGCCGGGTGATCAGCTGATCGCTCCCTGCAGCCGACCGCCGGGTGATCAGCTGAGCGCTGTGACTTGCCGGCGGCCGGGCATGCCAGCGGGCGGGCGCTCAGCTGAGCGCTGTGACTTGCCGGCGGCCGGGCATGCTGGCGGCCGGTCGTTCAGCTGAGCGCTGTCGCTTGCCGACGGCCGGGCGCTCAGCTGAACGTTCGGCCACCGCGAGCCAAAATAAAGTTTGATTTAAAAAAAAAAAAAAGCATGCGCAGTGGAATCCAGAGGATTCCGCTGCTCAAAACAATGCTACATGCTGCGTTCCTCCCGCTGGGTGGAAGCAACGGAGCGTCGCCCAGCGGAAGCAACGCAGGTCCTTTTGGTACAATCCGTCACCCATACAAGTCTATGGGAAACAGCGGAATCCGTTAACTGATTCCGCTGTTTTCCAAAAGGGCGGATTGTAACGGAAGGAAATAAACGCAAGTGTGAAAGTACCCTAACAGATAAACCTTGTGGTCTCTAAACCTGCCGAGTATGATTTACTTACAATTGTAGATAGGGCCACTCAACACAGTCAACAGCTTTTCCAGCGTCCAATGAGAGTGTGGCCCTAATCCATGGTTATCCGATGGGATCTGATGGTTTAGGAGATGGCTAATATTTGTAGAGGCAGGCTTTTCAGGCATAAATACGGTTTTATACTGATAAATGATAGTGGATAATACTATGTTCAACCTATTGGCCAGTAATTTTCACATTACCTAAACATTTTCTGTCAAAAGATGGACAGGCAGGTATGACTCTGGTAAGGCTTTGGCAAGCTATAACTGTTTATTTTTAGCAAAATTATCCCTTTTCCCCTCTTGAAGGCCTGATAGAATTGGCTTTTTTCTAGGCTCAATATGAACTTAGATGTATCTTTTCCAATCCAAAATTTATAAAGGATCTTCAGCTTTGGCTCTTTCTTTCCCCAAACAAGGTCCTTTAATCTCTTCACTGCCGAGCCTGTTCTCACCTTCCTAACAAGACCAAATTTTACAATTATGCCCAGCATCACTTTATCAGGTAATAACTCTAGAACGCTTCAATGGATCCCAAAGATTCTGAGATTTATTTTATTTTTCATGAATAGAGATAATTGAGCACTACCATGCTCGGGTGCTCTGTTATCATAACAAACAGTTGGATACTCAAATGGGAGAGACTCAAGTACTCAAGTATAATGGAAGTAAATGGTGAACTCAAGCATTTTTCCTGAAGAGTTCCTGGAAAATGCTCGAGTTCTCTATTGACTTCCAATATACTCGGGTACTCGAGTCTTGCATATACAAGCATCCAACTGCTCGTTATGAGTACAAAGTGCCCGAGTATGGTAGTGCTTGATCATCGCTACTCGTGAGATATTGTACTTTAAGAGAGTGGAGAATTTACGACTTTTTTTTTTGCGTATATTTAGAAAATATCGGAAATTTGGCCAAATTTTTGAAAATGTTGCATATTTTAAAATTTTATCTTTTATTTCCTTAAAACAGAGAGTTATGTCACATAAAATAGTTAATAAATAGCATTTCCCACATGTCTACTATTATATCAGCAACATTTTTCAAGCATAATTTTTGTTAGGAAGTTAGAAAGGTAAAGTTTATCAGCAGTTTCTCATTTTTCCAAACCATTTTTTTAGGGACCATGTCACATTTGAAGTGACTTTGAGGGGCCCATGTAAAAGAAAAGATCCAATTGTTATTCTAAAAACTGCACCACTCAAACTGCTGAAAACCACATCCAAGAAGTTTAAGACGTTTATTAGCTCTTTAGGGGCTTCACAGGAACCAAAGCAATGTGGAAGATAAAAATTAAAATTTTATTTTCCTGCAAAAATGTTACGTTAGCTCTAAATTTAGAATTTTCACAAGCGTAATATCAGAAAATGGACCATAAAATGTCTTGTGCAATATATCCTAAGGCTATGTGCGCACTAGAGATGTGAAGTTTCTGAAGAAAATTTCTCGAGAAACTTCTGGGAGTGAAAGATTTCTGGACCTCCGGAAAAAATCCGCACCAAATCCGCATGCGGATTTGCCGCGGATTAGCCGCGGAATTGCCGCGATTTTCCCGCGGGTGGTTCCCTGCGGATTTTTGCAGGCTGTACTGCAGAAATCCGCAGGGTACCTGCGGAAATAATGGACATGTTCATTTTCTCAAGAAAGTTTCTCGAGAAATTCCGCATGCGGAAATTTCTCGAGAAAAATCCGCACAAGTGCGCACAGCTTTTTTTTTTTCTCATAGAAATTGCTGGGAAATGTCTGCACAAAGATTGCAGACATTTCTCAAGAAATTTCCGCGGCAAATCCGCGGGTAAATCCGCGGGTAAAAAGCTCTAGTGCGCACATAGCCTAAGTGTACAGATGCCCCATATATGTTGGGAAACTACTGTTTGGGTGCACATCAGGGAAGGAGCGCTATTTGAATTTTGTAGCGCAAAGTTGGCTGGAATAGAGGACGCCGTGTCGTGTTTGGAGAGCCACTGATGTGCCTAAACAGTGGAAATCCCCTCACCAATGACCCCATTTTAGAAACTAGATGCCCCAAGGACTTAATCTAAATGTGTGGCGAGCACCTTGAACCCACAGATGCTTCATAGAAGTTTATAATGTTGAGGCATGAAAATGAAAAAATACATTTTTGCAACAAAAATGCTGCTTAAAGACCAATTTTTAATTTTCAAGAGTAACAGGAGAAATTACACAACACATTGTATGGTCTATGTTATCCTGAGTACAGGGATACTGCATACATGGTGGAAAACTACTGTTTGGGTGCATGGCAGGGCTTGGTAGGGAAGGCATGTTGTTTGAGTTTTGGAGCCCCATTTTTGCTGAAATAGATTGCGGACACCATATCACATTTGAAGATCTCCTGACATGCCAAAACCACAGGAATCCCCCACAAGTGAATTAATTCTGGAAACAACCTCTCTTAAGGAATTCATTTTGGGATGAAGTGAACAATTTTATCTCAGGTGATTCACGAAATTGTATAACATTGGGCTGTGAAAATAAAAAAAAAAATTCCACAAAAATATTGCTTTAGCCCCAAAGTTTTAATTTTCAAAAAGGTTAAAAGGAATATACGAACCCCACATTTTCTTAAACAATTTCTCCTGAGTGCAACAGTCAATAGAGGCAGACCACGTCACTGCTATGGGGCCCGTGAGCTGGAGGGGCCCAGGGTGTGTGCGTTTTCACTTTCATGCATCATGCCTCCAGGGCCATCACCAAGAAGTTGATTAAGGCTGCTGGGTGCTGGCACTGTTTAGCTGCAGGCTGGCCGACACAGAGATGCAGACTGCACACTATGCGTGTCCTGTGCTGAGGAGGAGGGAGTGGCGAGGTAGCAGCTTCTTCCAGTCAGAGAGCTGAGAGAGATGCCAGGAGGAGAACAGCCAATCAGGATAGGTGGCGGAGCTTGTTCTGTACAGCGCAGGAGAAAAGAAAATATGGTAAGGAAGGAGGAGTAGAGACCAGAAAAGAGAGAAGAGCAGAGAGCAGAAAAACAGTGAGAAGCAGAGAACAGAGGGAATAGAAAGGAAAAGCAGATGACAGTAGGACTGGCCAGGAGGACCAACAGGAAGTGGAGCAGGGAAGCAGGAACCAGTAATGATCTCTCAAAGCACAGGAGTAGGTGAGTATTATAATGTAAAAACGTCTGCCTGTAACATTACAGAAAGAAACTGCACTGGAATGTGCCATCACTGTGTGTGTGTTGCCCCTGTGCTGTCACATCACTGTATGTTGCCCCTGTGCTGTCACATCACTGTGTGTTGCCCCTGTGCTGTCGCATCACTGTGTGTGTTGCCCCTGTGCTGTCACATCACTGTGTGTTGCCCCTGTGCTGTCACATTACTGTGTGTGTTACCCATGTGCTGTCACATCACTATGTTGCCCCTGTGCTGTCACATCACTGTGTGTTGCCCCTGTGCTGTCACATCACTGTGTGTTGCCCCTGTGCTGTCACATCACTGTGTGTGTTGCCCCTGTGCTGTCACATCACTGTGTGTGTTGCCCCTGTGCGGTCACATCACTGTGGGTATTATCCCTGTGCTGTGCCATCACTGTGTGTGTTGCCCCTGTGCGGTCACATCACTGTGGGTATTATCCCTGTGCTGTGCCATCACTGTGCGTGTTGCCCCTGTGCTGTGCCATCACTGTGCGTGTTATCCGTGTACTGTGCCATCACTGGGGTGTATTTCCCCTGTACTGTGCCATCACTGTTGTGTATTGCCACTGTGCTGTGCCATCACTATGTGTATTGCCCCTGTGCTGTGCCATCACTGTGTGTACTATCCCTGTACTGTGCCATCTGTCTTGTATTATCCCTGTACTGTGACATCTGTGTGTATTATCCCTGTACTGTGCCATCACTGTGTTGCCCCTGTACTGTGCCTGTGTATTATCCCTGTACTGTGCCCTGTACACTTCATCACTGGTGTGTATTGCCCCTGTGCTGTGCCATCACTGTGCATGTTGCCCCTGTGCTGTGCCATCACTGTGCGTGTTGACCCTGTGCTGTGCCATCACTGTGCACATTGCCCCATGCTGTGCCATCACTGTGCGTGTTGCCCCTGTCCAGTGCCATCACTGTGCGTATTACCCCTGTGCTGTGCACTCACTGTGCGTATTACCCCTGTGCTGTGCCCTCACTGTGCGTATTACCCCTGTGCTGTGCCATCACTGTGTGTATTACCCCTGTGCTGTGCCATCACTGTGTGTATTGTCCCTGTGCTGTGCCATCACTGTGTATTGCCCCTGTGCTGTGCCATCACTGTGCGTATTGCCCCTGTGCTGTGCCATCACTGTGTGTATCCCTGTACTGTGACATCACTGTGTGTATTATCCCTGTACTGTGACATCTGTGTGTATTACCAATGTACTTTGCAGGACATCACTACTTTAGGCCAAGTTCACATTTTTTGGGGATTTGTAGTGGGAACCCACTGGTCTTGGTGCAGTGGACTTTGCTCAGTAACAGGATGGTGGTTATATTCAGACTCCTGTGGTGATAATATTTGGTCATGGAGTGGTGGCGTTATTTTGCAATGTATTATTGGCCTTGGTATGGTGGGTGGTGTTCAGAAACACTATATAGAAGTATGTGTTATTTCTGACTACAAGCCGCCCCCAATAACGTGTATGTCACCCTCAGTAACGTGTGCCGGCCCCCGGTAACATGTATGATTATGTTAATATCTTTTATTGTATTTTTGTTATATGGGGGGGGCATTCAGACTTTTGCTATGGGCCCCATGATTTCTATGTATGCCCCTGATACCCCATAAACTATTTTTGAGGCACAGCGCAAAGCTCTAAAGTGAAGGACTACCATGTTGGAGTTCAGATTTAGCTGAAATGGTTTGGGGGTGCCATACCATACTGGAAGAGACCCTTAGATGCATGAAAAGCAGCCCCCCCCCCCATAACTGACCTCGTACACCCTCAATTAATTCATCTAGGGTTGCAGTGAGTATATTCCCACCACAGGTGTCCCAAATAATTGAATTACATTTTTTTTTCACTAAAATGTTGTTTTAATTTATAAGGGCAAATAAGAAAAAAAATGAACCATGGAGTTTGATGTGTCTGATGTAAAGTAGATATGTGGGAAATGTTATTAACTATTTTGCGTGATATAATTTTTATGCCCTTAAACGAGAGAATTTAAAAATTATGCCAAATTTCCAATATTTTCACAAATATACACAAAAAATTATTGTCTAAATTTACCACTAACCTGAAGTTCAATGTGGCACGAAAAAAACAGTCTGCAAATCATTGGGACCTGTTGAAGCATTCCGGAGTTCTTACTTCATAAAGTGACAGTGGTCAGAAATGAAAATATTGGCCTTGTCAGGAAGGTGGAGAGTGAAGAGGTGAAGGCACAGTTCACATTACACTTAGTATTTTGAAAAACAAAAGAAAAATGGAGTTTCAGGTCAATTAAAATTGTAGACTTTATTTCCATACATAATATATTGAATAAATTACTTACAAAAGATCATATACAAAAATACATTGCAGAAAAAGTAGGCAAAAGGGGAGGAACAATACCCCCAAACAAGGTGATACGGCCACAATTACATGTGGAGGTTAAAATGTAACCTTTTTAAGGAAAGGTAAGATCCAATTACAACTGTATACCTATCAGCAATGGATTAGTCACAATGGACGTTAGTAAATTGCAGTTATTTGCTTACCCATTTATATTCTAAATTGTCCCCACAAAAGGTTTGCGTGCCCACCAGAATTAGGCAGAATCCTCCAAACGTGTGTTTTCGCGTCAGTGTACTTCACCGCTTCATCAGGGAGGGCATGTCAGGGAAGTACACTGACGCGAAACGCGCGTTTGGATGGTTGATTCAATATATTATGTATGGAAATAAAGTTTTCAATTTTAATTTACCTGGACCTCCATTTTTCTTTTGTTGTTCATGTAGCCCTTTTGCAGTGGTCTACAATGCCTTGTGATATCCTCTTGTAGGAACTATGGAAATGTTTGTATTAACACTTAGTATTTTGTGTATGATAGAAGGTTTTGTCTCCTTATGAAGCAGCAGCTTTAGACCTCTCAGGGCGGCTGGAGTACAGGTCACTTCACTTCCTATAGGAGGTAATATTATGCACAGTCCAGGTAATGTTACACTGAAGGAGAGACCTTCACAGGTTGTCTCGCATGGTGACACACTAGTAGATTGGGAGTGTCTCAGCACCGAGGTGGGAGGCTCCTCTGAGCCATTTTTTATATGGTAGCTTGTGGTAAGGAGAATATCTAACTTTTCTCTTCATCCATTAGCCACTAGATGGCAGTAGAGTACAAAAAACAATGCACATTTCTCAATCCTCAGTGTCTGCAAATTACAACACATAATTAGAGATGAGTGGACTTGCAGATAACCGGAACGACAGGTCCCTGTTACCCTGTTATTTTTTTTTTATTTTTTTTTTTAAATCCCGTTCTGATCCGGAATCCGGTTTCCATATAAGTCTACGGGGATCAGAAACCAGAGATTAAA
The DNA here is from genome assembly GCF_048569485.1 of Anomaloglossus baeobatrachus. NCBI lineage: Eukaryota > Metazoa > Chordata > Amphibia > Anura > Aromobatidae > Anomaloglossus > Anomaloglossus baeobatrachus. The sequence goes on along the minus strand of NC_134357.1, from coordinate 540,702,295 downwards.
AATGTTGGTAGAAGGGATAGGAAGATAGCCTACACCGCACACACTCCTATGTCATGGCGGCAAGCTGCATTCACTTCTGGAGCAGCTAACTAACATCCATTGAAAATGCGTTGCTTTCCCTGCCCACCGGCACTTATGATTGGTGGCAGTCAGCCACGCCACCACACTGAGTGACAGCTTGTCTGCATGTCAGCTGACTGCTTCCAATCCAAAAACACTATGCTCGTCTATATCTTAGGCCGGGGTCTCACTGGCATATGGCAGACGATGCTAGAGCATCCGATGCGATATGCTAATGACCCTCTGCTCTGGCTCTGCTGCGAGCGTGGTCCGAGTGTCATGTGACTGATCGGATCACAGCTGTGGAAGAGAGGGAGGGATTATTCCCCACACCTCCATTGCCAGCCTGTGTGTATATTGCACTGCACTTGAATGTCATCCGAGTGCAGTCCGATCTTTATCACGCACTCATAGACTTGTATGGGTGCGAGTGATAGGAGACTTGCAGACAATCGCAGTATGCTGTGATTTTTTTTTTCCTCAGTCTGATTAGGGCCCTGCACTTATCTTGGCTGTGTATAAAAATAAGAGGAACTGCATGCGGCTTTTCGTTTTTAATTAAAAAATGATTATTTAAATATATAATTTTAAAAACCAGCATGCGTTCCCCCCCCACAATTTTGATACCCAGCCAAGATAAAGCCAGACAGCTGGGGGCTGGTATTCTCAGACCGGGGAGGGTTGTTTTTATTGGCCGCCCCTCCAGCTTAAAAGTAGCAACCTCTAGCCACCCAGAATTGTTGCATCCATTAGATGTGACAACCCCAGCACTTTGCCTGGCTCTTCCCGATTGCTCTGGTGCGGTGGCTATCGGGTTAATAAGGAGTTAATTGCAGTTTACAGCAGCCACTAAGTTCTAGATTAGTGATGGCAGGCGTCTATAAGACACCCCCATCACTAATGTGTAAGTGAATAAATAAACACAGAAAAAATCCTTTCTTTGGAAATGCAGAAAAGCCCCCTCTTTCACCACTTTATTAGCCCCAAAATGCTCCTGCAGGTCCGATGTCATCCACACGAGGTCCCACGATGATTCAGCTTTGCTACATTTTCATCACAGCGAATGACTATAGAGCATGACTGCCCACCGTGACTACAGACAGACAATGACTGAGCCGTGATGAGCGATGACTGGTTGCAGGCAGACGCTATCACACAGGGTGGGATTGTATCTGACTGCAACTAGTCACAGATGCCAGGCCTGCTGGTGGGTGGCGAAAGTAGTGCATATTGATGAGCGGCATATGGAGGCTGCAGGAGCAGCTGCAACGGAGTCTTGGTAAGTATGAAGCGCTTGCGTCATTCTTATTTTCTTTATTTTTATTTAATTTTTTTTTAAATTTCTTGATTGCCAGATCTGGATCAAACACCTGGAATCTTGGGCCCGCCACCTTTGAAACCACACGCATCCGGACTTTTACAGTCCAGGTTGGCCCATCACTACATAATGCATTACATACTTTCCAAATCACAGTACACAATTTTGGCACACTGGAGCAGATCTACTGCCACATCACAACTATTTAATTTAGCTGCAGCACAACTGGTACCGGGACACCACATTTACACATTTTTCTTTTTATCAGACTAGATATTTATAGGAAACCGGGTGTCACGCCACACTTATCACTAATTTCAGTAAAAAATAGATTATTCTAAGTCTTTATTGCATTAGCTAGGTACGAGTCAACGCATTTCAGGGGTCGCAGCCTCAGGACATATAACAATGAGAAAGAAAATACCTCAGACAGCACTCACATTATATATACAATCTCTAGATGAAAAGCAAATAATTCTGAATAAAAAATATATATATTTTTTTTACAATTATTTTCTTTTTCAGCTAGACATTGTGCATAAGTTGTTTTTTTTTTTTTTTTTTTCTTCATTTGTATTCGGATTATGAATTATTCAAATGTTCTTATATTGTGTGTCTGGGTTTTGATACTCACCAGTGGGTAGGACATGTCATTTCTTTGGATCACAGCTTTATTTATATGTTGTTTTATATATTTCTTTGTGTGAAGCCTGAAAAAGAACTCCAATCTATTTTGAAATGCGTTGCTGTCTTTTCCTAATTGTTTGGGGTTTTTTTTTTTTTTTTTTTTTTTTTTTACACCTTCTCATTTTTTTGTCTTAATTGTCACAACACCAACCACAATATTTATTTGATCTGGACCTGGCACTCCAGAAATTAAAAGTAATAAAGGAAAAATAAGGAAAATGAGAATGAAGTGAGTGCTTCATACTTACTGAGGCGTTGTCACAGCTATAAATTGCTCCCACGGCCTCTCTTTCATTTCCTGGGCCGCTCATCATTGCTCATCCATATGCACAGCTTTCCCCTCCCACTGGCCTTCCTAGTGTCTGTGATTGGTTGCTGCCAGACGCGCCTCCAGCTTGTGTGATAGCGTCTGACTGCAACCAACCAGAGGCACTGTCTGCGGGTCAGTATCATGGTATAAAAATAAATAAATAAATAAAACAACTTGTGTAGGGTCCCCCAAATTATGATACCCAACACAGATAAAGCCTTTGGCTACAGGTTGCATCCCCCAGCTCTGCGCTTATCTAGGCTGTGTATCAAACTAAGAGGAACCACATGCGGCTTTTTTTTTTAAATAAAAAAAAAATAAATTAAAAACTGGTGTGCGGTCCCTCCAATTTTTTTACCCAGCCATGATAAAGAACAAGTGGGGCTGGAATTCTCAAACTGGTTAGGCATATGGTTATTATGCCCCCAACCTAAAAACAGCAGCCTGTAGCTGACCGAGATTGATGTATCCATTAGATAAAGCTCGGCGCTTTACCCAACTCTTCCCTATTGGCCTGATTCGGTGGCAATAGGGGTAATGAGGGGTTAATAACAGCGCACAGCTGTTATCAAGCCCAAAATTAGTGATGGGTAGGAGACTATGAGACCCTTCCATCACTAATCCTATAAGTAAAAAGAAATACACAAACACTAAGAAAAATCCTTTATTTGGAATAAAATACAAAACCACCCTTTTTCACTACCTTTTTAACCCCCCAAAACTCCCCTGCAGGTCTGACGTAATCCACACGAGGATGGTCCTGGCTCTCCTACATCTGAGCCTGGTGAGACTGAAAACATATCCGATCTCACCAGGTTCCAGGAAACACTGATAAGAAAGACCCAACTGGCAGCAGTGACATCACTTAGTTCACCAGAGGTCATACCCGTGTTCCCATGGTATGACATTTGGTGACCTGAAGCACTCTGGCTTAAAGTATGGGGCCGTTGCCTGCACTCCGCCAGCCCCTTAACACTGAGAGTGGTGGCCGGGAGGTGCATTGTTAGAGTTGAAGGGCCGGCGGGGTGCGGGGCACGGCCCCACACTTCAACAGTGACTGTGTCGGTAGGGGGATGCGGACTGACTAACAGTGACCGTGTCGGGTTGGGAGTGTTAAAGGGCTGGCAGGAAGCGAGACACAGTGGAGTTTTTGCTAAAGGTGCGCTGTCTCTTTAAGAAACTAAACTTTTGAATTGGGGGCTGGAAATCAGTGTGCAGCTCTGTTGGGACACCCCAATCAGATTCCCAGGGTGTTTTTGGCAAATTGTGGGGTTTTTGCTTATGGTGCGGCACTGTCACTGTTAAAGAGCTGGCGGGGAGAGGGACACGGCCCCGCACTTTAACATTGACAGTGCAAGCAGGGTGATATGGGCCAGCTGCGATCAGCGATGACATCACTCAGGGAAGGAGGACCATGGAAACCTTTCCGTTGTGACCGCAACTTACCTGAGTGATGTTATGGCTGAATGGCTGATTGCAAACTTTGCCTGCAGTTACAGGGTGCGGATATGTTCCATGATCACGCTCTGCGACTTCAGATATGTAGCAGAGCTGAATCATCGTGGGACCTCACGTGACTTATGTCAGACCTGCAGGGATGTTTTGGAGGCTAATAAAATGGTGAAAGAGGGGGCTTTTTTTGTGTTTTATTCCAAATAAAGAATTTTCTCCATGTTTGTGTTTATTTCTTTTTACATGTAGGATTAGTGATGGGGGTCTCATAGACCCCTATCCCATCACTAATTTTGGGCTTGATGACAGTTGTGCTGTTATTAACCCCCTCATTACCCTGATTGGCACAGCATCAGGGCAATCGTAAAGAGCCATGTAAAGCGCCAGGCTTGTCACATCTAATGGATGCTATAGTAAGATACACTGCACATTCTTGATTTACTAACTTACTAACATTTTTTTATATTATTATATGAAAAAGAACCAAAAGCTAAGCAAAGGAAATGAACAAAAATTGGTCAGGAAGGTGAAAACAGGATGGAGGTGAAGGCACAGTTCACATTACACTTAGTATTTTGACTATGAAAGAAGGTTTTGTCTCCTTATGAAGCAGCAGGTTTCGGGCCTCTCAGGGCGGCTGGAGTACAGGAGTACAGTACAGTATAGGACGTAATATTATGCACAGTCCAGGTAATGTTACGCTGAAGGAGAGACCTTCAAGGGTTGGCTCCACATGGTAACACACTAGGAGAATTGGGTTTAGTGGGTACTGTTCCTATTGTAGTGGTAGGGCAGACTCCGTCTGTGGCATAGAAGTCATATAGCAGTGGTTCCCGCTAGAAACGTATAGAAAGACTAATGTGCAGGAAAGCACATGTTCAGCCTTATCGCTCCTGACTGTGTGAAGCGTCTTTCATTTGGGGAGACAATTATATGGAGAATGATGTCCCCTCAGTGTGGACTGGAAGAGATCATGGGAGTAGTAGTTCTTCCTTCCTCTACCAGGACTAGACAAGACAAGACTGGCCCAGATTTGTACTAGCTTGCAGGAGGTGCCTCAGCACTGAGGTTGGAGACTCCTCCAAATCATTTCTATGGCAGCTTGTGGTGAGAATGAATACCTAACTTCCATTTGCATAGATCAACCACTAGATGGCAGCAAAGTACAAAAAACAATGCACATTTATCAATCAGTGTCTGCACATTTCAACACATAATGGATTAGGCCGGTTTCACACATCCGGCATTTCTCTGCTTTGACGGATCCATCACACTCCAGTACAGTGCAATACAGTACAATGGCATCGCGACAAGCTCCGATTACACGCTGTGAATGGAGCTTTCCGCAATGCCTTTGTACTGTACTTCACTGTACTGGAGTGTGACAGATCCGGCAAAGCGGCAAAATGCCGTATGTGTGAAACCGGCCTTATATAACTTCTTAAATCACAGTGCACAGCAACTATTTAATTCAGCTGCATTAAAAAATATCAGAAAACCACATTTTTCTTTTTATCGGACTTCACTCACATTATATATACAACTAGCTGTAGTACCCGGGCATTGCCCGGGATAGTAACTGTTTCTCTCCCAGTCTCTGTCTGTGTGTCGCTGTCTGTCTGTCTCTCTGTCTGTGTCTTTCGTTGTCTGTCAGTGTCTATCTGTCTCCATCACTGTGCCTGTCTCTCTTTATCTCTGTGCCTGTCTCTATATGTGTGTCTGTCTCTCTCTTTCTCCGTCTGTCTCTTTCCCCGTCTGTCACTTTGCCCGGACTGTCTCTTTGCCCGTCTGTCTCTTTCTGTCTCTTTGCCTGTCTGTCTCTTTGTAGGGCTGTCTCCTTGCCCGGCTGTCTATCCGTCTCCCCATCGACATCTTGTTACCTCACACATAAGCTTCTTATACTAACAGTTTATTTTGTTCCTATAGCAACCACTGACAGTTGCTATTAATAGCCTGTAGCTCCCACCTCCATTCAGTTTAATGGAGGCAGGATTTTAGAGAGTAACTAAAGCGCGGGGTTAAATTTTCCCTTCAAAACATAGTCTATGACATTCCCTGGGTCATATAAGGCGAGTGTGCAAAATTTCGTGATTGTAAATGCGAAGGTGCGGATTCCTTTAGCGGACATACACACATACATACAATGAGCTTTATATATTAGATTTCTAGATGAAAAAGCAAATAATTCTAAATAAAAAATTAAAAATGTTTTTTTTTTTGCAAATTAAAAAGAAACAAAAGATATATTTTTTTCATTGTACATATAATTTGTTTTTTTTATTTCTATTATGATTATAAATTATTTACATGTTGTTCTATTGGGTTTTGATACTCACCAGTGGGTAGGACATGTCATTTCCTTGAATCACAGCTTTCTTTATACATTGTTTTATATACCTCTTTCCTTGACAGCTGGAGGGAGAATTCAAATACCTCACTAATCGGTGGAATCTGACCATTGGAAACCACATCTATGAGAAGAATGAGGAACTTTTATCCCTGACAGGGCACTTTTATCCCCATTATAAGATGCAGCAGCAGGTCAGATATGTGAACGCAGCTCTATTCATCCTTTTTGGGGCTGCCAGAAAAAGCCAAGTGCAGCCGCCGTTAAAGGTCAAATCCGTCAGTGACCGGAACCCCAGGGGTTTCCTAGCAGCAAATACCCGATAGAAGGCAACCGTCCGACCAGTGAAGGAAATACAGATACCGCCACAGCTAGAGTTCCAAGGGCCAGAGCCTGCGGGCAAAAGGGCTCCTCCGGCACCTATACGCTGAGGAGTGGGTTACCGGTGGGAAGCCATCGGAGCCGAACACTTAAACAGGTGCAGGGAAAGACAGCCGTCATCAACTGTCCGGGAGAAGCCACAGCAGCAGGCTGCGGGACCTGTCCATCCAGCCGTTTGGTTTACCAGAGACTTTGCGTGTATCTGTTGCTGAGTGAGTGTCCCCGCGACCCTGCACCTCGCCAGCCCTGCTTCCCCGTCACCCCACCGGGCCCCGGGACCACCAACCCCTACCCACGGAGGGGGGAAAACATCCCAGCTGCTCCCTAACAACGCTCCCGGGATCCCTGTCACCAGCAGCGGTGGTGCCCACCTTCACCACAAACCGTGGGTGGCGTCACGGATCAAATCCCCAAACCAAACTACCCCTTTCACTCACGGGCGAGGAGCGCTGCTTGAGTCCCCGGATCCGGCCCACCGCTCGAGCCACCGAGTAGCAGCAGCAGCGCCGGACCCGAGCGTTCAGTGCGAACGCAGTGCACCCCCCGCCCGCGACAGCTTGGCGTCACGAACAGGATTCTTACCGTTCTGCCGGCTGGTAGAAGTGCGCCTTGTGTTCCCCGCCGGCGGTGTCCGGCCAAAAAATTTCAGAATCCGCCATCTTGGGCACGAAGATTTTCCCGCTCGAGCGTCTTCTCGAGCAGTGGAGGCGCGAAAGCTGAAGCCCTGCCCCTGAAGAGGAGGTGCTGAGAGAAGACCAAGGGGGGACGGGTGAAGAATGGCGGCATGTAACTAGAGCTGAGAGTGCAGGGACGCCAGGACTCTGCAGAAACCCGTTCCTGGACACCAACACGGCAGGATGTGTTGGAAGATCCAGGCCCAAGTCCACTTCATGCTGGTGAAGTGGACATTGGAGATGAAGGGCCTGGCTGCAGTTGTACGGGCGCGCGAAGTGGAGATAATCCCGGAGGAGCGGGTAAGCGACCCACGCCCCTATGTCCCACAAGGAACGTCCGCTGCGGCTGAGGGGCTCGGCCTGCTCCCGTCCGCCACACCGTCTCCCTTGTCGCCCATGTCCGCAGCCAACGCCCCGACCGACCCGCTGCCTCAGTCCGTGGCAGCGGAGCTCGTACCATCTATGGGGGAGGACCCAGTTACTGGGCCCACCGGCCTTGCCGTCACCATCGCCCCAGCACCGCGAACAACGTCCCATCCGGCCCCGAGCATGGCCGCGATGGAGATGACGACGGCTCCGGCAGTCCGCCCGGCCGCAACGGAGGCGAGCCTCGCCCAGAAGACAGCACCGCAAGTCACGTTGACCGTTCCCAGACCTCCGGCCTCTGCTGAGTTACAGCGGGGATGTAGCTGCCAAGCGGCAGAGCAGGCCACGTCACAGCGGGGTCCCTTATTGCTGAAGGTGCCGGTCGTAGCCAGCACAGAGGTACTCCAGCTGGGTCCGTCCCCCACACAGGCTGACCCGAAGCAGGCCACTGATCGGTTGGGCCCACGGCAGTCTGAGAGGCCGGTCGTAGCCGGCGCCGAGGGCACCAAGGTGGGCCTGGCTCCTGAGGGGGAGTTGCGGATGTGCATGCCCGCATTTATGTGAGAAAGATAGGCAGCGGTCCTCCGTTGCACAGTTGTCCCCGTTGGGACCACCAGCACCGTTATAGATGAATGATAAGACTAATCAAACCGAAGTTTTCACCTGATTGACACCGTGATTGATTCGGCCGTTGCCGGCAAGTTGTCCCCGTAGGGACCCTTTGTTACCGTTGGCATGAGGAACTCTTCATAGACATGCCTGAGAACTAGCAGTGCACCCATGAACTGGTGGGATTGTAAATAGTTGGAAACCTGCTTTCCGTTACCACCTCCGGAGAGGCAGATTTGGAGGATGAGCCTGGAGGGAAGAGATGGCCCAGGCCCGCCACTACCGTAACCGGTGGCGATCCTCCGGGGGTCAGGGGTCCCCCATGGACGTGGGGTCCCCTGAAGAGACCGTCGGGTGCGAGACACCGTACCCGTTCCCGCTCGAGCAGCCTGGATCTGGACTGGGGTCAAGGGGTGCTGCCCATTTTCTTAGGGGCAGCATCAGGGCCAGGTTGCTTGGGTGGGAGAGCGGAAGCCATCCGTTGTTATTAAAATGTTAATATATGTGTTTGTAACGTTGAAGTGACCTGCCTCCCGTAAGGGAAAATTCAAAAATGCATAACTTGTTATTTTATGTTTTTACAGTTGAAAAGAAAAATAAAACCGGTGGTGGACGGGCAGCCCGTGGACGGTCTGCATTTAACCAAGGGGGAATGTGGCGCCCTGGACTAGCCAGGTCGTCACAGGTACTGCAACACACACCGCCACCCTGAGATAGGCACATCAGCTGCACAAAAATCCTTGTTGCCTCCCTCCAGGGGCTGATGTCCACACCAGGGGGGTGGAGCCAGGCGGTTGGCTCCACCCACCGAGGAGTTCACAGGCCTGGAGGCGGGAAAAGACACAAGTTCTAGTGCAGTAGTAGATGAGCTTTGACGGTGAAGGAGAGAGGTCGAGTTCAAGGGCAGACCTGTGACCAGGCCTGCCAATAGTCTACTCAGGTGTCTGGGTCGGAGCCCAGGCACCTCTCGCAAGGAGGCAGACGGTGGTGGTCGCCTGCAGGAGCTGGGATTACAGCTGGTGGAACCGTAGGGACCGGGTGGCCCGCCGGTACGGAACCGGGGAACCGATTGGAAACCGGAGCACCAGGAGGGGTACTCAGACCCAGTACGAAGCCCCAAACCGACAGGGCCGAGTCAAATCAACTGATTGAGGACAGGACTTAAGGACCTTTCCCACACAAGACCCGTTAGAAGACAACAGCCCAGCCATACAGGGTAAAGCCATCGCCAAGGCATAGAGACCCAAAGGGCCAGCGTCTGCGGGCAAACAGGGCTCCACCGACAACCAGCAAGCCAGAGAGGAGACTACCGTTGCTTAGGCATAGGAGTCAACTATTCACACAAAGAGGTGCAGGAGAGAGGCGGAAACCACCAACCTGTTATGGGAGAAGCTGCAGCTGGCTGCGGGCCCCATTTATCATCCCGTTTGGTTTACCAGAGACTCCAGTGTATTGTGTCATAGTGAGTACACCAGTGCCTTCGGGCCGCGCACCGCGCCGTACCGCACCAGCATCCAGCCCGCACCTGTCCCCGTGCCTCAGCACCTCCCTTGGGCCCCCGGGACCATCACTCCCCTACCCACGGAGGGGTTAACACCAAGCTGCGCAACACCGTACCCGGGAGGCCTAGTTAACGGCAGCGGTGGTGTCCATCCATTCACCACAACCCGTGGGTGGCGTCAAGAACTTACATCCCTTACAAACCACCACGGCTCCGTCCGTCGAACTTACCACCGAAGTCCCTGCGTGTAGCGCCAACCCCCTTGCAGAGCGACGTGACCCCTGGGTCCGTGAGGAGCTCGAGCCACCCACCGTACGAGCACGGATCCGAGCGGCTCGGCGGTAGCAGCCGAGCCCGCGGGGCGGTACAAGTACAGCATGAGCCCCCACTTAGTTCCTATAAACAGCATGAGCCCCCACCCAGCCCCCTATATATAGTATGATCCCACACATAGCCCAACTATATACAGGATGAGCCCACATATATCCCCTTTATGCAGTATGAGCTGCCACCTAGCCCCTATAGACAGCATGAGCATTCTATAAATGGCATAATACCACACGCAGACCCCTATATAGAGCATAAGTCCACACACAGCCTCCTGATATACAGCATGAGTCCACACACATCCTCTTATATACAGCATAAGCCAACACACAACCGTCTATAAACAATATGAGCTTATACACAGTACTCTATATACTGTATTATGAGACCTATATATTGTGTGAGACTTAAAATAGTCCACCATGAATACTATTAGCCCCCATATAGTCTCTATATATGGACATTTTAGGCCCAATATACACAGTATAGCCCCACAGTCACCTGTAGACAGTTAGCCCTCACAAAGCCCTTCTATACACCAGCACACTTTAGAAAAACAAACCCTCATACTCACCTTGCTCCTGATCCCAAGTGGCGTGATCATGTGACTCACATCCAGCGTAATCGTTAAAATAGCCGCCAGTCTGTCAGAGGTTGATGGCAGCGCATGGTGATGTCAGCCGTCGGCCTCTGATAGACCAGTGGCCTTTTGTTTACTATTGCGGACAAGTTAGCAGCACTGCCTAGTCTGGTTTTTTCTCAGTGGGCCAACGAGCGTCAGTGCCCACCAGAGCATCATCCAATGTCCCACTGGCCCAGTCTGATGCTGAGCACATGTGACGCCCTGGCAAAACCAGGTAGTCACACACTAGGCCCCCGCATAACACCTTTCCTCACCTAGGTTACATACAGCTGACCTGAAACCCTAGTCACCCCCCTCAGGGCAAGACAGGCACACCAGTGGGCGGGACCAGGCAGTTAGGGAACGCCCACCTAGGGGTCTAGACAGCCCGGGGCGGGAAAACAAGCAGTTGAAGTCTAGAGTTCAAGTTGAGAGGAGTGGAAGCTGGGGCTAGGTGTAGCTCAAGCGGAGTCGAAGTCAGGCAGTCAAAGTCTGAAGTTCAAGTTGAACGGTGCCAGGGTCGGAGCCCTGGTGTCTTGTCTAGGTGGCAGACGGTGGTCTCCGTCAGCAGGAGACGGGAAGACGGCTCGGCAGATCCGAGGTGGACTGGGACAGGGTTGGAGCCCGCCGGTACCGACACCAGAGACCCGACCAGAAACTATGCACAGAGGGGGTACTCGGACCCTGAAGCCAGGACCGGAACCAACGGGCAGGATTAGAGGTCCTGTCCCAACCAAAGTCCCAAAAGCAGACAACCACCCACAGAGAGGGATAGGGTGACTGCCAGGGCCCATAGATCCCACGGGTCAGCGTCAGCGGGCACGGCTCCTCAGGTACACAACAAGCCGGGAGTGGACTCCCGTGTTCCATACCGGGAAGTCTAAACACACAACCAAAACTAGTGCAGAGGAGAAGATGGCGACCATCAGCCCGGGTGGGGGACCAGAGTACAACCGGCCGTGGCGGCCGGCCACCAGCACCCTGGTTTACCAAAAGACTCGTGTGATTCATTTAATTGTGAGTAACCAAACATCCCCTGGTACGTCAGGGCGCGCAAGCCCCTGCCATACCCTGCACAGAGACACTGGGCCCTGGGTCAACCATCCCTACCCACGGAGGGGTTAACATCCGGCTGCCACTACATCTCCCCAGGGTATCCCACAACAGCAGCGGTGGTGTCCCACTTCACCACACACCGTGGGTGGCGTCACAAACTGAATACGGCCAAGGCCTTTAAAACTATATTCCCCTTTTCATTCGGCGTGTCAGCGTGACCCCCGCGTCCGGAGGATCCCTCGAGCCACACAGCGGGTCCGGGTCCGGATCCGAGCAGCCCGACTGCTGCGGGCATGGGGGCGGCACACACAGATCCGAGAATTAGATCCGAGATACGCAAAGTTTGTCCTATTCTAATCTGATATTGAGGATCACAATATGACACACTCGCTTGGTCTCCTTGCTGCCCGATAAAAAAAAAAATAAAAAAATCAAGAAGTAAACAAAGAGTCACATGGATGTGAATACACCCTAATACTGAAGAAGCCTCCTGAAAGAAAGAACATCCTCTCTGTGATGGAGGACATGGAGGATGGTGACTGTATGAACACCTCTTCACCGTAGTGAAACACCTAAAGCATTAAAGGGGTATTCCGGAACTTCTCACCTCCACATTGGAAGGGATCACTGCTGATGAAGTTACGACCACACACACCTGCTGTGTATGATCGGCAGTGGTCATGAGCAGCTCGTGTTAATTAGAATATGGCATGTGGGATACTGCCCAATCGTGGAAGCGTCTCAGACGTTGCATAGGAAATAATATTATTGGAACGCTCATCTCAGAAGCGGAAGTGAACGATACCTGACAAACTCTAAGGGGCATTTTGCACGCTGCGACATCGCAGGCCGATGCTGCGATGCCGAGCGCGATAGTCCCCGCCCCTGTCGCAGCGGCGATATCCTTGTGATAACTGCCGTAGCGAACATTATCGCTACGGCAGCTTCACATGGACTCACCTGTCCTGCGACCGTCGCTCTGGCCGGCGACCCGCCTCCTTATTAGGGGGGCGGGTCGTATGGCGTCACTGCGACGTCACACGGCAGGCGGCCAATAGGAACGGAGAGGCGGAGATGAGCGGGATGTAAACATCCCGTCCACCTCCTTCCTTCCGCATATCCTACGGAAGCCGCAGTGACGCCGGTAGGAGATGTAACTCGCTCCTGCGGCTTCACACACAGCGATGTGTGCTGCCGCAGGAACGAGGAACAACATCAGACCGTCGCATCAGCGTAATCATGGATTACGCCGACGCTGCACCGATGATACGATTACGACGCTTTTGCGCTCGTTAATCGTATCATCGAGCCTTTACACACTACGATGTCGCATGCGATGCTGGAAGTACGTCATTTTCAATTTGACCCCACCGATATCGCACCTGCGATGTCGTAGTGTGCAAAGCCCGCCTAACAATCTCGTTGCGCCGGGGTCAGATGTCCGTTTGTAAGCTCTGGATAGTAAAGTCTTCAAACTTTTAACGTGACTGGTTCCGTGTGCTTATCCACATATCGGGAAAAAGTAAAAAGTGAAAAGCAATTTTCATGCTGTGGTCTGGTCTATATATCCAGACTGTGATATTTTCTGTGCAGAACATTGATCTGTGTGGCTATACACAATAAAACTGTTGCAGACGGGGGCCGGGCCACTGCAGGGGCTGCTCGGATCCGGTTTCGTTCCTGCGGGTCGAGTGGTGGCCGGACCCGGGCGCGCACAGCCGTCCGTCCTCACAACCGTAGGAAGGGGGGTATTTACAGGGGATGGTTTTGTCAGTGACGCCACCCGTGGGATGCGGTGAGAGTGGGTAGCACCGCCGTTGCCTGGTGATGGGACACCCGGGGCTGCTGGAACGGGGCAGCAGGATGGAATCCCCTCCATGGGTAGGGGAGGTGTAGTCCCGGGGCCCAGTTGAACGGGAGCAATGGCTGCTGGAGGTGACGTGCAGGGCTGGACCGGGGGTAAATGGTGTACTTGTGGCGCCCTGGCCTAGCCAGGTCGTCACAGATAACATACAAACACCCCCACCCCCATTAGACAGGGACAACAGCCAAACACAAAACCCTTGTTGCCTCCCTTCAGTGTCTGATGTCCACACCAGGTGGGGCGGAGCTAAGCGGTTGGCTCCACCTACCGAGGAGTTCACAGGCCTGGAGGTGGGAAAAGTGACAGTTTAGTCCAGGAGGTGGAAGTGAGAGGAGTAAACACTTGGGTGTCTGGGTTTGTGGCCCAGTCACCGACAGCAAGGTTGGCAGACGGTTGTGGCCGTCTGCAGGAGTGGTGGAGTGACGCAGAACCGTAGGACCGGGGACGGGCGACGGCCCGCCGGTACCGACCGGGGAGCGAAGTGAAGCCAGCACACACAGGCAGGGCCATCGGACCCCGACCAGGCTTGGAGCCGCCGACAATAGTCAGATCCGAATGTGACTGGAACCCCAGGGGTTTCACAACAGCAAAAGTCCCGATTGAAGGCAACCGCCCACACCGTGAGGGTATACAGCTACCACCTGAGGCTAGAGACCCAAGGGCCAGCGCCTGCGAGCAAACGGGCTCCTCCGGTACCCATATACCGGGGAGCGGACTACCGTTGGGAATCCATAGTAGTCAGAAGAAGAACATTAAGGTGCAGGGAAAGACAGCCGCCATCACCTGTCCCTGCGACCCTGCACCTCAACGACCCTGCCTCCCCGTCACATCATCGGGCCCCGGGACCACCGACCCCTACCCACGGAGGGGGAAAACAACATCCCAGCTGCTCCCTACCATCGCTCCCGGGATCCCCGTCACCAGCAGCAGTGGTGCCTATCTTCACCACGACCCGTGGGTGGCGTCACGGACTAAATCCCCCAAACCAACCACCCCTTTCACTCACGGGTGAGGAGCGCCGCTCGAGTCCCCGGATCCGGCCCACCGCTCGAGCCACCGAGCAGCCGCAGCAGCGCCGGACCCGGACAGCGACGGCCTCCTCCTCGCCTGCGACATACTCACAGTTCAAAGAATTGCACACAAAGTCCAGTGGTAAACCAAATTGCCAGTGACCGGTCGCCTCCGGCGGGTGTATTCGGGTCCCACACCCAGGTGTAGCAAACAGGGGTCCCTTCCTCCTGCACTCAGTGTTTGTGTCTTCACTGGGACAACTCCGCTTGGAATGGGGAAGTACACTCCCGGTACTGTGTATGTTGGTTGCTGTGGCCCGCAAAATCTGATCCTTGGGATCTCTGTGGGTTCTGACGGATACCCTATTCCCCACGTTGGGCTTCCGTTTCGCTCTCTGGGCTTCTGTAGAACAAGGCCTGAAACCTTGTCCCCGGCTGGTCAATTTACAAGGGGCTTGCAACCTTCCTCGTCCTAGGGTCCAGGTACCCCGACTGTGCATGGCCTCCGGACCGGATTCCCGCTGTCGGCATCGGCAGACTACAATCCTACCCCGGTCCACTTTAGGTCTCCCGTGATCGGATCTCCGTTGCCTGTGGTCCTGCTTGCCGTGTGCCACCTAGTCCGGTAGTCCAGGGGCCCCAACCCCTGACTCCACTGCACTTCACACCCCTCTACTGTCAACTGTCAGCACTGAACTCCAGACTTCGACTCTTTTGTTCCCGCCCCTGACACCTCAGGATCCCGAAGTGGGTGCTCCCATCCACCTGGTCCCGCCCACTGGTGAGTCCCTATTGTCATGAGGGGGTGACTAGGTTTTACTGGCTGGTGTTGTGCACCTGGGTGTGGGTTTGTGTTGGTATGCCAAGGATGGAGTTTTGTATCTGAGAGATTTGTATAACCTCTGTGACTACCTGGTTTTGCCAGGGCATCACATAACCACACAGCCGCACCCCCGACATAGAGTACACAGCCTGGCCCTGCCCAATTCCCCATATTGTGTATCTACATGGCATGTTGTCCACATGGTGTACCAGCGTGGCCCTGCCCAATCCCTACATACCCAAATGCCTACCTACATGGCTCCTCTTCCTTGCACACCCACAGATCTGCCACCCAGTGCCAGATTATAGGCAGGGCAGGCGGGGCTTCAGCCCCGGGGCCCCCACCAAAAGAGCTTCCAAGGGGGCCCCCACCACCAGGGCCATACTTGCCAGTATTCCCCTGTCAGCATTTTTTTTTCTTCACACCCTCTCCCCCTCCGTAAAGACAGTCTAATAAATCAGCTGTGTTTTCGGGGGGGTGTTGTCACACCACCATCTATTTGTATTTGCAAAAACAAACTGCGGGGCGGGCACAGGACGCTGATTGACCTCGGAAGTACCAGCGCTTGCACTTCCGGGGTCAGAGGTGTGCACTGCTAATGAGCTCCCTGCTATGTGCTGCGGCCAGCGAGGGACGGGCGGGGGGAAGGGCACGTTGTAGTGGGCCGCTGTATCTGCTGTCCCCGCCGCGCTCCTCTGCACTGTGTGCATGCCAGGCACACTAGCAGGAGACAGCGCGCTGTGCTGTGTGCGTTGTGCCTGGCATGCACGCAATGCAGAGGAGCCGGTGACCACAGCTTCGTCCTTCCTATTCAAATGTATTTGCATCTTTCAGACGTAAATACATTTGAACAGCGCGCCGGGACTGGGCCCCGCCCCCGACGTGCAGCAACATGATGAGATCAGCACCTTGCTGATGTCATCACAGTGCTGCAGGCGCCACACAGGGGACATCAGGAAGCGAGTGCTCCATGAAGGAGTTGAAGAGACAGGTTTAATTAATGGGGATGAGTGGGGAGGGGCTGAGGACACATAACGGGGAACATTTGTGAAGGAGCACAGCTTTGTGACAGGCAATGGAGGAGTACTGTATTCCGAGGGAGGGGGGAGGAGTGTGTAGCGATGGGGCAGTGTAATTTGTGTGTGTAGGGGGTGATGAGGGTTGCATTGTATTGTGTGTGGGGGGAGTAGTAATGGGGGGTGCATTGTATTGTGTGTGGGGGGAGGGGTAATGGGGGGTGCATTGTATTGTGTGGGGGGAGGGGTAATGGGGGGTGCATTGTATTGTGTGTGTGGGGGGAGGGGTAATGGGGGTGCATTGTATTTGTGTGTGTGTGGGGGGGAGGGGTAATGGGGGGTGCATTGTATTGTGTGTGTGGGGGGAGAGGGCTAATGGGGGGTGCATTGTATTGTGTGTGTGTGGGGGGGAGGGGTAATGGGGGGTACACTGTATTCTGTGTGTGTGGGGGGAGGGGTAATGGGGGGTGCATTGTATTGTGTGTGTGTGTGGGGGGGAGAGGGGTAATGGGGGTGCATTGTATTGTGTGTGTGTGTGTGTGTGTGTGTCAGAGCTCTATGTGTGCGTGTCAGAGCTGTGTGTGTAAGAAGCAGTACTGTGTGTGTGTATATATTAATTAGTGCAGTCTGTGCGTCCCCCCCAGAACTATATGGGTCCCCAGAGCGCTATGTCACCCATCCCAGTAATGAGTACACCACAAGAGCTGTTTGCCACTCCAGTAACGTCTATGCCCCCTGCCCCTCCTGTAATGAATATATTGTAGCCCCCAGCCCCTCCTGTGATGTATATACAGCAGTGCTGTCAGTGTGCAGTCATGTCTGTTAGTGACAGCCATCGTGAAACACAGCCACATTTCCTGAAGGAGCTGGACGGAAGCAAGCGGGAGAGGTGAGTGAGGCTGCTGGCGACTTCCCCATATTAATACCTGTAAGGGCTCATGCGCACGTAACTGCTGAATATTCTGCAGCGATTTGACAGCACATGTGCGCGTCAAATCGCTGCAGAAACACTGCATAATGGATGCAGTTTTTCTGGACAAAAAAAGCCGATTTCATGCGCTATGGCTGCTGCCCCCACCATAGACAGAGCGGGAGCTGCATCCATAGCGCACGGAATAATTGACATGCTCATTTTATGAACGCACAGATTTGGGTCAACATTTTAGCACCCAAATCGCTGCGTTCATAAAAGCAACGTGCGCTCGTATCATGCACAATCTTCATAGATTGTGCAGGGGACGCAGGACGCATGCATTTACACTGCAGTGCTATACGCAGCGTAAATGCATGGAATTACGCAACGTGCGCACGAGCCCTAATGCGTCTGTGTCTGCATGTATGTCAGTGGATATGACTGTGCATATACAGTGCCTACAAGTAGTATTCAACCCCCTGCAGATTTAGCAGGTTTACACATTCGGAATTAACTTGGCATTGTGACATTTGGACTGTAGATCAGTCTGGAAGTGTGAAATGCACTGCAGCAAAAAAGAATGTTATTTCTTTTTTTTATTTTTTTTTTTAAATTGTGAAAAGTTTATTCAGAGGGTCATTTATTATTCAACCCCTCAAACCACCAGAATTCTGTTTGGTTCCCCTAAAGTATTAAGAAGTATTTCAGGCACAAAGAACCATGAGCTTCACATGTTTGGATTAATTATCTCTTTTTCCAGCCTTTTCTGACTAATTAAGACCCTCCCCAAACTTGTGAACAGCACTCATACTTGGTGAACATGGGAAAGACAAAGGAGCATTCCAAGGCCATCAGAGACAAGATCGTGGAGGGTCAGAAGGCTGGCAAGGGGTACAAAACCCTTTCCAAGGAGTTGGGCCTACCTGTCTCCACTGTTGGGAGCATCATCCGGAAGTGGAAGGCTTATGGAACTACTGTAGGCCTTCCACGGCCTGGACAGCCTTTGAAAGTTTCCACCCGTGCCAAGGCCAGGCTTGTCCGAAGAGTCAAGGCTAACCCAAGGACAACAAGGAAGGAGCTCCGGGAAGATCTCATGGCAGTGGGGACACTGGTTTCAGTCAATACCATAAGTAACGTACTCCACCGCAATGGTCTTCGTTCCAGACGAGCCCATAAGGTACTTTTACTTTCAAAGCGTCATGTCAAGGCTCGTCTACAGTTTGCTAATGATCACTTGGAGGACTCTGAGACAGACTGGTTCAAGGTTCTCTGGTCTGATGAGACCAAGATCGAGATCTTTGGTGCCAACCACAAACGTGACGTTTGGAGACTGGATGGCACTGCATACGACCCCAAGAATACCATCCCTACAGTCAAGCATGGTGGTGGCAGCATCATGCTGTGGGGCTGTTTCTCAGCCAAGGGGCCTGGCCATCTGGTCCGCATCAATGGGAAGATGGATAGCATGGCCTACCTGGAGATTTTGGCCAAGAACCTCCGCTCCTCCATCAAGGATCTTAAGATGGGTCGTCATTTCACCTTCCAACAAGACAACGACCCAAAGCACACAGCCAAGAAAACCAAGGCCTGGTTCAAGAGGGAAAAAATCAAGGTGTTGCAGTGGCCTAGTCAGTCTCCTGACCTTAACCCAATTGAAAACTTGTGGAAGGAGCTCAAGATTAAAGTCCACATGAGACACCCAAAGAACCTAGATAACTTGGAGAAGATCTGCATGGAGGAGTGGGCCAAGATAACTCCAGAGACCTGTGCCGGCCTGATCAGGTCTTATAAAAGACGATTATTAGCTGTAATTGCAAACAAGGGTTATTCCACAACATATTAAACCTAGGGGTTGAATAATAATTGACCCACACTTTTATGTTGAAAATTTATTAAAATTTAACTGAGCAACATAACTTGTTGGTTTGTAAGATTTATGCATCTGTTAATAAATCCTGCTCTTGTTTGAAGTTTGCAGGCTCTAACTTATTTGCATCTTATCAAACCTGCTAAATCTGCAGGGGGTTGAATACTACTTGTAGGCACTGTATTTGTCTGTTTATATGTATTTTTCTGAATTTGTCTTCAAATATGTATATGTACGTATGCCTGTGTGTGTGTGCGCGTGTCTGTGTGTGGATGGGGTCCACTGAGACTCTTTCACCCGGAGGCCACAAAAACCTGGAGCCGGCCCTGGCTGCCTTAACATTGGGATCAATAAAAAATATGTGAGTAAAGCTCTACACGTGTAAGATCCTGGTGGTGGAACCTCTGGGCCGTGCACCGGACTCCCCCAGTGGAGCAACTCGGAGCTAACCCCTATACAGGGACTGTCCGGTCACCCCGCCAGAGGGCCTTGATGCACGGTAGCTGAAGCACTAGCTGTACAGGAACAGTCCGTCCCGGGAAAGAGGAAGAAAGCCGTCCCTGAGGTCACAGGGCTCCAGGTGGTAGTCCCGATAACAAGGCTCCGGTCCAGGTGTCGGATGGAGATGACAGGCGGGAACCGGATCCAGCTGGACAAGAGGACGGAGGTCACCATGTGGAGCTGGAGATCGGAGCTGGGTCCAGACTGAAGAGGATGGTGGAGTCCTCAACCGACAGTCACCGACAGGAGTTCCGCAGCAGTCGAGGTTAGAACCGGTTGGCGTCACAGGGCAGGCTCTGCAAGACAAACGAGGGTAATACTGGACAAGGCAAAAGGGGACCTGAACTCCTAGCTCACTAAACACGTAGAACAGGCCCCGCCCACTTGGAAGAAGAATCCTCTTATACCCTGTACCTGTTAGCCAATATCCTGTTTTAGGACGCTGGCCCTTTAAGAGAGGGTCAATGACCGCGCATGTACATTAGGGTGCGCGCGCGGTCATTGACCCTGAGTGCCTGAGTGCCAGAGGCCTGAGGGAAGGCAGCGGCGCTGAAGAAGCAGGAGTGCCTGGCAGAGTGTCCTGCGATGCAGAGGGGCGCCTGGAGCGAGGACGCATGGAGGACGCCGGCGAGGGAGAGGGAGCAGGGTAGCCGTGGAAAGGAGGAGCGGGAACCGGAGTGGTGAGCGGGGAGCGCCGTTGGGAACCGGGGGTGACAACACGCTACAATATATCTAACGATGTGTCGGCGGGGTCACGTCGTAAGTGACGCACATCCGGCATCGTTAGTGATATTGTAGTGTGTGACAGCTACGTGCGACCCTGATTCTGCGTTTGAACGTCTGGTTCAATGTTCCTGAGGCAGCACACATCGCTCCGTGTGACACCCCGGGAACAATGAACACAGCTTACCTGCGTCCCGCCGGCAATGAGGAAGGAAGAAGGAGGTGGGCGGAATGTTTATGTCCCGCTCATCTCCGCCCCTCAGCTTCTATTGGCCGGCTGCCGTGTGACGTCGCGGTGACGCCGAACGTCCCTCCCACTCCAAGAAGTGGATGTTCGCCGCCCACAGCGAGGTCGTTATCGTTTGTGCGACACGGGCAACAAATTGCCCGTTCCGCACATACGATGGGGGCCGATGCGATCGCATACGATAATCGCATATGTAATTGAAACGTGTAAAGCAGCCTTAACTCTACTTTCTGTGTATATGTGACTGCTGGGAGTTATCCTGGACTGTATCTGTATTGTAGTACTGTAAATCTGAATAGGGAAGAACGGGATAAGATAAATGTTCATTAGATTTATATCTAAATGCTACAGTTCGTGCTCTACTGTTATGGCTAAAAATGTTAACGTTATGGGGCCCCCACCAGATTTTCTGCCCAGGGGCCCCCATCAACCTTAATCTGGCCCTGCTGCCACCTCTAACTCACACATACATGGCTCCGCCCCATCCACCAACCACAAACAATGCTCCACCCCATCCAAACATGGCTGCTCCCATCCAGATCATACACACATGGTTCTGCCATGTTCCCCTCATATACACACGTGGCTTTTCTTAGTGTTTTGATCTGTGTTTGTTAATGACCCCAGTGTGTGTATTCACCTTCACATTACTTTTATACTATCGGAGCGCGGGTCCTTGTAGTAATACATTGCGGGTGTGTCCCCCCGGACTGTGCACCTTTACCCACCCAGATAACCCCAGACTTTATCCCAGTAAACATGGATCCTGTATCTTCCTCTGACAGTCTGAGGCCTTGGTAATCACAGAGAGGTGAGTGACTGGAGGTCGGAGGCCTCCACATTGGGCACAGCTTGTCGAGGCTAGATGGCATCAACACTACTTGAGATATATATATATATATGAAAAAGTGTTTTCTCCGTGTATAGAAAGAGGAGTTCATGTGCTCATTAATGGCCGTGTGCTGCCTCATCGTGGATGGATATGATTATATATCACCACAGCGTATTTGTTACACTGAACATTTCCCACTACAGGTGAGCAGCTCTGAGCTTTCTTGTATCCATAATGTGTCATCATCACAGGTCCTGTAAGCACAGAGCAGCCATATATCTAGTGTGCGGCTCTGCAGGTGGAAGGGTGTGGAGATTCCCCATTACTGGGAGCACAGGGCATTAACCCTTCACTACTGAGACTATCTTGGTGTTTTTGTATTGTCGCTTTCTAAGAATCAAAACTTTTCTTATTTTGGTAATTTTCCGCCGATACATATAAAACAAAGGGAATACATAATACTATGCCCCTTTCTTGGCTCCCACACACAGTATAATATTCCCATAGTACTGCAATCCCCCACACACAGTATAAGTGTGACACCCTGGGCAAGCCAGGGGTCACAGGTCACAACACCACACGCACCCCACATTCCCCGCAGGTACACACAAGGTCAAAACAAATCCTTGTTGCCTTCCTCCAGGAGCTGGTGTCCACACCAGGGGGTGGGCCAGGCGGTTGGCTCCACCCACCGAGGAGTTCACAGCTCTGGAGGCGGGAAAACCAGGCAGATTAGCTTGAGAGTTGAAAGTGTGAGGAGTAAACAGTGAAGTGGAAGGAGGAAAAGTAGAGAAAGTGAAGAAAGTGACAGTGAAGTTGGTCCGGGTGTGTCTCCCGGACTGAGATAGCAAGGTTGGCAGACGGCGGTGACCGTCTGCAGGCGAGACTGATTGGAGGTTGCTGAAAGGACCGTGGACGGGTGGTGACCTGGCGGTACCGGAGCGGTATACGAAGATTAGTCAGCACCAGCAAGGGGCCTTTCGGATCCCGGCAAGGCTAGGAGTCGTCATAATTTGCCAAATCCGTCAGTGAAGGGGACGACTGTCTCCCAACAACCAAGTCCCGTTTCAAGGCAACAGTCCAACCGTAGAGGGTCCTGCCAGTACAGAGAAGACACAACTTGGAGATCAATTTTGGAGTCTAGAGATTTAAAAACATTTCAGGCAGACAGCAGGACAGTGGCATCCCCCATTTCCTCATAGTGTCTTTCCACAGTAAGAAGGTATAGCCCATGCAACACACAGGCCTGGCATTTCCATTTTAAAAACTGAGCATTCAGCAACCGTGCCGTCTGCTTCGCTTCTGTGCTTTCAGGCAGGAATAGTGCCCTAGAAATTTCTGTACAACCAGGTTGCGCACATGAGCCATGCGATGCACATATGATGTCGCCCAAGTGTTGTGTCACCACCAGGTATGCAACATTATCGCACATGGCCATCCTTGTCTCCAAGTTCAGTGGAGATGGCTATTGATCAAACTGGGCCTTGACTGTGGTTCACAATGCTGCAGCTGTGTGAATACGTTCTCCAATGCATATTAATTTAAGCACTGCCTTAGGCTATGTGCGCACTTACCGGATTTTTCGCGGATTTTGCCGCGGATTTGCTGAATGTTTCGCTGCAGAAAATGTTCATAACATCTCTGCAGTGAATCACCAGCAAATCCTATGGAGAAAAAAAATCCTGTGCGCACTGGGCGGAATTTGACAGCTGCATGTTTTGCTGCGGGATTCCCGCAGCAAAAACAAGTGCATGTCACTTCTTTTCCGCACAGCGCTGCGGGATTTTACTCCATTGACTCAATGTTAATCAAGAAATCCCGCAGGGAATAACGCAGGCAGCAAATTCTGTGCGGTTCACTGCGTTTTCCTGCGTTATTCCCTGCGGTATTTTGCGGTTTACCTCCGGTAATGTACATCACTTGCTTGCGGTTTTGCAGGGAAGTGATGTCATTACAGGAAGAGGAAGCCGTGCAGAGTAAACACACACACAGATCACAGACACAGACATCACAGACACATAGATCACATAGACACAGACACATAGAACACACATAGAAAGAAAACGGAAATATAGAAAAAAAAGAACGTGGGCTCCGCTGCATATTTACCTTCCAGCCGAGGTAAGCACACAGCGGCGGGCCGGTATTCTCAGGCTGGGGAGGGAGAGGGGCAGGGATAATGTCCCCCGCCTCACTCCTACCTCCCACAGCCGAGAATATCAGCCGCAGCTGCCCCGGCACTGTCGCATGCAATATGCGACAATACCGGCGTGTCCTCGGCTCTTCTTGCCACCGTGTAGCAGTGGTGGCAAGGTAATACAAGGGGTTAATGGTGATGGGGGACCACCGCCATTAACCCCAGGCTTGATCATGGCAGCGTCTATGTGACAGCTGACATGATCAACCCGTAAGTAAAGTGAAAAAAAACACAGACACCGAAAAATCCTTTATTTTAAATAAAACAAACAAGCCTCGTTCACCATTTTATTAACCCCCCCCCCAAACAAAGCTCCGGCGTAATCCAGGTCCGACGTCCAGCGCTGCTTCCATCCAGCCGCGACTGTCACAGACACAGCGCTGAATGAAAGCAGCAGAGGTAATTACCGGTCATTTCCCACGGCCGGTAATGTGAACTCACTGCCGACCGTGGGAAATGCAGCGATCTGTCATCTATCTCTCTATCTATCTATCCCTCTGTCTATCTATCTATCCCTCTATCTATTCTTCTGTCTATCTACTCTCAGAATTAAATGACTTTTTTTTTTTTTTTTTCTTCAATGTGCTTTATTGCATTGAATGCAATAAAGCACATCCCAACCCGCATTCGGCAAAACCGCGGCAATACCGCGAATAATACCGCGGTAAAACCGCAGCAAACCGCGGCAAACCGCATGCGGTTTTCGGGTGCGGTTTCCCGCGTTTTTTTACCGCGGGTGCGGTAATCTTTGAGGGCATGCGGAATTTTCTCAAGAAAATTCCACTTCCCAGTGCGCACAGAGCCTTATAGTGTTGACTTGCACACAGACAGTGGTCTGGCAGTTTTATTTTAAAAATAGAAATGTATGAGTGACGGGCATAGAACTGGTGCTCCCATACCCCTGACACTACAGACAAAACCCAACTTGGAGACCCTACTCGGAGTCTCCACATTTCCAAAAATGAAGGTCAGGTAACAAGAAAAGTGGCAACAATTGGCACACTCTACAAATAGGCCAACTAAGCAACATGGCTGTGTGAGACTGGCCCAGGAACAAGGCCTGTACCAGCATTTCTACCTTCACCAGAGACTGCAATATAAAAGACAGGCTTCTTGCTCCCAGACAAATAAAACTGTAGTCAAAAGAGAATGTTGAAAACCAACTTAGATTTTATAATCTCACCCCTCTTTCAGGCAGAGAGCAATACAGTACCATCAATTTCCCCCTCCTCATAGGGCCTTAAAAGAGCTGGGAGGTATGGTCCATGCAACACACAGGCTGTGGCCCGATATTTGAATTTTAAAAATAGACATGCCTGAGTGGCAGGTGTAGGCCTGTTCCTCCCAGAACCTGACACAAGTTTGAGACCCAGTACATACCGTGTTTTTCCAAAAATAAGACCTCCCCCAAAAATAAGCCCTAGCAGGGATTTTCAGCATTTTCGGAGCAAGGCTTAAATATAAGCCCTCCCACGAAAATAAGCCCTAGTCGCAGATCTATAATGAAGTGTCCGTGTAGCTAAAAAGGTTACAGATACTGCAGGACACTTCATTATAGACAGTGGCACCCGGCAATAACACTCACCCGACACTGAGCGGGAGGACCTGCAGCGATCGCACACCCGCACACATCAGCTCACACACACACACATACACACACACACACACACACACAATCAGCTCACACACACACACCAGATCTCACACACAAACATCGGATCGCACACAATCAGATCGCACACACAAACATCGGATCACACACAATCAGATCGCACACACAAACATCGGATCACACACAATCAGATCGCACACACAAACATCGGATCACACGCAAACATTAAATCACACACACACACACATCGGATCGCACACACATCGGATTGCATACACACTCACCTCATCCAGCGACACCGATCTCTTCTCGCCGGCAGAATCCTGAGAGGCAGTGCGGTGCGACGCGACGAACAGGACCTGCGGCGGGACACGTGACTTGCTTCATTCCCTGCGGCCGTAAGCGCTGGATGTGATGTGATCTGTGCGCGGCGATCGGCTGTGTGTGTGTGTGTGTGTGATCTGCTGTGTGTGTCTGCAATCGGCTATGCATGTTTTCTGCGATCAGCTGTGTTTTCTGCGATCGGCTGTGTGTGTCTGCGATTGGCTGTGTGTGTCTGCGATTGGCTGTGTGTGTCTGCGATTGGCTGTGTGTGTCTGCGATCGGCTGTGTGTGTCTGCGATCGGCTGTGTGTGTCTGCGATCGGCTGTGTGTGTCTGCGATCGGCTGTGTGTGTCTGCGATCGGCTGTGTGTGTCTGCGATCGGCTGTGTGTGCCTGCGATTGTCTGTGTGTGTGTGTGTGTGTGTGTGTGTGTGATCGGCTGTGTGTGCCTATGATCTGCTGTGTGCGTGTGTGTTTGTGATCTGTGTGTGTCAGTATGTCAGCGTGCAGCACTGACCGGAGATCACAGGGAGGACCTGGGAGCCACGCAGAAGTCCTGGTCTGGTGAGTATGAGTCTCCTGGGAAGTGGGGGGTCTGCTTTTTGGGGGGGGGGGAACTTACCGTGTTTCTCCAAGAATAAGACCTCCTCCAAAAATAAGCCCTAGTGCTTTTTTGGGGGGCAAAAAAATATAAGACAGTGTCTTATTTTTGAAAAACGCGGTAGTACCCATCTTGTGCATCTGGAGACATGCTTATCGTAAATTAAGTTCTTCCCAATACAGCAATGCTGAACATGTGGATGCTACCTGTGATTTGGGCACCCTGCAAGGCTAAGGCTGGAGAAACACTTGTGTATGACTCATGCATCACCTCAAAAGGCAGCCCACTCTCCTGACAGGAGTGCTTAGTTCCATAGAAATACATGCAGCAGACCCGCTCCCTTCAGGAGAACCGGTGGCATATCTGGGAGATGAGATCCTTGCACAGGTCACATGCAAGTGTGCAAGTGTGTCTCCAGCAAAAAGAGGATTGTGGTATTACTTTATCAAAGCCATGTTGCTTTTCAGTAGCCATTGAGCCACTTGTTATATGGAAGGCTAAGTCAGGGCTTGCTTTTTCCTGGATTAGAAGTTTAATTGCTATAATTTGGGGAAGCATAACATTTTTTTGATAGCTTTTTATTCCAATATTTAGGAGGCAGAATGAAGAAAGATGGCCAAGCCTCATGATCTTCTGGCTCATCATTTAAAAGAGTACTCCAGGGAGACAAATTATTCTAATGCCCGGCCTGTGAAAACTATAAAGATGAGATCCATAGTGCTATTCCCAACCCTTACACTACCTATATGTCAGTGCAACACTAGAGCTGCTCCTTGGTGCTACTCCTCTCTTCTGGGATGTTACATCCCACATCAGGGACCACGCCCGCTCTATGCTGTTAGTAACATCAGCCCCCTCCATGCACCCTGTCCTCGGACTTTAGGGAAGCAGATATTATCAAGATACTGGCTGTTATTAATAGCTTTGGGCAGGCCAACCAAGAAGGGAGGGGGGCACCAAGGTGCAGCTTCAGAGTTGTTTTAATTTACAGGTACTGTGATGGTGGGGACCAGCACTATGGATCTCATCTTTACTATATAGTTTTAATACATGGCCATTAGAATAATTTATCTCTCCCGAGTTGCACTTTAAAGTCTACTATTAGATTGTAAACTGTTTATGACTTACTGAAAAATTTAAATTGTTATTTCTAACAAGTTTTATTTACAAAGGTTTTAAAATGATAATTTATGGATTTTATTAAAATATAAGTTTGCTTTCATTCCTGGCAGGTGACGATACCAGAAGTTCAGAAGAAAACCAGTCATCTTTATTTTTTATATCAGATGACATTAATATCACACAAGCTATTCCATCATCTTCTCACAGTGCAGATCTATATTTTGATTCATCACAGACTATAGGTCACAAGAAGATAGTTAAAAATCAAAATGCTCTCCCAGGAAATAAGCCATTTTTAAGTTCAGAATATGGAAAAGGTTTAACCGCAATAGAGTCTCTAAAAATTCCCAGAAAGGAGTAAATGTTCTCTTGCTCAGAATGTGGGAAAAATGTTATTGACAAAACATATATCATTGAACAGAAGAAAATTCAAACACTAGAAAAGCCATATTTATGTCCATAATGTGAGAAAAGTTTAGCAAATCAATCAAATCCTGTTCCACAACAGAGAATTGAAACACCGGTGATGCCATATTCATGCTTAGAATGTGGGAAAAGTTTTTTATATAAATCTGAATTTGTTTCACATCAAAGAATTCACACAGGGGAGAAGCCATATTCATGCTCAGATTGTGGGAAATGTTTTAGCCTGAATCAAGGTCTTATAAGACACCAGAGAATTCACACAGGGGAGAATCCATATTCATGCTCAAAATGTGGGAAATGTTTTAGCCTGAATCAAAATCTTACAAGACACCAGAGAGTTCACACAGGGGAGAAGTCATATTCATGCTCAGAATGTGGGAAATGTTTTAGCCTGAATCAAACTCTTATAAGACACCAGAGAATTCACACAGGGGAGAAGTCATATTCATGTTCAGAATGTGGGAAATATTTTTGGGAGAAATCACATCTTGTAAACCATCAAAATATTCACACAGGGGAGAAGCCATATTCATGCTCAGAATGCGGGAAATGTTTTAGCCAGAAATCCGGTCTTAGAAACCACCAGAAAATTCACACAAGGAAGAAGTAATATTCATGTTCAGTATGTGGAAAATATTTTAGCAGGAAATCACATCTTGTATATCATCAGAAAACTGACACAAGGGTAAATGTGGGAGACATTCAAAAATCGGGAGATGTTTCATAGACATATTGGACCTTAATAGACATGAGAGAAGATACAGCAAAAAGATGCAATCTTTGACTGAACAAACTTATTTATCTTATTAATATTAGAACAATAAACATGTTCAAATTGAAAATTACTGTTTAAATATATAATACTTTCCTTCAGGGTGGGAACATCTGCTGTTAGCCAATTTTTTTAAGTAACTTTCCAAGATGACTATACCCCAAAAGAACATAATTATAACATGTTATGAGGTGTTGAAAACTTCGCAAAATTTTATACTTTGGTCAAGTATACTAGACTATTGATCTTCATTTGTTGGTTCTTCTACATTCTCCTATCTACTTTTTGCTGGACCTGAGGTCGACCCATCCTGTGCCCTCAGGAATTAATAAGATAGCCAGAGTAACATTATCTTACTACTGTAAGTTTTCAGTAATAAACAGTTTTTCTTTTTAGATATATCCCTTTTTCCTTTAAAGGAGTTGTCCCATGTAAAAAGTACATTTGATTCTGTTAATCATTGGAAAAAAATAAGTTTGAAAACACTTATCTGTTAAAAAAAAGATGTTCTTATGAGAATTTAAAAACTTTGTCACTCCTATGTACTGTGTAATGGATGTGTCTGACTGTGCAGGAACATGGTCTGTACATATCACATCTTCTGGGTAGGAAAGAAAGAAAAAGAGCGTATACAGACAGGATTATATGGGATCGCAGCGGATTCTTTCTGTGAGGTAAACAGGCAGGGAAATGTTTTACCTCACAAAATTTTATTCTAAGATTAATGGTTAAACTGTACTTTGTTCATGGGAAAACCCTATTTAAGGCTCATTGTAGCAATTTTAGCCATGAAATAGACAAGGGAATTTGGAATTGCCAATCCTCCCTATTTTGGAGATAAAGCGGCTTCAGCATAGGCCGATGCTTCTCCAATCAAGGATTTCTGAACAAATTTCTGTTCATGAATTTCTGTGATTTTTAAATACTATTTTTTTGGTCTCCAAATTGGGCTATTTGAGAGCACAAAGAAAACTGTTTGATGTAATCTATTTTTAATCAAATATTTTTATTACAAATTTTAAAGAGACATTACAACAAAATGCCCCAAATACATCTCCCTTCCTATGATCCAAAATGCTGGGGTAAGATAATCTATAGAGGAAACCCCTATACAGAAATATTAGGGCTACAGCATCATCTTTATATCAACAAGATCCGAGCGTCCAAAGACCCCCATCTCGTACTAGCAATATGGAGAAGTCTCCAGCCACAGAGCCCAGGTTTTTATATTTGTCTTTAGTGTTTCTTTTAGAATAAATCACTTTCTCGTCCAGTTCTGAGTTTGTTAATCACGTTTTGTAGGAGAGTTCATCTGAATCCATCTAAATATTGTTAATGTATGTGCAAGAAACAATAAATATCCTACCACAGTTTTACCACTTGTGTCCAGTGTCATTTCTAGCTCATACCCTAACAGATAAACCTTGTGGTCTCCAAACCTGCCAAGTATGATTTACTTACAATTGTAGGTAGGGCCACTCAACACGGTCAATGGCTTTTACAGCGTCCAGTGAGAATTTGGCCCTAATCCATAGTTATCCGATGGGATCTGATGGTTTAGGAAATGGATAATATTTATACAGGCAGATTTTTCAGACATAAATACTGTTTAATACTGATGTATGATAGTGGATAATACTATGTTCAATCTATTAGCCACTAATTTTCACATTATCTAGATATTAACTGCCAAAAGATGGACAGGCCGGTATGATCCTGGTAAGGCGGCCTCCCTCTCAGGCTATGGCAAGTTATAAGCATTTATTTTTCCATAAATAAGTCCCTTTTCCCTCTTGAAAGCCTGACATAATTGGCTTTTTTTTTCTACGCTGAATATGAACTTAGATGTATCTTTTGGAATTCAAAATTTATAAAAAATCTTCAGCTTTTGCTCTTTTTCTCCCCAAACAAAGTCATTTTAATCTCTTCACCGCTGAGCCTATTCTCATCTTTCCTGACAAGGGCAAATTTTACAATTTTAACTAGTGTCATTTTGTCAGGTAATAACTCTGGAACACTTGAATGTTTCCCGGTGATTCTGAGATTTTTTTTCATGACTAGCGATGAGCGCGCACTACCATGCTCGGTACTCGTAATGAACAGTTGATGATCGGATGGGCGCGACTCAAGTACTTGAGTATAGTGGAAGTCAATGGGGAACTGGAGCATTTTTCCTGAAGGTTCCTGGAAAAATACTCAAGTTCAGCATTGACTTCATTATACTCGGGTACTAGATTCACACCCATCCGAGTATCCAGCTGCTCGTTACAAGTACAAAGCACCCAAGCATGGTAGTGCTTGTGTGTCGCCCAGGGAAGGGGGGGTTCTCTGTCCCGGACGGTTGCAAACGGGAATGTCAATTCTGTGGCCGTTGCCCGTGCCCTGGGGACGCTTAATGAAATGGCAGGGGCTATTTACAAGGTATAATGAAATTAATGTTCGTGCGCCACCTGCGGTAGTGCGGCAAGGGAATAGGTGCCGCCGCTGCTGCTTACGAGGGACTGGGGCTGATGGAATCGGCAGCAAGTGGGTTAACACCCTCTGCAAGTAGGGTAAACCCCAGTGAACTCTGGGTGCTGGATGAGGTACAGGCTGAAAGGAATGCAAGCAGGCAAAGTCCAAGTGGAACAGGGAGTCTTTACTGATGATTTTTACTCACAGGTTACAATCCCCTGGTGCTGGGGACAGATTCCTGGTTCCCTTTGTCCCGGCTCTGTCCATGTAGCCTGGCTATGGCCTCTCCATGCTCAGTCTTCTGTTATGGTGCGGCTCTCTCCTGGCCTGCACCCGGTTGTGTGCACAGCTCTGTCAGAGTCCCTTGCAGACCCTGCAGCCAGCTTCTTCTCCCCTGGGTATCGGGCCACCTCAAGCCTCGCACCCAGACCTGACACCCAGCCGGTGTCCTCCTCCCTTCTTCTCCTCACTCAATCTGGACTCTTCTCCTTCCCTCTAGGGACCTCACTACAGGAGGGTTGGATTTACACCTCCTACTCAACCTCCACTTCCTGTGCAGGAGGTCGGCCAACCCTCTGATACTGCCCTCTTGTGGTCCAGGGTGGTGTTGTGTGAGTGTTTTAGGTGTGTGCGGGTTTAGCCAGAGCTAGAGCTCCAGGAACCAGGTTGTAGATCTTAGTAGCAATACCACAGTGGCGCTACACTCGCTAATCCCTACCGGTGAGATATTGTACTTCAAGACAGTGGAGAATTTAGGAGTATATTTTTTTTTGCATTTATTTGTGAAAATATCAGAAATTTGGGGGAGATTTTTAAAAATGTTGCATATCTTTAAAATTTTATATTGTATGCCTTTAAACCAGAGTTATGCTATACAAAATAGTTAATAGCATTTACCACATTTCTACCTTTTATATCAGCACCCTTTTTCAAACATACATTTTTTTGTTAGAAAGCTAAAGTTTATCAGTAATTTTTTATTTTTTACAAAACCATTTTTTAGGGACCATATCACATATGAAGTGACTTTGAGGGGCCCAGGTAAAAGAAATGTGCCGTCCCCGTACCAGCAGCCGAACTGCTCGGGACCGGATCCGCAGTGGCTCGAGGGGTCTCCGGACCCGGGGGTCGTGCAGACACTCAAATAAAAAAACGGGGCGTAATATGTACATGGGCTTGTTGTAGATACTTTGTGACGCCTCCCACGGTGTGGGGTAAGGTGGAGTACCATCGCTGCTGTTGGGGAGCACCCGGGGGCAATGGAATGGCAGCTGGATGTTAACCCCTCCATGGGTAGGGGTGGATGCCCCGGTGCCCAGTGTCCAGGACACGGGGAATGATGTAGGCCAGAGGTGGCGCGCCGGGACAGACCGGGGGACGTTGGTGTACTCACTGTTGAATAATTGCACACAAGTCTGCTGGTAAACCAAGGTGTCAGTGGCCGGCTGCCATGTCCGGGTGTACTCAGGTCCCACACCCGGCTGGTGTACTGATGACAACCTCGTATGGAACGTGGAAGTCCGCTCCCGGTGCTGTTGTGGTTGGGAGATGTTCCCGCGAAAACTGACCCTTGGGATCTCAGTGTGTGTTTGCGGATACCCTATCCCCCACGGTGGGCTGCCATTTTACTCTATCTGGGCTCACACTTTGGAACAACGTCTGGAACCTTGCTCCCGGCCTGGTTAATTAAAGAAGGGGCTTGCAACTGTCTTCTAACTAGGGTCCAGGTACCCCGCCTGTGCATGGTTTCTGGACCGGATCTCCGTGGTCGGTACCAGTGGGCTCCAACCTGTACCCGGTCCACTCTGGATTTCCCACGACCGGACTGCCGTCACCTTTGGACACTGTCCACTGCTTGCCTCCTAGCCAATATCCCAGGGCCACTACCCTGGCTACCCTTCACTAGGTTCAACCTTGACCTCCAACTTTGAACTCCAACTTAAAACCCCAACTTCAAACTCCAACTTAAGACTGACTGGTTCCCTCCCCCGGATCCTCAAGACCCCTAGGTGGGTGCTCCCAATCCGCCTGGTCCCGTCCACTGGTGTGTCCTTCCTACCCTGAGGGGGGTGGCTAGGATTTTGTGGCAGATGATATCTGCTGTGGGATGGTGTTATGTCGGGTGAATTGTTCTTCTGTGACCACCTGGCGGCGCCAGGGCGTCACAGAAAAGACCCAAAAGTGACACCATTTTAAAAACTTCACCTCTCGAACTGCTGAAAACCACACACCAGAAGTTTATTAAACCTTCAGGGGCTTCACAAGAACTAAAGCAATGTGGAAGATAAAAATTACAATTTTACTTTCCTGCAAAAATGTTACTTTAGCCCCAAATTTTGCATTTTGACAATGGTATTAGGAGACCATGAACCATAAAATTTGTTATGCAAATTATCCTGCGTGCACAGATGCCCCATATATGGTAGAAAACTACTGTTTGGGTGCATGGCAAGGCTTAGTAGGGAAGGAGCGCTATTAGAATTTGGATCTCAAAATTGGCTGGAATAGATAGCAGACGCCATGTCTGATTGTAGAGCCCCTGATGTGCCTAAACAGTGGAAACCCCTCACCAGTGACTCCATTTTGGAAACAAAACCCCTACAGGACTTTATTTAGATGTGTGTTGAGCACCTTGAACCCACGGGTGCTTCATAGAATTTTATAACTTTTAGCCATGAAAATGGAAAAAATAAATTTTGGCAACAAAAATGTTAATTTAAGCCCAATTTTTTTTTCTTTCATTTTTACAAGACTAACAGGAGAAATTACACAACAAACTGTATTTTCAGGGATACTCCATATGTGATGGAAAACTACTGTTTGGACGCACTGCAAGACTCCGTAGGGAAGGTGTGTTATTTGAGTTTTGGAGCCCAATTTTGGCTAAAACAGATTGCGGACACCATGTCACATTAGAAGATCCCCTGTCATGCCAAAACGGCAGAAATCCCCCACAAGTGAATTAATTCTTCAAGGAAACCTGTCACCACTTTTTTGGACTATAAGCTGCGGCCACCACGACCAGGCTCTTATATACAGCATTCTAACATGCTGTATATAAGAGCCCAGGCTGTTGTGACAACATAAAAAACACTTTCTAATACTTACCTAATGGTCGCTCTGCGGTGGATGACTGCCTAATGGGCGTCTCCGTTGGGAGTAGCACCTGGCGTCCACCTCAAGGTGAGCGCTTAGCCAAGCCCCTCCCTTGAAAAGGGTAGGTCTGGGGTGCCCTGTGGTCCAGTGGGTCCACTTCTGCTCGCCGCAGTATCATCACCTGTCAGCGAGCGTGACAGGTAATTGGAATAAATGGGCCACACAATTTAAACAATTTCTCCTGACTTCAACAATACCCCATTAAACTACTTTTGAGGCACAGTGCAAAGCTCTGAAGGGAAGGCTTACCATGTTGGAGTTCATATTTAGCTGGAATGGTTTGGGGGGGCCATGTCATATTGGCAGAGCCTCCTGACATACCAGAAAAGCAGATGCCCCACATAACTGAACTTGTTTTATAAAGTACACCTCTCAATGAATTAATCTAGGGTTGCAGTGAGTATATTCATACCACAGGTGTCTCACATAATATTATACCATTGGGTGGTGGAGAAAGAAAGGTTTACATTTTTTTCACTAAAATATTGTTTTAGCCCCAAGTTTTTAATTTTTATAAGAGCTGATAAGAAAAAATACACTACAGAGTTTGAACCAGGGAATTAAACATTTTCGCTAAATTTCCGATATTTTCATGAGAACAAAATGTATCGTCTAAATTTATCACTATCATGAAGTACAATATGTCATAAAAAACAGTCTGCGAATCATTGGGAGCGTTCCTGAGTTATCACATCATAAAGTGACAGTGGTCAGAAATAAAAAAAAAGGGCCTGGTCAGAAAGGTGAAAACAGACTGGAGGGTGAACAGGTGAAGGCACAGTTCACATTACACTTAGTATTATGAGAGATGGTTTTGTTTCCTCATGAAGCAGCAGGTTTCGGGCCTCTCAGGGCGGCTGGAGTACAGACACACTTCACTTCCTATAGGAGGCAATATTATGCACAGTCCAGGTAATGTTACGCTAAAGGAGAGACCTTCACAGGTTGACTTCCCATGGTGACTGTCTTGCTAAATTCTACTAAAAAGGGGGCTGAAAGCCCATACTTACGAAGCGCTCACTGATATCCTAATCAGGCACGAATACTAATATTCTTCATAGCAAGATACTATTTATTTTAATAGCACATGAATAGGTAATGGTACATAGGCATTTAGAACTATAGTCATAGAATCTTATACAATAACAGATATATGCATCAACATTACCGTTTGTTGTAGCAATCCTTTCACATCGGAGGGAACTCGAGTTAATGATAAGGAAACAACATGGCATCTTGCATCACAGGAACAGTGCGTACGTACACTTCAATGTCCTGGAAGGTTTCCCCTAACATTAAGCGAGTCCGGTGTAATTTTATAGGAAAACTTTGTAGGTTGTGTTTAAATAGTCACCAGCATGTGACAGCTGAGTCATGTTCATGTAACTTGACCACAAACTGCTGTGGGCACCAGCAGCTTCCTGCACATTTACTTGTACATCCTGCCAGTTGACAACTGACCAACCACAGTTGACCATAGTGTTAGTGAAATATTGCAATGAGCCGTAAATTTCATATGCAAGCTTCCTTAAACCTGTCTTTAAGCCAACCACAAGTTTCCGGTAAGTGGAACTGTAAATGTGGCTTCCTCATTATCTTATTCTTTGGTCATAGTGAAATTGGTTATCCAAAGGACATCTCTTTGATACTGAATTATTGATAGGTCAAATAATATCTGGGATCACTCCTATCTTTTGATTATGATTCCTATCTAATCACACATTCTTTCAGTCATATCACATTGGTATCACAATCGGTCCTTGATCCCAGGGATTATTTTCCATCATCAGTATTCCACTAGAAGAAGATCACTCGGAATATACCATACCATGACCAAGAAATATTGTTTGCCACAAATTTTGTTTTCTTGGTTTGTTTAGATAAACGTTGAATCACAAATATAATCACTTTCACTACTTTTGTACAGTATATTAAAACTAAAAGCAATATTATCTGAAAAGCTCCCTTGAATATCATGTGTTTTGGCATTTGCTCGATATTCAAAGGAATCATTACACATTACATTTCCCGATATGTTACTACAAGTTTCACTAGTCCCATTTATGAAAATATTGGCATAAGGCCATAACATATCATGAATTGTCCTTTCCACTAAGCTGGGTTTAAAAGCATCTACAGTATTTATAGCTGTCCCAAAACTTATTTTTATATTCTCTATAGGGATCAATTCCAGGTTAGTCAGTCCAGTCTTATTTCTTAGTACCCAAATTCCTCCCTTAAAAGCCAGATATTGCAAATTGGTGACTGTTGCATTCAAATTGCCTTGCCACCATGGAAGTTTGATCCATCCCACTATGGAAATGGGTACTGTAGTATTCTATAGACGAACACTTCGAGTGTCTTTATCAGCAAGATGATCAGAACAACTTTTCTACTTTAAGATTTCCTCCATCGATACCGGGGCATCCAGATAAGGGATACTGGTGGCTGTAAGCGAAGAATGTGTACAGATCCAGCAATCTGTGTGTTGAAAATGTGATGGTGCATCAGAAATTTATTCGCCATAGGTTCCTCCTGATGTAGACTTGTCCATCCAACGACCAAAGAGGCAAACATCAAACACAGGAATTTCTCCATGTCATCACTATCGAGCTCTTTCCAGTAACCGATACCATGGATTCCGCTTATTTACAACACCATCTGCAAATAAAGATACACTATTATTCTCGTAAATAACATTTTTCTTGTGGAACATATTCCCACTTCTCCACTTTTGGTCTCATTATCAGGAGAGTACGATCTTTTCTGACCGCTATTACCTCTGTCTCTGAGGGCGGTCCTTGGAGGTTTTGAATCCATATTTTTGCTCCTACATTTTTAATATTAGAGGATCCAAAACCTTTAGTACCCCGTATTGTTAATTCTGCCGGGGCAGTTCCTTCTCTTATTTCAGACAAGTTTATTAGAATTATCAACACCTGAGCCACCTTCTGGTGTTTCATCAAGATCAAAGGTTCATTTCCAAAATTTAGCATCAGTACCTTGATTTCTCCCTGATAATCTGCATCTATTACCCCTCCCACCACTATGGCTCCTTTTAACACTAAACTAGGAGTGGCTATTTGACCATAATGATCCTTTGGTATCTGGCAACCCAATCCTGTTGAAATTGGTTTTATCTTACCTGGGGGTACCACGACAGTTTCCAATGTACTGAGGTCTAAACCTGCGGAATAAGGTGTCGCTCTTTCTGGTGTGCCCAAACAGCTGTACCTTGCCTTGTTAACTGTTGGACTGACTTGTCTGATGGTTGCTGCTTTATCTGCTTTTGAATTAAACAAACGTTCAAGTGAGTTAGTGGGGACATGAGCATCAACATGAAATACAGTGGTCTTGGTAGATTGAATAATCCCTTCAATGTCTTGCCACACTTCCCTGACCATCTCAAACACATTTTGCTGTTCCTCTCCCCAGTGGAACTCATATTTTTTCCTCGTTACTTTGTACAAATGAGCCAACATTTGTCCCAAATGAGGGATATTGTCACGCTCCCCGGGTCCTTGGCTTCCCTCCCCGGGTCCTCTGCTCCGCTCCCCGGGTCCTCAGCCCCGCTCCCCGGCTCACCTGCCACGCTCCCCGCTCTCCAGCCTCCGGTCCCCGTCCTTCCCAGGCCCCCTGGTCCCCGATCGCGGCGCCCGACGGCTTCCCAGGCCCTGGCCGGCTCCCCTGCGTCCTCTTCTCAGCCTCCTTCCCTGGCTTCTGGCACCCGGGCTGCGCGCATGCGCATTAGGGCGCGCGCGCGGTCACTGACCCTTTCTTAAAGGGCCAGCGTCCATTAACAGGTAATGAGGCTAATCAGGTACAGGGTATAAAGGGGTGTATTGTCCAAGGGGGCGGGGCCTGATCTTCGTGTTCCCTAAGCTAGGAGTCAGGTCTCCTGGTGTTTCAGTGCATGTACTCACCTATCTCTCTTTGTAGAGCCGTGCTTGCCTCGCCATCCAGTCTGCCGTATCCTGAACCCCGAACGCTGTCCTTCTGCCATCCTGACAGTCCGCACCATCTCGGATCCCTGCGGTGACCCGTCATCTTGCTCCCAAGGTTCCGGACCCCGCCTGACATCATCTCGGCTTCCGAACCTGAGCTGCGTCACCCGGACCACCACCCATAACTCCGTGGTCCCAGGGACTTCTCCGCTATTCCCGTGTGCAAGGACTGTTCTGCTGTTTCTAGTGTTCCAGCTGCCGGACTCTTTCCTACCATCTAGGAGTTCGGTCCAGTGGATCCACCTCCTGGGCCTGTCCGTACACCTGGCCGTGACAGTAAGATCAGGCCATGGATCCCGCTGCAGCACTATTGGCCCTGCAAGAGGAACTCCAACGCCAGCGTGAAGTCCAGACCCGCATGCTGCAATTTATGACCTCCGTGGACACCCGCCTGTACACGTTACAAGCATCAATGACGCCTGCGGCAACCAGGTCCCCCACTAGGCAATCCACGGCTCCCGCACCAGTGGCAGCCGCGTCGGATGCCTCCCGACTCCGTTTGGCGTCACCACCTCGTTATGCTGGAGATCCCAAGACCTGCAGGGGCTTCATAAACCAATGTTCCCTTCATTTCACGCAGCTGCCACATCTGTTCGCCTCCGACCAAGCCAAGGTCGCCTTTATAATGTCTCACCTGGAGGGCGAGGCACTGGCGTGGATGAACCCCTTGTGGGAGAAGGAGGACCCCATGACCAAGGATCTTCAAGAGTTCCTGCAGGCCTTTCGCAGTACCTTTGACGAGCCGGGACGCGCCTCTGCGTCTGCTTCATCACTTCTCCGCCTACGTCAAGGAACACTGACGGTGGGCCAATACGCCATCCGTTTCCGCACTTTGGCTTCTGAACTCGGGTGGAATAATGAGGCCCTGACAGCCGCCTTCTGGGAAGGACTTTCGAGTCGCATCAAAGATGAGTTGGCGGGTCGTGACGTGCCCTCCACCCTAGATGCCCTGATTGCCCTAGCAACTCGTGTGGACATTCGTTTTCAGGAGCGCTCCAAAGAGCTGTCTCGGGAGAGACGTCCGGTACGACATTCCCCTCCTCCACAGAAGTCCTCCGTATCGCAGTCATCAACAGCTGGGATTCCCGTCCACGAGCCCATGCAGATCGACCGAGTACGGCAATCTGAACAACGTCGAGCAGAGCGGCTCCCCAAGGGCCTCTGCTTTTACTGCGGAGAGGACACTCACCTCCTACGCTCCTGTCCGGAAAGGCCGGGAAACTCCAAAGCCTAGGGTTGGTAGGAGAGGCCACCCTAGGTGCTGGGACTCTCTCAGACCCGGTTATGTGGACTGTGCAAGTGTCAACGGGAGAGACGCGCTTCACGGCTGAGGCATACCTCGACTCTGGAGCAGCAGGCAATTTCATCCAGCAGGCCACGGTGGACAAGTACCAGCTGCCTGTTACTCTACTCGAGAAGCCCCTAGTGATTGCCTCTGTGGATGGGAGACCCCTCTCTGATACCATCTCCTGGGTCACCAGACCGGTCGAACTGCGTATCGGTGCCCTGCACACCGAGAACATCACTCTCTACGTCCTTCCACACATGTCCCACCAGATCCTGCTGGGACTTCCCTGGACACACGAACCATCAGTCAGCTGGGGTACTGGCGAAATCACCCGATGGGGTTCTGCTTGTCATGAGAAGTGTCTGAAGTCCATACAACCTATCCGACGACCTCCGGTTCCAGAGAACCTACCGGAACTGCCCTCGGCCTATTGGTCCTTCGCAGACGTTTTTGACAAGAAGGAGTCTGAGGTACTTCCGCCACACCGTCCCTACGATTGTGCCATCGACCTGCTCCCAGGAACAACACCACCTCGAGGACGGATATATCCGTTGTCTCCGGCCGAAACCAGGGCCATGTCTACCTACATCACAGAGAGCCTGGCAAAAGGATTCATCCGGAGATCCTCCTCTCCTGCGGGAGCAGGCTTCTTCTTCGTGAAGAAGAAAGAGGGTGACCTACGCCCATGCATCGACTACCGGGGTCTAAATCAGATCACCGTCAAAAACAAGTACCCTCTGCCGCTCATCCCCGAATTGTTCGACCGGCTCAGAGGAGCCCGTGTGTTCACCAAGCTGGATCTTCGGGGTGCCTACAACCTAGTTCGTATCCGCTCTGGGGACGAATGGAAGACCGCGTTTAATACTCGCGATGGGCACTATGAATACTGCGTGATGCCCTTCGGCCTGTGTAACGCACCAGCAGTCTTCCAAGAATTGGTGAACGACATATTCCGGGACCTCCTCTACGTCTGTGTCGTAGTTTATCTGGATGACATCCTTATCTTCTCTCCGGACCTCCAGACCCATAGAGAGAACGTACAGCTGGTTCTGCAAAGACTGAGGGAGAATCGTCTTTACGCCAAATATGAGAAGTGCGTCTTTGAGCAGTCTTCTCTCCCTTTCCTGGGATACATCATCTCGGGCACTGGACTGCAGATGGATCCAAAGAAGGTCTCCTCCATACTCAACTGGCCTCCTCCTTCTGGACTGAAGGCAATCCAACGGTTCCTGGGATTCGCCAACTACTACCGCCAGTTTATCCCTCACTTCTCTGCCCTGACTGCTCCTCTCTCCGCTTTGACCAAAAAGGAGGCTAATCCAAAGGACTGGTCACCTGCGGCCGACGCCGCGTTTTGCTCCCTGAAGCGAGCATTTGCCTCCGCTCCTGTACTCCACCGTCCGGAGTTAAACCGCCAGTTCACCTTGGAAGTGGATGCCTCCTCCTCGGGGGCTGGAGCAGTGCTCATGCAGAAATCCTCCTCCGGCAAGATGGTGACTTGCGGTTTCTTCTCCAAGAGCTTCTCCGCGCCGGAACGTAATTACACCATCGGTGACCGAGAACTATTGGCGGTCAAACTGGCTCTGGAGGAGTGGCGCTACCTCCTGGAAGGAGCAGTGTACCCCGTGATTATCTACACGGACCACAAGAACCTGGAATACCTGCGGTCCGCTCAGCGACTGAACCCACGGCAAGCCAGGTGGTCCTTATTCTTTGCCAGGTTTGACTTCCAGCTCCATTTCAGACCCGCGGACAAGAATGTACGCGCTGATGCCTTGTCTAGGTCTTTCGTGCCCATGGAGCAGGAGGAAGAGACTACCCAACCTATCATCCCTCCTAGCAAGATTATTCCGGTGGCCCCTGTCACTCTGGCCCAGATACCGCCCGGGAAGACCTATGTCTCTGAGACTGACAGGCAAAAAGTGTTACACTGGGGTCATGCCTCCAAAACAGCCGGTCATGCAGGCCAGAAGAGAACATGGGGTGCGATTGTACGCCATTACTGGTGGCCATCCCTTCGCACGGACGTCGCTGCTTATGTCTCTGCCTGCTCCTCTTGTGCCAGGAACAAGACGCCCAAACACCTGCCCTATGGCCGTCTTCTGCCTCTGCCTATACCCTCAGTTCCGTGGCAACACATAGCGATGGATTTTATTACGGACTTGCCATTATCCTCCGGACACACAGTCATATGGGTCGTGGTGGACCGGTTCTCCAAAATGGCTCACTTCGTCCCTATGGCCGGACTGCCCTCTGCTCAGGAACTCGCGGAAGCCTATATACATCACATCTTCCGCTTGCATGGCTTTCCATCCCACATCGTGTCCGACAGAGGAACTCAGTTCACCTCCCGCTTTTGGAGGGCGCTCTGCAAGCATCTGGGAGTGACTCTGGACTTTTCTTCTGCTTACCATCCTCAGTCTAATGGCCAAGTGGAGAGGGTCAATCAAATCTTGACATCCTTCTTACGTCACTATGTCAACGCCCATCACGACGACTGGTCCACGCTTCTGCCTTGGGCTGAATTCTCACATAACCACCATATCAGTGAGTCGTCCTCCAAATCTCCCTTCCATGTCGTTTACGGACTTCAGCCCTCCGTTCCATTGCCTATATCCCCTTCTTCGGATGTCCCTGCGGCTGATACTGTAGCCCGTGACTTCGCTACCATTTGGGACTCTGTCAAGGCGTCCCTTGGACGCGCTTCCCAGCGGATGAAGAAACACGCTGACAAGAGGCGTCTGGACCCTCCGTGTTTCTCTCCTGGTGACCTGGTCTGGCTTGCTTCCCAGTACATCCAATTGAAGATTCCTTCCTACAAGCTGGGTCCTCGCTACATCGGGCCGTTTAAGGTCCTCAGCAAGATCAATGAGGTCATCTTGCTCCCAAGGTTCCGGACCCCGCCTGACATCATCTCGGCTTCCGAACCTGAGCTGCGTCACCCGGACCACCACCCATAACTCTGTGGTCCCAGGGACTTCTCCGCTATTCCCGTGTGCAAGGACTGTTCTG
The DNA here is from genome assembly GCF_048569485.1 of Anomaloglossus baeobatrachus. Taxonomy (NCBI): domain Eukaryota; kingdom Metazoa; phylum Chordata; class Amphibia; order Anura; family Aromobatidae; genus Anomaloglossus; species Anomaloglossus baeobatrachus. The sequence continues at coordinate 540,659,822 of NC_134357.1, read as the reverse complement.
CTGTTTCTAGTGTTCCAGCTGCCGGACTCTTTCCTACCATCTAGGAGTTCGGTCCAGTGGATCCACCTCCTGGGCCTGTCCGTACACCTGGCCGTGACAGATATGTTGTCTCCAAAAATCAAACAATCCAATATAAGACTGAGTCTCCTGTTTGGATTTAGGGACCGGAAAATTAATAATTTTCTGTCTGGCATTGGGCAAGATCTCTCTGTGCACCTTGTTCCACTGAATCCCTAGAAATGTTACCACCTGAGACGGTCCTTGAACCTTGGCATCATTGATTTCCCATCCTTTACTCCACATATGAGCAACCAGTTTTGTCAATTGATCTTTCACACTTTGCTCATCTTGTCCTTGTATCATTATATCATTGATATAATGTGAGATCTACATTTCCTTATGACAAGACATAACCCCAAAGGAGAATTTTCCTTCGGTTAGATTAAGAGTCATCCATTTTAGGATATCAATTCCCAAATTATATTCTGGTATAGGAACTACCAGCACCGTATACTGCTTGATAGGTAAATTACCTATCTTCAAAGCTACCTGTGTCTGAACCCCGGTGATCACTTGACCACCTAGTCCAGCAATTTTTACTCGAGGTCCTTTTATTTTTTCTGGGTTTCCATGAATTAAAGTAGCCTCCGCCCCCGTGTCAATCAAAGCTGGGACTCTTTGAACATTTCCCCCTTTCCAATGTATGCTAAGATTGACGTAGGGATGTTCGTCCCTTTTTATCAATAGGGGGGCTTGGCTGGCTACCTATGGTAAATCACTTCCTTCTGAACTTTCATTTACACAGACTTCAGTCTGTGTATTAGCCCTTCCTTCCGTGACCTTTGTGGCCACGGCTGCTGACAGTTCTTCCCATGGATAAACTGACTGAAAATCTTCCCAAGACACATTCTTTCCGGGTTTTTCCCCTTTTCCCTCTGATTTCTTTACCTTGGGGGTTTTTGAACCCACTTCCACATTTGTAGTGGTCACTTCCTTTGTGGATAGAACTTTCTGTTTGTACAACTTCCATAATTCTCCTGTCTCCTTTCCATCAATCCTTTCCTTATTGATCCCGGCTTTAAGCAAAGCCTGGAACATGTCTTTGCGAGACACCCGTGGGGCCTCCCCTACTGATTTCTCTTTCCAATCAGGATTGTTTAGCTTACTGTTACCAACATGGCCTCCAGGGGATGATTTATCCCACTGTCCCATATCCTGTAACTCCCTCATCCTCCCTAGAACTACACCGATTGATTCTCCAGTCAGCGCTACAGTTAAGGTTAAAATAACTGTTTTGTATGCTGGAGGAGCATGTTTAACCAGCCTATTACTTATGCTGGCTGTCAATGGGTACTGGAGATAATCATCATCCATTCCCAAAAGAGGAAGAGCATTCCTCATTGCTTCTTCCTTCAGCCTTTCCATACCGTCTTTTAAGGTATACCAAGGTTTATCATTGATAGGAAAGTCTGCTTCTGATGGATATTTGTCCAGAAAAGCATGGGCTAAGATCATGATTAAGTTTTGAGTACCATGCTCATTATGATCAACAAAATAATTTTTTATTGATCTCTGAATTACTGGGTCACGAGACATGGTGACAAATTTTGCCATGTCTCCGGCGTCAAAGTGCACTCCACCTCCTCCGAGATCGTGCACCCTGACCAACCAGGGAATTTCTACTTCTCCTGGTTTTTTTCTGAACTGTGTTAAAATGCTATCAACTTCTCCTTGAGAGTAACCTTCAATGGTTACTCGATTTTTTACATGAGGAATCGTTCTCTCATTTATGATGGCATTACCATCTTCGTCATATTGCAGATTCCCCTGACCATCCCGGACATGTTCCCGGATGATCTCATTTTCTGTCCTCTCTAGGCGCCTCCTTACTGGGTTAGCCTGAATCTTCCCTTTATGGTAATCCTCCTCATCAGATGATGAAGATGAATCCCACACATCCCCATCCCAAGTATCGGGATCCCAGTTTATAGAAACTGGGACGATACTTTTAGGTACTTTGGTTTTATTTACTTTTCCTCTTCTTTTCTTGTACTTATTTTGAGCAATTTTTATGGCAGCTTTTTGTGCCACATTCTGATAATGTTCCAATTTTTCCTTCAACAGTCTGGTATTACATTCCATAACTGTTTTCAGGCCACCTAATTCTATCATCTTTTGTTCCATCTGGGAACTTTTCTTCTGCATCTTAAGATTACGCTCATGCATTACACTATATGCACTTGCCAAAATCCAGATGTGCCGTGCTAAAGACACTACATCACCTGCTTTCACAGGGACACTACCGAATACATTCACAACATCAGTAGCTTCACTACCCTTAAGCTTATCCTGCCATTGTTTGCGCCGTGCTAAAGACACTACATCACCTGCTTTCACAGGGACACTACCGAATACATTCACAACATCAGTAGCTTCACTACCCTTAAGCTTATCCTGCCATTTAAAAAACGACAAAAAAGAGAAGTCTTTGGATTTGCCTCATATACCATTATATCCCATGGCCCAAAAACCACCAACAACAATGCAAATTGCACATAGAAAAATCTTTAATTGATTGGGTCAAGCATATAATTTTACATGGGATATAAAACATTATAACAGGTAAGGAGGTAAAAAGACACATGAGAGCGAACAAGAAATCCCCATGTGAGGCTGCATGGATCTAGCAGGGTAAACACAAGGGTATATTCCCAGCAGGGCCAGTGTAAGTGCCTTCACAGCAAACAGATTCAATGTGAAAGACAGAGCAGTACTAAGTAAAGAATCATAGGCACATTTACCCAAACACATAGCCCGGCAAGGAATCCACCAAATGTAAAACTCACATGCAGACGCACAGGGGGAGCAGTCCCAATACGTATTTCGTGATGACTTCCTCAGGGGACCGTGGACAAAGGAGGGGAATGGACAAATTTATACACTAGTGTATATCAAATCATTTGCAGCACCTGTCACGGCTGCAGAGCTAAAGCACACTGAGCAGGCGTGGGCGGCTGCTATCCTGCCATTGTTTGCGCTGTGCTAAAGACACTACATCACCTGCTTTCACAGGGACACTACCGAATACATTCACAACATCAGTAGCTTCACTACCCTTAAGCTTATCCTGCCATTGTTTGCGCCGTGCTAAAGACACTACATCACCTGCTTTCACAGGGACACTACCGAATACATTCACAACATCAGTAGCTTCACTACCCTTAAGCTTATCCTGCCATTGTTTGCGCCGTGCTAAAGACACTACATCACCTGCTCTCACAGGGACACTACCGAATACATTCACAACATCAGTAGCTTCACTACCCTTAAGCTTATCCTGCCATTGTTTGCGCCGTGCTAAAGACACTACATCACCTGCTTTCACAGGGACACTACCGAATACATTCACAACATCAGTAGCTTCACTACCCTTAAGCTTATCCTGCCATTGTTCTGCCAATCCACAAGACACTACATCACCTGTTTTCACAGGGGCACTACTGAGTACATTCACAACATCAGTAGCTTCACAACCCTTGAGTTTATTCTGCCATTGTTCTGCCAATCCACAATTGACCAATTCATGTGCTATAAGATTGTAGGGAGCCTCAGTCCAGGTGGGGATCTCCACAACAACCTCCTTAACATTATCCTTACGTTTTCTGAACATTTTGACACTATGCAAAAAGATTGAAAAAATATATCTGGAAATTTGCCAAATATATGTTTTTAATTTCTAAATTACAAAAATTAGTTTAATTACTTCTTATAGAAGTAATCCTGCCGACTACGCCAATTTATGTCTTGCTAAATTCTACTAAAAAGGGGGCTGAAAGCCCATACTTACGAAGCGCTCACTGATATCCTAATCAGGCACGAATACTAATATTCTTTATAGCAAGATACTATTTATTTTAATAGCACATGAATAGGTAATGGTACATAGGCATTTAGAACTATAGTCATAGAATCTTATACAATAACAGATATATGCATCAACATTACCGTTTGTTGTAGCAATCCTTTCACATCGGAGGGAACTCGAGTTAATGATAAGGAAACAACATGGCATCTTGCATCACAGGAACAGTGCGTACGTACACTTCAATGTCCTGGAAGGTTTCCCCTAACATTAAGCGAGTCCGGTGTAATTTTATAGGAAAACTTTGTAGGTTGTGTTTAAATGGTCACCAGCATGTGACAGCTGAGTCATGTTCATGTAACTTGACCACAAACTGCTGTGGGCACCAGCAGCTTCCTGCACATTTACTTGTACATCCTGCCAGTTGACAACTGACCGACCACAGTTGACCATAGTGTTAGTGAAATATTGCAATGAGCCGTAAATTTCATATGCAAGCTTCCTTAAACCTGTCTTTAAGCCAACCACAAGTTTCCGGTAAGTGGAACTGTAAATGTGACTTCCTCATTATCTTATTCTTTGGTCATAGTGAAATTGGTTATCCAAAGGACATCTCTTTGATACTGAATTATTGATAGGTCAAATAATATCTGGGATCACTCCTATCTTTTGATTATGATTCCTATCTAATCACACATTCTTTCAGTCATATCACATTGGTATCACAGTGACACACTAGGAGAATTGGGTTACTCACGGTCTTGGTTGCTACAATTCACTATTGCAGGGGGTAGGGCAGCCACAGAACATGGCGTAGAAGTCGCATAGCATTGGTTCTCAATCTGGGTGCACAGGAAGAGTAATGTGCAGGAGAGCACGTGTTCAGGCTTATCTCTCCTGACTTTATGAAGCGTATCTCATTTGTAGAGACAATTATATGGAGAACAATGTTCCTACAGTATGGACTGGAAGAGAATCTGGGAGTAGTAGTGTTGAGGATAAGAATTGAGTATCCAAAAATACTTAACTCAGCCATTTCATAGACTCAGGTATATAGTTTAGTATATAAACGAATGCACATATTTATGAATGTCTTTGTTCTCTTTTACTAACATGTATATATATGTATATTGCATATTTAGTGATTTTCCTTAAACACAGTATATACCAGCACATGTAATTTTAAAGATGGCTGCCATATCCTGTCTACACCCGAGGTGATAAACAAAAGAAATTCCTGGAGCCTGGACTGACCAATCAGGAAGAGGATATGCAGATTTCTATATGTCTTGAAGCCCCGACCTACGATACTTGATTGGACTAAAACTTTTGTTTACACCCCTTTACTTCTTGGTCTAGGGGCTTTGTCTGAGAATAAAGTTTTTCAGTTTTGCCCAGCGTCTGTCGTGAGAGGAAGAGTCATAATTGATTCAATTAATTGTTATTCTTTCTCGTGTGTACACATGACATTATAATTTGGAACAGCAGTCAGAACCTGAGTGACCGGTTGAGTCACGTCCTTAACAGTGGAGGCACTGCTGAGATTACCGTAAGAAGGATTGGCCAAATCTCTCTCTCGGATCCAGGAGACCATTTCCCAGTACCCTGGGGCCCCCAACAATGAGAATTGATCACTCTCAAAATCACAGGTGAGCGTCATATACATTGTATGTGATGTGTGCATGTGAATCAGTGGTCGTCGGCGAAACGTTTGACCTCTGATCTGAGAGGGATAATGATGCTGGTGACCCTTAGTGGGCCTGTATCCTTCGCCGGTAGTCTAGAACAAAGACAAGAAACCAGGCCCATAGCTTCTGGTTCCATAGGGTTAACGGATCTGGCTGTCTGTATTATTGAGTTGTTGTAAGTGAGGCAGAAATCAGGGGCTTTCTGAGTAGCAGGAGCCCAGGTACATGGCTGCATTCCTTCACTGAGAACAAAGAAAGCAAGGGGGGGGTCAGTGGCTAGCAATTACCCATCACTGCTTAGAGTGAAGAGTCAGAGGGAGGGGGGGCCAGAGCCCAAAGACGCAGCTGTAATTTTTACACTAAGAGGGAAGAGGAAGGAGGGGTCACTTACCCACGCAGCTGCTGAGAGCGAGGAGGGAGACAGAGAGGGCTGCTCTGTTTGCAGTCATGACAGTCTGTTTTGGAATGTGGAATATAAACTAGTTGGCTTATGCTTTTCAGTATTTTGTAATTGTTGGTTTGTTTTTGGAACAGAGAGATAAGGGAATCTGCGTTTCCCCCAGTGTTTTTATCACATCTATTTCCGTGTTTATAGCCGGAGAAATAAGAACATGTGGAGAACGGTATTAGTATCCACGTGTTGGACGCTGAAAATTGTGTCTTCTTTACACGGCAAGGAGGGGGAGGGATTCCGGTGTTGGAGGAAAGTGTTTGAATCAGCGTATTTCCCCTGAGTATTAACTCATGCACTGCTATGTAAGACACCGGAAATAGGGACGTATGAGGAACGGTATTGTATTCATACGTTGGACATCTAAGTGTGTCCTTATTACACAGCAGGGGAGGAGGGAAAAAGGATTCAGTTGGATGTGGCCAATCCAATTAGAGCACTATGCATACTTTGTTCAAAAAGAAATGTGTTTTTTTTAGTAGGAGCTGAGAACGCTATCGCCCTAGTTAAAAAAAAAAAAGAGAGAGCGGGAAATAATATACAAAAGATTGTAAGGAATTGTGTAAAGTAGGTGGACTACCACCAGATGGCAGGCTGTAACCCATGTACGGAAGTTCATATTAATCTCCAGTGAGTTTATAATGAAGAACAAAGACCCCATTCACTGTCTGTTGCTGTTTGTAGAATTACTAATGTTTTTCTTTAGCTGTACCTCATTGTTCTCCTTTAGAAGTCATTATATCTGGTACTAAACAAACCTCTCCTTTGTATGTTGTAATGCAAACTAGTTTACAGTCACTACAAGTAACTCCCCTGGCTCCGTCCGTAGCTTTTGCCCTTCCCACTACACCCATGGAGTCCTAATATGGACGTACACCCGGAAGTCAGGTGCCTGGAATTTCCTGTGGCGGCCATCTTGCTACACCCACTGATGTCAGTACACCTTTTCAGCCACGCCTCTCTCAGTGGTTCTTTGTCTAAGACTCTTAACCCATCCCCTCTAAACTTTTTTCCTTTTTTGGGGGGGAGAGGGGAGGAAGTGTGTTCTCTAGTATATATGACTAACACATTTGAATAAGTATAAAACAGTATATTTGTTTACTCAGCTATCGAATAAATGCAAGTCAGAGATAAATAAGTGAAACTTTTACAGGTTGATAAAGGGAAAGAGGAATCTGTCCATATACAATCAATTAGTATTTTAGAAGTCCTGCAACATTATATCATAAAATAGAATAGAGGTAGGTAAATATATATCTTTGTACTGTGTTAGTTGATTTAAAACAAAATTTGTAAACGACTTACCCCTACTGATGTCAGAAGGTATTATATCCATTTGTATAAAGGAAAATATATGGTGCATCCAACGGAAATGGAATGTGTCTTTCCCCAATAGTGATGTAAGTTCTGTTTAACCCTTAGAGTTCAAAATTTCACAGGAAATTATTAATAGTATCCTGCTAATACCTGAATGGTTTAATTAATTTTGCAAGGAAAATTATATTTCTTAAAATATACGAATTAGGTTTTTGTTTTTTATTGTTATGTTTTTGGTTTTGTATTTTTGCATACAAACTGCCAATATTAATTAGTTTCCTTTCTTTTATAGATACAGAATATATATGAACCGTGTTGTAAGGTTTTAAAATTCCCCAACAATGTATAATGTTGTAAGATGTACGTTATTTTCAGTGTTTGTCCAATTTTAGTTTCTAGTATGTAGCTAATTTATTACCTGCTGTCTTATTTTTTCTTTTAGGGAATACCAGCATAAAAACTCTGAATTTTGTTAGATTGGTAACCAAAAAAAACAAAAAAGGGGGGAAGGTATTAATTATATTCTCCAACAGTAGAGGGCGCAGCAGGCATATTAGATAGGTTTTGAAGCTGGCTCTATTACTATGAGGCATTTCTGTTCTCTGAAATGGGAAAGTCTTGTCTTATATGTTTGTTTGTTTGTTTATTTAGTATTTACAGTCATGTGAAGTATAAATGACCACTAACTGTATTATGGTCAAAGTTAAAGTTATAAGAATGATCTAATGTATATTTTTTTTAGTTTTTTGTTTTCATAGATGGAACAAGATGTTGGTCGATTCTACACTGGATATGCTGCGGCTTGCACAACATCAGGTAGTCTAAATTTGAACCACTCCCTCCTATCGGTACAGGAGGCAGTGACGCATTAAATGCCTCTCTAGATGGGTAGAACAGGAGTGGGTAAGAGTCTTTAGATGTGTATGTAGGTTGTAGATCTTTCCTGTTGTCAAATGAATTAGGCATGCTGAAGAGAAAGTCTAGATCTGAGTTGATGGAATCGGATGGAGATCCTCGCACAGGTGCAGCTGACCAAGAAGCAGTGAACGGGCCTAGAGTTAAGTCTTTCACTAATATGGACCATACCTCGGTGGCACTTGTCACATCAGTGACTTTTGTCACTCCTTGTGTTCTTAAATCCCTACAGGAACAAGTGATAAAACAAGGAATGGAGTGTGACATGCAGGGAGCGTTGACTGAGGAAGGTCTGTGGACAAAGGGTAAGGGTAAGCTTTCTCTGCCATGAGAGCTCTTCTTAATGATGGCACAGGTGACCTATGGACTAAAATCTGTGAAAGACAGTTATCAGTGTGTGCTTTGGTGACACCAGGGTTCAGTACCCAGGTGGGCAGACTCACCCAGTCTTGTAAGACATGTGCCTAGAATGAAGTGAGAAAAAAAAACTGTAAAGAATCCGCAGTAACACCTTGCACCTGCTCTACCCATTTTTAGAGACTGCAAACTGATTATAGATGTATATCATGAGCACGTTGTTTGCAAGTCTGTGCGTGTTGTGTAAATTTCTCTCCAGGTTTGGTCAGAGGCATTCCAGCACAGAAAACGACGTTATTGCTGAGAAGCACATGATGGTGGTATGTAAAAAAAAATGGGTTTATAAAAAGTGTACCGTATTTTTCGGACCATAAGACGCACTTTTTTTTCCCCCAAATGTTGGGGGAAAGTTGGGGGTGCGTCTTATGGTCTGACTGTGGCTGCGGGGAATGAGGTGCTGTGGTGGAGCGGGTCATCGGGGACATGAGCAGGCAGTAGCAGCCTGCTGTGACCACGTGGGCCCGCTCATTACATATGCACGCCCATCCTCCCGCTCATTTCTCAGCGCAGAAGCCGGCGCTGACAGGTGGGCGGGAGGACGAGCGGGGACACGTGCATAGTAAAGAGCCAGTCCGCATGATTACCTCTGGCAATTACAGCCTGGAGTGATCATGTGCGGCTGTATTCACTGCCCCCCGCGCGTCATCATCAGCGCGTTGTGCAGTGAATCAGTACACTCACCCATCCCCATGTGTGGAGCCGTCCCCCTGCACCACGCGATGTCTTCCTGTCTGTGCCGGTCAGCTGATCTGTGCTGATCAGCTGATCGGCACAGACAGGAAGACATCGCGTGCTGCAGGGGAACGGCTCCACACACACACACACACAGGTCAGTGGTGCAGAGAGGAAGATGATCGGCTGCAGGGAGTGAGGAAAAGGTGAGTATAAACGTTTGTTTTTTTTCTCTGTGCTATAGGATACAGGCCATATACCAGGATGGTATATGAGCACGATGGGGGCATATAGCAGGATGGGGGTATATGAACAGGATGGCAGTATATGAGCAGGATGGATGGGGGGTATATGAACAGGATGGGGGTATATGAACAGGATGGCAGTATATGAGCAGGATGGATGGGGGGTATATGAACAGGATGGGGTATATGAACAGGATGGCAGTATATGAGCAGGATGGATGGGGGGTATATGAACAGGATGGGGGGTATATGAACAGGATGGGGGTATATGAACAGGATGGGGTATATGAACAGGATGGCAGTATATGAACAGGATGGATCGGGGGTATATGAACAGGATGGATGGGGGGTATATGAACAGGATGGGGGGTATATGAACATGATGGATGGGGGGTATATGAACAGGATGGATGGGGGTATATGAACAGGATGGATGGGGGTATATGAACAGGATGGATGGGGGTATATGAACAGGATGGGGGTATATGAACAGGGTGGGGGTATATGAACAGGATGGATGGGGGTATATGAATAGGATGGGGGTATATGAACAGGATGGGGGAATATGAACAGGATGGGGGAATATGAGCAGGATGGATGGGGGAATATGAGCAGGATGGATGGGGGGTATATCAATAGGATGGGGGAATATGAACAGGATGGATGGGGGAATATGAGCAGGATGGATGGGGGAATATGAGCAGGATTGATGGGGGGTATATCAATAGGATGGGGGTATATGAACAGGATGGGGGAATATGAGCAGGATGCTGGTATATAAGCAGGATGGATGGGGGAATATGAGCAGGATGCTGGTATATGAGGATGGGGGTATATGAGCAGGATGGGGGTTTATAGCAGGATCATATACAAGGCAGGAGGATCATTACCAGGATGGGGTACCTTAGTAGAGAATTTGGGGACATTACCCCCATAATAGTGTCAGCAGCAGATCTTCGCCCCATAACAGTGTGTCATGACCACATTTTTTTGCTTAAAGTTTTATTTTCCTATTTTCCTCCTCTAAAACCAGGGTGCGTCATATAGTCCGGTGCGTCTTATAGTCCGAAAAATACGGTATATTTTAAAGAAAAGTGGAAACTTTTAAATCGTGTACAAAATGTATGTTTTGATTTCTTTCCGTAATAAACAGGTTTTTATGTAAGATATTTTTGGTTTAGTACAAGTATGTATAATTTTTATATAATTGACTGAATAGTGTGATAATCAGGTGTATTCTACAATTCCAGATCTTAAATCAGAGCTAGTAGCATATGGTCTCCAGTCAGGAGACTGATTGATCCTAAAGAACAAGCGAAAAAGAGCCATGAGTCAACACTAGCTGAGCCGATCCAACCACAGAAAAATCTATGGATCCACACCTCGCATTGCAGAAGGGTCGACCAACCAGAGCTGCACTGAGCGTTCTGCTCATACTTATCCTTTTCAGAAAACGTGTACAGTCTCAGAACATCATTGCCAGAACAGTTAGAAGAGAGGACTTAGAGAACCTTGAGACATGGGAAAGTCCAACTACAAAGGGTGAGGACTCGCCTAGGAGTCCTTGGTCTCAAACCGGTGAAGAAAACCCTTACCCCTTTCCACCCATGCCTCGACGTTCAGTTAGGCAGTTTTTCCAACAGATCTTTCTACCTCTCTTCCTAAGGGAACACAGTACCCTTAGAATTCTGAAATGGCAGAAATAAGTCTTTAGGGGGGACTGTTGAGGATAAGAATTCAGTATCCAAAAATACTTAATTCAGCCATTTCATAGACTCAGGTATATAGTTTAGTAGATGTAAACTAACGCACATATTTATGAATGTCTTTGTTCTCTTTTACGAACACGTATATATATGTATATTGCATATTTAGTAATTTTCCTTAAACACAGTATATACCAGCACATGTAATTTTAAAGATGGCTGCCATATCCTGTCTACACCCGAGGTGATAAACAAAAGAAATTCCTGGAGCCTGGACTGACCAATCAGGAAGAGGATATGCAGATTTCTATATATCTTGAAGCCCCGACCTACGATACTTGATTGGACTAAAACTTTTGTTTACACCCCTTTACTTCTTGGTCTAGGGGCTTTGTCTGAGAATAAAGTTTTTCAGTTTTGCCCAGCGTCTGTCGTGAGAGGAAGAGTCATAATTGATTCAATTAATTGTTATTCTTTCTCATGTGCACACATGACATTATAATTTGGAACAGCGGTCAGATCCTGAGTGACCGGTTGAGTCACGTCCTTAACAGTAGTGCTTCCTCCCTCTACCAGGGATAGACAAAACAAGACAAGACTAGATGTGTACCAGTTTACAGTAAGTGTCTCAGCACTGGGGTGGGAGGCTCCTCCGAATCATTTCTGTAGCAGTTTGTGGTAAGGAGAATGAGTTCCTAAGTTCCATGCATACATCAGCCATTAGATGGCAGCAAAGTACAAAAAACAATGCACATTTATCAATCCTGAGTGTCTGCACATTACAACAGATAATGCATTATATACATCTTAAATCTTAGGGGCACTTTGCACGCTGCGACATCGCAAGCCGATGCTGCGATGCCGAGCGCGATAGTCCCCGCCCCCGTCGCAGCGGCGATATCCTTGTGATAACTGCCGTAGCGAACATTATCGCTACTGCAGCTTCACATGGACTCACCTGTCCTGCGACCGTCGCTCTGGCCGGCGACCCGCCTCCTTATTAAGGGGGCGGTTCGTATGGCGTCACTGCGACGTCACACGGCAGGCGGCCAATAGGAGCGGAGGGGCGGAGATGAGTGGGATGTAAACATCCCGCCCACCTCCTTCCTTCCGCATATCCTACGGAAGATGCAGTGACGCCGGTAGGAGATGTTCCTCGCTCCTGCGGCTTCACACACAGCGATGTGTGCTGCCGCAGGAACGAGGAACACCATCGGGCCGTCGCGTCAGCGTAATCATGGATTACGCCGACGCTGCACCGATGATACAATTACGACGCTTTTGCGCTCGTTAATCGTATCATCGAGCCTTTACACACTACGATGTCGCATGCGATGCCGGAAGTACGTCATTTTCAATTTGACCCCACCGACATCGCACCTGCGATGTCGTAGTGTGCAAAGCCCCCCTTAGTCCACAACAACTATTTCATTCAGCTGAAGTAAACATAATATCTGAAAACCACATTTACACATTTTTCTTTTTATTGGACAGCACTCACGCGATATATACAATTTATATTGTATAAATTAATATATACAATTTCTAGATGAAAAATTAAAAAAATATATAATATATATTCAGAATTATTTGCTTTTCCATCTAGATATTGTACACATAATTTTTATTTCTTTATTTGTATTAGGATTATAAAAATAATTCACATGTTCTATTGTGTGTCTGGTTTTGATACTCACCAGTGGGTAGGACATGTAATTTCCTTGAATCACAGCTTTCTTTATACATTGTTTTATATATTTCTTAGCTTGATAGCCTGAGGAAGAATTCAAATCCTATTACCACAGGATCGGTGATAACTTATTAATCAGTGGAATCTGACCATTGGAAGCCACATCTATCAAAAGAATAAAGAACTTTTTATCCCTGACCGGGAAGATAGCTCGGTGGAACCGTGGTGGACCGGGACAGGGTAGTGGCTCGCCGGTACCGACCCAGGGAACCGAGTCGGAAACCGGAGCACAATGGGGGGTACTCAGACCCTGAAACGAGGTCCAGAACCCACTGGACTGAGTTAATTAACTGATTGCGGTCTGGACTATAGGTTCTTTCCCACCCAAGTCCCGACTGAAGACAACGGCCCACCGAGGGGGATAGAAAGCCACCGCACAGGCAGAGAGATCCCACGGGCCAGCATTTGCGGGCAAAAGGGCTCTCTCGACATCTACCAAGCCGGGGAGCAGACTCCTGATGCTGAAGCGCAGGCAGCCCAAGTACACAACACGGTGCAGCAGAAAGGCCAAGACCATCGAACCAGGTGGGGGACCAGACGCAGCCGGCTGCGGGCACCGACCACCATCAACTTAGTTTACCAAAGACTTGTGTGTGTCAATAACTGTGAGTACAACAGTGCCATCCGGCCGCGCACCGCCCTGCACCGCCCAGCTATCCCCAACGGGTCCCATGACCATCATCCCTACCCACGGAGGGGTTAACATCTTGCTGCACTACCATCTCCCCCGGGTGCCCAGTAATCGCAGCGGTGGTGTCCAACTTCACCACAACCCGTGGGTGGCGTCACGAACTCAAACACGGCTCCTGCCGTGCACTTACCTACCCCCCTCCAAAAGCGCCAGCACCCCTGTCAGAGCGAAGTGACCCCGGGTCCGGAGGCGCTTGAGCCACCCACCAATGAGCCCGGATCCGAGCGGCTCGGCTGCAGCCAAGCGCGGGGCGGTACACATCGACTCTTCTGGCGTCACGAACAGGATACTTACCCAGTCACTCACCTGGTGAAGTGCGCCTTGTATGAACAGTCAGCGGTGATCCGTTGTGAAATTTCTGAAATCCACCATCTTGCCGCCATCTTTTGGCGCAAAGATTCCCGCCAGAGTCTTCTCCCCCGCAAAAAGGGTGCGAAAAACTGAAGCCCCGCCCCCTGGGATTGCGGCCGTGCAGCAAAGTGAGAAGTCGAAAAGCAAAACTGATCGGCCGAGAAAGCGAGTGCCACGAAAGGACCAAGGAGGCGCAGATGGAGGATGTCAACTCCCAAGCCTGATGCCAGCCCCGCGCCGACCGCTGGAGCGGCAGCGCCCGCAGAGAATGCCGCCAGCGACGAAGAGGCGGCTGCAGCTCCCGCTCCGGTCGCAGGAGCGGCGGGTCCGGAGATTCCAGTGGTGACTCCCCACATGGCGGCACCTGAGGATGAAGGGGCCGCGGATCCCAAGTTGGGCGCCGAAGCCGAGGCGGAGGGATGCGGACTGCCACCGGGGACCGCTGCTTGGTTGGAGCGAAAGATGGCGCAGTTTTGCATTCAGGTACGGGTCGAATCGATGCAGCAAGCTCTGGGCTGGAGAGGGGAGATGCAGAAAATGGTGGCCGTGGTGTGGGCAAATGAGAAGCCCGCCTTGTGGAAGGCACCCCGGCAGGATAAGGCCACGCAGACTCCCCCGGCCCCATCAGCCGACCTGGAGGCAGACCCCATCAGGATAAGGTCGGTAAACCTCGGGTGGCTCAGTCCCAGGAGGGAGCGGCGGTGCCTACAGAGCTGCTCCAGTACACCGTGGAAGCCGTAAATCCCAGGATGCACCGTACCTGGTTTGGTGGGTCAGCTCCCAGCAGCGGGAGTAGCCCGGTCCCGTGCAGTAGAGATTAAAGAAGAAGTTGAGTGAGGTGGCGGTTCCCTGCTACCATATTGCCCGTCCCTGTTGGGACTTTGTTGATCCCCGTTACTGCCCATTTAAATGAACATGGCTGAGAACTCGCAAGCCACCCAAAAACTTCTGGGCTTGTAAATAATCCCGGACCACCCTTTCAGGTCCCATAGTCCCCGGGGAGGCTAGTTGGAGGAAGGGCCTGCGGCAGAGGAGGGCGGGGTCCCGTCACCATTGAAACCGGTGACTACTCTCCGGGTCGGGGGTTCCCTGGACGTGTGCTCCTGAGAGACTGCCAGGGAAGGAATTTTTTACCCGGCCCATATGGGCAATACCCGGACCTGAACCCGATTCCTGGACTGGGGAAAAGGGGTGCTGACCTGGTTCCTAGAGGCAGCATCAGGGCTAGGTTTGCTTGGGTGGGCAAATGAAAGGACCCGGTCCCGTCCTGTTCCTGTTTAATAAAAATGTCTTTTATATGTTTGCAACGTTAAAGCATAGTGCCTCCCGCATTGGGATGAATCAAAAGTAACCGTACTTGTAAATATGTTGGTATACTTGTTAATTGTTTTTATCTTTTTCAGTTACAAAATAAACGGTGGTGGTCGGACAGCCCGCGGACGGTCTGTGGTTAACCAAGGGGGAGTGTGACGCCCTGGACTAGCCAGGTAGTCACAGGTAGACCCCCGCATTACACCTGTCCCCCAATAAGGTGTCATCAGCCAAACTTTAAACCCTAGTCACCCCCGTCAGGACTTGATGGACACACCAGGGGGCGGAACCAGGCGGTTGGCCATGCCCACCGAGGAGTTCAGAGAGCCAGAGGGGGGAAAACAAGTAATAGTTGGAGAGTTGAGTACAGAGGAGTGGAGTGAAGGAGTCTGACGGGTGCTGGGGTCGGAGCCTTGGTACCTTGGCTAGGAGGCAAACGGTGGCCTTAGCCTGCAGGAGCCGGAAAGACGGCTCGGTGGAACCGTGGTGGACCGGGACAGGGTAGTGGCCCACCGGCACCGACCCGTGGAACCGACTTGGAAACCGGAGCACAATGGGGGGTACTCAAACCCTGAAACAAGGTCCAGAACGCACTGGACTGAGTTAATTAACTGATTGCAGTCTGGACTATAGGTCCTTTCCCACCCAAGTCCCAACTGAAGACAACGGCCCACCAAGGGGGATAGAAAGCCACCGCACGGTCAGAGAGATCCCATGGGCCAGCGTCTGCGGGCAAAAGGGCTCTCCCGACATCTACCAAGCCGGGGAGCGGACTCCTTACGCTGAAGCACAGGCATCCCAAGTACACAACATGGTGCAGGAGAAAGGCCAAGACCACCGAACCGGGTGGGGGACCAGATGCAGCCGGCTGCGGGCACCGACCACCATCAACTTGGTTTACCAGAGACTTGTGTGTGTCAATAACTGTGAGTACAACAGTGCCATCCAGCCGCGCACCGCCCTGCACCGCCCAGCTATCCCTAACGGGTCCCGGGGCCGTCATTCCTACCCACGGAGGGGTTAACATCTTGTTGAACTACCATCTCCCCCGGGTGCCCAGTAATCGCAGCGGTGGTGTCCAACTTCACCACAACCCGTGGGTGGCGTCACGAACCCAAACACGGCTCCGGCCGTGCACCTACCTACCCCACTCCAAAAGCGCCAACACCCCTTTCAGAGCAAAGTGACCCTGGGTCTGGAGGCGCTCGAGCCACCCACAAAAGAGCCCGGATCCAAGCGGCTCGGCTGCAGCCGAGCGCGGGGCGGTACAGTAGGGAAACACCTAAAGGGTAAGTTACGACCCCACAAACCTGCTAAGACGTGTACAATATGCGGGGGTCATTAGAATATGACATGTGCCTGACACCGGGCGATCATTGAAGCATCATAGGGTATAATATTATTGGAATCACTCATCTCAGCAAGGGAAGTGACGGCTACCTGTCCTATACTAAATCTTATTGGGTCAGGGTGAGACAGACGTTTGTTAACTCTGAACAGTAAAGTCTGCAAATTTTTAATGTGACTGGTTCCGTGTGCTCATCAACATATCAGACAAGGGCAAAAAGTGGCAGCAATTTTCATCCACTGGTCTGGTCTGTATATCCAGACTGCGATGTTTGCTATGCAGAACATTGGTCTGTGTGGCTATACACAGAATAGCCACACAGCCCCACCCCACTTATTGTGTACTTACACGGCTTATTGTCTACATGGTGTACCCACCCCGCTTGGCCGTGCCCCATCCCTACATACCCCAAAACCTACACACATGGCCCCCTCTACCTCACACACCCACAGATCTGCCCCCTCTAACTCACACATACATGGCTCCGCCCCACCCACCAAACAATGCTCCACCCCATCCAAACATGGCTGCTCCCCTCCATCTCATACACACATGGTTCTGCCATGTTCCCATCGTACACACACGGCTTTTCTTAGTGTTTTTATCTTTGTTTGTTAAAGACCCCAATGTGTATATTCACCTTCACATTACTTTTATACTATTGGAGTGCGGGTCCTTGTAGTAATACATTGCGGGTGTGTCCCCCCGGACTGTGCACCTTTACCCACCCAGATAACCCCAGACTTTATCCCAGTAAACATGGATCCTGTATCTTCCTCTGACAGTCTGAGGCCTTGGTAATCACAGAGAGGTGAGTGACTGGAGGTCGGAGGCCTCCACATTGGGCACAGCTTGTCGGGGCTGGATGGCTTCAAAGCTTTTGATATATAAAAAAATGTTTCTCCGTGTATAGAAAGAGGAGTTCATGTGCTCATTAATGGCCGTGTGCTGCCTCATCGTGGATGGATATGATTATATGTCACCACAGCGTATTTGTGCTCCTGAACATTTCCTACTACAGGTGAGCGGCTCTGAGCTTTCTTGTATCCATAATGTGTCATCATCACAGGTCCTGGAAGCACAGAGCAGCCATATATCTAGTGTGCGGCTCTGCAGGAGGAGGTATGTGGAGATTCCCCATTACTGGGGCAGGGGGCATTAACCCCTTCACGTCGAAGACTTTCTTGGTGTTTTTTTGTTGTTGCTTTCTAAGAATCAAAACTTTTCTTGTTTAGGTAATTTTCCTCTGATAAATATAAAACACAATACTATGCCCCTTTCTTGGCTCCCACACACAGTATAATGCTCCCACAGTACTGCCCCCCCCCCACAATATAATGTTCCCACAGTATCGCTATCCCCCCCCACACAGTATAATATTCTCACAGTACCTCAATCCACCCCATAGTATAATGTTCTCTCAGTACCGCCATCCCCCCCACACAGTATAATGTTCTCTCAGTACCGCCATCCCCCCACACACAGTATATTGTTCTCTCAGTACCGCCATCCCCCCCACACACAGTATAATGTTCCTTCAATACCGCCATCCCCCTACACACAGTCTAATGTTCCCTCAATACCGCCATCCCTCCACACACAGTCTAATGTTCCCTCAGTACCGCCATCCCCCCACACACAGTCTAATGTTCCCTCAGTACCGCCATCCCCCCACACACAGTCTAATGTTCCCTCAGTACCGCCATCCCCCCACACACAGTCTAATGTTCCCTCAGTACCGCCATCCCCCCACACACAGTCTAATGTTCCCTCAGTACCCCCATCCCCCCCCACACACAGTCTAATGTTCCCTCAGTACCGCCATCCCCCCACACACAGTCTAATGTTCCCTCAGTACCGCCATCCCCCCACACACAGTCTAATGTTCCCTCAGTACCGCCATCCCCCCACACACAGTCTAATGTTCCCTCAGTACCGCCATCCCCCCACACACAGTCTAATGTTCCCTCAGTACCCCCATCCCCCCCACACAGTCTAATGTTCCCTCAGTACCGCCATCCCCCCCACACAGTCTAATGTTCCCTCAGTACCGCCATCCCCCCACACACAGTCTAATGTTCCCTCAGTACCCCCATCCCCCCACACAGTCTAATGTTCCCTCAGTACCGCCATCCCCCCAGACACAGTCTAATGTTCCCTCAGTACCCCCATCCCCCCACACACAGTCTAATGTTCCCTCAGTACCCCCATCCCCCCACACACAGTCTAATGTTCCCTCAGTACCCCCATCCCCCCACACACAGTCTAATGTTCCCTCAGTACCCCCATCCCCCCACACACAGTCTAATGTTCCCTCAGTACCCCCATCCCCCCACACAGTCTAATGTTCCCTCAGTACCGCCACCCTTCACACAAATGTACAGTATATACAGTGTGTATAAATATTTTCTTTAGTGGAGGACGGGTGGGGGCTGCAGCTCCTGCAAGTTGGACAGACAGAGCATAGACCAGACCTCTATAGAAGTTATTTCCTCTTCTGTGACCGCACATTCTGCACTATGTTTCAGCTTTTTGCTGATTTACAGATCTTTCTCCACTGCGGGCACAGTGGGACTGGGGGCTGACATTTACATTGGCAGCTCCTTGTTGGTCATGTTTATTTCCCGGTGCTCAGGCAACCTTTTGTCTAACAGTCTGCCAAAGTCCTTTCCTGCTCGTCAGATAAAATTATTTCTTCGTAAGTGACTTGCGAGTGACTTGCATTGCATCACCTGACACAACCTGCTGCTCTCGTGACAGAAGCATTGCAGCTGCATAGAAATACATATGTAGCACCCCTGACTATGTCTGAGTGCTGCAGGGAACTGCATCCTGTCAACCAGGTTGCAGGGCCTAACCCCCCTGGTTCCGGGTTCCCATCAACAGTGTCACTTACATCCGCACTACAAATCCCAACCACACCTCACACCAGTGCTGGACAGACACACCAGTGTGTTTGTAAGGTTGGAGCACAGCCACCCACCTAGGGGTCAGGCACACTGGTGTGAGGGAGGAGTCAGTTTGGAGTCAGCACTCAAAGTGAGAGGGAGTTGAGTGGTAGCCCTATGAGAGAGAGGAGCGTGGGAATTGGAGCTCCCAAGGAGGCGACATGTTGCGTCGCAAACGGTGGTCTGGGACCACAGGAGTCGGGGACCGGTATTGGGAACACTGGACAGAAGTGTAACAGACGCAGTCTAGCTCAGAGATTGGAGGCATCAGCACAACACGGGGGATAGGGTTCTCCAAAACACACAACCCACTGAAATCCCAAGTGCCAGCTACCAAGAGCACAGCTGCCATACACACGGGTAGCGGGGCCCCAAAAGCTTCAGGCCAAGGGGCCACAACTATAAAACAATTTGTGCACGGAGGCAGGGCTCCGAACTTACCAAGTTACACTGGTGGGAGCGGGACCTGGACGGGCTTCCCACATAGAGACTGCGGTGCTCAGAGACTGTTTTTTTGGTTTACCATCTGTGTGAGTGTCTGCTTAAACCACCTGATCCAACACCACGACTACCGCAGTGAGTAATCTAACCCCTGCACCCTGCTTCCCAAGGCCAAGCAAGCTACTCGTATGTGACGCCCTGGCGCTGCCAGGTGGTCACAGAGGTAAATAACACCCTACATAACACCTTCGTGCACAAGGGTTCCATCAGCCATAAAATCCTAGCCACCTCCCCCCCAGGGTAAAACGGACACACCAGTGGGCAGGACCAGTCTGATTGGGAGCACCCACCTAGGGGTCTTGAGGATCCGGGGGCGGGAACAAGTGAGTCTGAGTTTGGAGTTTGAAGTTAGAGGTCAAGTGGAGAGGAGTGACAGTGACAGACTGTCAGGAGGAAAGCTGAGCCTAGTGAGAGTGAACAGGGTAGTGGCCCTGGTCTACTGGCTAGGTGGCAAGCAGTGGACCGTGTCCAGAGTGGACCGGGACAGGGTTGGAGCCCGCCGGTACCGACAGCGGAGATCCGGTCCGGAAACCGTGCACAGGCGGGGTACCTGGACCCTAGTTAGAAGACGGTTGCAAGCCCCTTCTCTAATTCACCAGGCCGGTAGCAGGTTTCAGGCCTAGCTCCAGACGTTCAGCCCAGATAGAGCGAACCGGCAGCCCACCACAGGGGATAGGGTATCCGAAATCACCCACTGAAATCCCAAGGGTCAGTGTTCATGGGCAACGGCTCCTCAGGTACACAACACACCGTGAGCGGATTTCTCCTGTTCTACACGGGTTAAATCAACACAAGAAAATTGCAGAGTGGTGGACAAAGGGACATCGGTACACCAGCCCAGGTGTGGGACCCGAGTACACCCGGACGCAGCAGCCGGCCACTGACACCTTGGTTTACCAACGGACTTGTGTGCAATTATTCCACAGTGAGTACACCAACACTCCCCGGTCCGGCGCGCCACCTCCGGCCTACATCACTCCCCGTGTTATGGACACTGAGCCCCGGGGCAACCACCCCTACCCATGGGATGGCAGCTGGATGTTACCCCCTCCATCACCCCCGGGTGCTCCCCAACTGCAGCGGTGGTGCTACATCTCGCCACACACATATACGTCCCCTTTTTTTATTTGAGTGTCCGCACGACCCCCGGGTCCGGAAATCCCTCGAGCCACTGCGGATCCGGATCCAAGCAGCCCGACTGCTACAGACGTGGGGACGGCACACGTACACCAAATCCCCACCATCCGGGGCCTTCCCTACCTGCGGAGGGACTGACATCTGGCTGCCCCATACCATTTGCCCCAGTACTCCCATCAGCAGCGGCGGTACTCCCCTTTACCGCAACACACAGGTGGCATTGTGAACATTTATCCCCTGTAAATACCCCCTTTACAATTTGAAGTGGCTGGATTCGGGTCACAGCGACCCACTCCTGTCCGATAATCGTGCGGCCATGCCGGGTGATGCAGGACTCTCGTGTGTGATTCTGGCCTATTATTTATGCTAGAAAGAGGGATCTTCAGTGTAATATCACTGAGAAGATCATAGTTACTGCAGGAGGGGGGTATACACCCTCCTGCTTTCGTCACGATTGATTTACACGCCAACCGTGGCTTTTTAACCTCCTAGATGCCGTACACAGTGGTTTCTAAATGGTTAACTTATCAACTGCAATAGTTGGGGTCCTACTGTAGCTTTAAGTAGCAGAGACCTACACAGGACAGTGCAGAAGGAAGGCCTCCGAACACACCTGGCTAGGTGGATCCCCAATTGCTTCCAGGCTGCCCGGACCTCCGTTACCATCTGAACTAGTTTCCCTGGCCTGCACCATCGACTACCTAGTAAAAAGGTAAAGGAAGCTACAGTCCCTCTGTCATCCAGTTATTGGCTGCATCTTCGGTCCTGCACCCCAACATTAATTCTTCCATTATACACTATGCCGGTTGCCCTGGGGCCCTGCTCCACCTGTGGGGAGCTGTACCATCATTGCTGCATCACCATCTGCCACAGCGGTCCCATCCAGCAGTGTCGGCCATACATTGCCGAATACCACAGGTGGCGTCACGACTGATCCCCTGTAAATTTGTCATTTAAACAACACCGCCAGGGTCACGGAGTTGGCCCTGCCTCCGTGACCTCCCAACAGAACTGGCCCAGTTCAGAGTGCACCACGGCCCTGGTGGGCGTGTCCATTCTGGCGTCACGAACAGGATTTGGTAGCCCGGTATCACCGTGTTCTGTGTGCTGTGAACTGTTATACTGTGTACTTGTGAACTGAGTGGTCGCTGCCATTAACTACATGGCGAGCGGGAAGCAAGGGGGCCTACCATTGTGGGTGGAACCCAGAAAAGCGTGCAAAGAGAAGCCCTGCAAATGGAGCGGCTGTTAGTTAACCCTGGATTCCCCAAAAGAGAGACATGGAGTCTGGCTGAGGTTCACTAGGAGGGAGGAACATATTGAACCCGGATGGAATCAGGCTGCCGCTGCAGCCACAGCCCTGGCACCTGTAATGCCGCTCTCAATGCCGTACATTCTGGGAGTGGCGTGGTTACTGCAGTACTCAGGGGAGTCACACACCCTGAGCAACTTCAAGGAGAGACTGTACTTTGTTTGAAGTATAACCCTGGTTGAGGGCCAGAAAGTGAGCATTCTAAATGGCCAGTTAACCGCTGCGGCTCAGCGGGAGGTAATGTCCTGGCCGGACACTGACAAAAGAACTGTGAGGCAAATCCTGGCCAGGCTGAAGGACACTTTTAATACCCACAGAGAAGCGTAGATAAAGATGAAGTTCTTCAGGTGCAAACAAAGGGTGCAGGACAGTCTATGGGACTATGCTCTGAACCTTCTAGGGGTGATGACTGCTATTAAGCAGGTGGATCCCAAAAGTGTGCGCGATGAAGACAGGCTGCTAACCGAGCAGTTTATTGAGGGGCTCCTGTCTAATGCTCACCAGAGACAGCTGCGCATTATGGCCCTACAAAAACCTGACCTCGACTTTCCACAATTCAATGATCGGGCTATTCGGGTGCTGCGGGAATCGACTTCAAGTGATGCTACACCCCTCTTGCTCCTTGCTATCACGTACACGGAGGTGGTGCCCTCAACTTGGACAACCATGAGGGCAGATGCACAGATCTACAGCTCCAGGTCCAAGAGCTGACTAAAAGCGGGGCCGCCCAAGCAAAAACTGTGCAGTTATTACAGGTGGCCCCGCAGCCTGCAAACATAAAGCTGGCCTTCAGTCCAGATGACGTCCCGTGGTGATGGCAGAAGAGGATCCCACCAACCCAGGGAAGAGACACCGATTGCTATGACCCAACTGGGCAACCGATTTGCCGCCACTGCGACCAGGCGGGGCACTACGAGGCTGTCCTTTAAACAGGCAGAACCTGGGGCCAACCCTCACGTGTAAGAAGGTCCGGCCCATCCACTTGGAGGGACAAGTATGTGGGAGGATGACCGGTCCTTCCTATCATGCTTGATGGCATCCAGATAACCGCCCTCCTGGATACTGGGTCCCAGGTGACAACGATGCCATGTATCTGTGGCACCCTGGACTAGCCAGGTCATCACAGGTAACACACAAACACCCTCACCCCCACTAGACAGTAACATTAGCCAAACACAAAACCCTTGTTGCCTCCCTCCAGGGTCTGATGTCCACACCAGGTTGGGCGGAGCCAAGCGGTTGGCACCACCCGCCAAGGAGTTCACAGGCCTGGAGGCGGGAAAAGTGAGAGATCGAGTTTGGAGTTTGAAGTGTGAGGAGTAACCACTTGGGTGTCTGGGTTTGTGGCCCAGGCACTGACAACAAGGTTGGCAGACGGTGGTGGCCGTCTGCAGGAGTGGTGAATTGACGCGGAACCGTAGGACCGGGGTCGGGCGTTGGTCGGGGAGCGAAGTGAAGCACACACAGGCAGGGCCATCGGACCCCGACCAGGCTTGGAGCCGCCGACAATAGTCAAATCCGAGTGTGACCGGAACCCCAGGGTTTCCTAACAGCCAAAGACCCGATAGAAGGCAACCGCCCACACCGTGAGGGTATACAGCTACCGCCTAAGGCTAGAGACCCAAGGGCCAGCGCCTGCGGGCAAACGGGCTCCTCCGGCATCCATACACCGGGGAGTGGACTACCGTTGGGAATCCATCGTAGTCAAACAAGTACACAAAGGTGCAGGGAAAGACAGCCGCCATCACCTGTCCGGGGAGAGACACTGCAGCCGGCTGCGGGACCCGTCCATCCAGCCGTTTGGTTTACCGAGGACTTTGTGCATCTCTTGCTGAGTGAGTACACCCGTGTCATCCGGCACCACGCCGCGCTGTCCCTGCAACCCTGCACCTCACCAACCCTGTCTCCCAGTCACACCAGCGGGCCCCAGGACCACCAACCCCTACCCATGGAGGGGGAAAACAACACCCCAGCTGCTCCCTACCATCGCTCCCGGGATCCCTGTCACCAGCAGCGGTGGTGTCTATCTTCACCACAACCCGTGGGTGGCGTCACGGACTAAATCCCCCAAACCAACTGCCCCCTTTCACTCACGGGCGAGGAGTGCTGCTCGAGTCCCCGGATCCGGCCCACCGCTCGAGCCACCGAGCAGCAGCAGCCACAGAAGTGCCAGACCCAAGCGTTAGCGAGCGCAGCGGCGGCGTCCTCCCTGCCCGCGACATATCCTTTACAAGAGATACTGGGCTGATTCTGACATTACCCGAGGCCCAGATGAAGACCTCACCATAGTCGCCAATAATGGTCAGCCCTTACCTCAAGTGGGGTATAAAGAGGTGACCAATAAGGTGGGATGAGTAGGATTAAAGTCACAAAGAATGATAATTGTGGATATTGATCGTCGAGAGTGTAATCCAATGATGACTATTGGTACCAATGTAATAGAAAATTGTCTTGCAGCAAAAATTTTATTACAACAGGCAGCCGAGACTGCCAGCTCTGGGCAGAAGCATGTTCTGCAAGAGGAAATTAAAGCCCTGATGCAGAGGCAACAAATAGAACTGTCCAGAGGGGAAATCGTCAGTGTAAGGGTAAGTGACCCCTTCCCCATTGCAATACCCCTATAAAGTGAAATGTTAATCTGTTGTCGGGAAGCAATAGTCCCCAGGGGTCAAGATAGAATCTGTATACTCAGACAGTAGGCCCACTGTCCTGACAGTCAGAGGGGTAGTCGATGTCCGCAAGGAGAGGGTACCCATCCGTGTTTTGAATTGTGGGAAGAAAGAGGTCACACTACCTGGTATGCCACTGTGGCTAAGTTGTTCACTGTCAGTAATAACGCCGTAGAGACAGTGGAACCCTTGAATCTATCTGACCAGGCGGAGAAAAACTGCACTGAGGGGCAGCTGGAGGATTGGTATCAAAAGTTGCACATAGGCACTGCCTCAATTCCTTTGCACCAAAAGCATGGGGTTTACAGGGTAGTTCAAGAATATGAGCGGGTCTTTAGCAAACATCCTCTAGATTTTGGGCAGGTAAGAGGGGTCCAACAACAAATGCCCACTGGAGACCATGCCCCCCCGCACCTGTACCCCCGGCTCACTACCAACGTGCTAAGGAGATGTTACGAGAGATGGAGACTGGGGTGATCAGAGATGGTTGTAGCCCCTGGGTACCTCCATTGGTTCTCATGGGAAAGAGAGATGGCACAATGAGAATGTATGTTGATTAGAGGCAGATTAACCACATTACACATAAAGACATCTACCCGTTACAAAGAACTGAGGAGTCACTAGCAGCCCTGAAATCCGCTAATTATTTCTCCAGGTTCCCATGGCAGAGGCGGACAAGGAGAAGACCGCGTTCACGACACCCATGGACCTCTGCGAGTTTAACTGCATGCCATTCAGGCTCTGCAACCCACCAGGGACATTTCAGCAGTTAATGGAGTGCTGCCTAGGACATAAAAACTTTGAAACAGTGTTATTGTACCTGGATAACATCATAGTCTACTCGAAGACCTATGAGAGCCACCTGCAGCACCCGGCCGAGGTGTTTGAGGCCTTGACCGGGTTTGGCCTGAAAGTGAAGCCATCTAAGTGTCAACTGTTGAAGCCAAAGGTGCAGTACCTAGGTCATGTGGTAAGCCCTGAAGGTGTTGCACCTGATCCTGAAAAAGTCACAGTATTCAAGGACTGGCCAAGACCCACCACGATCAAGGAGGTGCGGCAGTTCCTTGGCATGGTAAGCTACTACAGGAGGTTCATCAAAGGTTTCACCAAGCTAGCGGTGCCCCACCAAGATGTCCTAGTGGGCCAGACCAAGAAGGCCAAGAAGCAGAGTCCTCCCTTTGAGTGGAATACTCCAAGTAGAGGAGTCCTTCATCTGGTTGAAAATTGCTCTTACGGGAGAGGAAGTCCTAGCCTACCCTGACTATGGCCATCCGTTTAAACTCTACATGGACGTCAGCAATACGGGATTGGGAGCGGTACTGTCTCAGGTACAGGGAGGCAGAGAAAGTGATTGCCTACGCCAGCAGGAAGCTTCGGCCCACTGAAAGGAATCCCGAGCATTATAGTTCCTTTAAGCTGGAGTTTCTCGCCATATTCTGGGCTGTCACAGAGCAATTCAAGCATTACCTGGCTTTGGCAAAGTTTACAGTCTTTACAGACTACAATCCATTGACTCACTTGGAGATCGCAAAGCTAGATGTGCTGCAACAGCGATGGATGGCCCGGAAGTCCAATTATAAGTTTACCATCGAATACAGAGCAGGCCGGAAGAATGCTAATGCAGACGCGCTGTCCAGGATGCCCCACTTACCTGAGGCAGGAGAAGACCAGGATGAGGAAATAGAGCTGAATATTAAAAATAGCAACAAGAAGAGGCATAAATATCCTCCAAAAATTAAGTATTACTTACAGCAAAGATGGGCTGCAGTGTGTACATCGCCCAGGCCAAAAACTAATACTCTACCAGGATACAGCTAAACCCCCACTAATTGGAGGCATCACAGGTGCAGGAGGAGCAAATCACACACACCTCTATGGAATTGAGGGGGCGATTGCTAGATGATAAAACTGCGAACTGATGGCTTGCATAGAGCGCTGTTCACACATGCAGATAACAATCACAAGCCTGCAGCCTATTAGGTGACGTCCATACTATTAGATCAGACTGGCTGCCAAGCCGTACCCCACCTTTGTATCATGCAGTGACAGAAACTCTAAAATGCAAGGCCCAACAGAAAGGGGCCTGGCTGTATCCTGTGTTATCTGCATGTGTGAACAGCGCTCTATGCAAGCCATCAGTGTGCAGTTTTATCATCTAGCAATCGCCCCCTCCATTCCATGGAGGTTTGTGTGTGATTTGCTCCTCCTGCACCTGTGACGCCACCAATTAGTGGGGGTTTAGCTGTATCCTGGTAGGGTATTAGTTTTTGGCCTGGGCGATGTACACACTGCAGCCCATCTTTGCAGGAAATGGAGCTGCCAGCCTTCCACCAGCATGGTGTATTCCAGTGCTTGCATTATGTGAGAGAAAAGCGCTCGACCGTATGTGAGGTCTCTTTCAACCCGTTGCACCACCATGGATGGGAAGAAACACAAGACAGTGACCAGGCCGTCTGCTTAGTCAAAGAGCTGCTCACACAAGTTGACTCCCACCCCGGTCAAGATGCTCCACAGGAAGTACAACAGCTGTGGAAAGAGTAGGGTAAATTTATCTTCGGTGGTAAGCTGTGTAGAAGCGTCAACCTGTGAACCCATGAGCTGGTTTGGCAAATAGTGGTTCCACAGAGGGATGCACCTATGGTCCTAGTAGCTTATCACGACGGAGCAGGACACTTCGGGTGGAAGAAGCTGGAGGTCCTACTTCGCGACCATTTCTACTGGGTTGGCACAACAAAAGCGATCGAAAAATGGTGGCGAGAATGTGGTCCATGCAACCTGAGGCGGAAAGATCGTAAAAGCCAGAAGGCTCCCCTGCAGCCAATCATCACGAAGCAGCCGCTTGAACTAGCTCCAAGCTGGTCAGGCTATGTCTATGCCCTCACCATTGAAGACCATTACTCCCGTTTCCTGGTAGTGGTTCCAGTGAAAGATCAAATGGCCAAAACAGCAGCCAAGGTGTTCCAAGAATATTTTTGTCGGCCCTATGGTTACCCTGAAAGAGTGCTCCAATGAGCAGGGCCCAGCCTTTGATGCAGAAGTGTTCCAAGAGTTTTGTAATCTATATGGCTGCAAGATAATCAGGACGACGCCGTACCATCTCTAAATCAATGGGTTATGTGAGAAGATGAACCAGGTGGTCATAGACCTGTTAAAGGCCTTGCCCCTTGAAGAGAGAAATCTGTGGCCAGAGAATTTGCCGCATCTGGTAGACTTGTATAACTTATATCCCGGTGAACTCCACCAACTGTACCCCGGCCTACTTGATGCGGGCAAGATCTGGCAAGATACCCGTAGACTTAGACATGGGAGTCTTAGTGCATGAGGCAGTCCAACAAGATGCAGCAACCGTACCGCAAGGTCCAAGAGTGCGTGGAGAGGAGTCTCTCAGGCAAGGCTGAGACAGGAGAAGAATTATAACCTGACGGCCTCAGTGACTCCCTTAGCACCTCGGGAACAGGTCCTCAAAAGGAAGCAGAGGATACACAAACTGGACGACCAGTGGGAGGCTGAGCCATACACTGTCATGCCCTCGAACTTTGACAACCACAAAGTGTGCCTCATCAGTAAAGATGGAGGTAAGACTTCAAAAGCGGTTTCAAGGGATCACCTGAAGGCATGCCCTATCCAGTTGAAGACTTGGGAGGAACATCACGAAGTTCCCCAACCCGCACAAAAAGTGGAAGAGACAGTTCAAACCATCCTTCGATCATTTCCCAGAACATGGTGGACACAGGTGAACCAAGCCATAGTGGTACCAGTCTTGACCTTTCCTCAAGTTGTCTTACCTGAAGTGGCAGAGACTCAGGACCAACCTGAAGGCCAGTCGGCTACGGAAATAGATGCCACACCAGCAGCGGAACTAGAAAACCTACCCCCTGTCAGCGGCGAATCTGTCATGCCCATTATTCTGCCACCGATATATGTGGATAAGATGTGTCTGAGAGATGTGGTCACGGATCTCTAT
This sequence comes from Anomaloglossus baeobatrachus, assembly GCF_048569485.1. Taxonomy (NCBI): domain Eukaryota; kingdom Metazoa; phylum Chordata; class Amphibia; order Anura; family Aromobatidae; genus Anomaloglossus; species Anomaloglossus baeobatrachus. Next base: position 540,630,567 of record NC_134357.1, on the reverse strand, counting down.
ATAAACAATGGTGTTACTCACTAATCTGTGCTCCTAGGCCTCAGCAACTGCGCATGGTGGTAGGGAGGATGATGCAGTTATAAGTTTTGTCTGGTTGTATATGTAACCCAGAACTACCTTACTGTCTGTGTAGAATCTTGTGTCGTCCACGTGAATAGCTAGTTCATCTTGTATGAAGTCTGCAATCTCTATGGCTAGTACAGCCCCACAGAGGTCGAGTCTGGGTATAGTGAGCCTGGGTTTAGGTGCCAGTTTGGCCTTCCCAAATAGAAATCCAACATGGGCTTCATTGTTAGAGTCCGTAACCTTCAATAAAGCAACGGCTGCAATAGCTTCAGTGGAGGCATCAGCAAATACATGAATCTCCTTCCTATGACTCGTAGAAAGGGATGTCAGAATGTAACAGCGTGGTATGCAGACCTTATCCAAGGCATAAAGAGGTTCTCTCCACGACTTCTGTCAAGGTCAGAATGACGATGATGATGAGACTCAAAGGATCTCTCGATATCCGGCTGCTGCTTCTAATTAAAAATGTCATGTGTGCACACGAGAATAAATAACTGCACAGCAAGTCAGTTATATCTATCTCCATGACTGGCTCTTAACCAAGTGTGTTTTTTATTGTTTGAAAGAAACTCTAGACCAAACAGTAAGGGGGTGTAAACAAAAGTTTTAGTCCAATCAAGTATCGCAGGGCAGGGCTTCATGACGTAGAGAGATCTACATATCCTTCTTGGATTGGACAGTCCAGGCTCCAGGAATTTCTTTGTCCATCTGTCTTGGGTGCAGAACAGGAAATAGCAGCCATCTTTACAATTACATGTGCTGGTATATACTGTGTTCTAAGGAAAATACACTGAATATGCAATATACATATATACATGTTAGTAAGAAACAAAAGCATTCACAAATATGTGAGTTAGTTCACATCTACTGAACTATATAACTGAGTCTATGAAATGGCTGAATTAAGTATTTTTGGATACTCAATTCTTTATCCTCAACAGTCCCCCCTAAAGACTTACTTCTGCCATTTCTAAATTCTAAGGGTACTGTGTTCCCTTAGGAAGAGAGGTAGAAAGATCTGTTGAAAAACCTGCCTAACTGAACGTTGAAACATGGGCGGAAAGGGGAAAGGGGTTTTCTTCACCAGTTTGAGACCAAGGACTCCTAGGTGAGTCCTCACCCTTTGTAGTTGGACTTTCCCATGTCTCAAGGTTCTCTAAGTCCTCTCTTCTAACTGTTCTGGCAATGCTGGTCTAAGACTGTACAGGGTTTTCTGAAAAGGATAAGTATGAGCAGAACGCTCAGTGCAGCTCTGGTTGATTAACCCTTCTACAATGCGAGGTGTGGATCCATAGATGTTTCTGTGGTTGGATCAGCTCCTCTAGTGTTGACTCATGGCTCTTTCTCGCTTGTCCTTTAGGATCAATCAGTCTCCTGACTGGAGACCATATGCTAATAGCTCTGATTTAAAATCTGGAATTGGAGAATACACCTGTTTATCACACTATTCAGTCAATTATATAAAAATATACATGTCTATGTTAAACCAAAAAACATCTTACATAAAGACCTGCTTATTGCAAAAAGAAAACAAAACATATACATTTTATACACGATTTACTAGTTTCCACTTTGCTATAAAATATACACTTTTTGTAAACACATTTTTCTTTACATACCACCTTCATGTGCTTCTCAACAATAATATCGTTTTCTGCACAGGAATGCCTCTGACCAAACCTGGAGAGAAATTTACACAACACGCACAGACTTGCATACAACGTGCTCATGATATACATCTATAATCAGTTTGCAGTCTCTAAGAATGGGTAGAGCAGGTGCAGGGTGTTTCTACGGACTCTTTACAGTTTTTTTTTTCTCACTTCGTTCTAGGCACTTGTCTCACGAGACTGGGTGAATCTGCCCACCTGGGTACTAAACCCTGGTGTCACCAAAGCACACACTGACAATTGTCTTTCACAGATGTTACCTGGGCCATCATTAAGAAGAGCTCTCATGACAGAGAAAGCTTACCACCCTTTGTCCACAGACCTTCTTCAGTCAGCTGGCTCCCTGCATGTCACACTCCATTCCTTGTTGTATCGCTTGTTCCTGTAGGGATTTAAGAACACAAGGAGTGACAGAAGTCACTGACGTGACCGGTGTCACCAAGGCATGGTCGGTATTGGTGAAAGACTCTCAACTCTAGGCCCGTTCACTGCTTCTTGGTCAGCTGCACCTTTGCGAGGATCTCCATCCGAATCCATCAGCTCAGATCTAGACTTTCTTTTCGGCATACCTAATTCATTTGACAACAGGAAAAAATCTACAACCTACATACACCTCTAAAGACTCTTACCCACTCCTGTTCTACCCATCAAGAGAGACATTAATGCATCACTGTCTCCTGTATCAATAGGATTGGAGGGAGTGGTCGAATTTAGACTACCTCATGTGGTGTAAACAGCAGCATATCCAGTGCAGAATCGACCACCATCTGGTTTCATCTATAAAAACAAAAACTAAAAAATATACATTAGATCATTCTTATAACTTCATCTCTGATCATAATACAGTTAGTGGTCATCTATACTTCACATGACTGAGAATACTTAATAAATAAACAAACAAATAAATAAACAAATAAACATATAAGACAAGACTTTCCTATTTCAGTTAACAGATATACCTCATAGTAATCTAATAAACATAACTTAGGTTTTGAAGCTGACCTTTTTCCCATATCTAATATGCCTACTGCACCCTCCAAGAAACTGGAGAATATAATTAATACCTTATTCCCCCCTTGTTTAATTGTTTATTTACCAATATGGCAAAATTCAGCGTTTTTATACTGGTATTCCCTAAAAGAAAAAATAAAACAGCAGGTAATAAATTAGCCACATACTAAAACCTAAAATGAACAAACACTGAAAATAACGTACATCTCACAACACTATACATTACTGGGAAATTTTAAAAACCTTACAATAAACACTGTATCCATAAAGAAAAGAAAAACCTTTCATAGTAAAAACAACTGAGACATGATGAAATGACAGCTGTGACTGGGCGACTAACCTGCAAAAATATATGAATTGTTTAGAAATAATCATAAAAACAGAGAAGGTGATAGTCACAAAATAAAAATATATTGTTCGAAGAAATCGCCATTAAAAAAACAAAAACAACACAAATTATATCGCACATCCCATAAAATTTAATATTCCCTATTCAGGTATAAACAGCAAACTAAAAATGGGAAATCCTGAACTCCAAGGGTTAAACCAAACTTCCGTCACTATTGGGGAAAGACACATTCCATCAAGACACATTCCATCCTTATTTCTTAAAAGCGAGAGAGGAAGAAGAAAAAAAAAAAAAACCTCATCCTTTGTTATAAGAAAGACGTAGCAGTGAACACATCCATTACCCATATCTACATTGGATGCATTATACATTTTTCCTAATTCCTTTTTACAAATGGATTTGATACATTTTGACATCAGTAGGGGTAAGTCGTTTACAATTTTTGTTTTAAATTAACTAACACAGTACAAAGATATATATTTACCTTCCTTTATTTTATTTTATGATATAATGCTGCAGGACTTCTAAAATACTAATTGATTTTATGTGAACAGATCTTTCCACATCAATTCTGTAAAAGTTTCACTTACTTATCTTTGACTTGCATTTATGGGATAGCTGAGTAAACAAATATACTATTTATACTTATTCAAATAAGTTAGTCATTTATACCACAGAACACCTCCCACCAGGGATGGGTGGAGAGCTTTGAACAAAGAGCCATTGCGAGGGGTGTGGCTTATGAGGTGTACTGCCATCAGTGGGTGTAGCAAGACGGCTGCCACAGGAAGTTCCAGGCACCTGACTTCCGGGTGCAGCATCCATGTTGTGACTCCCTGGGTGTACTGGGAGTGGCTGGAACTACGTAGTAAACCAGGGATACTTTTAGTGCCTGTAAATTTGCATTTCAGCATGCAAAGGAGAGATTTGATTAGCACCAGATATAATGACTTCTAAAGGAGAACAATGAGGCACCGCTAGAGAAAAACATTTAGTGATTCTACAAACAGCAACACACAGTGAATGGGGTCTTTGTCCTCCAGTATACTCTCACTGGAGATTAATCTGAACTTCAATACATGGGTTGCAGCCCGCCATCTAGTGGTAGTCCAACGATTTTACACAACTTTTTGCAATCTTTTATATTTTTTCCGTTTTTTGTAACTAGGGCGACAGCGTTCTCAGCTTTTACTAAAAACAACATATTTATCTTTTGAACAGAGTATACAGTGCTTAATTGGACCGGCCGGCTCCAACCGAAATTCTTTCCCGCCTCGTTATGAAGACCTACCCCCTCATAACAGTGACTCACGTTTAATACGCAGGGGAATACGCTAATTCCGACACTTTTACCTTAACTAAAGTGAGTTCCTTTCCCGCCTCGTCTGCCACGCAGACAGTGACATGCGCCTGAACCGCAGGGGAATACGCTAAATCCACTTTAAGTTAACAGAACCCTTCCCGCCTTGTCTATTATTTATCCAACATTCAACATTCAACATTCAATATTCAATATTTAATATTTAATATTTAATATTCAATATTTAATATCTAATATCTAACAAACAGTGGCTGTGTTATCCGCAACACAGGGGAATCGCTAGTTCTCATACTTCTGTTCAAAAACAAACAATTTAAAAAGACTGAAAAACGCATTAATTTCTCTCTAATCCAAACCAAAATAACACTTGTCAAAGGCTGCAGCCATCTCCTGTATATTACCCAACTGACCCCTCCTCTCTCCTCACTCCAAAGAGCTGCGCTGTTTTAACCCCCGGTGTCTGCCTCTTCAGTCCTCCACCCCCCCTTGCTTCTCAGCTAAAAGACAGCAGGGGCATAGCTATGCAATTTGATCTCCGCTCTGTCAAGCAGCTGGTGGACATATGGCCCCCACCTTTTTGCTTCCTCTGAGTGTAAGAATGTAAAGATGTAGCTGCTTCTGTGGGCTTCTGCTCCCCCCTCTCGCATTCTTTGTTCTCAATAGAAAGACTGTTATGGATGCCCCTGGGCTTAACCAGACCCCCGCAGTCTGCCTCTTCGCTCTCAGTGAAGAAGAAAAAAAAAACAAACTGCAGGCAGTGGGTGAGTAACTTCCCCCCCTGCTTTTTCACAGAACAAAGACAGCAGCTCCTTCTATATGGCCACTATCAACCCCCCTTCTCTCTAACACAGCGAAGAAATGCAGGGGGGTAGTCTGCGTCTGTGGACTTCTACACTCCCCTTGCTTCCTTTGTTTAAAAGACTGCAAGCATGCTGGGCTTCTCTCCACCATTTCTATAGCTGTCTGCTCAGACAATTAACTCTCCGAGAACCAAACAGAGAAATCACAAGCTTGATTAACCATACACTTATATACAAATCAAACAGACAGCCGGATACTTTAAAACCTACACCTAGCCCATTTGGAAGCTGGGTCTTTCTAGCTCACCGGTGGGTGACAGTCACACCGTTAGGTCTCCGGTGCACTACCATTCTCCGGACTAGTGACCACCCACTTTCGCCAGGTGTCTCTCGAACCACAGGTAAAACAGCACACACAATATATATGATGGTTACCGTGAAATGAAGGGTGATCAATCCTATCGAGCGACACCTGGATACTTGTGGAGTAGCCCCCAGACGTCCAGAAAATGGAAGCTCTGACTCACCCTTCTCGGTGGCCCCACACTTGGCGCGCCAACTGTCAAGGTCAGAATGACGATGATGATGAGACTCAAAGGATCTCTCGATATCCGGCTGCTGCTTCTAATTAAAAATGTCATGTGTGCACACGAGAATAAATAACTGCACAGCAAGTCAGTTATATCTATCTCCATGACTGGCTCTTAACCAAGTGTGTTTTTTATTGTTTGAAAGAAACTCTAGACCAAACAGTAAGGGGGTGTAAACAAATGTTTTAGTCCAATCAAGTATCGCAGGGCAGGGCTTCATGACGTAGAGAGATCTACATATCCTTCTTGGATTGGACAGTCCAGGCTCCAGGAATTTCTTTGTCCATCTGTCTTTGGTGCGGGGCGTGGCCTGGACGGCAATGTGAAGAGACGTGTTTGTGGAGCTCTCCTGCAAACTCCCTTGATAAATCCCTGAATACCGCTGTTATCACTGCCTCAGCCGGCTGTCAGGAAGATAAGGTGGTGAGGACTTATCTGGAGTGAGTCTGGTGGATGCAGAGAGGTGCCATGGTCCGTCACAGGCAAAAAGATAATGGAGGCGGGAAAGTCCCCAGCTCTCAGGATGGTGCCATGATAAGGCAGGAAGCTGAGAAAGTGAATGCAGCCTGTCAGGAGAGGATGCAGGTCGCGGCAAGGCTGGAGAAATTTGCCCGGACTTCAGAGAAATCACATCAGCATACAGATAACAGAGGTGAGGAGGGAGAAGACAATGCCAGCTCTGATGAGATGGGGGATGGTGAAAAGCAGCAGGATAAGACAGGAGAAGTAGAGGAAGCACATAGTGCAGACCAGGCTCCAGAAAACCCCACTTTAAAGGACATTTTTGCAGTGGTGTCTTTTTGTAAAGAGGCTTTGACTTCCCTGACGAAGCAAGTTAAGGGATTATAGGCAGAGGTTGCTGACATTAAGAAAGACCTCAAGAAAGCAGACCTGAGAACAACGGCTGTAGAGGAGAGAGTGGGGATAACAGAGGATCATATTACAAAACTACAAAAGTCTGAAAAAACATTTGCACAGCAGATAGCTGAAATCACGGCAAAAAATGATGATTTAGAGAACCGCTCTAGAAGAAATAACATCCGAATTGTCGGCATCCCTGAGAAAGCGGAAGGAAGAAACCCCACTGAATATGTAGAAGACTGGCTCAGGGGGAAAATGGGTGCTAATGTCTTATCCAAGCTCTATGCTGTGGAACGTGCACACAGAGTCCCGATGCAACCACAACCAGCAGGCAGGGGCCCTCGCACTATGCTAGCCAAGCTCCTCAACTAAAGAGACAGGGACACTATACTGCGAAAGGCAAGAGACATGGAGGATCTTATGATTGACGGCCAGAGAATTTCCATATACCCGGACTACTCCATTTCTGTTCAAAAGCTACGTATGACTTTTACAGGAGTAAAGAGGCGCCTGCGAGAGATGGGGGTGCAATACTCAATGATGTTCCCGGCAAAGCTAAGAGTGACGGCGTTGGAGCGGGTGCACTTTTTTACAACTCCAGAGGAAGCCATGCAGTGGTTGGACGCAAACGAAAAGCGGATCCGTTTGAAGGAATGAGCTGACTGACGGAATCTGCAGTGTGTTGGAGAAGGCCGGCTGAGGCTCTACAACATCCTTAGGAGCTTACAGGGGACCCTTCTTGTTTTTTCTTTTTTTTTTTTTTTTTTCTCCTTCCCTTTGGGATTGAGGTAGTATGCAGGGGGAATGCGAAGGGTTTGATGTGAGCTTCGCAGGACATGGGGACTGCCTAATTTGGCGCGGTGGGGGTATTTACAATTTGAGATTCCAGTTTAATTACTGTTCGCCATTTTACTGTTATATTGGTTGAGTGGAATATGATTATACATAGAAAGGGGGGGAGTGGAGAATTGTTGGAAAAGGGACGAGTTTTAAAATGTGTCTAAGAGGGGAAGGCGAGGGAGGTAGGGGGGAATTTAGTAGGGATTATGGACCAGGTTTGGAAAACCCGATGCTTCACGGGAGTACTCGAAAACAGGAAGTGGTGGGGAGTAGGAGGGGAGGGGAGCAGGGGGGGAGGGGGGAAAGGGGTAGGGTAGAGGCAGCATGGGGAGATACTACAAGGTTTGATGGTTTTACTGGGTGGGATAATGGGGGATAGAATTAAGGTGTTGAGTTGGAATATTAGAGGGTTATCAGATAGGTCTAGGAGAGCGGCAATAATTAAATATGTTCAAGACCAGAACCCGTCAGTAATATGTCTACTAGAAACGCATCTAACAAAGGAGACAACACATGTTTTAAATAGGAGATGGGTGCAGAAGGCCTATCGCTCCACCTTTTCCAACTATGCAAGGGGTGTATCACTGCTGATCCATAACTCTGTGCAATATGAAGAGATAGAAGTGTATGTGGATAAAGAGGGACAGTGTGTGGCCGTCAAGTGTAAAATATTTGGCAGACTCATGTGTATAGCTGCAATATATATACCACCTCCATATAAGTGCACCAAACTAAGGGAGATAAGGGAGTTCTCTGAGAAGGGGGGAGTAATCCCTTTTTTACTGGTGGGGGACTTCAATAATGTGATAGACCTGTACTGGGATAGGAGTAGTAGACCTCCAGGTATTCAGGATAGTTGTATGACTTCGTTTGGCACTCTTATTGGGGAACTTGGAATGGTGGATGCCTGGCGAGTGAGGAATGGGAGGGTATCCTGCTTCTCTTGTTATTCGGCTTCACATAACACTCTGTCCCGCATTGACATGGCTCTAGCTAGTGATCTGATGGATGCAATGATAAGCGACGTGCAATATCTGACAAGAGTGATTTCAGATCATAGCCCAATTCTAGTGTCCATACGACGGAGGACCCTGACAGGGGGAAGGAGGGGAGAGTGGAAGCTTCATCCAGCATGGATCCGTCATATTAATATGGGGAATATAGAACGGGATCTTGGGGATTTCTTTATCCACAACGAGGGTAGCACTGGTCCGCTGGTGGTATGGGATGCGATGAAGGCATACCTCAGGGGGCTCCTGTTCAGGGATATCTGTAAACGTAAAACACAGACGAGGCAGGATGAGAAAGATAGGCTGGAGGCCTTAGATAAGGCAGAGCTGGAAGCAATCCGGAGTACTACTACGGACGCGAAGCAAAATCTTAGGCAGGCGCATGAACAGGTTAATAAGATGCTTTTGGAGAAGGCGGTAAGGAAGCAGGCATTCCAAAAATTGCATTTTTATGAGGAGGGGGAAAAAGTCGGTCATCTATTATCGGTCATAGCTGCAGCTCAAAGGAGTAGTTCATTTGTGCATGGTATGGACACGGTGGAGGGGACACAGGTCACTGAGGTTGAGGCGATCCTTGGGGTCTTTAAAGATTTCTATCGCACGCTATATTCTTCTAGCGGAGAGATGAGGGTGGAAGAGGTGGACTCATTTCTTGAGCGAGGTGAGCTTCCGGTGTTGTCTGTGGTGGATAGAGATAAACTGGAGTCACCTATTACTATTGATGAACTGGAGGGCGCTCTGCATGGCATGAGCAATGACAAGGCACCGGGAGCAGACTGGCTACCAGTTGAAATTTATAAACAGTTAGAAGAAATCCTATTACCCAAACTATTGAAAGTCTTTGAGGTGGCGGAGGGGGAAGGTGTATTGCCTGAATCTATGAGAGAAGCAATAATAGTAGTAATTCCTAAGGAGGATAAAAATCCGAGGCTTCCAGACTCATATAGACCCATCTCGTTATTAACAGCGGACGTGAAGCTTCTGGCTAAGGTGTTGTCAAACCGGCTGACTGGAGTTATATCTAACCTAATCCATATGGACCAATCAGGGTTCATGGCCAATAGGTCGACAGCTGCTAATATCAGGAGATTATATCTTAATCTACAGTTGCCGCCTGACAACCCTGGCCGGAGGGTGATCGCTTCGTTAGATGCCCAGAAAGCGTTCGATAGTGTTGAGTGGGGGTATCTGTGGAAAGTGTTGCAGCATATGGGTTTTGGCCCACGGTTTGTAAAGTGGGTGCAGCTGTTGTATAATAGGCCTACTGCTAAAGTTAGAGTTAACGGTATGACCTCCTCAGCGTTTGAGTTGCACCGGGGAACGAGACAGGGCTGCCCACTATCGCCGCTCCTATTTGCTATTGCAATAGAGCCTCTGGCGGCGGCCATTAGGAAAACAAAGGAGATCCATGGATTTAAGTATGGGCATTTAGAGGAGAAAATAGCTCTTTATGCTGACGATTTATTACTTTTCTTGGGGGATCCATCAGCCTCATTGGATCATGCCATGCAGATAATAGAGAAATTTGGAGAAGTTTCGGGACTTACCATTAATTGGTCTAAATCGAGCCTCTTTAAGGTGGATGGGGAAGTAGCCTGGACAAATGAGGATACTGGGGCTAACAAATTGAAGAATGTGGACGAATTTAAATATCTAGGTATCCAGATATCTCTGCCAGTAGAAAAATACATACAGGTGAACTTATGGCCGCTCCTTAAAAAATTGAGAACCAAGGTGGATGCCTGGAACAAGCTACATTTGTCAGTTGTTGGAAGGGTTAATTTACTAAAGATGGTAGTAATGCCTAAACTCCTATACATACTGCACAATGCCCCTGTTTGTATTTCAAGGAAAAGATTTAAAGGGATAAACTCGCTGTTTAGGGACCTGGTGTGGGGTAAAAAGCAGCCTAGGGTGCGATTAGAGACTTTACAAAGGCCGAAGGATGAGGGGGGTCTAGCAATCCCAAATCCGGAATTGTATTATATAGCGGCGCAATGTCAACACCTCAGGGGTTGGTCTGATCGAGAGAAAGATGGGGGCATTAAAGAAGTACTGGAATACATAGTGGGTAGAAGTCCATTGGTAATGGGACTAGAGGATGGTGCGGTGGGGCTCCTGGGTAGAACATCTCCTACAATGGCACTTATAAATAAGACCTGGGATAGGCTGAAAAGGGTGAGAGGGGTGACCCGGTTAACAAAGTTTACACCTATCTGGGATAACAGTAATCTCCCGGAGATTCAGAAAATGGGGAATATTGAGGAGTGGAGACGCAAGGGTGTAATATACATGCATCAGATATTGGACGGAGGAATTGTGAAATCGTTCCCGCAGTTACAGAGTGAGTTTCAGTTACCGGCGTCCGGCTGGCTCCACTACAGACAATTAAAACATGCGATTGCAGCCCAAGCGGCTAAACAAAGTGTGGCCATACAGACTGACCTGGTACTGGAGTATGTGTGTAAGGGCGGAGGAAGCACTAAAGGGATCATTTCTGGCACGTATAAAGATATACTACATACCTTTCTGTTAGAATACCCAATTAAAACTAAATCTAAATGGGAGGAGGAAGTTGGGCCGATAACGGAGGAGGTGTGGGAGAGTATCCTGGCGTATGTCCCTAAACTTTCCATGAGCGAACCGGCCAGACTGTCTCACCTATACGTGATTCACCGGGTATATAGGTCTCCCTTACTGATGTTTAAAATGGGGTTGAAAAGGAATTCGGAGTGTCCAAGGTGTCAGGGATCTGACGCAGGTATTTTTCACATGATGTGGTCTTGTCCGAGACTGGTCTCCTTTTGGACTAAGGTTATCCACAAGATAGGAAGAACATATGGGTGTGTTCTCCCCAGGGAACCAGTGATCTGCCTATTGGGATATGTTGAGGAGCTTGGGGTGGAAAATACTATGAAAATTGTCATTGCTAGGCTGCTGTATGCGGCAAGAAAGCTAATCGCCAGGTCCTGGATTAAAAAAGACCCCCCGACCAGGGGAGAGTACATTAAAAGGGTGAAGTGTATTCTTCAGCTGGAACGGGGAGTGTATGAAAGAAGGGGGAATGTTAAAATGTTTGAGAAGCTCTGGTCTCCTTGGCTGCAATGCGGATAGGACGAGTGATGGACCAGTAAACTGATATGGGACGGGGATAGCCGTCTGAGACCTCTGATGTGTATGTTTTGTTTTATTTGTGTTACTAGTTGTTCCTCCTGCACAACGGGATGGTTCTATACTACAGTTGAAGGGTATTATAAGTGTGTACTATATGGGATGTAGTATCGGGGAGAAGTGTTGCTGCCGGGGTGGGGGAGGGGGCGGGAGGGGGAGTTAAAGGGGTAATAGATGTGATAAATTTAATTTGGATGCCGATTTGTTATTCTGTTGTATGTACTCTGTTTTAATAAAAAAGTATCTGATTTAAAAAAAAAATCTGTCTTTGGTGCAGAACAGGAAATAGCAGCCATCTTTACAATTACATGTGCTGGTATATACTGTGTTCTAAGGAAAATACACTGAACATGCAATATACATATATACATGTTAGTAAGAAACAAAAGCATTCACAAATATGTGAGTTAGTTCACATCTACTGAACTATATAACTGAGTATGAAATGGCTGAATTAAGTATTTTTGGATACTCAATTCTTTATCCTCAACACTTCCACTTTATTTGTTTGTCGGTAGGGAGTGGTACATCCCAGTCCTTAATGGATTCTGAGAGTTGTCTCAGCAGAAGCTTGCCTTGAATAGTTAGGGGTGCGACAAAGCCAAGTGGATCATATAGACTGTTCACCACTGACGGAACCCCACGCTTAGTAAATGTTTTTTCAGCACCATTGACCTGAAAGCTGAAGGAGTCCTTTAACAAGTTCCACCTCAGGCCCAGACTTCTCTGTGCTGGTGGATTGTTTGAGCCTAGATTCACGTCCCGGAACACTGTGGCATGATCATTAGGGTGAAAGGCCTTCATTGCAACAGCACTATTTGAGGCGATTTTATGCAACCTTAGATGAGCTTTAAAAAGCATACCTTGCGTCCGTTTAAGCACATCTATGGCTTCTTCTGTTTTGGGCAGAGATTTAAGTCTGTCGTCTACATAAAATTCCTTTTCAACTAACTGTTGGGCGTACTTCCCGAACTCTGTTTCGCCGTCGGAGGCAGTCCTACATAGGCCATATGTAGCAACTGCAGGAGAAGGACTGTTGCCGAACACATGCACCTTCATGCGGTATTCAACCATTTCCTTATTGATGTTGTTGTCTCGGTGCCATAGGAAACGGAGATAATTTCTGTGGTCTTGTCGCACGATTAAACAATGGAACATTTGTTCAATGTCAGCGGTAATAGCGACCAGTTCCTTCCTGGATCTCATGAGCACTCCCACTAGGTTGTTAGTCAGGTTGGGACCAGTGAGGAGAACGTCATTCAGAGATACACAGTCATGTTTAGCACTCGAATCAAACACCACTCTGATTTGTTTCGGCTTTCTTGGATGATATACGCCAAAGGAAGGTAGGTACCAGCATTCTTCATCAGCTTGCAATGGTGGAGCTGGCTCTGTGTGGTCATTGCGAAATATCTTGTCCATAAAGGCTATGAAATGTTCCTTCATTTCAAGTGTGTTCTTTAATGCTCTCTGCAGTGAGATGAACCTAGAGAAGGCCTGTTCACAATTGTTAGGAAGCTTAGTCCTTGTAGCCTTTAAGGGTAAGGGCGCAACCCAGCGGCCAGATTCATTTTTGAAGAATCCACTGTCCATCATTTTAAGAAACTCCTTGTCTTCTATGGATAAGGCGACCATGTTGTCATCCTTTGTCGTGTGAAACACTGTTCTCCCTAAGCCATCGCCGTAGGGGGTGGGAATGATGTCAGGCTCATGGATGCAATCTAAGAACCTTTCTTTTACTTCATAGTGACGAGGGCATGGCTTAAAGTGAGTCATGCGATCATTTTGGAGCACGTACTTTTTACAGGCGTTGACTTCGGATGTCTCGTGACTTCTATCCAGACATACGTCGCCCACGATTACCCAGCCTAGATCGAGTTGTTGAGGATAAAGAATTGAGTATCCAAAAATACTTAATTCAGCCATTTCATAGACTCAGTTATATAGTTCAGTAGATGTGAACTAACACACATATTTGTGAATGCTTTTGTTTCTTACTAACATGTATATATGTATATTGCATATTCAGTGTATTTTCCTTAAACTCAGTATATACTAGGATATATATGTATATATGTATAGCTTGAAGATGGCCACCATTTCCTGTTCTCCACCCAAGACAGATCGACAAATTCCTGGAGCCTAGACTGACCAATCAACGGAGAATATGGAGATCTCTCTACGTCATGAAGCCCTGACTTACGATACTTGATTGGACTAAAACTTTTGTTCACACCCCCTTACTGTTTGGTCTAGAGTTTCTTTCAAACAATAAAGAACACACTTGGTCAAGAGCCAGTCATGGAGATAGACATAACTGACTTGCTGTGCAGTTATTTTTCATTCTCGTGTGCACACATGACATTTTAATTAGAAGCAGCAGCCGGATATCAAGAGATCCTTTGAGTTTCATCATCATCATCGTCATTCTGACCTTGACAGAGTCTTTGGGCATATGGAGCATCATCTGGGCCGTTGCATTGTTGGCGCACTTTGTGGACCTTCAGAATGTCCCTCCCGAGTAAGATTAGGATTTCAGCATTCATGTCCAAAGGAGGAATTTCCTTAGCTAGGTGCCTCAAGTGGCGATGATGAAGGGCGGCTTCCGGAGTGGGAATTTCCTCCCTGTTATCAGGTATCTGGTCACATTCAATTAGGGTTGGCAAGGGTATATGCACGTTTCCTTTGACTGAAGAGACTATGTACCCAGAGGCTCTCCTTCCAGAAGTCTCGACACAACCAGAGCAAGTGTTGAGGGTATATGGGCTCGTTTGTCCCTTTATGTTGAAGATCTAAAAGAATTTGGGCCTTGCTAGAGACCGGTTACTTTGTTCATCTATTATGGCATACATTTTGGAGGCCTTGTCTGGCTGTCCTTCTGGATAGACCTTGACCAGACACACCTTGGCACAGCATTTAGGTCCAGTCCCTTTTCCACAAACCTCAATGCATGAGGAGGTGACGGTGGTTTCAGTTGGGTTAGGAACCTGTGGCTCCCCGCCATGCTTTTGAGCAGGATTGGATGCGGAAGGTTGTGAGTTGTGTGGAGCTGGTGTGGGATGCATAGATGTAACGTGTTAGTCACTACTGCATTCTGTGCACTTAATGACGGCCTTGCAGTCCCTTGCAAGGTGGTCTGAAGAGGCGCAACATTTATAACAAATTCCGAGCTCCTTGAGGGTATTTTTACGCTCTTGCAAGGTTCTTGCTCTGAATCCACGGCATTCCTTTAGTGGGTGAGGCCTTTTGTGGATAGGGCACATACGGTTATTGTTCTCAACTGCAGGAGTAACATAATTTGTTTTAGTGAAGGCTTATTCAATAGGTGGAACATCGGTCTTTCTCACGGCCTGTGTTCCTTGACTCGCTGCAATTGGAGATGTTATCATACCTTGTAGAAGATGATGATGCTGGTGAAGTAGGTTCAGTGAAGTCGAAGCTGGGATCGTTCTTCTTCCGAGCTTGGTCACTGATGAACCTGGAAAAATGCGAAAAGGGGGGAAAGGACACATTATACTGCCTTTTGTATCGTAAGCCATGGTCTGTCCATTTATCTTGCATGCCGTGTGGTAATTTGGACACTATTGGATTAACGCCATGAGCAGTATCTAGGTAGCTCAGACCTGAAAGGCGTGGGTCTAATTTTGCCAATTCTATTTCTTTTAGCAGATCGCTTAGATCTTGAAGTTTTCTATTGTCCTTATTCGTTATCCTTGGGAAGGTTTGCAGTCTCTTAAATAAGGCACATTCTATAGCTTCTGAGCTGCCGTAGGTTTCTTCCAGCCTCTCCCAGGCTGCAATAAGGCCTGCATCTGAATAGTCCACATGAACTGCCCTTATTGTCTTGATGCGCTCTGCTGATTCAGGGCCTAACCAATTAACAAGCAAATCCAGTTGTTCCTTGCCGGTGAGGTTAAGATCTTGGATCACTGCTTGAAAGGTCGATTTCCAGGCTCTATAATTCTCGGCATGGTCGTCAAACTTTGAGAGACTGATATTTATTAACTCTCGGCGAATCGTGTATCTGGCGAAGTCAGACATGTCTGATCTTCCGGTCAATGCTGCAGGATGAACTTGTGATATCCGTGGGGAATGTAAGTTCTCTGGTTTATGACTGCGACAAATCAGGACGAAATGATGCGACATAAGGGTTAAACTGCGGTGTGGTCTCTAATGGGTCTGCTGACTGCAGCCTAAATTGTGAGTTAGTGCTTGGAGTTACCTTGTTAACAGTAGGTGGCGACATCTCTTGGCCTGCCGATGCATCCGTGTTAAGAAACGGAGGTTGTGCTGGTGTAGTTGTTTAAATGTCTTAGCACGTAGTTAATAGTGCGTTCAACTGAGTCCTCCATTTCTCCTGGAATAAGACAGTCCGAATTATGATCTTGTCCCAGCGCTTGTTCAAGGATCTTCAGTTTAGCAAGGGCTGTTGCTTCTTCCTTTTCTGCTTGGAGTATTTTTAATTTCTTTTGAGTTTCCATCTTGTTTCTCTGAGCTTCCATTTGGGCTTCTGCTTCGACTTCAGCCTCCTTCTTAGCAAAGGAGCTTTTTACTCTAGCTTCCTCTGCAGCGGCACGGAACTCCAGTAGCTTGTCGGACAATGTCGACTTCCTGGAATGAGATGATCTGGAAGACCGAGATGTGACTTTGGTTGACGTTGTACGACATGACCTGGCCTCTTGGAGGTGGGCGATGCGGAGCTCTGCCTTATTCTGTGCGTCTCGCACTAATGAGGCCCTTTCTTGGAGAAGAGCTTCCCTTTTGTCTATTTCTGCTGGGGCATTTTCCATGTCATAAGTACTCAAGAATGTGATGTACCTTGCCGACAATCTCTGGTAGCAGTCATAGGCAGCAGATAAACGATTCAATGTGGCGGTTAACTCTGCGGCGTCACTGTTGGAGCATGGAAGAGCTGCTAAATAGTGATCAACTTTGCCCCATAGATGTTCTAGGTTATCATGGATCTCGTCTCTAGTAGTCTCAAGGTTCTCTCTGATCTTTTGTGTCGGCTTAGATACACGTTTGGGTCGTACGTCCTGCTCTGCAGTAATTGCGGACTCTGCTCCTGCAGCATCTTTGGTGTCAGGAACATGATGCGTTTCACTTGCAGATGGGTGCATGGTGCTTTTAGTGGACATTCTTTAGGTAAGATGGCGGACAGTAAAGACTTGCTAGCAGACGTTGTATATGCATACGGACACTTTAGGCTTAGGTCTCTTGTTACTATTCTGCCACCGATATATGTGGATGAGATGTGTCTGAGAGATGTGGTCACAGATCTCTATATAAACAATGGTGGATAGTGTTACTCACTAATCTGTGCTCCTAGGCCTCAGCAACTGCGCCTGGTGGTAGGAAGGATGATGCAGTTATAAGTCAACAGTCTTTATTTACAATACCTTGAAGAAGTGAGATGTCACAGATGATGGAAGGATGAAGATGAGGTGGGAGTTAGCACTGTAGAAAAGGCTGTTATAGGCACACCAGATTAGAGGTAACAAGAGAATCCTTTCTCCAGTCCTGAAGCATGAAGTTCCAAGAAGGCAAAGAAAAACCCACAACAGGAAGCTAGGCCAGAAGAGAGGAGGGCTTAACCGCCCAAAGGTATTATGGGAAAATACAATAACATAAAATTACAGCGTAATACAAACAATGACCAGAAGATGGCAGCAAAGGATAGCAGATGCAAATGATGATGCGAGTAATATAGAACATTACAAGTGTCCATGTATGGCTAAATATCAATAAATAGGCGGAAGCAGCACACCCATGGTGAGTCTAAGGAGTCGTAGGAGACTGCCCACCCTACCAGTAAGCTCTAGGCTAGCTTGCAACATAGACATAGAAGACCTGGGCAGGTCAGTAGATACACCAGGAAGTGAAGGGTTACCACGAGCCCTACATAGGTCACAAAGTAGTATCCACAGTCAGTTCCCTGTCCGTTTCCGAGATTGAAGCAGTGTAAATAGAAATGTAAAGAAGTTAATGATGTTAAATGTATCTGTTTTGTTATATTATGCAACCATTAAGCATACCGTGCCTACAGAAACTACTGTAAGAACTTATTGAGCATTCTTGAATACATAGTTATTTATTGATTTATGGACAATTGGGCCACAGGACTATGTATGGCCAGGACAATAGTTATACATGAGTTATATTTATTGTTGGCCTTGAAAAATAAACCAGAGGAGTGGCACCTGTAAAAGGCTAGTGTGTCGCCCAGGCATATGGGGTACTCAGAGCCGAGCCAATGCGGTCGCTTCTAGAGGTATCACGATGGCGTGACCCGGTCTGTGCTCCCAGGCTCCACAACAAAAGGGGGAATATGTAAAGGGGGATTGTCTGTGACGCCACTCTTGGGTTGCGGTGATGAGATGGTGGCACCGCTGCTGCCTCTGGGGACCGTGCCCGGGACTGATGGTGTGGGGCAGCAAGGTGGGAACCCCTCCACGGGTAGAGGAGTTGTAGTCCTGGGGCCCAATTGGGAGTTGTGGTGGTGACAGGGATTGCAGGGAACAGGAAACTCACAGTTCGGTTGTATTGGTGTTGGATGAAGCTAGGCTAATGTGTGTGGTCAGAAAACACAGAGTCCTTTGTAAACCAACTTGCCAAATGGCCGGTCACTGTTGGCGGGTGTCTTCGGGTCCCATACCCAGATGAACAGCCAGGGGCCCTTCCTTCCACACTCTGTCTGTCTCTCTCTTGTCTGGACTAGTCCGTTTGAATGGCCTCCGGATTGGGTCCCTCTCCTGACACCGGCGGGCTACAACCCTGTCCCGGTCGCCTCAGGTTCCCCGCTGCCTGATCTCCATCGCCTGTGGCCCTCACAGCCACCTAGTCCGGTAGTCCAGGGCTCCAACCCCGGCTACCACTTTCTCCGGGGAGCTGCAAGCCGCCCCTGTCAGCTTTCCACTGACTACAGCACAACTGAACTAAATTCTGCTCTGTCACTTCCTTAACTCCTCTCGCCCCCTCCCTTTTCCTGGGGAGGGGGTGAGTAGGGCCTAATTGGCTGCTGTACATCTGTCTGGGGATTCTGTAGCTACCAAGGAGGATTAACTCTTTCTGTGACTACCTGGTTTTACCAGGGCATCACACTAGCGCCACTTGCTTACTGGTGAGAAATAGCACAACACCAGGAAGAGGGCCGCAGTATAGCTTTAAGCAGGAGGGGCCTATGTGACACCCTGGTTTTGCCAGGTTATCACAGAGCCTGCAGAAATCCAGCAAAGTGCAGGCCATTCTCCTCCTTGGCACCAACACAGTCCTCACACAGATGCACACCAACCAATCAGGTTCTACTCACCCCCTCCTCAGGAAAATGGGAGGGATTGGAAAGCACTGAGGAAGTGTTAGAGCAGAGTTTTAGTCAGTCTGTGCTGAGGTCAGTAAAAAGCTGACAGGGGAGGCTTGCAGCTCCCCGGAGAAAGCGGTAGCTGGGGTTGGGGCCCTGGACTACCGGACTAGGTGGCTGTAAGGGCCCTTGCTGTGCATCTGTCGCGGGCGGAGGAGGGGACGCCGCGCTCTCCCACTGCTCGGGTCCGGCTGCCGCTGCGGCTGCTGCGGCCTGCGGCTGCTGCGGCCTGCCGCTGCTGCTCGGTGGCTCGAGCGATGGGCCGGATACCGGGGACTCGAGCGACGCTCCTCGCCCGTAAGTGAAAGGGGATTGGGATTTGGGATAGTTTATTGTCCTTGACGCCACCCACGGTTGTGGTGATTTGTTGACACCACCGCTGCTCTGTATGGGGATCCCGGGGACTGATAACAGGGAGCAGCAAAGTTGTTGGTTCTCCCCTCCGTAGGTAGGGGGTTGTTGTCACGGGGCCCAGTGATGAGGTGTGTGATGCAGGGCTTGGTGGGGTGCAGGGACGCGGGGGCAGCGCTGTGCCTTGCGGCACTGTGGTACTCACTCAGCCTGAGACGATGACACAGTTCTCGGTAAAACACACGGCTGGAAAGACGGTTCCCACGGACGGCTGCACTTGCTTTCCCCAGTAGTTGACGGTGACGGTCCCTTTTCCTGCACCTAAGATAATGATGGTTGCGATGCGTTCCCACCGGTAACCCGCTCCCCGGCTTGGATATGGGCCGGAGGAGCCCTACTTTGCAGGCAGGCGCTGGCCCTGAGAAACTGGTGCCCTGGCGGTGGCGGTGTCTCTCTGTAACGGTTGGACTGTTGCCTTCAATCGGGACTTGCTTGTTGGGAGACCCAGAGGTCCCCTTCACTAACGGATTTGGCAAATTCACGGCGACTCCTAGCCTTGCCGGGATCCGAAAGGCCCCTGCCACTGGTACTGACTGCTCTTCGTATACCGCTCCGGTACCGCCGGTCCTTCCGCGGTCCTTCCAGCAACCTCCAAGCAGTCTCCCCTGCAGACAGTCACCGCCGTCTGCTGACCTTGCTGTCTCAGTCCGGGGCACACACCCGGACCAGCTTCAGGCTTTGCAAACTGTCACTTTCTACTCCCTTGCTCCTGTACCACTTCCTCTACCACTTCCTTCTACTTCACTCCCCTGGCTTGAACTCCTGGTTCTCCCGCCTCCAGGGCTGTGAACTCCTTGGTGGGTGGAGCCAACCGCCTGGCCCACCCCCTGGTGTGGACATCAGCCCCTGGAGGAAGGCAACAAGGATTTTAGGTTAGCCTTGGTGTTCCTAACTGGGGTGTAGGGTGTGGTGGTGTTATGACCTGTGACCCCTGGCTTGCCCAGGGCGTCACATTCCCCCTTAGCAAAATGCAGACATTCCGCGGACTGCCCGTCCAACACCGGTTTTATTTTCTGAAAAGATATAAAAAGGTAAACATAATACAACTTATGACATCATCCCACATCGGGAGGTTCGGTACTTAAACGTTGCAAACATTTTAAACGGTTGCGGCTGCCGCTCTCTCCCACCCAAGTAACCTGGCCCTGATGCTGCCCCTAAAACCCAGGCAGCACCCCTTGACCCCAGTCCTGCACAAGTTACCCGAGCGGGATCTGTCCTTCCCACCTGCCTCTCCGGAGGCAGTTACGGTAGCTGCAACAACACATTTTTTTTATTTACAACGCACTTAACGTTTGTGGTTGCCCTGCAAGTTCACGGGCTTGTCCATAGAAGTTTCTATGCAAACAACTTTTCAAGCGGTCCCCACGGGGACAACGGTGTCGGCAACGGCCGGTTTCCAATCACTGTAAAATCAGATAAATCCTCGGTTCCATTTTCTTATCATCATCTGCAGAACTTTAAACAAACACACTGGTGGTCCCAACGGGGACGGTGCAACGGTGCTCCGCTGCCGTTATTCCGAGTCCTCTACATCACCTGAGGGAGGGGGCGCGGTGCTCACATGGGACTCCTGGCTGCCCCTTAACTTTGCATCCGGCGCGAACCACCCCCTCTCCCCACAGTGCCGGGTGTACTGCACGATGTCGCCCGGCATCAAGTTACGACCGGGATGCTCCTCAGGCAGGTGGGCATTCACATCCCGCCGGGCTATAAACACTTCGGCCTCCAGGCCCGGTTCATATATAAACCCATAGCCCCGGCGGACATCAAACCGCCTCACCTGCCCTTCGTACAGCGGGCCCCGGACACGGAAAGTTGCCTGATGGAGGCTCTCTTTTTCCCGAATTGCACGGGCCACCAACTCCGCCTTCCTTCTTTCCCTCTCTTCAATCTCCGGGCCCAACGGTACCGGCTCCCTGTCCCAGTACGGTGCTGCTGCGAGCTCCGGCGCACGGGTCGGGCCCCGCGAGACCTGTTGGACATTGCCCACTGCTGGTACTCTGGGCGTCAGGTCCCGCGGTGACTTGGCCTTAGACGCGGCCTTGCATCGGCAACCCGGTGCAACCTCAGCCGAGGTGTGGGGGATGGGCACAGGGGCTTTCCGCGGTTGGGCCTTCGGCACGGAGCGGGTCATCAGCTCCGGCTCGGGGACATTCTCGGGGGACGCCTCCCTTTCGGTTTTCGGGGCTTTCCAGGGCAGCACCTCCGACTACGGGCTCCGGCTGCAGGTCGGTCCGCCTGGGCGGACAGGCTGGGTATCGCTACCGGTTGCGGTGGTAGCGGGCCTAGTGGCGGGGTCATGGCTTCCGGAACGGGTGGCGAAGGAGGCAGCAGGGGGAGAGGGTTTGGACCGGGTCCCGCAGCCGCGATGACCGGCCCTTCGAGGGCATCGGGGCGTGGGTCACTCACCCTCCCTTTCTCCGCTTCCTCCTCGCGTCTCCGCATGGTCGCTATGACGTCCGCCATGTCGGTCTCCCACTCCTCCATGAGGAGCTGCATCTTGACCTGCAGCCTTTGGTAGAGCTGCGCGGTCCGGATCTCCACCCACGCCGCGGTTCCAGGCGCGGGGGCTACGGTGCTGCGGGACGGCATGAACATGTTGCTGGCGGCCTCTCCCAGGAACAAGATTGCTGCAGGGTCCTGGCGTCCCTGCTTTTATAGCCGCGCTCACATGCAGCTAGCCGCCATTCCGTCTCCCCTAGCCTCTCTTTCCGGCCCCTCCTCTATCGGGGCGGGGTCTTGGCCTTCGCGCCTCCGCTACTCGAGAAGACGCTCGAGCGGGAACTTTTCGCGCCAAAGATGGCGGCTTCTGAGATTTTTCGTCCGGACACCTCCGGCGGTCACAAGGCGCACCTCTACCCAACGGCAGAGCGGTAAGATCCTGTTCATGACGCCAAGTTGTCGCGGACGGAGGAGGGGACGCCGCGCTCTCCCACTGCACGGGTCCGGCTGCCGCTGCGGCTGCTGCGGCCTGCCGCTGCTGCTCGGTGGCTCGAGCGATGGGCCGGATCCCGGGGACTCGAGCGGCGCTCCTCGCCCGTGAGTGAAAGGGGATTGGGATTTGGGATAGTTTATTGCCCGTGACGCCACCCACGGTTGTGGTGATTTGTTGACACCACCGCTGCTCTGTATGGGGATCCCGGGGACTGATGACAGGGAGCAGCAAAGTTGTTGGTTCTCCCCTCCGTAGGTAGGGGGTTGTTGTCACGGGGCCCAGTGATGAGGTGCGTGATGCAGGGCTTGGTGGGGTGCAGGGACGCGGGGGCAGCGCTGTGCCTTGCGGCACTGTGGTACTCACTCAGCCTGAGACACTGTTCTCGGTAAAACACACGGCTGGAAAGACGGTTCCCACGGACGGCTGCACTTGCTTTCCCCAGTAGTTGACGGTGACGGTCCCTTTTCCTGCACCTAAGATGATGATGGTTGCGATGGGTTCCCACCGGTAACCCGCTCCCCGGCTTGGATATGGGCCGGAGGAGCCCTACTTTGCCCGCAGACGCTGGCCCTGAGAAACTGGTGCCCTGGCGGTGGCGGTGTCTCTCTGTAACGGTTGGACTGTTGCCTTCAATCGGGACTTGCTTGTTGGGAGACCCAGAGGTCCCCTTCACTAACGGATTTAGCAAATTCACGGCGACTCCTAGCCTTGCCGGGATCCGAAAGGCCCCTGCCACTGGTGCTGACTGCTCTTCGTATACCGATCCGGTACCGCCGAGCCACCACCCGTCCGCGGTCCTTCCAGCAACCTCCAAGCAGTCTCCCCTGCAGACAGTCACCGCCGTCTGCTGACCTTGCTGTCTCAGTCCGGGGCACACACCCGGACCAGCTTCAGGCTTTACAAACTGTCACTTTCTACTCCCTTGCTCCTCTACCACTTCCTTCTACTTCACTCCCCTGGCTTGAACTCCTGGTTCTCCCGCCTCCAGGGCTGTGAACTCCTCGGTGGGCGGAGCCAACCGCCTGGCCCACCCCCTGGTGTGGACATCAGCCCCTGGAGGAAGGCAACAAGGATTTTAGGTTAGCCTTGGTGTTCCTAACTGGGGTGTAGGGTGTGGTGGTGTTATGACCTGTGACCCCTGGCTTGCCCAGGGCGTCACACATCCGTGTGCGGGACCAGAGTACACCCCTGCAGGGGCTACCAGAATCCGGCCTTGGTTCACCAAGGCTTCAAACCCCCAATCCATATTAGATCGGAGGATCTATACAACCAACACCGGGGTTGTGCGAGGGCGCACAACCTCACCAGGTGAGCAAACTCTTATTCCTCTAAATTTAATCTTAGACCCGCGGGTACTTCTCATAGGCGCTACTTTCTCTTTTTTAGTGACTCTTTGAACGCGAATCAGCGTGGGATTATCCCAACAAGCAGCAGAGTAACTACCTGAGGTCTAGGAAGAAAAGAAAGAAAAAACTAAGAATTTTGAACTAAGAACTATAAACTAAGAACTTATATGAAAGACTAAGGAAAACAAAAGACACTATAGAAAACAGACAAATACTGACTACCTTAGTTCTCCTGGAATTAAATATAAATATAAAAGAAACCTAGCAGAAACCCCACCAAATTCACATAATTACTCATCTATATACACATATATATAAATAGATATATTTCTATACATATATAAAAACCTCAAAACTACCTGAAATAATAAAATAAAATAAAAGAATGGATTTCTTTATGACCGACAGACTAACACATAGGGAGCTATTCATTGATAATTTATTGGGTAATAAAAGCGATAATATAGAACTCATCGAAGATAATATTAGAAGACTGGATAGAATAGAAAAGAAAAATATGGCCGAATTATTCTCAGAGTATGAACGCAATTGCAAAATAGAAATAACCAACAGTTTGAATAAACTATTCTTGGAAAAATACCTCAAAGAAAACATAATCCCTGAAGAATTTAAAATACCATTAAGATCACCATACCCCAATGACATCGAATTCACTAATAAATGGGAGGATTACTCCCATTTATGCTCTCAAGGATTGATAAAATTAATTATAAGGAAAAATACCCGCACAGTCGAAGAAGCTATAACTGAACTAAATAAACTGAGATTAACCCTTAATCTCTACATACATACCTATGACTATAAAGAAATAGACCTTATACTGAAAATAACTTTAGATAAATACGAAGAAGAACTATTAAAGAAAAAAGCAATAAATTATTTGAAAGATAAACATAAAATAACCTTCGTTAGTGCTAAGAATGAGGATACTATAGACACTAAAACTAACCATCAAAGTTCGATTAATAAGGATAATAGTATCAAATCCACCCCACAACAAAATACAAACATAAATAAAAATAATAAGAAAATAATGAATCAAAAAGAAAAACCAATAAATAAACCCGATATTACTAATAAAATTAATCAAAAAAGAAGTAATCAGGAATCCAATTATTCCAATGACTTCATGTCGGAAAAACAAAGGAACTATTATGAGCAACATAAATCCAAGCTTAGAAACAAGACCAAAACAAATACTAGATATATTACTCAGAACGACAATATAATTTCATCTCTTGATCAAAGTATAACATCCATGGAATTCGACCCCACTCCCGAAAATGGGATCAATCAAATAAAAATTCATGAGCCAGTTTCTAGTAACACCCCCGTATTAATAAAATCCACAATAGACGCAAATAGCCCTCCACAGAATATAACTTCTAATGGAACACCGGCTCCTACTGCAAGGATGAATACCACCACGATCAGTCCCATCCTGAACAGTCCAAACATGAAGAACACTACATTAAAAACTAGTGAAACACAAAAAGGAAATATAGACAATGAGGATATTGCACAATTCCTCGATCTCTCAATACTAACAATACATGAAGAATCTCCTTCTATTATAATAAGTCCAATACAATCAAATGGAACTATATACCCTTCAAAATCGGGTGAAGATAAAAATAATCTAACAGAAATAAGTCCTGTTAAAACCAAAGAAAAAAGCCTTGTTAAAACCAAAGAAACAAATAATATGAAAATTACACATTATTTTCGGGTGATCCCAGGACGGCAATCCAAAAGAAAAAGAGAAGGAGAGGATGTAGAGGAGGAACTGGACAGCATAGAGGAAGATCCAATGAACAAACAAGAGATCATACCGAAAAAAATAAAGACGGTACAACAGTAGAACAGAAAAAAGATGTTGAACTAAATAAAATAGACGAAAGAGAGGTGAACATGAATACATCAGTAGAAACAACAGGGATATTTAATATATCTGATCATACGCTAACGAAGGACGAAAAATCACTCCTGAACCATGGGCTTTCCTATAGCCCTAACTCAGGATTAGATACCTTTTCGTTATACCTAGATCTGAACAATTTTTTCAAAAAAATCACAATACAAAGGCATTTCATAATAGAAGAGAAAGGAAAAGGACAGAACGAACAAGTACACAACATACAAAAATACCAAGATAATACTGAAGATCCACAGTTAATTACTAGACATGTGAACCCGAGAAATAAAACTAGTAAATTCTACCCAATCCACCACAAGGGTTCACATGTGGAAACTTTCCAACAAATAATATTAAAAGAAATCAGATCCTATATCAATCCAAGAATAAAAAAGAATCTAACACCAGGAGAATCAAGAGCCATTGTCACCTTAAGGGAAAATGAGAATATAGTTATAAAAAGAGCAGACAAAGGAGGAGGAGTAGTGATAATGAACAGATCATGGTACATTAACGAAGGTATTAAAATGCTGAATGATAGGGAGTACTATGAACCAATAAAACAAGATCCCTCGCCCCAGATTTTTACCAATTATAGTAGAATCATTAGGGAAGCCTCAGAGAAAGGAATATTAAATAAAAAAGAAGAAAAATTTCTAAATATTACAAATTTCATGATACCATACTTTTACTACCTACCCAAAATACATAAGGACCCAATAAACCCACCAGGACGCCCAATAATTTCAGGAATAAACTCTATTACCAGCAACCTTTCTCATTATGTAGATCTATTTTTACAAGAATATGTAGTCCAACTGGACTCATACTTAAAAGATTCAACCCAACTAATAAAAGAACTATTAAATTTACCCCCTCAAAAGGACAGCATTTTAATTACATTGGACGTATGCGCTCTATATAATAACATAGCACACGATAAAGGCTTACAAGTCATAGATGAAATTCTGAAAAAAGATACAGAAATCCCCCCAATTCAAAGACAATTTATAGCAACGGCAATAGCATTTATATTGGAGAACAATGTATTTTTATTTGAAGGGTCTTATTACAGACACATTAAAGGCTGTGCGATGGGGACGCGATTCGCACCAAGCTATGCAAACCTGTTCATGGGTGCGTTTGAATCCGTCTCCATCGCACAGTCAAAATACAGAGAACATATAGCCTTATACCGTCGCTTTATCGATGACCTCTTCATAATATGGAGGGGTCCACTAACAGAAGCAAAAGAATTTATAAAAGAATTAAACAGAAACAGTTGGGGTCTTTCCTTCACATCTAATTATTCAGAGAAAACTATCCAATATCTGGACCTACAGATCACCCGTAATGGAACTGGTAATATCACAACGTCTACACACTTCAAGACGGTGGATGTCAATAGTTACCTTAAATTTGATAGCGGACACCTACCAAGGTGGATACGCAACATCCCATACGGCCAATACAGGAGAATTAGGAAAAACTGTACGGCCGATGAAGACTACAAAAATGAATCTAAAACTTTAAAGCAGCGGTTTTTAGAAAAAGGCTACCCAAAAAAACTTATCCAAGATGCCTATAAAAAGACAAATCTCCTCACCCAAGAAAAATGCTTACAACCTAAACAAGAAAACACAATGGAAAAAGAAAGAAAAAACAAATATTTAAAATGGAGTTTAATCACTACATATTGCCAACCGAGAACCCACATAGAAAAATTAATGAACAAATATTGGTTCATTTTGAAAAATGACCCTATTCTAACAGACCATATACCTCATAAACCAACGATTATATACAGGAAAAATAGGAGCATAGGAAATATGGTTGCACCTAGCATCCATAAAACCAAAAATAATCAAAACAGACAATCCGAACCTCTGGGGATGCTACCCCTGCACAGCATCCAAATGCCTTTGTTGTCAAGTCATGAAAAAAGGAGCTAAAACTTTTACCTCCAAAACTACAGGGGAAACCTTCCCAATAAAATATACCTTTAATTGTAAATCTGCATATGTAATCTATCTTCTAGAATGCCCATGCGGCACACAATATGTGGGTCGAACAATACAAGAGATGCACTCCAGATTGAACAAACATCGGCATAATATTAAAAATGGCTATATGCAACACAGTATCTCAAAACATTATAGCATTCAGCACAACAGGGATCACACAAAGATGACCCTCATCATTATAGACTCCGTCGATAATAAAGACCCAGAAGCAATAATGAAATTAACCAGGAGAGAAAGTTTTTGGATTTTCAAACTGGGCACTCTAGCCCCAGAAGGACACAATTTAACATTGGACAATGTAGCCAGATAAGATTACTAAATGTCTGATTCCTGTAGTAAAAAATCCCTTTTAGGAAAAAAATCCCTTTAAGAGAAAAAAATCCCGTTAAGAGAAAATAAGAAAAATCCTTAAAGGAATTTCATTTATAAAGATATTATAATACATACATATATAGTAGAAAAATAAACACAGTAGAAACATAGAGAACACAATTTTAATGAAACATACAAGGGAAAAATAAAACTCTGAAACGGATTTTTAAAAAATTATAAAATGTTATTAATTTTAATTCAAATAATTTTCATCATATAATAAATTTTACTATATACTATAGATTTTATTTATACTATATACCTAATACCTTTAAAAGGATTTTTAACAACTATCTTTTTAACAACTATCTTATTATGAAACTAAATAAATTTTATCTCACTATATTTTGTATAAAGGAAACAAAAGTTCTAATTAATGGCACACCCACAAGAACACCACCTGTGCAACCCCTATATATTTATTGCTCGAGAATTACTCCTGTTATACCTGAGGAAAGCATTGATGTATTGCTGAAACGCGTTGTATTATCTGAATAACAGGAGCATTCTGAAATATTTTAACAATAAAACAACTTTAATCTTAACGGAACCTGTGCATTGTCAGCGCTCGCCAGACCGATAATCCAATTACCTACTACATGCACACTCCCTTCTGAGGGATTCGGTCAGAGCTGCAGCAAGACATAGGCACTCCATTTCGAAGTGAAACCCTCAGCTGGAGAACGGTGGATCGCTGTAACACTCCAGAACCCAGAGTGCCGGGGATTTCAGGAGGAACCAGCGGTCCTGAATCCGGACATCTCCAACAAAGATCACGATCTAACAGGATCGCTACCAAGGCTTCAAACCCCCAATCCATATTAGATCGGAGGATCTATACAACCAACACCGGGGTTGTGCGAGGGCGCACAACCTCACCAGGTGAGCAAACTCTTATTCCTCTAAATTTAATCTTAGACCCGCGGGTACTTCTCATAGGCGCTACTTTCTCTTTTTTATTGGTTCACTATAAGGACTCTGTGTGACTTTTTAATTTGAATAGCGAGTACACCAGTACCCTCAGGCACAGCGCCGCGCTATGCCGCCCTGCCCTGCACTCCTCCAGCGGCTCCGTCGTCATCACCCCAGCGGGCCCCGGGACTCACCATCCCTACCCACAGAGGGGTCAACACCTAGCTGCGCCACAACACCACCACCCGGGAGCCCCCACCATCACCAGCAGCGGTGGTGCCAACAATCACCACAACCCGTGGGTGGCGTCACGAACAATTTTCATAGCGGCCCCTGCCGCGCACCCACCCGATCACCAACCCAATCCCCATTTTCACTCTTTTGGGGGCGAGGAGCGCTGCCCGAGCCCCGGGTCTGGCCCACTCGAGCCACGAAGGAGAAGGTACCGGTCCCGAGCGTGATCTCCCCGGGCAGCGCCCGCCCGCGACACCTACACAGGACAGTGAAGAAGGAAGGACTCCGAACCCACCTGGCTAGGTGGATCCACAATTGCTTCCAGGCTGCTTGGACCTCCATTACCATCTGAACTATTTTCCCTGGCCGGCACCATCGACTACCAAGTAAAAAGGTAAAAGACTACTACAGTCCTGTCTATGTGTCGTCCAGTTATTGGCTGCGTCTTCGGTCCTACACCCCAACGTTAATTCTTCCATCATACACTATACCGGTTGCCCTGGGGCCCTGCTCCACCTGCTCCACCTGTGGGGAGCTGTACCCTCATTGCTGCATCACCATCTGCCCCAGCGGTCCCATCCAGCAGCATTGTCCATACATTGCCGAATACCACAGGTGGCGTCCTGACTCATCCCCTGTAAAAATCCCCCATTTAAACAACACTGCCAGGGTCATGGAGTCGGGCCATGCCACTGTGACTTCCCAACAGAACCGGCCCGGTCCCGAGTGCACCACGGCCCTGGTGGGAGTGTCACTTACATGCCACCCGCCTGAGTTACGACCATCAGGGCCTTAGAGATATTGATATCCCCTTCTCATTCTCCTCTGCTTCCTCCTCTTCCTCTGGGACAGCCACCTCCTCCAGCAGACTATTTAAACTGTGCTCCCACATGTAGATGACCGGAATAGTCATGCTGATGACAGCATAGTCTGCGCTAACCATCTTAGTAACCATTTGGAAATAGTGCAGAAGGGTGCAGAGGTCCTTCATGTGTGCCTACTCAAGTGTTATACCTCTACAGCGCTGCAAGTTGATGAGCCACAGAGTGCTAACAGTGGACGTGAACACACAGCAACCGTACCTTCTGCAGCAGCACATCCAACCCGGGATAGGGGCCTAGAAATTACTGTACAACAAGGTTGAGGATGTGAGCCATTCAAGGCACATATGTGAGGTTGCTCCAGCGTAGGATTGCCACCATGTTCATACTTTTATTTCACACGGCCTTCCCTGACTCCAGGCTCAGTGAAAACAGATATTGCTGAAACACAGCCTGGATAAATTTCCACAACTCTGCAGCTGATTTGACTGCATTCTCCAATGCATTCTAATTGAAACACTGCCTGATTGCGGTGAGTCCTGGCTGCGCAGTATGGAGGTGGCGGAATTCTCTGAGCACAGTTATAATGCATGTACTATTAAGGGTACTTTCACACTTGTGTCGTTTGGCATCAGTCACAGTGCCTTATGTGATGCATGTGATGGATGTGTTGTAAATAATGTGAAAATCAAGGCAACGGATTCCTGTGAAATAGCATTGCGTTAGTTTTCTTTAGCCGAGAGAGAGAGAGCCCCCATCATCACCGCACACACCCCGCCACTACCGCCCCCATCATCACCGCACACACCCCGCCACTACCGCCCCCATCATCACCGAACACACCCCGCCACTACCGCCCCATCATCACAGCACACACCCCGCCACTACCGCCCCCATCAACACCGCACACACCCCAACACTACCGCACCCATCATCACCGCACACACCCCAACACTACCACACAGGGGTGTACTGGATTGAGTGTTATTGTAGGTTGTAGGCTTGTTGGAAGAGATGGGTCTTGAGGTTCCTCTTGAAGCTTTCCACGATATGGAAGAGTCTGATATGTTGAGGTAGAGCATTCCAGAGTATGGGGGAGGCACGGGAGAAATCTTGTATGCGATTGTGGGAAGAGGAGATAAGAGAGGAGTAGAGAAGGAGATCTTGTGAGAATCTGAGGTTGTGTGCAGGTAGGTACCGGGAGACTAGGTCACAGATGTAGGAAGGAGACAGGTTGTGGATGGCTTTGTATGTCATGGTTAATGTTTTGAACTGGAGTCGTTGGGCGATGGGAAGCCAGTGAAGGGATTGCCAGAGTGGCGAGGCTGGGGAATAGCGAGGGGAGATGTGGATTAAGCTGGCCGCAGAGTTTAGGATAGATTGGAGGGGTGCAAGAGTGTTGGAAAGGAGGCCAGAGGGCAGGAGGTTGCAGTAGTCGAGGCGGGAGATGATGAGGGCATGCACTAATGTTTTTGCTGATTCTTGGTTAAGGAAAGCACGGATCCGGGAGATATTCCCCAACAATTCCCCGTACAGGGCTAGAGTCGGACCAATGGATGGCCGCCTAGAGGTGGAACCAGTCCAGTCCACTAGTTGATCAGGTGGGAGGGGCGGACTGAGGACAGACAGACAGTCTAAGGGTGTTGAGGAGTGAAGGTGGACAGGAGGAGACGCACTGACATGGGGTGGACAGTAACCTGGTGCCCAGGAGGGTAGTTGCCGGTGGAGTACCCTCGGAGCAACGCACCAACGGGATACAGGACCCTAGGACAGGCAGAAGCTCCAGGCAGAACACTCCAGGCGCGCCACTATAGGACGGTAGGACACACTGGCCTCTATATAATCAGCCACCCACATCACCCCTGCACCTCCCGACGAAGCGGCAGCGAAACGCGTCGAGGTGCAGGGAGGTGTGCATGTTGAGGGTCTCCCCAGTCCTTTTGGTAAGACACCAGATCCAGCAACGCAGTCTGTGATCCCATTCAGGATCCCTGCTTGGCATGTTCAAATTTTCATGTATACATCTAATCATGCAAATTCCCCTTGCCACATGTGGCACCACCATTAAGCAATTCTAATTGTATAAAGAGGGTTGTTTTTTATACACATCAGGCCAAGGGCTGCGTTATGTTGTCAACTGCTTCTGTGGACATATGATTAAGACCTGATCGTCTTCATGTTATCTGTGGGTTGCTGCCCATATATGGTTAATCTTGCTATAATACAAACTGCTAGGCAATCCATTTAAATAACTGACACTTTATGTCCCTTGAACATCTATAGCATGCTGTGAGATCTTTGTATAACCAAGTGATTTGATTCATTGTTCGTCTGATCATTGTACCATGTTAATTATTTTCTATATGATCATGTTTTCTGGGCTGGACCCTCCGGGCGCACCTTCCTGTTTTTAATATGTTTCTACAAACACTACTGTGCACTTTGTGCTGTTCTGATTGTTATCCTTTTATCAATTTTGTACATTCATGAATAAATTTGCACCTCATTATAAAATGAAACATGGTTTTGGAGTATTTAATAGATAAAGGTGCAATGATTATTTAATATGAAGGTCTTTTTGCTGTTTTTTTAGAAGCTCCAGGCAGGCCTGTTAACACCTGCACAGCGAGGGGACCATCAAGGACCTCACTGACCCTAAGAATCCGAGACAGAGTAGCAAAGAGAGAGCCGGGGACAGGACCAGAGACTCCAACCCCACAGGGTTCACGCTACTGTCAGGCTGACAGCAGTGGAAAGAAACACCCCCAGTTGCTCTACACCACAGGGACCCACCAACCAGAGACAGGTGCAAGGGATGAAGGCACCAGAATACTAAACTGGCACTGGGACGAAGGGAAACTGGAGGTGAAACCAGTCGGCCTCGTGTAACCAGTTACCACCAGCAAAAGGGAGTAAAAACCCAGTTGCACTGAACTCTTGTGTGGACTACCTTCTTCCGACACCCGTCACATCACCTACCCTCTGGGGCCCGGCCCTGCTTGCGGAGGGCCTACCATCCAGGCTGCAAATAACACCAGCCCCAGTAGTGGACATTGTGCAGCGGCGGCTCCATCCACATAGCCGCAACACTGCAAGTGGCGTCATGTGTGAACATTATTCTATCCCCTGTAAATATATCCCCTTTACAAAAAGGGCCCAGGGCATGGAACCGGGCAACGGCCACCAAAGTGACATTCCCCAGTTATACACCGCCCGAGACAGAGTTCCCCATAACCCTGGGTGCGACACTCTGTCTGCAACAAGCTTTCATACACCCATGATCTTTTCAGCACTAACTAGAGAGGGTGTACATAACCAACTGGTGGACTGTCAGGGAGGTGTAGGCGGAGATGTTATGGTGGTCAGCAGACATGCGCGGCTAACAGGCGCGGGTGTATCGTAGATCCACCCATACCTGTTAACCCCTTGGGTTGCGCTGTCAAACACTGACAGCATGATTTAAAGAGCCATGGCGGGAATCGCGCAATTCGGCCTCGGCGGGCACATGATGGGATTGCGGAGCACTACTCTGCTGTCATGGTAGCTCGGGGTCAGCTGATGACCCCTGACACTACCATGGCTCACTTTCTGTGAGAGCCGACAGCATGCCATCCCTCATAGGAACACTGTATATACGTGATCAGTTCGATGCTGCAGCATTGCTCTAATCAGCACAGGGGATCGGACACTGCAGTCATAAAGTCCCCCTAGAGGAAATAGTAAAATCAATAAAAAATTTAAAAAAATAAAAGTTCAAATCACCCTCCTATTTTCCCCATTGATAATAAAACAATAAAAAAAATAAAAATACACATATTTGGAATCACCACATTCAGAAATGCCTGATCTACCAAAATATAAAATCCCTTAATCTGATCAGTGCATGACATGGCGAGAAAAAATTCCAAATGCCAAAATTACATTTTTTGTTCACCCCAACATTTAATTGCATTAAAAAAATCTGGATCTGGTCCAGAATCCGGTACCCATATAAGTCTATGGGGACCAGAATCCGGAGATTTAAAATGTTGGTGGAAGGGATCGGGGGTATGAGCGTGAACTCACCGAAGATCCGTCATGGTAGCAAGCTACATCCAGGTCATGCATTCACTTCCAGTGCCGACAATTAACCCTCATTGAATATTCATTGCTTTCCCCGACCACCGGTGTGTGTTATTGGTTGCAGCTAGACGCGCCCCCACCATGAGTGTCAGCTGACTGCAACCAATCACAGTCACCAGGACGGCCATTGGGTGGGGAAAGTCGTACAAATGTCTATGGGACAGTATCATGGTGTAAAAATAAATGAATAAATAAAATCGGCGTAGAGTCCCGCCATATTCTGATACCAGCACAGATAAAACCCACGATAACAGGCTGCAGCTGCCAGCTGTAGGGTTTTATCTTGGCTGTGTATAAAAATAAGGCCAGAGTCACACTTGCAAGGGATGCGTGCGAGTCTCGCATCGCATCACCCGGCATGGCCTGACACTCCCTACACACAAGCGTGCAGCTGCATAGAAATACATGCAGCCGACCAACTCCTGTCAGGGGAGTGTGCGCCCATGCCGGATGATGTGATGCGAGACTTGTAAGAGTCCCTGCAAGTGTGACTCCGACTTAAGAGGAACCGCATGCGGCTTTTTTTAAATTATTTAAATAATTTTAAACGATGTGCTGTTCCCCCCCAAATTTGATACCCAGCCAAGATAAATAATATAATAATCAAAATTTTCGTATAAATATCACCATTAAGTTTCAATAAATATCAAAAATACCTTCAGATAAAAAATCCGTTAGGGTTAAATAAATAAAGGAAATGATGGTGCAAATAGCATTAAAATTATTATTTTTATTCAACAATTAAAATAAATATTTCTTACAAATCCATATAAATATAAGGCAGGAAAAATGTCCCATAAATTATAGCAGCGGTTATATAAATAAGGTTGTGGTATAATGATCCTATGTGATAAAATATCATTAACAATTATTTAATTTGCAAGGAAAATAATACCTTAAGTGATCTGTAAAAATTCCAAGGAACACCGCAAAGCCCCGACACGTGTTTCAGCGATCCTTTCCTCAGGGGAAATGATCACATAGGATCATTATACCACAACCTTATTTATATATGACATAGGATTTGGATACTATTTGCACTGTGCACTTTGTCATATATTAGGGATTGACCTTTTAAGTGATCTTGGCATTATGCACCTTATTTTCCTAGTGAAACCTCTGCTATAATTTGTGGGACATTTTTCCTGCCTTATATTTATATGGATTTGTAAGAAATAATTATTTTAATTGTTGAATAAAAATAATAATTTTAATGCTATTTGCACCATCATTTCCAGCCAAGATAAAGCCCAACAGCTGGGGCTGGTATTCTGAGGCTGGAGAGGTGGAGCCTAAAATGATCAGCCTCCAGCTGCCCGCAGTTATAGAGAGTGCGTAGACAATCCAGGGAGGTACAAACCCCCGAGATCAGCGGCACCAGCTTCTGCAGTTATACACCCAGTATATGGAACATACCAGGGAGGTACAGACCCCTAAGATCAGCGGCGCCAGCTCCTGCAGTTATACACTCCGTATGTAGAACATACCAGGGAGGTACAGAGGCAGGGAGAAAATCCAGCTCACCGATCAGCTGAAGGCTGGTAATGAAAATGTCCTGCGCACGGAATGGTCTGGCCACCAGGTAATAAGATTAGAAAAGGAGATCCAGTGTGGTCCAATCATTAAAACTTCACTTTATTTAGGTTTCCTTAAAATCAAGCATACAGCTCATGATACAGAGGTCAGTGAGAACTACGCGTTTCGGCGTTAGGTCTTAATCATGTTCTGACAGACACCCGAGATCAGTGGCGCCAGCTCCTGCACTGAGGTTATACACTTAGTATATAGAACATATCAGTGAGGCATAGACCCTCGAGATCAACGGCACCAGTCAGTGTAGCACCCCACGGGGCCTCAGGGGTTACTTGTCACCGGGCCAGTGGTTTTCGGGGTTGCTGCTGTGACTGGCTTGACCCGGCTCTGTGGCCCCGTTGGCTACATGTTAAAACAAACAAGCGGGTGCAAGGTTGTCCGGTGTAAAGGGGGGATGGAAAGAGGGTGAAGGGTCCCTAGGAAGCGTGTCACCGGTTGCAGCGGAGACTGTGATCTCAGCCTCCTCCGCCGCCGACCCTCCCTGCGACTTTTCCTCTCCCAGTAGCGGTGTTGGATGGGGATGGTGGATGCTTTGCAGCGCCACCCATGGTTCATGGCCAGGAATCGGCCACCGTTGCAAGATGTGGCTGTCCTCCGGGGTTAGTGTTCACACAGCTCTGCTTTTAGGGCTCTGCAAACCTGTCTGCGCCTGCCCCAAGGGAGCGGTTCAGCTTTCCTTCAGTTGCCGTGTCCTACGCAGTCTCACAGCCTCACCCGATGGTCTCAGTTACTCCCTGTCCACCTGGTTCCCTCCAGTCTTCCCGGTTCTATGTGTCACTGGTGTTCTGGTACTCTCTCTCCTCTCCCCCTGGAATAGCTCTCAAGCACTCATTCAAGTCGGTCCTTCTGAGGGGAGCCATCCGGCGCGCCCCTCAGCGACCTGTCTCTTTCTGTCTGTGTCTCCTTCTCCTTCTCCTTCTGTCTCTGAAGTGAAACTGTTTTTGCTCAGTCACTTATTCATTCAGTGCCCCCCAACCTTGGAATGACTCACTTTACTCAGGGAGCTCGTTGCCATGGTGACCGGGAGTTCCCCGGCTGTCTAGCTTCCTGTATGTGGAGACTCATAGCTAGATGTTTTGTGTACAGTGGTAGAAACCAGTGGTTAACCTCTTCTTCAAATAAAGGTGAATCCCCAGCACAAAGAACGTCTATAGAAACTTGAAGTAAAGTTAAAATTTCATTTTATTCCAATAAACCCACGAGCACTGTCCGGATTTTCCTTCCTGGAATGACTACATGGTGGTAAGCTGATTCACTCTTTTGTTAACCTCTTCTTACCTGGATCAGTACAGCATCTTAAATCAGATGCAGTACCCTGTGGCGACTGAGGCCTCAGGGGCGCCACAAATGCAGTTATACACTCAGTATATTGGTGTGTTCACAAAAGCCGTGTGACTCGCACGAGTCTCGCATCGCATCACCCGACACAGGAGCGGGTAGGCTGCATGTATTTTTATGCAGCTGAGACGCTCCTGTCCGGAGAGTGTACAGCTGTGCCAGGTGATGCGATCCGATACTCGTGTGAGTCATACAGCTCATGTGAGTGCACCCTATAGAATATATCAGGAAGGTACAGACCCTCGAGATTGGTTGCAGGGAGACAGGCTGGTGGCGCATCAGACTACAGGCTGGCCGGTGAATGGGAAAAGTAATGCATATGCATGAGCGGCCCAGGAAGTGAAGGAGAGGCTGCAGGAGCAGCATAAAGCTGTGACTGAGCCTTGGTAAATATGATCACACATCTGGAATCTAAGCACATTTGAAACTGCACCGATCCAGACTTTTACAGTCCAGATCTGCCCATGACTACTCACGACGCAAAAAATAAGCCTGTAAAATATATCTTTGTACCGTGTTAGCCAGTAGAGATAAAAAATTGGTTAAAAGAACTGAAATCCTCAGTGGTTGATACCTTTTAATGGCTAACTGAACAGATGGTAATAATAGCAAGCTTTCGAGACTACGCAGGTCTCTTCATCAGGCATGGTATAACACAAAATCTGCAGTCACATATTTATACCCAACAGGACATAGAATAGTGCAGTAAAAAAAAAAAAAAAAGTTATATGAAACAGAACTCTCACTATGGCAGGGGGGCAAACTGTTGTGGCCATAAATATTGCTGCAGTTCAGTGTGAAAGTTTTATTGTCCTCTGATTAGGGTCCAGGGCTGTGATGTCCCCGGATGGTCAGAGGAGCACATCTCTTAACTGATGTAAAAAGACATGAATCCATGAGACACATTCATTCCTGCTCTGAATGTGTCACATTATTCTATGTACTGTTGTGTTGGTTCTTTTAACCAATTTTTTAAAAAATAAGCCATCACTGAGCCCCAGATTGTGAAAAATGAAAGCGCTACGGGTTTCGGAAAATGCCAACAAAAGCTTAGTTCTTTTTTGGACAAATTTCAGAATTTGTTTTCACCACTTAGATAAAATTAAAAGTATACATGATTTGGTATCTACAAACTCGTACCAACATGAGGCATCATATTGACCTGTCAGTTTTACCATATAAACTGCGTGCAGAATTATTAGGTAAGTTGTATTTTAGAGGATTTTTTTATTATTGATCAACATCTATGCTCTCAATCAACCCAGACTCATAAATATCAAAGCTTAATAATTTTGGAAGTTGCAGTGGTTTTTTTTTTAGATTTGGCTATCTTAGGAGGATATCTGTTTGTGTAGGTAACGATTAGAGTTGAGCGCGGTTCGAGGTTCTCCAGTTCTAGGCTCGAGTGATTTTGGGGCCTGTTCTAGATCGAACTAGAACTCGAGCTTTTTGCAAAAGCTCGATAGTTCTAGAAACGTTCGAGAACGGTTCTAGCAGCAAAAAAACAGCTAATTCCTAGCTTGGTTTCCGCTGTAATAGTGTAAGTCACTCTGTGAATCACACTATTATGACATTTCAGTGTATAGTGTGCGTGAACAGCGCCTTCAGATCACTGCTGTTTCTATAATGGCGATCGCCATTTTTTTTTTTTTTTCCTTGTCTTCCTTCCCTAAGCGCGCGCGTGTAGTGGGGCGGGCCAGCATGTCAGCCAATCCCAGACACACACACAGCTAAGTGGACTTTTAGCCAGAGAAGCAACGGCATGTGTGATAGGATGTCCATGTCACATGTCCCTGCATTATAAAACCGGACATTTTCCTCCAGGACGCCATTATCTCTTCTGCGTCTTTGGTGTCAGACATCACTGTCGCAGCTCCGTCCTCCTGAGTCCTATCGCCGATACAGCTGTATGCGCTCCATACACAGCGCTGGACAGCTTAGGGAGAGCACTTTCTAGCAGTCCTTTTAAGGGCTCAAACCGGCAGGGTCAGAGCCATAGGTGACAGGTCCTGAAAACAGCAACAGCGTCTGTGTAGCCAAGGTCAGGGATTTCCTCCCTGCATTTCCCTATTAGGAGGGAATAGAAAGGCAGGCTTCCATTCCTCTACCCAGAGCCCCACAATCCTGGCACTGTACCCTCCTGTCCTCTGCACACTCCAACTCATTATAACTAAGCCATTATATTAGCAAACACTCAGTGTACCTAGTGGCATCCTAAACGTGGCTATTGGACATTTGTCTAGTCACACTAGTGCAAAGACATTTGCAGCACCTCTGCCTGCATTGCACACTCCAACTCATTATAACTAAGCCATTATACTAGCAAACACTCAGTGTACCTAGTGGCATCCTAAACGTGGCTATTGGACTTTGCTATAGTCACACTAGTGCAAAGACATTTGCAGCACCTCTACCTGCATTGCACACTCCAACTCATTATAACTAAGCCATTATACTAGCAAACACTCAGTGTACCTAGTGGCATCCTAAACGTGGCTATTGGACTGTTGTCTAGTCAAAGACATTTGCAGCACCTCTACCTGCATTGCACACTCCAACTCATTATAACTAAGCCATTATACTAGCAAACACTCAGTGTACCTAGTGGCATCCTAAACGTGGCTATTGGACTTTGCTATAGTCACACTAGTGCAAAGACATTTGCAGCACCTCTACCTGCATTGCACACTCCAACTCATTATAACTAAGCCATTATACTAGCAAACACTCAGTGTACCTAGTGGCATCCTAAACGTGGCTATTGGACATTTGTCTAGTCACACTAGTGTAAAGACATTTGCAGCACCTCTGCCTGCATTGCACACTCCAACTCATTATAACTAAGCCATTATACTAGCAAACACTCAGTGTACCTAGTGGCATCCTAAACGTGGCTATTGGACTTTGCTATAGTCACACTAGTGCAAAGACATTTGCAGCACCTCTACCTGCATTGCACACTCCAACTCATTATAACTAAGCCATTATACTAGCAAACACTCAGTGTACCTAGTGGCATCCTAAACGTGGCTATTGGACTTTGCTATAGTCCCACTAGTGCAAAGACATTTGCAGCACGTCTGCCTGCATTGCACACTCCAACTCATTATAACTAAGCCATTATACTAGCAAATTTTGGTGCCAGTTTAAGGGCCGTAGTTGCATTGTCAGGGATATTTATTCTTTATTATTCTGCTGTTAATAAAGCTAGACCACCACTGCAATCTACACCACCTCTCAATTTTTACTACCACATTTTCAGTCCACAATCTTGTCGCAATCAACATGAGTGGCAAAATGACAGATGCTGGTGGAAAGGGGAAGAGGCGTGGTGGAAAAGGCAAAAAAGGTTTTGTCCGTGGGGAAGGTGGCAAAGCTCCATTATCATCTGCTGAAGATAGACCATCTACCAGCAAAAGTAAGATGTCTACT
This sequence comes from Anomaloglossus baeobatrachus, assembly GCF_048569485.1. NCBI lineage: Eukaryota > Metazoa > Chordata > Amphibia > Anura > Aromobatidae > Anomaloglossus > Anomaloglossus baeobatrachus. The sequence continues at coordinate 540,590,042 of NC_134357.1, read as the reverse complement.
ACTTACCGTGGACAATCCGATGTGCTCCCTTTTTTATGGACACGAACAACAGGAACAAAGGTAGATGATGGCCAAAAAAGGAAAATGCTTGAATGGATCTCAAGTGGTCCAACAAGTGCCCTCTCAGCCACTTCAAGTACCGCATCCAAAAAACACCAGTCCTCTGAGTTGTCATCCCAATCAAACTTGATTTCTCCCAGCTCTGAAGTCTCCATCAGCCCTGCACAGTATGGTGGAACTGAGATGGCTGAGTCTGCAGAGCTGTTCAGTCACACTATAGCCTGGGAATCAGAGGTCTGCTCCCAAGCTACAGTGAGTACAGAACAGGAAATGGTCTGCAGTGATGCCCAGAACCTTTGTGACTCTGATTCAGGCCGTGAGGACCAAGTTTTGGAGCATAATGTTGACCCTTTGTCACAAACTGTAACACCTGTGGTTATAGACAATGAGGAACATACTGATGAAGATGAGACTCAGATACCCGATTGGGATGACAACTTAAATATTCGGTCACGGCAAGAAGAGGCTCGGTCTGAGGGGGAGGGGAGTGCAAACATAACAATTGATGACGAAGTTCTAGATCCCACCTACTGTCAACCCACAGTCAGGCACTCGAGGAGGTCAACAGAGGTGGTGGAGGAGGATGCAACTGATGACGAAGTTACCTTGCGCCTTCCTGGACAGAGTTGGAGTACTGGTAGCACGTCTACAACTGCATCCTCAGCCACCACTCTGCCTCTGAGCACTAGTCGGGGTGGATCAACAGGTCGCATGCCCTCTAAGCCTTGCCTAGCCTGGTCCTTTTTTGACATAGCAAAAGATCGCCCAAATTATGTGATCTGTAAAATTTGTCATGCTTCTATTAGTAGAGGTCAAAACCTCAGCAGTTTGACAACTTCTTCCATGAATCGTCACATGAATAAATATCATATGTCCCGGTGGGAAGCTCACCTTGCTGCAATGCGGCCTAGCGGAGCGAACCATCCACCGCCTGCCCCTTCCAGTGCATCCGCACGCTCGTCATCTTCTAGGACTGTGGGGACAGCTGTCACACCTGTTTTTCCACCCACAACTTCCACCACTGTAACCGCAACAGGCAGTTTGCTTGGTAGGTCGTCAGTTGTTTTGGAAGGGGAAACAAGTGAGTGTGTACAGCTCTCTCAGACATCGATAGCACCAACTTTGGATGAAGGCAACATCATGTCTCCGCCTGCACTTTCCTCACAACCCTGCATTTTTCCAGGGACACCCTACTCAACACCGTCTACACACAGCAGCCAGATCTCTGTCCCTCAGATGTGGACAAATAAAAGGCCATTTCCTGCGACCCATGACAAAGCTAAGAGGTTGACTCTATCCCTCTGTAAGCTGTTGGCTACAGAAATGCTGCCTTTCCGCCTAGTGGACACACAGGATTTTAGAGACCTTATGTCTGTTGCTGTGCCCCAGTACCAGATGCCTAGTCGCCACTACTTCTCTAAGAAAGGTGTGCCCGCGCTACACCAGCATGTCGCTCACAACATCACCGCTTCCTTGAGAAACTCTGTGTGTGAACGGGTGCATTTCACCACCGATACTTGGACCAGTAAGCATGGACAGGGACGTTACATGTCGCTGACTGGGCACTGGGTAACTATGGTGATAGATGGTGAAGGGTCTGCTGCACAAGTCTTGCCGTCCCCACGACTTGTGTGTCAATCCTCTGTCTGTCCAAGTTCCGCCACTGCTTCTGCATCCTCCACCTCATCTGGGTCCTCCACCTCCGCCCCAAGCCTGCCTGGTCAGGCCACCAGCGTTCTCACTGCGCAGAAGGAATCACGCACCCCTCATTACTATGCTGGCAGCAGAGCGCAACGGCATCAGGCGGTCTTTAGCTTGACATGTCTTGGGAATAAGAGTCACACAGCTGAGGAGTTGTTGTCAGCTCTGCGGTCCGAGTTTAATAAATGGTTGTCTCCACTCAACCTGCAGCCTGGTAAGGCCGTGTGCGACAATGCTGCAAACCTGGGTGCAGCCCTTCGCCTGGGCAAGGTGACACACGTACCTTGTATGGCTCACGTGTTGAACCTTGTCGTGCAGCAATTTTTAACACAGTATCCCGGCCTAGATGGCCTTCTGAACAGGGCACGAAAACTGTCTGCTCACTTCCGCCGTTCAAGCGCCGCAGCTGAGCGACTTGCATCGCTCCAGAAGTCTTTCGGCCTGCCGGTTCATCGCCTGAAATGCGATGTGGCGACACGCTGGAATTCAACTCTCCACATGTTACAGTGACTGTGGCAGCACCGCCGTGCCCTGGTGCAATACGTCATGACGTATAGCCTGGGCCAACGAGATGCAGAGGTGGGGCAGATCACCCTGATGGAGTGGTCTCAGATCAAGGACCTATGCACCCTTCTGCACAGTTTCGGCATGGCGACGAATATGTTTAGCGCTGACAATGCCATTATCAGCATGACGATTCCAGTCATTTACATGCTGGAACACACGCTAAACACTATTCGGAGTCAGGGGGTGGGACAACAGGAAGGGGATGAACTACAGGAGGATTCATATGCGCAAGACACAACAACATCACCAAGGTCCAGACGTTCATCATCACCAAGGCGCCAGGCATGGGAGCATGGGGGACAGGGATCAACAAGGGCGCATGGTAGCAGGCGAGATGTTGATGAAGGTGCAGGAGGACATGAAGAAATGGAGGACGAACTGTCCATGGACATGGAAGACTCAGCAGATGAGGGAGACCTTGGTCAAATTTCAGTTGAAAGAGGTTGGGGGGAGATGTCAGAGGAAGAAAGAACGGTTAGCACCTCTATGCCACAAACACAGCGTGGACTTGGTCCGCATGGCTGCGCAAGACACATGAGTGCCTTCTTGTTGCACTACCTCCAACATGACCCTCGTATTGTCAAAATTAGAAGTGATGATGACTACTGGCTTGCCACACTATTAGATCCCCGGTACAAGTCCAAATTTTGTGACATAATTCCAGCCATAGAAAGGGACGCACGTATGCAGGAGTATCAGCAGAAGCTGTTACTCGATCTTAGATCGGCTTTTCCACCAAACAACCGTGCAGGTGCAGGGAGTGAATCTCCCAGTTGTAACTTGACAAACATGGGACGGTCTCGTCATCTTCAACAGTCTACACGTACCAGTAGGACCGTATCTGGTGCTGGTAACAGCAATTTTATGGAATCTTTTCATAATTTTTTTAGACCCTCCTTTGCAAGGCCACCAGAGACAACAAGTCTGACACATAGTCAACGGCTGGAGAGGATGATACAGGAGTATCTCCAAATGAACATCGATGCCATGACTTTGCAAATGGAGCCTTGCTCCTTTTGGGCTTCAAACCTAGAAAAATGGCCAGAGCTCTCAACTTACGCCTTGGAGATTTTGTCGTGTCCAGCTGCCAGCGTTGTCTCTGAACGTACCTTCAGTGCTGCTGGGTGTGTGCTGACAGATAAGCGCACGCGTCTGTCCAGTGACAATGTGAACAGACTGACGTTCATCAAAATGAACAAGTCATGGATCCAGAAGGAATTTACAACCCCTGTGTCATCCTGGGGAGAGTAAATGCTTGTGGATTTGGAATGTGCTTGATGCAAATCTAGCTGTGAAGTGTACAACTAGGGCACAAGTGCTGCCACTGAATGGGTGGGTGTGTGTGGGGCACAATTTTTGGAAAAAAAGGGAGACTCCGCTTGGAGTAACCCTTGCTTACATTGTTTTTAAAAGAAGCCAAGATGAACAAGTCATGGTTCAGCAAAGACTTTATCTACCTACCCCGGTGTCATGCTGGGGACGGTTAATTATGGCGTATTTTTGAATGTGCTTGATGCAAATCAAAACATTCTGTTTGCAACTAGGGCCCAAGTGCTGCCACTGATGGGGTGGGTGTCTGTGTGGCCCAATTTTTGGAAAAAAGGGAGACTCCGCTTGGAGTAACCCTTGCTTACATTGTTTTTAAAAGAAGCCAAGATGAACAGAGCTGGGATCAGGAAAGACTTTGCTACCTACCCCGGTGTCATCCTGGGGACGGTTAATTATGGCGTATTTTTGAATGTGCTTGATGCAAATCTAGCTGTGAAGTGTACAACTGGGGCACAAGTGCTGCCACTGAATGGGTGGGTGTGTGTGGGGCCCAATTTTTGGAAAAAAGGGAGACTCCGCTTGGAGTCACCTTGCGGTGTTTTACATGACTTTAGAAGGGCGTGCCATGCCTATATCTGTGTCTCCTCCTCTTTTTCCTTGTCCAGCTCTTTTGTTTTTGCATAAGTATATGTCCTTGTCACTTTCCCATGTGTTTGAGTTGTTTGTCACCTTTTGGACACATTTGAGGGTGTTTTCTAGGTGTTTTTCTGTGTTTGTGATTGCCTGCCATTGTTTCCTATGCAGTTCGAGTTCGGTTCGTCGAACGTTCGACGAGCCGAACTCGAACGGGACCTCCGTTCGGCGAACCGACCTCAAGCCGAACCGGGACCGGTTCGCTCATCTCTAGTAACGATTACTGTGCAGAATGATTAGGCAACTTAATAAAAACCAAATATATTCCCATCTCACTTGCTTATTTTCACCAGGTAAACCAATATAACTGCACAAAATTTAGAAATAAACATTTTTGACATGCAAAAACAAAACCCCAAAAAACTAGTGACCAATATAGCCACCTTTTCTTTATGATGACATTCAACAGCCTACCACCCATAGATTGTCAGTTGCGTGATCTGTTTACGATCAACATTTCATGCAGCAGGAACCACAGCCTCCCAGACACTGTTCTGAGAGGTGTAATGTTTTCCCTCCGTGTAGATCTTACATTTTATGAGGAACCACAGGTTCTCTATGGGGTTCAGATCAGGTGAACAAGGGAACCATGTCATTTATTTTTTCATCGTTTAGACCTTTACTGGCCAGCCACGCTGTGGAGCAGTTGGATGAATGTAAATCATGTTTTTCTTGAATGATACCGACTTTTTCCTGTACCACTGCTTGAAGAAGTTGTCTTCCAGAAACTGGCAGTAGGTCTGGGAGTTGAGCTTCTGTGACACCCTGGACTAGTCAGGTCGTCCCAGGTAGTCACACACACACACTTCCCTCCCGGAGTAGGTGACAGCAGCCAACCAAGAAACCCTTGTCACCACCCTCCAGGTTTGATGTCCACACCAGGGGGGGTGGAACCAGGCAGTTGGCTCCGCCCACCGAGGAGTTCACAGGCCTGGAGGCGGGACAGACACAAGTTCTAGGACACACAAGTAGATAAGCCTTGACAGTGGAGGTTGAGTTCAAGGGCAGACCTGTGACCAGGCCAGCCAACAGTCTACTCAGGTGGCTGGGTCGGAGCCCAGTCACCTTTGGCAAGGAGGCAGACGGTGGTGGCCGCCTGCAGTAGCTGGGATTACAGCCAGTGGAACCGTAGGGACCGGGGTTGGGCGGTGGCCCGCCGGTACCAAAGCGGGGAACTGATTGGAAACCGGAGCACCAGGAGGGGTACTCAGACCCAGTACAAAGCCCCGAACCGACAGGGCCGAGTCAAATCAACTGATTGAGGACTGGACTTAAGTACCTATCCCACACAAGACCCGTTAGAAGACAACAGCCCAACCATACAGGGTAAAGCCACCGCCAAGGCATAGAGACCCAAAGGGCCAGCGTATGTGGGCAAACAGGGCTCTTCCAACAACCAGCAAGCCGGGGAGCGGACTACCGTTGCTTAGCCATAGGAGTCAAACATTCACATAAAAAAGGTGCAGCAGAAAGGCGGAAACCACCAACCCGTTCAGGGAGAAGCTGCAGCTGGCTGCGCGCCCGTTCATCATCCCGTTTGGTTTACCAGAGACTCCAGTGTATTGTGTCATAGTGAGTACACCAGTGCCTTCGGGCCACGCACAGCGCCGCACTGCAGAATCATACGCCCGCACCTGCTCCCACGCCTCCCTCGGGCCCCCGTGACCATCACTTCCCTACCCACGGAGGGGTCAACACCAAGCAGCGCAACACCGTCCCTGGGAGGCCTAGTTAACGGCAGCAGTGGTGTCCATCTATTCACCACAACCCGTGGGTGGCGTCACAAACTTACACCCCTTTCAAATCACCGCGGCCCCGTCCGTGGAACTTTCCCCCACTGAAGTCCCTGCATGTAGCGCCAACCCCCTTACAGAATGACGTGACCCCCGGGTCCGTGAGGAGCTCGAGCCACCACCCACCGTACGAGCGCGGATCCGAGCAGCTCGGCGGTCGCAGCCGAGCCCGCGGGGCGGTACACTTCACTCCATCCTCAACCCGAAAAGGTCCCACAAGTTCATCTTTGATGATACCAGCCCATACCAGTACCCCACCTCCACCTTGCTATGCTGGCGTCTGAGTCGGAGTGGAGCTCTCTGCCCTTTACTGATCCAGCCTCTGGTCCATCCATATGGCCCATCAAGAGTCACTCTCATTTCATCAGTGCATAAAACCTTTGAAAAATCAGTCTTAAGATATTTCTTGGCCCAGTCTTGACGTTTTATCTTGTTTCTTGTTCAAAGGTGGTCGTTTTTAAGCCTTCCTTACCTTGGCCATGATCCTGAGTATGGCACATCTTGTGCTTTTGGATACTCCAGTAAGGTGGCAGCTCTGAAATATGGCCAAACTGGTGGCAAATGGCATCTTGGCAGCTTCATGCTTGATTTTCCCCAATTCATGAGCAGTTATTTTGCGTCTTTTTTGCCCAACGTGCTTCTTGCGGCCCTCTAGGCTATTTGCCATGAAACGCTTGATTGTTCGGTGATCACGCTTCAAAAGTTTGGTGATTTCAAGGCTGCTGCATCCCTCTGCAAGACATCTCACAATTTCGACTCAGAACCGTCAAATCTCTTTTGACCCATTTTGCCAAAGGAAAGGAAGTTGCCTAATAATTAGGCACACCTTATATAGGGTGTTGATGTCATTACACCACACCCCTCCTCATTACAGAGATGCACATCACCTAATTTACTTAATTGGTAGTTGGCTCTCAAGCCTATACAGCTTGGAGTAGGACAACATGTATAAAAATTATCATGTGATCAAAATACTGATTTGCCTAATAATTCTGCACAAAGTGTAGTGAACACAGTGAATAAAAGAACCCAAATCATTTGTACACATTTAGAATTGTTTTCTAGAATCATTCAAAAGTACAATTTGTACCAGAAAACAAGAGCCGTCGTATATTAATATTGACAAAAAAAAAGTTATGGCTCTAGGAAGAAGGGCAGGAAAAAAAACTAAGATTAAAAACAGAAAATCGCCTGGGGTGAAGGAGTTAAAGAATTATATTCAGTCCATGTATTTGCTTCCTTCAGTTCTCTCCAGTGAGAGGACGACACCAGAGAGGTGTCTCCGTCCTCTTCTTCCACAAGATGATTCAGGAGAAAATACCAAAGTTCAGTGGATCATCAGGTAGATGGAGAGAAGGTGTCATGAAATCTCCCTATGATGTGTAGACGGCTGTGAAGGTCTTGTGCTCAGTCTTGTTTTATCCACCAGTTCATTGAATGGATCAGGGTGATGTCTGTATCACTGTGTTTGTCAGGTTCCTTTTAAGGTGTCAGGATTTCATCATGGATGTTTCAATGGAAGATTGGGAGTTTCCAGAAGGACATGAAGATCAGCTCAATGAAGTAACGGAAGTTCCACAGCCCCTCACATCACCAGGTAATAGACAAGACTAAATACACATAGTATACCATTATCTGTGTGTAATGAATGAATTCAGTCCCTGTGTTTTCCCCAGTTTTATCCAATAATAGGACAACACCAGAGAGATGTCCTGTTCCGGCTCTTCCCCAGGACTGTTCAGAAGGCAATCCCAATGTTCTTCTGGGCATTCAGGTAGATGGAGGGAAGGTGTCATGATATCTCATTATGATGTGTACACGTCTGTGAAGGTCTTGTGTTCAGTCTTGTTATATCCACCAGTATTATATGTTGTGTAATGAGAACTTCTCCATCTGTCTGTAACTTTTACAATTTTTGTTTCAGGATGTAGATCTGACCCATATTAATGACACATTTGTGAGTGATGATGAGTCGTTGAAAAATAAGATTCTTACAGAAAGCATCCTAGGTGAGTATGAATGTTGAGAATTTACAGATTCTTCTCAGTCACCAGCTGTCCCTGCTTTATTGGTGGTATAGTCCAGCCATATCACAAGTAATCGCCATACTGCCACTAAACCACGCTATGCTGCTCCACCTAAAAATATCCCCATTACTTTGGACATTGATAGCTTTTTATTTGGAGTGAGATCCATTTTGACCAGATCTTGAAGGCCAGTGAATCTACGCTAACCTCTGAATTATAAGATGTCGACCTTTAGCTGCCCAGATCTCTAAAGTGTAAAGCCAAATGTGCTGAAAACTTAAAAACATGTTTTGGAGAAATATATAATCCACATGGTGGACTCCTAAGAGAAAGCGGAGGGTAATAATGCTGTTACCTTCCTAGAATCCTGGTATCTTGTTGGATGAATCTACCTTCTCTCCCTTCTGTGCTGCTGAACCTGCTCATAGGGACGGTACATGAGAAGGTCCAGTCTTTCTGTCCAAAATTCGTTTTAATGACTATTTTGCTTCTTTTATTGTCTTCTGTTTCTATACATTTGCAGTGTATGATATGTTTGATTGTGGGGTGATTGACTGCCTTCTATGAGTCTGCAATTTCTGGATGGTCTAAAATTTATGTGTCAGACATTCGGCAGAGGCAATTAAGACATTTATTTACTCTTTAATGATTTATAATGTACGATGTTCATAATGTCTTTTCCCTGCCTTTGATGCAGCCTTGCAATCTGAGCCCACATCTTTTGGCAGCAGAAGAAAGCGGATTTAATCAGCCCCTTTCTGCCTCTAACAATTGTTAACCTGTTAAATGCTGCTGACAGGGGTATCTAACATGTACCTGGGTTGTTAATACAGCCAAGGTTTTCTAGATGACCCTAAGTCTGTCATCAAATTATTAAATAAATTAATAGAATCAGAGATGAGCAGACCTGTTTGATAAAGGTTTGCTAATTTCAAATTCGGTACGAGCCTTAGCTTCTTCATTTGGGCTCAGTAACCCCGAGCCCTTTCCCGAAAAGTCGGTAATGTTCGATTTAGTTTAACTGATCGAGTTTTCCAAAAAATGCTTTTCTCATAACATGTTAAACTTTTGAATTGGATTGTGATGCTGTATGATGAATGGGGGGAATGTGCACGGCAAAACATTTTTTGCAGATGTTCCTGCAGCCAATCACGATGCAGAAAATATCCACAAGGTTCAAACACAAGGACTTGTGTCATTGACTGCCTAAGTCACATGTCTGCATATAAAATGTGGACATGTGGCATCAGAGCTTTTTGTGACTATTAAACATTAGGGAAGGTGTTGCCGCCGGTGCTATTAAACTATTGATTAGCTTAGCTAGGGGTTTAATGATAGGTACTTGAGATAAACAGGAAAGCGATAGTGTAGAATAGGGATGTGCAGTATAGGGAATGCTGTGTGCCACAAATCGGCATTTCATGATAGAAATAGGAATTGCTACTTGTGAGTTCCTGCTAAAGAACTGCCAGTGAATGATCTAAATAGGTATTATTTGCTACTTATTACTGACTGCTACAAATTGGGCAGTGCACCACATTTCTAGGTATTTTTACTTCGTAGGACATGCTGTAAATTTGCTAGTGAAGTAGCTAAATAGGTCTTGACACTTGTGAGTACTTCAAACTATGCACTGAACCACATTTTTAGTTATTGGTACTTTTTAGTGCCTTCACAATGTTGCCATATCAGGCAAGAAATAAAGAATTTCTCTTTTGTGTCAGATGTCTGACAGGTGTGGGCATAGGATTGAAAAACATCTGTTTGACAAGGAAAGCGTACATTAACCATGAGTGGTAAAATACCGAGAGGTTGCGGTGAACGGTTGAATAGGCGGGGTGTTGAAGGTGTAAGGTGGGATGTTCTAATGATAGGTAGAGCTATAGTGAGCAAACACCGGTTCATCCTATTCCAAGAGATATGAGAACAACTTCTGCTACTGCACAGCCTACTACAGTATATTTCTTGGCAGCCACACAGCGATTCAACTTTGAAATGAGGGTGATAAACAGAATGTGCTAGAGTGGATGGCAAGAGCTGCATCAAGTTGCCTCTCCTCCTTTTCCTGCACCTCAACATCACACACCGTTTATTCCTCAGAGTTGACACCCCAATTACACTTGTTTCCCCCAGCATCACAAGCCTCCCTAACCAGCAAACTCACTGTGGAGAACCACACATGGGTGAGTCTGCAGAGCTATTCACACATTCTATGCCATGTGCATCAGAGGTTTGCTTCAAAGATTTCTACACTGAAGAGGAGGATAGCATCTGTACTGATGCCCAAAATCTTTGTCAGTTTGATACTGGCCCAGGCGAAGTAGGGTCCCAGCAGGATCCCGACCATCGTCAACTGACGTTAACCCCATGGGGTGGAGTGGATGATGATGAGACTCAGATACCTGAGTGATGACAGGTCAGGAAGCGGAGGAATGGGATAACATAGAGTATGACAAAGAAGTTATAGATCCCACTTGGCACGAAGCTGAGCAGCTCAGCAGATGAGGAGAAGGAGGAAGATGAGGATGTTACATTGGTGATTCCCGCACAAACACATAGTGATGCAATCATGAGAAGTACTGTATCCTCAGCCACAACTCTGGTTGTGGCCAGTAGCGGTTGGGGGTATGCAGTTCACAGGAAGGGTTGCCTATCCTGGGCCCTTTTTGAGACAGCAAAGGATGACCCAACTTTTGTTATCTACCAATGTTGTAAACAATGGAGATGTAAAAGATCAAATAATTTGACTACTACATGCATGAAATGGAACCCGGCACATGCAAAACCACCATGCATTACTGTGGTAATCTTAGGCGGGCTTTACATGCTGCGACATCGCTAGCAATTGCTAGCGATGTCGAGCGCGATAGCACCCGCCCCTGTCGTACATGCGATATCTGGTGCTTGCTGCCGTAGCGAACATTATCGCTACGGCAGCTTCACACGCACATACCTGGTCGGCGATGTCGCTGTGACCACTGAACAATCCCTCCTACAAGGGGGAGGTGCGTTCGGCGTCACCGCAACGTCACTAAGCAGCCGGCCAATACAAGCGGAGGGGCGGAGATGAGCGGGACATAACATCCCGCTCACCTCCTCCCTTCCTCATTTCCGGTGGATGCAGGTAAGGAGATGTTTGTCGTTCCTGCGGTTTCACACACAGCGATGTGTGGTGCTGCAGGAACAACAAACAACATCGTATCTGCAGCAGTAACGACATTATGGAAATGAACGACGTGAGACAGATCAGCAATTTTTTTACGCTTTTGCGCTTGTTCATCGTCGCACCTAGGATTACACATTGTGATGTCGCTACCGGCGCCGGATGTGTCACTAACGACGCGGCCCCGACGATATATCGGTAGCGATGTCGCAACATGTAAAGCCCGCCTCCCGCCTTACTGCTCTAAAATGCGGACTATCAGTCCTATCCAACCATTAGTTGATTAAATAAACATGTCTGCTGCTGCTCACCTTCTAAACTATTCTCACACAGGTCTCCAACCGCAGCACCTCCACTTGTTTACCCTCTTCAGTCAGGGTGAGTGAGAGCCCATCAGCTGTTATGGAAGTGACCATGGCTGGAATTTTTGGCCCATGTGAGACACAAAGGCCACATCCTTTGCACAGCAGGGAGGTATAATCCATGCAACACAAAGACACTTTAAGGAAATTGGGGGCAATTGATGTCACTGCCCTGCTCTCTGCCTGAAATGTTTTTAAATCTCAAGACTCCAAGATCTGTCTCCAAGGTGTGTCTTGTCTGCACTGCAAGGGGATGGGAGCAACAGGCATAATCCTGTCACTCATCTCCCTTTTGATTTTAAAATTTAAATGCCAGGCCACATCCTGGGTGTTGCATGGACCATAACTCCCTTCTGTGCAAAGACACTATGGGGAAATGGGGGAGGCAATTGATGCCACTGTCCTACTGTCTGCCTGAAATGTTTTTACATTTTTTTTTTAAATCTGAAGACTCCAAGATGGGTCTCCAAGTTGAGTCTTGTCTGTACTGGCAGGGGTGTGGGAGCACCAGTCCTATACCTGTCTCACCCTTCTCAATATTTCTTATATCAATAGTCTAGGAAGCTAATGGCTATGCCAAAACAGTGGTGTTGCACTGTGAAGTGTATGTTTGAGGTTTTGGAAGCTTTCAATCCCACCTAAAGGTGTTTTCTCTGACGTAGGTTTGGCCTCCCTTTGAATCCAATGGGGTTTGGAAGGTTGAGTTCAGTTCGGCGAACGTAGTGTGTGTTCGGTAAGGCTTGGCAAACCAAACTTTGAAAGGTTCGCTCATCTCTACTAATAAACAGCATAACGAGAAAACAAAATGGGAGAATTTGAGATTTTCAGGAGTTGCAATAACAGAAAAAGAGTTAATAGGCAATTAAAACATTTTTTTTATTCCCCAAGATATTGTAATTAAAAACATTGGTTCAGTGCACAAAAAACAAGCTCTCAGACAGATCCATATCCTGAATATTGAAACTCTTGCAGCTCTCAAATCGCTAAAAAAGCAAAAGATTTTTTTTTCAGAAATTTCAAATTCAATATTTTTTTTTTTTTTTACAACTTAAAACAAAAACTATACATGTTTATTTGCGTAACTGTAGCTGACATGAAGCATTATACTGTCAGGTCAGTTTTACAGTAAAATGAAAGCTGTAAATACAAACCACACTTTGAACTTATTTCCTGCTTCCTTACATCATATGATATGGATGGTTTCATTCAAAAGTACTTGTCCCGCAAAAATCAAGCCCTCCCTCGACTATATTAACGAAAAAATAAACGTTATGGCTCTTGAAATAAGGAGATAAAGAAACGTTTAGATTGAACTGTGTAAATAATTTTTGTTTAAATTGTATTAAAGAAACTTATTTTGGATTCCGTCCCTTACAGCAGCAGTAGAGCTGACCATCAATCACTGCTGTTAACCATTTTGTTGCTGTTGACAATATTTGACAGTTCTATTTAAATGGACTGCTCTCCGGTGCACTCACATTCTCGTACCCTCCTGAAAATGTAAAAAAATAAATAAAACAATGAAATATAGAAAATGAATTAACCCCTTCACGACCGCGGGCCGTAAAATTACGTCCTATTTTAACGTGACTTAACGACCAGGGACGTAATTTTACGGCCTAAACTTCATTTGATTGCCGTGGCCATAGCAACGGCTTTCAAATGATGTCCCCTGCTGTTTCTTACAGCAGGGGACCTTTGCTTGACCCCAGGGGGGGTGGCATCGCCACCCCCTATCGACGATCGATGTGATTGGCTGTTCAAATCTGAACCGCCAACCACATCGATCGCACTAATTTCGGCAAAAATAATGCCCGAATTAGTGCGATCCTGTGAGATCCAGCTATGAGATGCCGCAGCTGCAGCAGCATATCATAGGTGGACCTCAAACATGTCGCCCCCAGCCCCTGCAGCACTGATTGGAGCGATCGTGCTATGACGCGCAATCGCTCCAATCAGTGTGCAGTGGGGCGGTCTGATCTGCCGGTGGCCGCCCTCCCCAGGCCTGTGCTGGCCTGCGAGCCCTCCCCCAACATGGCTGCAGCGTGGAGTGGCTGGTACTTTTGGTACCATGCCACCACTGCTGCTGCTGCCGCCGCCTCTGATGTCTCCGCCGCTGCAGCTCTAATGGTAAGTATTCCGCTCCCTGCGCGCTCCCGTGAAGGCCCCTGCGCGTTCCCGTGAAGGCCCCTGCGCGCTCCCGTGAAGGCCCCTGCCCGTGCCCCCCCCGATCTGCCCCCCTACGCCCCGATCTGCCCCCCTACGCCCCGATCTGCCCCCCCCGGCATCCCGATCTGCTACCACCGCTGCTGCTGCAAAGTGAGTACTGTGCTCACTTTGCAGCCCGTGCGCGCTCCCGTGGTGCCCCTGCGCGCTGCCGTGATAGCCCCTGCCGTGCCCCCCCCGCGATCTGCTCCCCCCAACCACCCCCCCCCCCCCCGACATCCCGATCCGCTCCCCCCGCGATCTGACTGCCTCCCCCATTATTTCTATTCTGCTTCTGCAGCTCCCTCTCCGGTCTCCCCCTCTGCTCTCCCCCCCTCCCCCTCTGCTCTCCCCCCCTCCCCCTCTGCTCTTCCCCTCTGCTCTCCCCCCCTCCCCCTCTGCTCTCCCCCCTCCCCCTCTGCTCTCACCCCCCCCTCTCCCCCTCTGCTCTCACCCCCTCCCCCTCTGCTCTCAACCCCCCCCTCTGCTCTCACCCCCCCCCCTCTCCCCCTCTGCTCTCCCCCGACGTCCTCTTACCTGTCTTCACCGGCCTGATCACATCTGCGTCCATCGCTGGGTCCTTCCTGGGCATTCTGCTGATCTGCCTGCTGCTCCTGTAAAGCTGTCCATCTCTCTGCCATCTGTTCCTCTGCAGCTCTTCTGGTCAGTGATCCTCCTGCTAGTCCTCTGGGTACTGTGAGTATAACTTTTTTTTTTTTTTCCGTATCCCCTGTCCATTTTTACACCTCATCCGTCCGTGCGTCCCGCCAAGCGCTGATCAGGGATGCAGATAACGGATCGGCATCCCTGCTCAATTTTTGGCGTGACTTTTTTTTCCGTATCCCCGACGCTTTTTGTATCGCATCCGTCCGTGCGTCCCGCCAAGCGCTGATCAGGGATGCATATAACGGATCGGCATCCATGGTCAATTTTTGGCGTGACTTTTTTCCGTATTCACGACGCTTTTTGTATCGCATCCGTCCGTGCGTCCCGCCGAGCGCTGATCAGGGATGCAGATAACGGATCGGCATCCCTGCTCAATTTTTGGCGTGACTTTTTTTTCCGTATCCCCGACGCTTTTTGTATCGCATCCGTCCGTGCGTCCCGCCGAGCGCTGATTAGGGATGCAGATAACGGATCGGCATCCCTGCTCAATTTTTGGCGTGACTTTTTTCCGTATTTGCGACGCTTTTTGTATCGCATCCGTCCGTGCGTCCCGCCAAGCGCTGATCAGGGATGCACATAACGTATCTGCATCCATGGTCAATTTTTGGCGTGACTTTTTTTTTTACGTATCCCCGACGCTTTTTTTTATCGCATCCGACCGTGCGTCCTGCAGCGGCCGATCAGTGCACTGCGTCTGTGCGTTTGAAAAGTCAAATGGCGCTCCTTCTCTTCTGAGCCCCGCCATGCGCTCAAACAATTACTTTCCACCACATATGAGGTATCTGCGTACTCAGGAGAAAATGCACAATACATTTTATGGTGCATTTTTTCCTGTTACCCTTGTGAAAAAAAAAGCTACCTAGTTGAAGCAACCGTTTTGTGGTAAAAAAAAAAAAAATTCTTTTCACGGCTCAACGCTATAAACTTCTGTGAAGCCCCCAGGTGTTCAAAGTGCTCACCAAACATCTAGAAAAAATATTTGAGGGCTCTAGTTTCCAAAATGGTGTCACTTGTGGGGGAGCTCCACTGTTTAAGCACCATAGGGGGTCTCCAAACGTGACATGGCGTCCGCTAATGATTCCAACCAATTTTGCTGTCAAATGGCGCTCCTTCTCTTCTTAGCCCCGCCATGCGCCCAAACAATTACTTTCCACCACATATGAGGTATCTGCGTACTCAGGAGAAAATGCACAATACATTTTATGGTGCATTTTTTCCTGATAGCCTTGTGAAAAAAAAGCTACCTAGTTGAAGCAACCGTTTTGTGGTAAAAAATTTTTTTTTTCTTTTCACGGCTCAACGCTATAAACTTCTGTGAAGCCCCCAGGTGTTCAAAGTGCTCACCAAACATCTAGAAAAATTATTTGAGGGCTCTAGTTTCCAAAATGGTGTCACTTGTGGGGGAGCTCCACTGTTTAGGCACCATAGGGGGTCTCCAAACGTGACATGGTGTCCGCTAATGATTCCAACCAATTTTGCTGTCAAATGGCGCTCCTTCTCTTCTGAGCCCCGCCATGCGCCCAAACAATTACTTTCCACCACATATGAGGTATCTGCGTACTCAGGAGAAAATGCACAATACATTTTATGGTGCATTTTTTCCTGTTACCCTTGTGAAAAAAAAAGCTACCTAGTTGAAGCAACCGTTGTGTGGTAAAAAATTGTTTTTTTCTTTTCACGGCTCAACGCTATAAACTTTTGTGAAGCCCCCAGGGGTTCAAAGTGCTCACCAAACATCTAGAAAAATTATTTGAGGTCTCTAGTTTCCAAAATGGGGTCACTTGTGGGGGAGCTCCATTGTTTAGGCACCTCAGGGGGTCTTCAAACCCGACATGGCGTCCGCTAACAGGTGCAGCTAATTTTGCACTCAAAAATTCAAATGGCGCTCCTTGCCTTCCGAGCACTGCTGTGTGTCCAAACATTTGATTTCCACCACATATGAGGTATCTGCGTACTCAGGAGAAAATGCACAATACATTTTATGGTGCATTTTTTCCTGTTACCCTTGTGAAAAAAAAAGCTACCTAGTTGAAGCAACCGTTTTGTGGTAAAAAAAAAAATTTTTCTTTTCACGGCTCAACGCTATAAACTTTTGTGAAGCCCCCAGGGGTTCAAAGTGCTCACCAAACATCTAGAAAAATTATTTGAGGCCTCTAGTTTCCAAAATGGGGTCACTTGTGGGGGAGCTCCATTGTTTAGGCACCTCAGGGGGTCTTCAAACCCGACATGGCGTCCGCTAACAGGTGCAGCTAATTTTGCACTCAAAAATTCAAATGGCGCTCCTTGCCTTCCGAGCACTGCTGTGTGTCCAAACATTTGATTTCCACCACATATGAGGTATCTGCGTACTCAGGAGAAAATGCACAATACATTTTATGGTGCATTTTTTCCTGTTACCCTTGTGAAAAAAAAAGCTACCTAGTTGAAGCAACCGTTTTGTGGTAAAAATTTTTTTTTTTCTTTTCACGGCTCAACGCTATAAACTTTTGTGAAGCCCCCAGGGGTTCAAAGTGCTCACCAAACATCTAGAAAAATTATTTGAGGCCTCTAGTTTCCAAAATGGGGTCACTTATGGGGGAGCTCCATTGTTTAGGCACCTCAGGGGGTCTTCAAACCCGACATGGCGTCCACTAATGAGTGCAGCTAATTTTGCGTTCAAAAATTCAAATGGCGCTCCTTCCCTTCCGAGCTCTGCCGTGCGCCCAAACAATTGATTTTTACCACATATGGGGTATCAGCGTACTCAGGAGAACATGCACAATAAAGTGTATTGTGTACTTTCTCTTTTCTCCCTTGTAAAAATGAAAATTTTATGGCTAAAGTAACATTTTTGTGTTAAAAAGTAAAATTTTCATTTTTTCCTTCCACATTGCTTTGGTTCCTGTGAAGCACCTAAAGGGTTAATAATCTTATTGGATGTGGTTTTGAGCAGTGTGAGGGGTGTAGTTTTTAGAATGGGGTCACTTTTGGGTATTTTCTGTCACCTAGGTCTCTCAAAGTCACTTCAAATGTGATGTGGTCCCTAAAAAAATTATTTTGTAAATTTTGTTGGAAAAATGAGAATTTGCTGATGACCTTTGACCCCTTCTAACTTCCTAACGGAAAAAAAATTTGTTTCGAAAATTGCGCTGATGTAAAGTAGACAAGTGGGAAATGTTATTTAGTAACTATTTTGTGTGACATATCTCTCAGATTTATGGGCATAAATTTTCAAAGTTTGAAATTTGCGAAATTTTCAAAATTTTCGCCAAATTTCCTAAATTTTCACAAATAAACGCAAAAAATATCGGCCTAAATTTACCACTGACATGAAGTACAATATGTCACGAAAAAACAATGTCAGAATCGCCAGGATCCGTTGAAGCGTTCCAGAGTTATAACCTGTCAAAGTGACACTGGTCAGAATTGCAAAAAATGGCCCGGTCATTAGGGTGTTTTAGTGGCCGGGGGTGAAGGGGTTAAACCCCTTTTCCTATTCAAAAATTAAGAAACAAAAGTTACTGTGAAGACACAGCCCTGTTCAATGTCTAAGAGACAAGATAGGACACAGGGGACCCCCTTATACATCATGAAACAACATATGGTCAACCCTCAAAAGGCAATATGAAAAACTGAGAGAACTGAGCGGGAATAAATAACCAATATCATAGGTTTAAAAAAAATCAATTCAAACAGGATCAGCTCAAATACAATAATATGATCTTTATTCAGTACAAAAGATAAATTTAAAATACATAGAGAGCAATCCAAAGTTAAAGGTTTAACCCCTTAGTGACGGAACTAATTTTCACCTTAATGACCTGACCAAATTTTGCAATTCTGACCAGTGTCACTTCATGAGGTTATAACTCTGGAGCGCTTCAACCGATCCCAGTGATTCTGAGTGTTTTTTTGTCACATATTGGACTTCATGTTAGTACCAAATTTAGGACAATATTTTTTGTGTTTATTTATGAAAAAAATTTAATTTTGGCAAAAATTTTGAAAATTTAGCAATTTTCAACTTTTGAATTTTTATACCGTTAAACCAGAGATTTCTGTGACACAAAATAGTTAATAAATAACATTTCCCACTTGTCCACGTTACATCAGCGTGATTTTGGAACCAACATTTTTTTTGTTAGGAAGTTAGAGGGATTCAAAGTTTATCAGCGGTTTCTCATTTTTACATCAAAATTTACAAAACCATTTTTTTAGGGACCACATCATATTTGAAGTGACTTCGATAGGCCTAGATGACAGAAAATACCCAAAAGTGACACCATTCTAAAAACTGCACCCCCTAAAGTACTCAAAATCCCATTCAAGAAGTTTATTAACCCTTCAGGTGCTTCACATGAACAAAAGCAATGTGGAATGAAAAAAAGCAAAAATTAAATTTTACCTAAAAATGCTGCTCTAACCCAAATTTATTTACTTTTAGAAGAAATAATACAACAAATGGACCCCAAAACTTGTTACCCACTTTCTTATGAATGCGCCGATACCCCACATGTGGTCAAAAACCTCTGTTTGGATAAATGGGAGGGCTCGGAACAGAAGGAGCAATATTTGAATTTTGGAAAGCAAATTTGGCTGAAATAGATTGCGGGCACCATGTTGCATTTACAGGTCCGCTAAGGTACCCAAACAAAAGAATCCCCTCACAAGTGACGCCATTTTGGAGACTAGACCCCTCAAGGCCTCTATCTAGGGGTATAGTGAGCATTTTGGACCCACAAGTATTTCACAGATTTTGTTAACGTTACGTTGTCATATTGAAAATGTTAATAATTTTCTCAAAAATGTTGCTTTAGCATGAATTTTCTCACTTTTTCAAGCGGTAATTCCAAAAATTTGACCTCAACATTTGTTATCCACTTTCTTATGAGCGCGGTGATACCTCACATGTGGTCTGAAACCTTTGTTTGGACAAATGGGAGGGCTTGGAACGGAAGGAGCAGTATTTGAGTTTTGGAAAGGAAATTTGGCTGAAAAAGATTGCGGGCACCATATCGCATTTGGAGCTCCCCTAAGGTACCTAAACAGCAGAAACCCCCCACAAGTGACCCTATTTTGGAAACTAGGCCCCTCAAGGAATTTATCTAGAAGTTTGGTGACTACCCTGAACCCCCAGGTGCTTCACAGAATTTTGTAACGTTGAGCCATGAAAATAAAAAAATAACATTTTACCACAAAATCGTTACTTCAACCAGGTAGCTTTTTTTTTTACAAGAGTAAAAGGAAAAAAATCAGCATAAAATTTATTGTGCAATTTCTCCTGAGTTTGGCGATACCTTATATGTGGTGGAAATCAACTGTTTGGGCGCATGGCAGGGCTCGGAAAGGAAGGAGTGCCATTTGACTGCAAAATTGGCTGTAATCAATAGCGGACGCCATGTTGCATTTAGAGAGCCCCTGAGGTGCCTATACAGTGAAGCTCCCCAACATGTGGCCCCATTTTGGAAAATAGACCCCTCAAGGAATTTATCTAGATGTTTGGTGAGTACCCTGAACCCCCAGGTGCTTCACAGAATTTTATAATGTTAAGCCGTGAAAATAAAAAAATAACATTTTACCACAAAATCGTTACTTCAACCAGGTAGCTGTTTTTTCACAAAGGTAACAGGAAAAAAATGCACCATAAAATGTATTGTGCAATTTCTCCTGAGTTCGCTGATACATCATATGTGGTGGAAATCAACTGTTTGGGTGCACGGCAAGGCTCAGAAGGAAAGGAGCACCATTTGACTGCAAAATTGCCAGGAATTATTAGCAAACGCCATGTTGCGTTTGGTGACCCCCTGAGGTGCCTAAACAGTAGAGCTCCCCCACAAGTGACCCTATTCTGGAAACTAGACCCCTCAAGGATTTTATCTAGGGGTATAGTGTGCATTTGAACCCACAGATACTTCATAGAATTTCATAACCTTAGGTAGTCATATTGAAAATTTTGATTTATTTTTTTTCAGAAAAATGTTGCTTTAGCACAAAATTCCACACTTTTCAAGAGGAAATACCAAAAAATGGAGCACACAGTTTGTTATCCAATTTCTTATGAGCACAGTGATACCCAATATGTGTTGAAAAAAGCTCTGTTTGGACAAATAGTAGGGTTCGGAACGGAAGGAGCATGATTTGAATTTTGTAAAAGTTGAAACAAATTGTGGGCACCATGTCGCATTTGCAGGGCCCCTAGGTCACCTATACAGCAGACACCCCCACAAGTGACCCCATTTTGGAAACTAGACCCTTCAAGCACTTTATTCAGGGGTATAGTGAGAATTTTGAATCTACAGGTACTTCACAAAAATGTTTCTGTTGCTACAAATTTCTCACTTTTAGGCTATGTGCCCACAATCTGGCGACACTCTCTAGGATGCAGTGCCAGCCCTCCTGCAGAGATGTGAGTGTTGTCCACGGGAGAACGCAGCTACCTGTGTATACACTCCGGGTTCAAACTGCTGCAGACTTTATTCTTTCTCCGAAGAACAGCTTATTCTCTGCAGCATAAATTGACATCCTGCTGCTCAGGAAGCCGCACCGCAGGTCAGTTTATGCTGCAGAGAAAAGAAGTGATGTGGGCAGGAGATTTCTAAAAATCCTTCCACTGTGCTTGTACTGCACAACGCAGTGTTATGGACGCAGTGAAAACACTCTGCATCCAAAATGCTGCAAATCCTGATTGTGGGCACATAGCCTAAAGAGCTAGGATCGATGGATGGATGGATAGATGTCTAACACATATATAATGTCCTACCCCCTGCATATTCTAAGCTGGTGCCCGTTAGTGACTTTCGTTGTGTTTGTGCCTTGTATTTAGCCCAAATATAAATAAATAATTTAAAAAAAAAACGATGTGGGGTCCCCCCTATTTTTGATAGCCAGCTGGGGTAAAGCAGACGGTTGCAGCCTATAGACCACAGCTGGCAGCTTCACCTTGGCTGGTGATCCAATTTGGAGGTCACCCCAAGCTGTTTTTTTATAATTTTTTATAAATGACTAAAAAAAAAAGTGGGATCCCCCTCAAATTGGATTACCAGCCAAGGTAAAGCTTACAGCTGTGGTCTGGTATTATCAGGGTGGGAAGGGCCATAGTTATTTGGCCTTTCCCAACCTAATAATAGCAGGCCGCAGCTGCCCCAGAAGTGGCGCATCCATTAGATGCGCCAATTCCGGCGCTTCACCCCAGCTCATCCCGTTGCCCTGGAGCGGTGGCAAACTGGGTAATAAATGGGGTTGATGCTAGATGTATAATGTCACCTGGCAGCAAGCCCAGAGGTTAGAGATGTCACACCATCTAAACAGATACCCAACATCACAAACCCAGTCAGTAATAGAAAAAAATAAAGACGACAAAAAAAATTATTTGAAAAAACACGCCCGAAAACATGTGATAATTAAAGTTAAAGTCCTAGTGGGAATACATATGCCAGATAGTAGGAGGAGAATAGCTACTTACCCATGGTGAAGCCTAGTCAGACCAACAGCCACCGCACCCCAACGCATTCCGTGGTCTTCCTCATGGGAAGCTTTTGCTGCCCAGGGCGGTCGTCAAATTTGCCGCCCCCTTCGTTGGCCATCGATAATCCAGAATATATATAACTTGGGTATCTTGGGTATTGGGTGACGGATGGAGGGGGACAGCAGCTGATGGGGAGAGCGGTGGCGTATGAAGGGGGGCATTGACTGATGGGGAGAGCGGTGGTGGATGCAGGGGGGCAGCGGCTGATGGGCAGAGCAGTGGCAGATGTAGGGGGGCAGCAAATGGAGGAGGGCGGTGGCAGATCGGAGGCAGTTGCGGCGGTGGATCGGGGCCGGTGACGACTGCTGCTGTGGCTCTGCTGAAAGGGAGCGTTGGCGGGGGCAGCGGTGGATCAGGGGCTGATCGGGGGTAGCGGTGGATCGGGGGTGTGATGCCCTGGCCTATCAGGTCGTCACAGGGTATTGTGCAATCTGCCCTTCTGTGCAATATCCACCTCCTTCTTGGTTACGGGTCCCTAACCAAATGGTATTGCCAAAGACCAGCCAATTGAAATCCTAAGAACACTCTGCATCACACTCACCAGACACACCAGTGGACGGCCTGAGTGGAATAGGGTCGCCCACTTGGGGGGTTGATTAAGGGGAGGTCAGGAGTGTCAGGAGCAGCTCAGTTGAAGTTGGAGGTGAAAGTGAGAGGAGGTAAGGAGCTGGGCTCCTTGAAGTTACTAGGTAGCAGACGTTGGTCTGTGCCTGGTAGGAGCTGGACCCCCGGTCGCAGGGGATCATGACAAGGGGCACGGCATTGTCATGGAGAACAGCCGGCGGCCTTGTACCATCACTGGGCTGGGACCAAGCCACGACGGGGTATGTGGACCCTAGGTCAGAGAGTAGCTTCCGGCAACCTGACAATTTACCCGACGAGAACAGAGCCTTCAAGATCTGCTATCCACCCTCTCCAAAATCGGGGTACTAGCGCAACGAGAGTGATAGGACTTTCCATAAAAAACGGTCCAAGAAATCCCAAGCGTGAACCCTGAGAGCAAGCTCCCTCAGGTAGCCATACTGTGGATCGGGACCCGACTAGTTTCAGGCTACAGGGACCAACCAGTAAGAAACAAGGTGCCAAGGGAAAGGTCACAGATCAACAGCCAACACCAACGGCAATGGGACCCAGGGGCGTAATCCCCCTCAGCAGCAGCAGTGTCCAGAACTTTGGTTTACTACAGTTGTCGGTGTCAGCGTTATTGGACTAAGTGAGTACGCAAGTGACCCTTACCTCCCCAACGGCACCTTCCTGTCACCATCACCGAGTCCCGGGGCATCCCCCCTACCCGTGGAGGGGTTAAACACCGGGCTGCCCACTCCATCGCCACCGGGTACTCCCACCTGCAGCAGTGGTACTCCACCTTACCACACACCACGGGTGGCGTCACGAACTATTCCATACAATATTCCCGTGTAAATACCCCCCTTCATTTGGCTACTAGACCCCCGAGTCTGGAGACCCCTAGAGCCACCGTGGATCCGGATCCGAGCAGCTCGGCTGCTGACATGGGGGCGGTACAGGGGCACTTACCAAATGGCACTTGCAGGGATCACTCTCATCAGCTTTCACGGATGAAGTGAAGCTGAGGGAGTGGTCACCTACAGGTCACCGGCCCCAGATCCAAGGTGATTGCAGAGATCGGTCACAAGGCAGATCTTACATAGTAGTTACATAGATACTTAGGTTGAAAAAAAGACCTAGGTCCATCTAGTTCAACCTTCCTCCACCAGTTCTACATTTGGTCACTAAGTCATTTATAACCAACAATGTTTTGTGTACTGAGGAAATCATCCAGCCCTTTTTTAAAAGCTGTTATAGTATCTGCCATTACTACCTCTTGTGGTAGGGCATTCCACAGTCTGACTGCTCTAACTGTAAAGAACCCTTTCCTATTTAGCTGTCGGAATCGCTTTTCTTCCACTCGCAGTGAGTGCTCCCTGGTCCTTAGTATTGTCTTTGGAAGAAATAAGTCATGTGTCAGTCCTTTTATATTGACCACACATGTATTTATACATATAAATGAGATCTCCTCTGAGACGTCTTTTTTTCTAAGCTAAACATATCTAACTTTTTCAACCTGTCATCATATGGGAGGCCTTCCATTCCTTGTAGTAGTCTAGTTGCCCGCCTTTGAACTGACTCTAACTTCTGAATGTCCTTTTTAAATTGTGGAGCCCAAAACTGGATCCAATATTCCAGATGTGGCCTTACAAGTGATTTATAGAGGGGTAACAATACGTTGGGATCACGAGATCTAATCTCTCTTTTTATACACCCTAAAATCTTGTTTGCTTTAGCAGCTGCTGCTTGACATTCAGTGCTGCTGCTCAGCTTATTTGTAATAAGAATACCTAAGTCCTTCTCCTGTTCTGTAGTCCCGAGTTTACTTCTATTTAATGTATACGCAGCTATAGGATTACTCCGTCCTAAGTGCATTACTTTACATTTAGCAACATTAAATCTCATTTGCCAAGTATCTGCCCATTCTGACATCTTATCCAGATCTTTTTGTAATATTGTACTATCAAGGTCAGTTTTTAATATCCTACATAGTTTGGTGTCATCAGCCAAGACTGACACTTTACTATCAATCCCATCCACAAGGTCATTAATAAAGAGATTAAAAAGAATTGGTCCTAGCACAGATCCCTGCGGCACTCCACTGCGGACTATAGCCCATTTACAGAATGTACCATTTATGACTACTTTGTTTCCTATCTTTTAGCCAATTCCTTACCCAGTTGCATATAGTTTCCCCTAGTCCTTGCTTTTGGAGCTTTAGTATAAGGCTATTATGTGGTACAGTATCAAATGCCTTTGCAAATTCCAAATAAATCACATCAGCTGCTTTACCAATATCCAGGTTTGCACTTACCCCCTCATAGAACCCCAACATGTTGGTTAGACACGACTTATCTTTCATGAATCCATGCTGTTGTCTGTCAGTTATTATATTATTTTCTGCAATATATTTTTGCATGTCATCCCTTAAAATGGCCTCAAAAACGTTGCATACTACTGATGTCAGGCTTACTTGGACGGTAGTTGCCTGGATCCACCCTCCTTACCTTTCTTAAATATCGGTACCACATCAGCAATCCTCCAATCCTGAGGCACCAACCCTGTTACAAGCGAGTCTAAAAAGATGAGATACAGCGGTCTGTCGATTACGGAGCTCAATTCCCTCAATAATCGTGGATGAATGCCATCTGGCCCTGGGGATTTGTCAATGTTTAATTTACTCAGACGTAGGCGTACTTCATCTTGTGTTAAATTAATTATATCGGGTGGTGAACTTTGATTTTTCACTTGTCGAATGATCCCTGGTACAGTCAGTTCCTTGGTGAACACAGATGAGAAATGCCTATTTAATATTTCAGTCTTATGTTTGTCCTCTATAACTAACTTGTTATTATATTTTAAGGGGCCAATACTATCCTTTGTTTTCCTTTTGGCATTAATGTATTTATAAAAGATTTTGGGATTTATATTAATGTCTTTGGCGATTTTTGTTTTAGAAGCTAGTTTTGCTTGTTTGATTTCTTTTTTACATTTCCTATTGATATCTTTTATACTTCTGAAATGCTATTTCTGTATTCTCAGCCTTTAAGATTTTATACGTCCTTTGTTTTTATTTTATTATACTTTGTAGTGTCTTATTTATACATAGTGGTTTCTTTTTATTCCTGGACATTTTATTACCAGAGGGTATACGTTTTTTACAGGACCCTAGCAGTATATCCTTAAACTTACCCCATTTATGTTCGGTATCCCCAGTTACCATGACTTTGTCCCAATCTACACATTTAAGCTCTTCTTTTAATTTGTTGA
The DNA here is from genome assembly GCF_048569485.1 of Anomaloglossus baeobatrachus. Taxonomy (NCBI): domain Eukaryota; kingdom Metazoa; phylum Chordata; class Amphibia; order Anura; family Aromobatidae; genus Anomaloglossus; species Anomaloglossus baeobatrachus. Next base: position 540,564,195 of record NC_134357.1, on the reverse strand, counting down.
AATCAGATTTCCTAAAATTCCAGGTTTTAGCTTTTCCCCTTTTGAAATGTTCTATTGAATATTACTTTGAAGCTTACGATATTATGATCGCTGGTGCCCAAGTGCTCCCGGACCTGTACATCTGAAATTGTATCCGGTCTATTTGACAGGCCCAGATCTAGCAGATAATCTCCCCCTGTCGGTTCATCTACCATCTGAGAGAGGAAATTGTCTTGAATAGTAGATAAGAACTTACAGCTTGTAGCAGAACCAGAAGATTCTATGTCCCACTGTATGTCTGGATAGTTGAAATCCCCAATCAGAGCTGGGGGCAGGTGAAACAAAGTTCACCCAGCTCCAGCCAGTGATCAGTGCTATAGCTGCACAGATCATGGCTGAATTTCAATGTTTCAGCCATTTTCAATGGCTGAAATATCACAGTGGCTGTGATTGGCTGAGCGGCGTTCGTCAGCATATCACAGCCTCCGTAGGTCCAGGGGGAGACACCATCCCTCCTGAGGTCAGGCAGAGGTCCCCTCCTCCTCGAATCTAAGGTTTTTGCACACCGATCGCAACCACTGGGTACGTCATGGGTCCTTAAGTACCAGGTCACCATGACATACCCAGTATGTCATGGGTCGTTAATAGGTTAATCAACAGTTATTATTTCTATGTTTTTCTATTTTTTTTTTACCCCCAAAATAATGTACCCCTGACACGTGCCGCCCCCTCCACACCCCCTTTGCTACGCCTCTGGGGAGGAGTGAGATTATTTTAGTGGATATGTTCTTTTTTATTGTCTGATTTAATCCCTTCCCACAGACAGTTTTTGTTCCTCACCAAGCCCCATTTTTCAAATCAGATGTTGCATACTATGAACTATATGGTGTACAGCAGTTACTAAGCCAACATGGCAGTGAAAAAAAAGAAAAGAGAGCTTGTAACTCAAGGGTGCACTCAATTTACCTCGGTTTCCTGGCAGTGTGGTGTTATGTGGTACACTCAGTTTAGTCCACAATACAGGGAAGCCAGTGAGTGGAGCAGTAGAAAAAAAAATAATTTACTTATAAGGTGAGGCTCTGGATTCTCATATATAGCAGCTATAGCTGCTCTCCTACCTTCCCCCTCAGCTTCTCCAGACCAACACACACAGAGACAAAATGTCCGTGCTAGAAATTGAAAACTGGCTGCCTCATTAACCAGAACATGATAGTTACATGATTTTGTGGTCCCAGTGATTCTAAGCTCAATTTATTTATTTTGTTTCAGGAACACGTATTTTTTGTAGTCAGTCTAGGTCAACTTGTTTTGTGTTTTAAATGTGAAAATACCTGAACTTTGCCAAAAATTTAGAATTAGTAAATTCCAAACTCTCGATTTCTAAGACAGATGTCACAACAAATAGTTCATAAATTACATTTCCCCTATTTCTTCTTTACACCAGTATAATTTAGCAAATGTTATTTCATCTTTATTAGGAAGTTACAAAGCGAATTATTTAGCAACAAGTTTTCATATGTTCAAGGAGATTTACAAAACCTATTTTGAAGTGACTTTCAGGGGCCTATATTTTATAAAACTGCGCTCCTCATAGTATCCATAACCACGTTCAGAAAGTTTATTAACCCTTTGGGCTCATGCGCACATTGCGTACTTACATGCATTTACGCTGCGTTTAGCACTGCAGCGTAAATGCATGCGTCCTGCGTCCCCTGCACAATCTATGAAGTTTCTGCATGATACGTGCGCATGTTGCTTTTATGAACGCAGCGATTTTGGTGCTAAAATTTTGACCCAAATCCGTGCGTTCAAAAAATGAGCATGTCAATTATTTTTGCATTCTGGATGCAGCTCCCACTCTGTCTATGGTGGGGAGAGCAGCCGTAGCGCATGAAATCGGCTTTTTATGTACAGAAAAACTGCATCCATTACGCAGTGTTTCTGCAGCGATTTGAAGCGCACATGGACTGCCAAATTGCTGCAGAATATTCAGCAGTTACGTGCACATGAGCCCTTTAGGTGCCTCACAGGAACTAGCGCTAAAGCCAGCTTTACATGTTGCAATTTTGCATACAATATCGTATGCGATTTGCAATGCCCCCATCGTATGTGTGGCACATTCAATTTGTTGAACGTGCCGCACAAACTATTAACCCCCGTCACACGTACTTACCCGTCCATACGACCTCGATGTGGGCGGCGAACGTCCACTTCCTGGAGTGGGAGGGACGTTCGGCGTCACATTGATGTCACGCATCAGCCGGCCAATAGAAGCGGAGGGGTGGAGATGAGCGGGACGTAAAAATCCCGCCCACCTCTTTCCTTCCGCATTGCAGGCTGGAGCCGCGGGACGCAGGTAAGATCTGATCAATGTTCCCGTGGTGTCACACACTGCGATGTGTGCTGCCTCGGGAATATTGAACAACCTCACGTTCAATTCATGAGGAATGGACGACGTGCATGCGATGAATGGATTTTCGTTCAATCGCAATCGCACGTAGCTGTTACACACTGCAATGTACCTTACGATGCCGGATGTGCGTCACTTACGATGTGACTCCGCCGACACATTGTAAGATACATTGCAGCGTGTAAAGCTGGCTTTAGTGATGTGCAAGAATGAAAAAAAATCATTTTTTTCACTAAAATGTTGATTTACTTTTTTTTTTATGTTAAAAGGAGAAAATGGATTTCACATATTTTTCTGGAACTTCTGCATTAACAATAGCCCAACTATGGTTGTACACTATTTTTGGACACACTGCAAGGCTAAGGATTGAGGTACACTTCAGTATCATCGCATTGACAGGCCACCTGCTCTCCTGACAGGAGTTTGTTACCTCCATAGAAATACATGCAGCTGATCCGTTAGGAGAGTCAGCGGTCAGTCTGGGCGATGCAATCCTCATGCAGGTCACATGCAAGTGTGTTTCCAGCATAAAGAGGATTGTGGTATTACTTTATCAAAGCCATGTTGCTTTTTAATAGCCATTGAGCTACTTGTTATGTGGAACGCTAAGTCAGGGGTTTGCTTTTTGCTGGATGAGTAGAAGTTTAATTGCTATAATTTCGGGATGCATAACATTTTTTGATGGCCTTTTATCCTAGTATTTGATAGGCAGAATGAAAAAAAGACAGCCAAGCCTCATGATCTACTGGCTCATCATTTAAAGGGGTACTCCAGGGAGACAAATTATTCTAATGATCCATCCCTCAAAAACTATAAAGATGAACTCCCAACCCTCACAGTGCCTATAAGTCAGTGCAACACTAGAGCTGCTCCTTGGTGCTCCTCCTCCCTTCTGGGATGTTATATCACAATATAATAGCGAATCTGCCAAGCAGAGAGGTATTGCCCAATAGTCAAAAAAAGCAGGTTCAATAATAGCAGGGACTAAAACATAACTTTTAATCTATCAACGGATAAAATTAGTAATAAAGTGCTTGTGCATAAGTAGTGTAAATAACAACATGCCACATGGCAACAAGTAGGTTGGATCTCACCCAAGCTTCATCCATGGGCTGGACTGCACACCGGTCCAGGAGAAAGAGGTCACAGGCTGGAAGGACAGGGTGGACAAGTGTGGTAATATAACCCCTGTCGTGCCCCGTAGATGGACTTCCGCCCTGACAAGGGCAGCACCCAAGTAAGATGTCTGCCCCACAACCAAAAATACAAAAAAAATTGTCCTCCCGACGCGTTTCCCTCTCAATATAGAGAGTTCCTCAGGGAAGACAGAGGAAAAAATGGGGGGATCAACCTGCAGTGGCAGGGACCAGCACAGGCTAGTGACGATAAACAACCTATGTGTACCAGGCAAACGGTGGCGCATAGTCTCTAAATTGTCCCATGCCTTTATACACTCTTAAGCAATATGATTACCCACACATGTGCAGAAAGAAGTACTTACTGCGAGCATAGTAAAAACCGACAGCCATCACCATGCTGGCGTCTGAGGTCACTACCGGTGCGACGGGTGAGGCACTCTCACGTTCCAGGTTGGAACGCATGGCGCACAAATTACGTGCAATCAGGAAGTGCGCTAGTCCCATAGCCGGCATGCAGCCTCATATCCGGTATAGGTGGAGCACCCCGTACCTCGTTCCCAACTGGAACGCAGACTATCCAATCGGATCATCACATGGGCGTCCCCACACAGTCAGGTGACGCTCCGTGAATTAGCCGGAAGTAAGCGCAAATCCATCATCAACCGACAGCTGAAATCCCCAATAAGAGTTTCACAAGTATATGAGGTCATTTCCGGTTTACACTAGCCACCAGATATCATGGATGCGCACCGGGGTAACCAACACAGGCGTCCTTAGTGATGGATAAACAAGTCATAATAGACCAATCACTAATCCTGGACATGACGGCAAAGGGGATTAGAGATAGATAAATAAAAAACGCTTATTGTAGGATAATGCGCCTATTATTACAACAAGGGTAATTAGTCCCAACAGCGCTCAAAACGGACAGATATATCCAAGACTATAGAACACATATTGCAGTGATCACTAAATGGTGGTCGAGTAGTATATGGGCTCAAAAGACCAAAGTATCCAAATAAGGTGACCAATAAGGGTGATAAGGGCACAAGCCCATGATGTCTGCATAATAAAGGCAAGGTTTACATCACACATCAAGGCCCATGCCTCCTCTATGCTGTTAGTAACCCCTGCCCCCGCTATGCCCCTTGTTCTTGAAGTTTAGTAAGCAGATATTATCAAGATACCGGATGTTATTAACAGCATGGGGCAGACCATGCCCCTGAATATGTGGATTATCCAAGAAGGGAGAGGGGCACCAAGGTGCAACTTCAGAATTGCTCTAACTTACAGGTACTGTGATGGTGGGGAACAGCACTACGGATCTTATCTTTATAGTTTGAATATGAGGCCATTAGAATAATTTTTTTATCTCTCCTGAGCTCCCCTTTAAGGTCTACTGTTAGACTGAGAACTGGTTTTGTCTTACTGAAAAATTTGAATTACAATTTCTAACAATATTTTATGTACAAATGTAAAATTATAATTTGTGGATTTTCTTAAAATATTATTTTGGTTTTATTCTTGGCAGATGACGACACCAGAAGTTCAGAGGAACAACAGACATCTTTATTTTTTAAATCAGATGACATTAATATCACACAAGATATTCCATCATCCTTTCATAGTGAAGATCTACCATCTGAGCCTTGTAAACAGGTCCTATCTTCCGATTCATCAAAGACTCTCCCAGGAATAAAGCCATTTTTAAGTTCAAAATATGAAGAAGGCTTATCCACAATAGAGTCTCAAAAAATTCCCACAAAGGATGAAATATTCTCTTGTTCAGCATGTGGGAAAAAATGTATTAACAAAACGAATCTCGTTGAACAGAAGAAAATTCAAATACTGGAAAATCCATATTTATGTCTAGAATGTGAGAAACGTTTTACAAATCAATCAAACCCTGTTACACAACAGACAACTGACACAGAGGAGAAACTATATTCGTGCTCAGAATGTGGGAGATGTTTTTTATATAAATCCCATTTAATTATACATCAAAGAGTTCACACAAGGGAGAAGCCATATTCATGCTCAGAATGTGGGCAATGTTTTAGCCATCAAATAACTCTTGTTAGACACCTGAGAATTCACACAGGGGAGAAGCCATATCCATGTTTAGAATGTGGAAAATGTTTTAGCCGGAAATCAACTCTTGTAAACCATGAGAAAATTCACACACGAGGGAATGTGAGAGATGTTTCATAGACAAATTGGACCTTCTTAGACATGAGAGAAGACACAGCAAAAAGATGCAATCTTTGTCTGACCAAACTTTTTTCTTTTCCATATTAGAACAATAAACCTGTTCAAATTGCAAATAACTTTTTAAATGTACAATACCTTCCTTCAGGGTGGGAACATCTGCTGTGAGACAATTTTTTTTAAGTGCCTTTACGAGTTGACTATACCCCAACAGAACATAATCATACCGTATTATAGGTCTTGACATGCTAAACATTTGCTGGTTCTACTACATTCTCCTATCTACTTTTTGCTGGAGCTGCGGTCGGCCCATCCTGCTCCCTCAGGAATTAATAAGATAGCCAGGGTAACATTATCTTACTACTGTAATTTCTCAGTAATAAACCATTTTTTCTTTTAAGCTATATCCCTTTTTCCTTAAAGGGGTTATCCCACAGAAAAAAGTAGATTTGAATCCATTAATCTTGGGAAAAAAAAATAAGTTCCAAAATTAGTTATTTAAAAAAAAAAAAAAATTATTAAAATGTGTCACTGGTATGTACAGTGTAATAGATGTGTCTGACTGTGCAGGAACATGGTCTGATCATATCACATCTCCTGAGCAGGAGACAAAGCAAGAGAGCGTATACAGACAGAGTAACATGGGATCGCAGCTGATTCTTTCTGTGAGGTAAAATATGGTTTTTAAACAGGCAGGGAAATGTTTTACCTTACAGAAAGAATTTTATTCCAAGATTAATGATTAAAATGTATGTAAATGTATGGAAAACCATATGTAAGGCCTCTCATAGCAATTTTAGCCATGAAATAGACAAGGGAATTTGGAATTGCCAATCCGCCCTATTTTGGAGATAAAGCGGCTTGAGTGTAAGCCGATGCTTCTCCAAACAAGGATTTTTAAACAAATTTCTGTTAACGATTTTCTGTGATTTTTTTTTTTTTTAAATACTTTTTTTGGTCTCCAAATTGTACTATTTGAGAGCACAAACAAAATGGTTTGAAGTAATCTTTTTTTTTTTTTTTTATCAAATATTTTCATTACAAATTTTAACGAGAGAGGGGAGCCAGCATGATCTGAAATTGGCATGCATAATATAAAAAGTGAAAATTCACAGATTTATTCCAACTGTACTACAATAAAAAAAAAATGAGATTTTTAGCAAATAATTGATCAATTTTTTGAGCCACCCCTGCCAACGTCACGGCAAATCTCAATAGGGGGGTCCTACTCTACATTCTGTATTTCATGTGCCATGCGGCCTCCTAGATAAAGTTAAAAGCAGAACCATAATAGAGCACACATACCTGTAACCTGTATATAACCGCTTCTATGTTGCAAAAAAGGCACTTGTGGATAGAGACCAGCCCAGGTCCCAGCAAGTGGAGCAAGCTCTGCACCATACCAGGACTATATCAGAACTGATCCTCCCAGTGCCAAACAGCAACCATTGATAAAGGCGAACCAGATCCAAGATGGTGCTTAATTAGCATTGCCTGTGGAAAGGGGTGAGGTAACTGAATCTGAACAGCTACCAAAATTTAAATACAGAATGTAGAGTAGGACCCCCCTATTGAGATTTGCCGTGACGTTGGCAGGGGTGGCTCAAAAAATTGATCAATTATTTGCTAAAAATCTCATTTTTTTATCATAGTACAGTTGGAATAAATTTGTGAATTTTCACTTTTTATTTGATGCATGCCAATTTCAGATCGTGCTGGTTCCCTTTTTTTCTCTGTTTTGACCGTAGTTATGCTACAAATCTGGTGTCTGACCAACACCATACCATGCACGCCTGATTTTGGTTTGCAATATATTCCTCCTGTTGGTAGCTGTTCAGACTCAGTTACCTCACCCCTTTCCACAGGCAATGCTAATTAAGCACCATTCTTGGATCTGGTCCGCCTTTATCAATGGTTGCTGTTTGACACTGGGAGGATCAGTTCTGATATAGTCCTGGTATGTGTAGGGCTTGCTCCACATGCTGGGACCTGGGCTGGTCTCTATCCACAAGTGCCTTTTTGCAACATAGAAGCGGTTATATATACAGGTTACAGGTATGTGTGCTCTATTATGGTTCTGCTTTTAACTTTATCTAGGAGGCCGCATGGCACATGAAATACAGAATGTAGAGTAGGACCCCCCTATTGAGATTTGCCGTGACGTTGGCAGGGGTGGCTCAAAAAATTGATCAATTATTTGCTAAAAATCTCATTTTTTTATCATAGTACAGTTGGAATAAATTTGTGAATTTTCACTTTTTATTTGATGCATGCCAATTTCAGATCGTGCTGGTTCCCTTTTTTTCCCCCAAATTTTAACAAGAAATTACAATAAAATGCTCGTACATCTCCTTTCCTCGTATACAAAATGCTGGTGTAAGATTATCTATACAGCGAACCCCTGTACAGAAATATTAGGGCTACTGCATCATCTTTATATCAACAAGAAAAATCCCCATTTCGTACAAACAATTTGGAACAGTCTCCAGCCCCGGGACCGAGATTCTCTCATTTTTGGCTCTAGCATTTTTTAGAATAACTCACTTTCTCATACAGTTCTGCAGTAATGAGTTTGTTAATCACGTTTGTAGGAGATTTCATCTGAATCCGTCTAAATATTGTTAATGTATGTCCAAGAAACAATAAATGTCCTACCGCAGTTTTACCACTTGTGTCCAGTGTCATTTCTAGCTCATACAAATTAAGTTAGCTAAGTTTGAGACAGAGAGACTCATTGCGAGAGAAAGTAAAAATAATCCTAAAATATTCTTTAACTACATAAACAGTAAAAAACTGAAAAGCGATAGTGTTGGCCCCCTTAAAAATAGTCTTGGTGAAATGGTGGAAGGGGATGAGGGTAAAGCCAACCTGCTGAATGACTTTTTTTCTACGGTTTTTATTCAAGAAAATTCCATGGCAGATGACATGACCAGTGATACCATAAATTCACCCTTGAATATTACCTGCTTAACCCAGCAGGAAGTACGCCGCCGCCTCGAAATCACTAAGGTTGAGAAATCTCCGGGCCCGGATGGCATACACCCCAGAGTACTACAGGAATTGAGTTCTGTGATAGATAGACCATTATTTTTAATCTTCTCAGATTTCTTAATAACAGGGTCGGTACCGCAGGACTGGCGCATAGCAAATGTGGTGCCAATATTCAAAAAGGGGACAAAAACTGAGCCGGGAAATTATAGGTCGGTAAGTTTAACCTCTACGGTTGGTAAAATCCTTGAGGGTTTCTTGAGAGATGCTATACTGGAGTATCTCAAGAAAAATAACCTTATGACAGAGTATCAACATGGGTTTATGAGGGATCGATCCTGTCAAACTAATTTGATCAGCTTCTATGAAGAGGTAAGTTCAAGCCTGGACCAGGGAAATGCAGTGGATGTTGTGTATATGGACTATTCAAAAGCTTTTGATACGGTGCCACACAAAAGGTTGGTACATAAAATGAGAATAATGGGGATAGGGGAAAATATGTGTAACTGGGTTAAAAACTGGCTCAGTGATAGGAAACAAAGGGTGGTTATTAATGGTACGTACTCGGACTGGGTCTCAGTTCATAGTGGGGTACCACAGGGGTCAGTATTGGGCCCGCTTCTTTTCAACATATTTATAAATGACCTTGTTGGGGGCATGCGGAGTAGAATTTCAATATTTGCAGATGATACTAAACTCTGCAGGGTAATCAATACAGAGAAGGATAATTTTATATTACAGGGAGATTTATGTAAATTGGAGGATTGGGCTGAGAAGTGGCAATTGAAGTTTAATGTAGATAAATGTAAGGTCATGCACTTGGGTAGAGGAAATAACATTTATGATTATGTACTTAATTGTAGAACACTGGGTAAAACAGACACAGAAAAAGACTTGGGTGTATGGGTGGATGGTAAACTGAACTTTAGTGGACAGTGTCAGGCAACTGCTGCCAGGGCTAATAAAATAATGGGATGTATTAAAAGAGGTATAAGTGTTCATGAAAAAAATATAGTTCTACCTCTGTACAAGTCACTAGTGCGACCGCACTTAGAATACTGTGTACAATTCTGGTCACCGATATATAAGAAGGACATAGCTGAACTGGAGAGGGTGCAGAGAAGAGCCACCAAGATTATTAGAGGAATGGGTGGGCTGCAATACCAAGACAGGTTATTAAACTTGGGGTTATTTAGTTTGGAAAAATGAAGGCTTAGGGGGGATCTAATCACAATGTATAAATATATGAGGGGACAGTACAGAGACCTTTCCAAAGATCTTTTTACACCTAGGCCTGCGACTGGAACACGGGGGCATCCGCTACGTCTTGAGGAAAGAAGGTTTAATCATAATCACAGACGAGGATTCTTTACTGTACGAGCAGTGAGACTATGGAACTCTCTGCCGCATGATGTTGTAATGAGTGATTCACTACTAACATTTAAGCAGAGCCTGGACGCCTTTCTTGAAAAATTTAATATTACCAGTTATGTATATTAGATTTTATGACAGGGTATTGATCCAGGGAACTAGTCTGATTGCCGGATGTGGAGTCAGGAAGGAAATTTTTCCCCATTGGAACTTGTTTGCCACATTGGGGTTTTTTTGCCTTCCTCTGGATCAACATGTTAGGCTACGGGTTGAACTAGATGGACTTAGAGTCTCCCTTCAACCTTAAAAACTATGATACTATCATACTATGATACCCTAACAGATAAACCTTGTGGTCTCCAAACCTGCCGAGTGTGATTTACTTACAATTGTAGGTAGGGCCACTCAACACGGTCAACGGCTTTTACAGCGTCCAGTGAGAATATGGCCCTAATCCATGGTTATCCGATGGGATCTGAAGGTTTAGGAGATGCCTCGTATTTATAGAGACAGATGTTTCAGGCATAAATACAGTTTTATACTGATGTATACTATGATTAGTGTATACTATATTCAACCTATTGGCCAGTAATATTCTCATTATCTAGATATCAGCTGCTAAAAGATGTACATGCCAGTATGATCCTGGTAAGGTGGCCTCTATTCCAGGCTTTGGCTATAATCATTCATTTTTCCAAGAATTATTCTCTTTTTCCCTATTGAAGGCCTGACATAATTGGCTTTTTTCTAGGCTGAATATGAACTTAAATGTATCTTTTGTAATCCAAAATTCATAAAGGATCTTCAGCTTTGATTCTTTACCTCCCCAAACAAGGTCATTTAATCTCTTGACCACTGAGCCTATTTTCACCTTCCTGTCATGGCCAAATTTGCCAATTTTGACCAGTGTCCCTTTTATCAGGTAATAACTCTGGTACACTTCAACAGATGCCGGGGATTCTGAGATTTAGTGACTAGTGATGAGCGAGCACTACCAAGCTCAGATGGGCGAGACTCAAGTATAATGCTTGAGTTCCCCATTGACTTCAATTATACTCGGGTACTCGAGTCGCGTCCATTTGAGCATTTAACTGCTTGTTACGAGTACAAAGCACCCAAGTATTGTAGTGCCTGCTCATCACTATTAGTGAGATATTGTACTTCAAGAGACTGGAGAATTTATTACTATTTTTTTTTTTTTGCATTTATTTGTGAAAATATCAGAAATTTGGCCAAATCTTTTAAAATGTTGCATATTTTTAAATTTTATATTTTATGCTCTAAAACCAGACAATTATGTCACACAAATAAGTTAACCAGCATTTCCCATATATCTACTTTTTATATCAGCAACATTTTTAAAACATACTTTTTTTCATTAGGAAGTTAGTAAGGTAAAGGTTATCAGCGATTTTTCATTTTTCCAACAAAATTTACAAAATAATTTTTTTATGGACCACATAACATTTGAAGTGACTGAGGAGCCCATGTAAAACAATATACCCAAAAGTGACAATATTCTGAAAACTGCCCTGGTCAAACAGCTGAAAACCACATCCAAGAAGTTTTTTTAACCCCACAGGTGCTTCACAAGAACTAAAGCAATGTGAAATATTAAAAATATAACAATTTTGGAGTGCAAAATTTACTAGAGTAGATAGCGGACGCCATGTCGTGTTTGGAGAGCCCCTGATGTGCCTAAGCAGTGTAAATCCCCTCAGCAATTACTCCATTTTGGAAACTAGACCCCTCAAGGACTTGATCTGGATATGTTGTGATCACCTTGAACCCACAGGTGCTTCACAGATGTTTATAACGTTGAGCTGTGAAAATGAAAAAAAATAATACATTTTTGAAACAAAAATAAGCCCATTTTTACAAAAGCAACAGGAGAAATTACACAACAAGTTGTTTGGTCTATTCTGTCCTGAGTACAGGGACACTCCATATGTGGTGGAAAACTACTGTTTGGGCGCCCGGAAGGGCTCAGTAGGGAAGGCATGTTATTTGAATTTTGGAGTTCCATTTTGGCTGGAATAGATTGCAGACACCATATCACATTTAAAGATCTCCTGACATGCCAAAACCACAGAAATCCCCCACAAGTGAATTAATTCTGGAAACAACATCTCTTAAGGAATTCATTATGGGTGCAGTGAAAAATTTTATTTCTCAGGTGATTCATGTAATTGTATAACACTGGGCTGTAAAAAATAAAATTACCATTTTCCCAGTAACATTTTGCTTTGGAGCCAAAGTTTTAATTTTCAAAAAAGGGTAATAAAGAATAAATAGCCCACACAATTTCTCCTAAGTTTGCCAATACCCCATAAAACTACTTTTAAGGCACAGTGCAAAGCTCAGAAGGGAAGGACCACCATGTTTGAGTTCAGATTTAGCTGGAAGGGTTTAGGGGTGCCATGTCATTTTGGCAGACCCCCCCATAACTGACCTCATTTTATAAAGTACACCGCTCAATGTATTAATTTAGGGTTGCAGTGAGCAAATTCCCACCACAGGTGTCCCACATAATATACCAGTAGGTGGTGGAGAAAGAATAATTACATTTTGTTCACTAAAAGGTTTTTTTAGCCCCCAAGTCTTTCAGTTTTATTAGGGCAAATAAGAAAATGGAACACAGAGTTTGATGTGTCTGGCGTAAAGTAGATATGTCGGAAATGTTATTTATTAACTATTTTGTGGGACATTTTTATGCCTATAAACCAGAGAATTAAAAATGTTCAAGCATTTTGTCTAATGTCCAATATTTTCACAAATAAATACAAAAATAATTGTCCTACATTTACCACTATCATGAAGTACAATATGTCACAAAAAAAGTCTGTGAATCATTGGGATCTGTTGAAGTGTTCCAGAGTTATTACCACATAAAGTGACACTGGTCAGAAAATGAAAATATTGGCCTGGTCAGGAAGGTGAAAACAGGCTGGAGGGTGAAGGGTTAAAGGCACAGTTTACATTACACTTAAGGGTGCTTTACACGCTGCGACATCGCTACCGATATATCGTCTGGGTCACGTCGTTAGTGACGCACATCCGGCGCCGGTAGCGACATCGCAGCGTGTGACACCATGGAGCAACGATCACAAAATCGTTCAAAAACGGTGATCGTTGACACGCTGCTCCTTTCCTTAATATCGCTGCTGCCACAGGTACGATGTTGTTTGTCATTCCTGCGGCAGGACACATCGCTATGTGTGACACCGCAGGAATGATGAACATCTCCTTACCTGCATCCACTGGCAATGCGGAAGGAAGGAGGTGGACGGGATATTACGTCCCGCTCATCTCCGCCCCTCCGCTTCTATTGGCCGGCCGCTTAGTGACGCTGCAGTGATGTCGCTATGACGCCGAACGCCCCTCCCCCCCTGAAGGAGGGATTGTTCGGTCATAGCGATGTCGCTGTCAAGATATGTGCGTGTGACGCTGCCATAGCGATAATGTTCTCTACGGCAGCGAGCACCAAATGTCGCACGAGCGACGGGTGCTATCGCGCACGACATCGCTAGCGATGTCGCAGAGTAAAGCACCCTTTAGTATTTTGCGAATGGGAGAAGGTTTTGTTTCCTTATGAAGCAGCAGGTTTCGGGCCTCTCAGGGCGGCTGGAGTACAGATCACTTCACTTCCTATAGGAGGTAATATTATGCACAGTCCAGGTAATATTACGCTGAAGGAGAGACCTTCACGGGTTAGCTTCCCATGGTGACATACCAGGAGAATTGGGTTACTCACAGTTTTGGGCGCTGTGGTTCACTATTGCATACCTCCCAACCGTCCCGGATTCTGCAGGACTGCCACGATTTTTCAGGTCTGTCCCGCACTCCCGCGGCTCACAGCTGATGTCCCGACTCCTCCCCTCAGTGGAGTGAATAAATTAAATTAAATTAAATTATTATCGGCTCTGACCGGGACTCAAACTCAGGGCTCAAACTCGTGAAACTGTGAAGCTCATTGCTCCACAGGCAGCAGTTCTACCTCTGAGCCACTGCCCATATTGAAAACCATGGGAAGATTTGGTAATCTTAACCTCTATAGTGCAGGAGACAAAGCAGAAGCAGATTATTTAGCTGCAAAGATTGATGGATGGATGATAGAGGGATATATATATGTATATATGTATATATACATACATACATACATGACAGATAATACATACATGATAGATAAATAGACATATGGATAGATACATGATAGATATATAATAGATAGATACATGGATAGATAGACACAGATAGATAGAGAGATACATGTATGGATAGATAGATACTGCATCTCTTTGTAGGTGAAGGAGTCAGATTCATTTGTACTGATAAAACTACTATAAAGAAATGTGGAAAAAACACAAAATTACAAAATATTTTTTTTTTTTTTTTTTATTTTCACCAACTTGGATTTGAACCAGCAACTTTCAAACCTGTCTCCAGCAGCCTCCTAGCTTTCCTAGCTTTCCTAGCTGCTCTAGCTGTTGAGCCACTAGGAATTGATGACATCAGACAGAGGATTTTATATGAATAAACCTACAATGCAGCCTCTTACACAGCAGATTACACAGGACACAGCTTCATTGCACAGAGCAGTGTCTCTATGCTCTGTCTTCTAGAGGGAGAGGAAAAGAGATTTTTTTTTTTCTTTTAATAAAATTGCTAAAAATAACAAAAAAAATAGAATAATGTAATTTTATTGCACTTTTTGTTCTAAAATAATAAACATCACAAATCAGCAAATAACATGGACATATTTGGTGTCCCTGTAATCGTAACGACCCGAACAACGCAGCGATCAGATTATTGATGGGGATCGGTAAATGGCGGGAAAAAATGGCGCAATTTATTATTTTTCTTTATTAAAATCCATAAAAAATGTAATAAAATTATGTATCACTGAGGCCATGTTCACATGTATCAGAAATGCTGCGTTTTTTCTGCAGGTGTCCGCGCCACGAGCGCAATAACAATCTCCTCTGATTCTTGCGTGTTTGCGGTATGTTTTATGCATTGTCCCTTATTTGATACATGTTTGGTGCTGATGTGAATCCTGAAGCTTATAAAGAAAAAAACACCAAATCCGCGCAGTTCAGCGACATCTTCAGACATAAAAGGGGCGGAGATTTCATGACGTCTCATCCACTTTGCTTGGACATTTAGTCCGTGTTCACATGTAGTGTAAATGCGGCATTTTTTTCTGCTGTTTTTTTGTACATTTATTCCGCTGTGTTTAATTATCCAAGTAAAGTGGATGCGATTCCACGAGACGACGTCACTGAACTCTGCAGTTTTGGGGTTTTTTTTCTCTGGAGGTTTTCTACTCGGAGCTTCAAAAAATGCAGGAAAAAGCTTCTCAGTACAATAAAAACACTTAAAAACGCAGATTCACATCTGAACCAAAAACACATTAAATAATGGAGAAAAGGCAGAAAATGGAACAATCAGAGAAGATTGTTATTGTGTAGTTTGGTGCAGACAGCGGCATAAACAAAAAGAAACAGAATTTATACAACGTGACCACGGCCTTATAGGCACAAATAACCAATGTCATATAGTGACACAGAAATATAAGAAAATTCTGGCTGCTATGACTATTAACGAACAGTCCGGGGCATCTGCTGAATGACCCTTACTGACAAATGGGTGTGGCTAGGGGCGTGGTCATATTTTGCCTTACTTTGTCCCTCTTTCCTTTCTTCAAAAGTTGCGAGGTATGCTATTGCAGGGGGTAGGGCAGACACAGTCAGTGGTTGAGAAGTTACATAGCGCTGGTTCCCGCCCTAGGCACATAAGAAAATGAATGTACAGGAGAGCACGGGTTCAGCCTTATCTCTCCTGACTGTATGAAGCTTCTCATGTTAGTTGAGACAATTATATGGAGAATGATAACCCTTCATTATGGACTGGAAAAGATACTGGCAGTAATAGTTCTTCCTCCCTCTACCAGGACTAGACAAGACATGACTGGACCAGATTTGTACCAGCCTACAGGAAATGTCTCAGCAGGAGACTCATCCAAGTCATTTCTATGGCAGCTTGTGGTGAGGAGAATGAATACCTAACTTCCATATGCATACGTCATCCACTAGATGGCAGCAGAGTACAAAAAACAATGTACATTTATCAATCCTCAGTGTCTGCACATTACAACACAATGCATTACATACTTCCTAAATCACAGTGCACGGCAACTAATTCATTCAGCTGCGGCAAAAGCAATATTGGAAAACTACATTTACACTTATTTTTTTTTATCGGACAGCACTCACATAATGTAAACAATCTCTAGATGAAAAAGCAAATAATTGTGAAAAAAAAAAATATTTTTCAAAATAAAAAAAACATTTTTTCACAATTATTTGCTTTTTCAGTCAGAGATTGTACATATAAATCTTGTTTCTTTGTATTAGGATGATATTATTCACATGTTCTATCGTGTGTCTGGTTTTGATACTCGCTGTGGGTAGGACTTAAAATTTCCTTGCATCACAGGTTTCTTCATAAGTTGTTTTATATACTTCTTCGCATGAAAGGCTGAGGAAAAATTCAAACCTATTTTGAAATGCGTTCCTATATTTTAATATAGACGTATATTTTTTATTTTTTATTTTTTTTTTACACCTTTTTATTGTTATCTTCATTGTCACAACACCAACCACAACATTTTTTTTCTCATTTTTTTGGGCTCACAAGAGTTCAATTCAAAATGCTGTGGAGAAAAAAGCGCACATAGGGTCTTATCTGGCAAACAATGCAGGCTTAGAAAATGAAAACAGGTGCTCACCTATGGAAGTTGTGACAGGCACAACTCCTATGTATGCAGAAAATGGTCAAGCAGCAGCCCCGATGATGCAACAGGGAATCATGAATGGATGAGAAAGTCGGGTTTAACACTGCGCTAAAACCATGAAGCCAAACGATGTGATGAATTCTTTGCTATATTTTCTTTATTTAGGCCAAGTCTACGCGTTTCAAAGGCATGTCCGCCTTCTTCATCAGGACAAAGGAAAAAACAGCATTATACCTTTTTTTTTTTTTTTTTTTATCAAATTTTGTATTCATCCATCCAAGGGCAAAAAACAGTGTTTGATGGTATCACATTTAAATAAATACATACAATAGATATGAATATAATATAAAGAGTAAAAACCTTTAAGAAACACGCTGAAACCAAATAAATTAATTATCACAACCAACAGATAAAAGGATATATATGAAAAGTTGTATATAAAAACATACAATCCCACCTTTATAATGAAAGCTGGGGAAGGGGGAAGGAGTTTTTGGAGTATCTTAATAAAATGGGGAAAAATACATATATAAAAATTAAAATGTCCTTATTATATTAGGATAAAAACTGGGTGTATAAAAACTTCATGTTTATGCAGACCGCATTAGAAAATGTAAAAGAAATATATATAATATATATCCAAAAAATATTTGTTGGGAATTTATTTCACATAAACCATTAAAAAAATCCAAAAATTTTTTTTTTTTTTAAAATAATAAGTGAGGATTAATAAAACAGATCGGTCAATTCATTGAGCCCATGCGGTTTTAGAGTACTGAGCTTATGGATCCAAAAGGTCTCTTTTTTGCTTAATAATTCTAATCTATTTGGTATATCTGAGGGAATATGTTCAATAGGGGTGATTGTACAGGACATCATCTTATTGTGAAATAAAGCACAATGTCTAGATAAACTGTGCATTTTTTTGGGCTCACAAGAGTTCAATTCACACTTTGATGATAAACAGACAGGTTCGGACTGGGGTGTCTGCGACACAGAGGATGAATGGACTCTAGGGACCGACTCAATAGCTGTAAGAAAATACTTGTTAGCCATTATTGTGAGGAATTGATGGGAATATACAGGTGGCTCCTGCACATCTACTGCGCACACAATAACTGGGATGTACAATTACAGAAGTTTGCATTAAATAACTTTTCACCAAAGAACCTATTTAGTATCTAAATGATAACTTATTAATTGGTGGAAGCCCGCCATTGGAAACCAGATCTATCAAAAGAATGAGGAACTTTTATCCCTGACTGGGCACTTTTAATCTCATTATAAAATGTAGCAGCCAGTTGGATGTCTGAGCAAAGCTCCATTCATCCTCTTTGGAGCTACCAGAAAAAGCAAAGTGCAGCTCTCACAGCCACTGAGGGAATGAATGAATCAGTGTTTGAGTCGTATAGCTCTAGTCTAATGAAGACAAAAGTTCCCCATGCTGCAGATTGATCGGTGCAGGTCCCAGCTTTAAGATCCCACCAATAACTAAGCTATCACATCCTGTGGAGAAGTGATTACTTGTTTTCACCAGAGAACTTTTGTAAGTGCATCTCTTTTGCTGTGTAATAGTCGTATATCAGGGAAGGGTTAAACTTCCAAGTATTTAATCTTTAATGGAAATAAATAATATCTTCCTGATTAATATCATAACAAATTATCTCCATACACAACACAATCCACAGTACAAAGACCAATAATACCACATAGAAGGGGCAAATACCATCACACGGTGACCAGACCACATATTACCACCGCAGTGACCAAATAGTACCACATACCACACCCTGACCAGACCAAACAGTAACTGAATAATACAATACTGATCTTGAATATAAACCACCATACAAATAACATTAGCATTACCATTATTCTACATAGGAGCTCTGTAAATAGTGTATAGCAGGGGTGGGCAGATAATTTTCCCCAGGGGCCATATGAGGGACGGTAACAGTTGCAGAGGGCTGAATCAATAAGCTGAAATTAATTTTGCTCAATATTAATATGAACATAATCATTTTATATCAATTAATATTGAGCAGACTTAGGTATGTAAACTCCCCCTCCCCATATACTGTAAAAGCTCACACAGTCCCCCATATACTGTAAAGTATGAGCTCACACACAGCTCCCTATATACATCATGAGTTGCCACATAGTACCCTATATAGTGCATAAGCCCACACACAACCCCCCTATATTCAGTATGATTATCCCTTTATATAGTATGAGTCCAAATAGAGCCCCTATATACAGTATGAGGCCCCAAATAGTCCCCTACGGACAGTATTAGCCCCATATAGCACCTAAATACAGTGTGAGCCACACACATTTCCCTATAGACAGTATTAGCCCTCACATAGCCCACTATACATAGTATGAGCACTACATAGTCCTCTACAGATAGTATTAGCCCTTACATAACGCTCCTATAGACAATATTAGCCATCCTATATACCATTACTTGTAGAAAAAAAACCAAAACCTCATGTCATGACTATTATCCTGTTCCTGAGTGGCATCATCTTGTGGCTCAAATCCAGCAAGGTCATAATGGCAACTGACCTACCAGAGGTTGGATGCTGATGTCAGAGCATGGCATTGACGTCACTCCCATGCGCAATGGACCAGTGGCTGTTTTTCTTTACCATTGCAGTCAAGTTATAAGCAGGATTCCATCTACACTCTGCTCGGGTGCCCACTTGAGCATCGTCCAATGTCTCGCCGGGTCAATCTGATACTGAACACGGATTCATGAAACTCCGAGTTTGTCCTATCCTGATCCGATGTTGAGAATTAGAATATAGGCTCTTTTCCACCTGCGATTTTCTTTTGCAAGTGCAATCCGATAAAAAAATCGGATTGCACTCGCATCAGTGTTAATGAATGAGGCAGTTTCCTCTTTCCTGTTATTTCTCGACACAAATCGTGCTCTCGGTGTACAGCATGCTGCGTTTGGCAGCGAGTCTCGGCTCACGCACCCCCATATAAGCCTAGGGGAGCGTGTGAAACATCGCACTGCACTCGCATGTTATGCCACCGCAGTGCAGTGCAAGCAGAGACAGACAGCGGAGGAGATGGGGAGAAAGTGCTCCCTCCATCTTCTCTGCACCTGTGATGCGATTGCAAGATCGCATCACAGTCTCATGACCCTCGGCTGACACCCGCAGCAGAGGGTCATTAGCATATCACTTCCGATGGTCTCACATCGGAAGCGGTACGCTAGTGGAAAAGAGCCATATTACACGCTCTCTTGGTCTCTATGCTGTCCGATAAAAAAAATTGGGAAGCACACAGAGATCACACAGATGTGAATACGCCCTAATAATGAAAAAGCCTCCTGAAATAAATTACATCCTCTCTGTGATGGTGGGCATGGAGGATGGTGACCATGACAATTTTAGGTATGAATAAATGTCCACTGTAGTGAAACACCTAAAGCGTTAAAGGGGTATTCCGGCACTGCTCACCTCCACATTGGAAGGGAACCCTGCTGATGAAGTTACGTCCCCACACATCTGCTGAGACGTGTACGAACGGCGGAGGTCATGAGCAACTCGTGTTCATTAGATTATGGCCTGTGCCACACCGGCCGATCGTGGAAGTGTCTCAGCAGTTCCATGGGTTCATAATATTATTGAAACTGCTCATCTCAGGAGCGGAGCTGAATGGTACCTGACAAATATTACATCTTATTGGGCTGGGGTCAGACAGCCGTTTGTCAACTCTGGCTAGCAAAGTCTGCAAAATTTTAACAGGACTTATTCCGTGTGATCGTCCGCATAACGGACAAGGGCAAAAAGTGCCAGCAATTTCCATGCTGTAGTCTGGTCTGTACCCAGACTGCGATTTTTTGCTATCCAGAACATTTGTCTTTGTGCCTAATCAAAGAATAGCAACAAAGCCCCACCCCCCTTATTGTGTACTTACACGGCTTATTGTCTACAAGGTGTACCCAGCCTGGCACTACCCCAACCTCATAAGCCCTGATGCCTACCCAGACATCCTACCCGATACTCAACTGGCCCCCTCTACCTCACACACACAGATCTGCCCCCTCTAACTCATACACACATGGCTCCGCCCCATCCACCAAGCACAAACAATGTTCCACCCCATCCAAACATGTCTGCTCCCATCCATCTCATACACACATGGTTCTGCCATGTTCACCTCGTACACACACAGATTTTCTTAGTGTTTTTGCTGTTTTTATCTTTGTTAATGACCCCAGTGTGTATATTCCCCTTCACATTACTTTTATACTATCGGAGCGTGGGTCCTTGTAGTAATACATTGCGGGTGTGTCCCCCCGGACTGTGCACCTTTACCCACCCAGCTAACCCCAGATTGGTTTTATCCCAGTAAACATGGATTCTGTAACTTCCTCTGACTATCTGAGGCCTTGGTAATCACAGAGAGGTGAGTGACTGGAGGTCGGTGGCCTCCACATTGGGCACAGCTTGTTGGGGCTGGATGGCTTCAACGCTTTTTGATATATCTATGAAAAGATGTTATCGAAATACCTCATGTTTTCTCCGTCTATAGAAAGAGGAGTTTATGTGCTCATTAATGGCCGTGTGCTGCCTCATTGTGGTTGGATATAATTATATATTGGCCACAGCGTATTTGTGCTCCTGAACATTTCCTACTACAGGTGAGCAGCTCTGAGCTTTCTTGAATCCAAAATGTGACATCATCACAGGTCCTGGAAGCACAGAGCAGCCATATATCTATTGTGCAGCTCTGCAGGTGGAGGTATGTGGAGATTCCCCATTACTGGGGCAGGGGGCATTAACCCCTTCAGCTCTGAGACTATCTTGGTGTTTTTGTGTTGCCTTTTTCTAAGAATCAAAACTTTTAATATTTTGGTACATTTCCTCTGATAGATACATATGACTCAAATATAAAGCACAGGAAAAGCGTATAGGTCACATAACTGTGCCCCTTTCATAGCGCCCCCACACAGTATATTACCACAGTCCCACCATTCCCCCCACACACAGTATAATGGTCCCACAGTACCACCATCCCCCCAGACACAGTATAATGGTCCCACAGTACCACCATCCCCCCAGACACAGTATAATGGTCCCACAGTACCACCATCCCCCCAGACACAGTATAATGGTCCCACAGTCCCACCATCCCCCCAGACACAGTATAATGGTCCCACAGTCCCACCATCCCCCAGACACAGTATAATGGTCCCACAGTACCACCATCCCCCCAGACACAGTATAATGGTCCCACAGTCCCACCATCCGCCCACACACAGTAAAATGGTTCCACAGTACCACCATCCCCCCAGACACAGTATAATGGTCCCACAGTACCACCATCCGCCCACACACAGTAAAATGGTTCCACAGTACCACCATCCGTCCACACACAGTAAAATGGTCCCACAGTACCACCATCCGCCCACACACAGTAAAATGGTCCCACAGTACCACCATCACCCGCACACACAGAATATTGGTCCCACAGTACCACCATCCTCCCCACATGCAGAATAATGGTCCCACAGTACCTCCATCCCCCCACACACAGTATAATGTTCCCACAGTATCGCCATTTCCCCCCACACAGTATAATGTTCCCACAGTATGGCCATTTCCCTCCACACAGTATAATGTTCCCACAGTACCGCCATTTCCCCCCACACAGTATAATGTTCCCACAGTATCGCCATTCTCCCCACACACAGGATAATGTTCCCACAGTATCGCCATTCTCCCCACACACAGGATAATGTTCCAACAGTATCGCCATTCTCCCCATACACAGTATAATGTTCCCACTGTATCGCCATTCTCCCCATACACAGTATAATGTTCCCACTGTATCGCCATTTCCCCCCACACAGTGTAATGTTCCCACA
Source organism: Anomaloglossus baeobatrachus (assembly GCF_048569485.1). Classification (NCBI taxonomy): domain Eukaryota; kingdom Metazoa; phylum Chordata; class Amphibia; order Anura; family Aromobatidae; genus Anomaloglossus; species Anomaloglossus baeobatrachus. Next base: position 540,541,417 of record NC_134357.1, on the reverse strand, counting down.
GTACCGCCATCCCCCCCCCACACAGTGTAATGTTCCCACAGTACCGCCATCCCCCCCACACAGTGTAATGTTCCCACAGTACCGCCATCCCCCCTACACAAAATAATGTTCCCACAGTACCGCCAATCCCCCCACACAAAATAATGTTCCCACAGTACCGCCACCCCCCCCCACAAACAGAATAATGTTCCCACAGTACCCCCATCCCCCCCACAGAGAGAATAACGTTCCCACAGTACCGCTATACTCCTCACCCACAAAATAATGTTTCCACAGTATCGCCATCCCCCACGCACACAGAATAATTTTCCCACAGTACCGCCATCCCCCACGCACACAGTGTAATGTTCCCACAGGACCGCCATCCCTCCTCACACAGTGTAATGTTCCCACAGGACCGCCATCCCCCCTCACACAGTGTAATGTTCCCACAGGACCGCCATCCCCCCTCACACAGTGTAATGTTTCCACAGGACCGCCATTCCCACTCACACAGTGTAATTGTGGAGCCCCTGCGGCTTCAGGTGCTATAGGGTACTGCACCTCACCCGAGGTGCAGTATTCATCTCAGATACGGAGGAGATCGTTGCCGGTAACAATCACAAACACACTCATCCAACACATAAACACGGGAGCTCTTCAACTGGGACTGGGCTATGAGCTGGGATGGCCATCAAGAGGTATGGGACCTCTTGCCCACTACTTCAGGAACCCGGGAGGCGGGGCACCAACAGTGAACTTGGGAGCCATCACACACAATTCAGTTAGTCAGCTTCGGGCGCAGCATGCATCAGGGAGGACTTAGCAACTAGAAAAAACACGGACAGTTTGGGGCCTGTGGTCTGGAGCAGGAGGCTCAACCCGGGTTGTGAGAAAAGAAGGGGGATCCCAGGGTTTGTGGGGAGTGCGGAAGGCACCCGTGACCCGTTCGAAGGCCCAGGAGCTGGAGTGGAGGGAAACCGTCAAAAGGTGACGCACAAAAGGAAACACCAACCTCGACCTCCAAAGTATCCGGGATCGGCTGAAGCCCATCACAGCGTAGCCCGGAGCGTTGTCATCAGCCCCGCAGAAGAGGTCCCGCAGCAGCGGCTCCTACATTAGTCGCACACCACAGGTGGCGTCGCGAACAATTACTCCCATCATCCCCGTCTTTATTGACACCGCCAGGGTCATGGAACCGGGAAAGGCTACCGTGGCGACCCAAGAGAAGAACCGTGGCCCAGTAACGAGTAGCCCCTGAATCCGTGGGTGCCTCATAATGTTCCCACAGTACCACCATCCCTCCCTCACACAGTGTAATGTTCCCACATTACTGCCATCCAGGGCCGGCGTCAGCACCTGGCAAACCCGGTAAAATGCCGGGGCCCTGAGCTACCGGGTTCCCACTCACGGTAGCAGGAGTGGCGCTCCACTACTCGGGGGGGCCCGGTGCCCACGCTGTCAGCCCACCTCCCCCCGCCGAGGATCGCGCTTTCAATTGTATCGGCATTGCAGTTGCTGATACAATTGAGAGCAATGATGAGATGGAGCATCGCGCTGCCTCTCTCATCATTCTCCTCTCTGTGTCTGTTGGCCCTCTGACAGCTCAGCAGTGGAGCATGGTGATGTCATCACTCCGCACGTGCAGTGACAACAGAGCGACAGCAGTGGACACGCTGAGGAGACCAGAGAAGCAGGGGAATGAGAAGTGAGTATGTATTTCATCACTGTGGCCAGATGACCATGGGAGTGCATTAAATGATATAGCGGCTGTATACTACATGAGGGTGCCTACTGCTATCTGGCTCTGCACTGTGCTATATACAGGCTGTATACTATATGAGGGTGCTTAATGCTATCTGGCTCTGCACTGTGCTATATACGGTCTGTATACTACATGAAGGTGCCTAATGCACTATATGGGGGCTGCATACTACTATACCCCCAGAGTTGTATGTCTCCTCCACCCCGGTGCTGTATACGCCTCAGAGCTGTTTGTCCCCCCACCTCAGAGCCACTGCCTCCCTCTAGAGCTGTGTGCTCCCCATTGCTGCATACCTCTTTCCTCAGTAATATGTATGCCCCCCAGTAATGTGTATGTCCCCAGCCTCTCTTGTGATGAATATACAGCAGTTTTAGTGTGCTCTATGTGCGACTATGTATGTTAGTGACTGCCACCAATCTAGGAGGAGCTGGATGCAGACAAGCGGGGAGGTGAATGAGGCTGTTGCCGGCTTCCCAATATTTGAAATAAATATATACAAATATAAAAATAATGTGTCTGTGTGTGCATGTATGATGTGTATCTATGTACAGTCAGGGCCAGAAATATTTGGACAGTGACACAAGTTTTGTTATTTTAGCTGTTTGCAAAAACATGTTCAGAAATACAATTATATATATAATATGGGCTGAAAGTGCACACTCCCAGCTGCAATATGAGAGTTTTCACATCCAAATCGGAGAAAGGGTTTAGGAATCATAGCTCTGTAATGCATAGCCTCCTCTTTTTCAAGGGACCAAAAGTAATTGGACAAGGGACTCTAAGGGCTGCAATTAACTCTGAAAGCGTCTCCCTCGTTAACCTGTAATCAATGAAGTAGTTAAAAGGTCTGGGGTTGATTACAGGTGTGAGGTTTTGCATTTGGAAGCTGTTGCTGTGAACAGACAACATGCGGTCTAAGGAACTCTCAATTGAGGTGAAGCAGAACATCCTGAGGCTGAAAAAAAAGAAAAAATCCATCAGAGAGATAGCAGACATGCTTGGAGTAGCAAAATCAACAGTCGGGTACATTTTGAGAAAAAAGGAATTGACTGGTGAGCTTGGGAACTCAAAAAGGCCTGGGCGTCCACGGATGACAACAGTGGTGGATGATCGCCGCATACTTTCTTTGGTGAAGAAGAACCCGTTCACAACATCAACTGAAGTCCAGAACACTCTCAGTGAAGTAGGTGTATCGGTCTCTAAGTCAACAGTAAAGAGAAGACTCCATGAAAGTAAATACAAAGGGTTCACATCTAGATGCAAACCATTGATCAATTCCAAAAATAGACAGGCCAGAGTTAAATTTGCTGAAAAACACCTCATGAAGCCAGCTCAGTTCTGGAAAAGTATTCTATGGACAGAAGAGACAAAGATCAACCTGTACCAGAATGATGGGAAGAAAAAAGTTTGGAGAAGAAAGGGAACGGCACATGATCCAAGGCACACCACATCCTCTGTAAAACATGGTGGAGGCAACGTGATGGCATGGGCATGCATGGCTTTCAATGGCACTGGGTCACTTGTGTTTATTGATGACATAACAGCAGACAAGAGTAGCCGGATGAATTCTGAAGTGTACAGGGATATACTTTCAGCCAGATTCAGCCAAATGCCGCAAAGTTGATCGGACGGCGCTTCATTGTACAGATGGACAATGACCCCAAGCATACAGCCAAAGCTACCCAGGAGTTCATGAGTGCAAAAAAGTGGAACATTCTGCAATGGCCAAGTCAATCACCAGATCTTAACCCAATTGAGCATGCATTTCACTTGCTCAAATCCAGACTTAAGACGGAAAGACCCACAAACAAGCAAGACCTGAAGGCTGCGGCTGTAAAGGCCTGGCAAAGCATTAAGAAGGAGGAAATCCAGCGTTTGGTGATGTCCATGGGTTCCAGACTTAAGGCAGTGATTGCCTCCAAATAATTCGCAACAAAATATTGAAAATAAAAATATTTTGTTTGGGTTTGGTTTATTTGTCCAATTACTTTTGACCTCCTAAAATGTGGAGTGTTTGTAAAGAAATGTGTACAATTCCTACAATTTCTATCAGATATTTTTGTTCAAACCTTCAAATTAAATGTTACAATCTGCACTTGAATTCTGTTGTAGAGGTTTCATTTCAAATCCAATGTGGTGGCATGCAGAGCCCAACTCGCGAAAATTGTGTCACTGTCCAAATATTTCTGGACCTAACTGTATGTCAGTGTATATGACTGTCTAGATTTATGTCTCTATATATGTGTTTTTGTGAATTTCTCTTTAAATTTATATCTGTATGTGTATGTATCTGTGCATTTCTATGTGTGGATGGGGCCCACTGAGACACTTTCGCCCAGGGCCCACAAAAACCTGGAGCCGACCCTGCCGCCATTCCCCCCTCACACAGTGTAATTGTGTCGCCCCGGTGTTGATCGGGCTGCTTGGATCCGGTATCGTCGTGGCTCGAAGGGTCCGGACCCGGCTTGGCGGTCACTCTGATCCGTAAAAGGGGTTATTTACAGAGGAAAAGTTTGTGACGCCACCTGCGGGTTGCGGTAATGGGAGTAATGCCGCTGCTGGAGGTAGGACCGGGGCAGATGGTGTGAAGCAGCAAGGTGTCAGTCCTTCTGCAATAAGGTAGGGAAGGCCCCAGGCTCAGAAGGCTGGTAGAGTTGGGAGGACAGGGTGCAGGGACCAGGATACTCACTGCGGGTAGTCATGGTGATAGATGAGGTGGAGAAAGGAGACACACACATTGTAGGTAAACAAAAGTCTCTGAGTACAGCTGCCGCTGCCGGAAGCCCGTCCAAGTACCCGGTCCCACCGGTGTCCCTTAGTGATTCGGAGCCTGCCTCCATGCACAATTTGTTCTCCGTTGATGGTCCCCGTGGCTTGAAGCTGTTGGGGGCCCTGCTCACTATGTGTAGTGTAGCCATGCTCCTAAGGGCTGGTACTTGGGACTTCAGTGGGCTGCTGTGTCTGGAAAAACCCTGTCCCCCTCGTTGTGCTAATGCCCTCAGTTCTGAGCATTTAGGGAAGTCCTTGAAGATCCTCTCCCTCTCACATGAATTGTCAGGATGTTGAATCGGCTTCTGACCTAGGGTCCTGTACCCCGTCGTGCTCGCTACCGGTCAGTTCTGTTGGGCCCTTCTGGTGCCGACAGTCCCTCCAAGACTACGTCTGTCACACCCCTGTCCAACGTCCCTGCAACCGGTCCCTGACTCCTCTGGATCCGAATCACTGCTTGCGACCCAACTTCTCCTTACTAGTTCCCTGGGAACTAACACTCCAGCTCCTCTCACTTTGAGAGCTGTCACTCGTCTCCTTTCTGGTCCCTCCCACCAGTCTGCCTGACTCCTAGGTGGGTGGTCCTTTTCCAGCTAGACCAACCCACTGGTGTGTCTGACAGGTCATGGTGTGAAATATGGGTTAGGATTTGTGGTGCTGATGGGAGTGACACCGATTTCCTGCATACCTGGAACCATTGGGGGTAGGCCCTGCACCCTTGGCAAGGATGCAGTTCCCTGTAGCACCCTTATGTATTCAGGGGTGCTACATAATGTTCCCACAGTACCGCCATCCCCACTCACGCAGTGTAATGTTCCCACAGTACTGCCATCCCCCTACATAGTTTAATGTTCCCACAGTGCCACCATCCCACATACAAATGTACAGTATACACAATATGCATATATATTTTGTCTATGGCTGGGGTTACACGTAGCGACGCACCAACGATCCCACCAGCGATCCGACCTGGCAGGGATCGTTGGTGCGTCTCTACATGGTCGCTGGTGAGCTGTCAATCATGCAGATGTCATCAGCAACCAGCGACCAGCCATCAGCGACTTGTGTAACGATGCTGCGCTTGGTAACCAGGGTAAATATCGGGTAACTAAGCAAAGCGCTTTGCTTGGTTACCCGATATTTACCCTGGTTACCAAGCAAAGCGCTTTGCTTGGTTACCCGATATTTACCCTGATTACCAGCATACACTGCTTACAGGCTGCCAGCGCTGGCTCCCTGTATACGTAGCTAGGGTACACATCGGGTTAATAAGCAAAGCGCTTTGCTTAGTTACCCAATATTTACCCTGGTTTCCAGCGTACACTGCTTACACAGAGTCGGTGCTCGTTGGTCGCCCGCAGTCAAACACGCCGATGCGTGTTGCACAGCGGGAGACCAACGAGCAAAAAATGAACCAGAACAGTATGTAACGATCAGCGATTTCACAGCAGGGGCCAGATTGCTGATGAGGTCACTGGTATGTCAGAAAACTTGTGACTCCGCAGCGATCTCACTATGTGAGAAGTACCCCTAATAGTCTGCCAAGGTCCTTTCCTGCTGCCGTAAGATAAAACCATTATCTCTGTGTAATGCTTGTGCTAACAAGACAAAACAATCACTGATCTTGGGGAGACCAGCCAGAGAAAAAACTGCCGGCAGCCAACGAGGGCACTCAACACAGTGAAATCCTAGGTGCATTGCCCCCTGGGAAATATGCAAATCAAAAAGGTCCGTGGAGCCTCTGTTAGGAGTCTCGATACAGAAACTAGCCAGATATCCTTCCGGGAAGAACCTAGCTAAGGAGTGGCTCTTTTTAGGAAACCACCATAACCACCATATTAAGTGGCCCTTTTAGTCAATATCCAACTCTTGGACAAGTTTAAAGACATGACAAGGGAAATACCAAGGCCAGGTATCCATCCACAGACAGCTGTTTCGGGGTATTGCCCCTCATCAGTGTGGAGTAGGATTCTGGCAAGGTGGGAGCAATGCCTAGTAGACCAACAAGACAAAACAATCACTGATCTCGGGGAGACTAGCCAGAGAAAACACTGCCGGCAGCCAATGAGGGCGCTCAACACAGTGAAATACTAGGTGCATTGCCCCCTGGGAAATATGCAAATGAAAGTCCGTGGAGCCTCTGTCAGGAGTCTTGACACAGAAATTAGCCAGAGGCATATCTGGCTGGTTTCTGTGTCGAGACTCCTAACAGAGGCTCCACGGACTTTTTTGATTTGCATAATGCGTATGCTAGAAAGATTCTGATCTTTTCAGTGATATTACAGAGATGATCAGAGTTGGCGGTCAGGTACTGCACGAGGGGGTATACAACATCCTCCCTTGGTTACGATTGATTTAACCACCGACCATGGCCTTTTAACCTCTTAGATGCCATCAACAGTGGTTTCTAAATGGTTAACCTATCAATAGCAATGGCTGACATACATGCAACCGACCCGCTCCTATCACGAGAGTGCGAGTCCCTACCGGGTGATTCAATGAGAGACTCTTGCGAGTTACACGTGAGGCACTCGCAAGTGTGACTCTGGCCTAATGTTTACCATGGTAACCTCGAAGCAACGTAAGAATCTCACAAGAGACCAACAGGCCAAGTGTCAGGAAATGATACACGGTTTTCTTAACATTTTTAAAAAGATAGATATGATATCTATAATGTGAATTTGTATTCAGACCCCCTGAGTCAAAACTTTGTAGGACCACCTTTAGCTGCAATTACTGCTGCAAGTCTTGAGGGGATGTCTTTACCAGCTTTGCACATCTAGAGGTGACATATTTGCCCTTCTTCTTTGCACTCTTGCTCATTGAGATTTGATGGAGACGTCTGTAAACAGCAATTCTCAAGTCTTGTCACAGATTCTCAATGGGATTTCGGTCTGGACTGTGATTTGGCCATTCACACATATGAATGTTTTGCTCATCCATTGTAGCCCTGGCAGGATGTTTAGGGTCGTTGTCCTCCTGGAAGGTGAAGTCTCAAGTCTCTCCCAGCCTCTAACAGGTTTTCCTCCAGGATTGCCCTGTACTTTGTTTCATCCAGCTTCCTTGATCCTGGTGAAGAAAAGCCTCCCCACAGCAGGATACTGCCACCACCATGTGTCACGGTGGGGATGGTGTTTTCAGAGTAACGTGCAGGGTAAGTTTTCTACCACACAGTGTTTTGCAATTAGTTAAAAAAAAAATTTCTACTTTGGTCTCACCAAAAGAGAACCTTCTTCCACATGACATGGGGCACATCAATCATGTGGAAGAAGGCACTCTGGCCAGATGAGACCAAAGTAGGACTTTGTGAGTGAAATACAAAACGCTATGTGTAGTGGTAAAAATACTTAATCTCTTTATTGCTATCTCTCTCACTTTCTCTCTCTGGCCGTTAATCTGATAGTGAAGGATTCTCTCTTCCTACACTACAAAAATGAAGGACACTTCCTCTGTAAGGCCGGCGTCCCAATTGCGAGTGACTCACATCACATCACCTGGCTCGGACATATATGGATCAGTGATAGCACATGGAGATAAACTCACCTGTCCCAGCTCCTGCTGCCCGTGGTGGTGAATCTCCGGCTCTCCTGTGTCTGGCCGCCGTGGTCTCCCCTCTGCAGCTACTTCTGGGTTGGCTGTGCAGTGCATAAATGCATATATGCATGAGAATAATTATCTGGGCTGGAAGCAGCGGCCGAAGACAGAAGGTGGTGAGTATAAAAAGCTTTTCTTTTTTTTTTTTTCCAGTGTACGTGGTTTTCTGGTACATGTTTCACGGATCACACCACAGTGTGGTCCATGGGACATCAGTGATGCCAAAAAAAAATGGACATGTCTCCATGCGGAAATCACAGACACGCGTGTACGCCACATGGAGACACGGTCAGTGAAAAATCACTGATGTGTGCGCAGACCCATTGATTTAATGGCAAAGAGGGGGGGAGCCAGCACTCCCTGAGAATGGTATGCAAAAAAAACATTTTTTTAGTGTAAATTCACAATTATTCCAACTGTACTATAATGCAAATTGAGACTTTTAGCAAATAATTGATCAATAATTTGAGCCGCCCCTGCCAACGTCAAGGCAAATTTCTATATGGGGGTCCTACCTATATTTATATTTTCAATGTGCCATACGGCTAACTAATTAAATTAAAAGTGTGGCACCCTGGACTAGCCAGGTCGTCACAGGTACTACAACATGCACCCCCACCCCGAGATAGGCACATCAGCCAGACACAAAATCCTTGTTGCCTCCCTCCAGGGGCTGATGTCCACAACAGGTGGGGTGGAGCCAGGCGGTTGGCCCCACCCACTGAGGAGTTCATAGTCGTGGAGGCGGAAAAAGGAAGTCAGTCCGATCAGTGAGGAGTGAAGGAGAAGTGAGGAGCAAACTGACTGTGTCCGGGTACGTGGCCCGGGCACCCAGAGCAAGGTTGGCAGACGGTGGTGGCCGTCTGCAGGAGAGGCAGATCAACGCGGAACCGTAGGACCGGGGACGGGCGGTGGCCCGCCGGTACCGAACGGGGAGCGAAGTGAAGCCATCACAAACCGGCAGGGCCTGCGGACCCCGACCAGGCTTGGAGTCGCCGTTAAATAGGTCAAATCCATCAGTGACTGGAACCCGCAGGGGTTTCCTAACAGCCAAGACCCGATTGAAGGCAACCGTCCAACCAGCAAAAGGAAATACAGCTACCGCCACAGCTAGAGTTCCAAGGGCCAGAGCCTGCGGGCAAAAGGGCTCCTCCGGCACATATACACGCTGGGGAGCGGGTTACCGGTGGGAATCCATCAGGACCGAACATACACACAGGTGCAGGGAAAGGCAGCCACCACCAACCGTCCGGGAGAAGGCACAGCAGCCGGCTGCGGGACCCGTCCATCCAGCCGTTTGGTTTACCAGAGACTTTGCATCCATTTGTGGCTGAGTGAGTACTACCGCGCCATCCGGCACCGCGCTGCGCAATCTAAGCGACCCTGCACCTTGCCAACCCTGCCTCCCCGTCATCTCACCGGGACCACCAACCCCCTACCCACGGAGCGGAAAACAACATCCCAGCTGCTCCCTGCCATCGCTCCCGGGATCCCCGTCACCAGCAGCGGTGGTGCCCAACCTCACCACAACCTGTGAGTGGCATCACGGACCAAATCCCCAAACCAAACTACCCCTTTCACTCACAGGCGAGGAGCGCCGCTCGAGTCCTCGGATCCGGCCCACCGCTCAAGCCACCAAGCACCAGCAGCAGCGACGGACCCAAGCGTGGTGAGCGCAGCGCCCCGCCGCCCGCGACAAAAGCAGAACCATGTTAGAGCACACATATACCTGATTCATGTCAGAACCGCTCCCATGCGGCAAAGATAGGCTAAACTGCGAATAAAGGTAGTCTACGTCCCAGCACGTGCAACTGTGTGCCGCACACACTGGGACAATGTTAAGACTAGCCCTCACAGTGCCCACCCAGCAGCCATGAATGAAGGCGGAACAGGCCCAAGCATATGGTGCTTAAATAACAATGCCTGTGGAAAAGGGCGTGGTAGCTGTGTGTGAACAGACACCAAATTATATACAGTATATATGTAGATAGAAACAGATGGAATATGCAAACCAAAGTCAGGCGTGCACGGCATAGCGGCAGTCAGCCACCAAACCAAAGATTTGCCTTGACGTTGGCAGGGGCGGCTCAAATTATTGATAAATCATTTGCTAAAAATCTCAATTTGCATTATAGTACAGTTGGAATAATTGTGAATTTACACTAAAAAAATATTTTTTTTGCATACCATTCTCAGGCAGTGCTGCCCTCCCTCCCCCTCTCTGTTGTACCATTGATTTAATGGGTCTGCGTATGTCCATGATTCTGGTACGTATAAAAACTAGCACATACGTACCAGAATCACTGAGGTGTGAAGGAGGCCTTAAACGTAGTTCCATGAAAAAACTGGTTCGGCAACTCAATGTGATGAAATTGTTGTTTTGTTTTTTTTTTAAACTTATTTCAAATTTGTAAGTTGAGCCAGTGTCTGATATTCTATAAACGATTTTAGAAGTTTTGAATGACACCATTCATTTTACCATATAATGTAAAATCCAACCGGGGTGAGATGGTGAAAAGCAAGTCCAGCACCTTGTTTTAGTTACTACAAAAGGTCATTCTTTGGTAAACCCCCCACCCCTCCCCCACATAGCGATATTAGTTGGATCTCTACAATTATAAGAAACATAGAAGTGTTTTACTATGTATATATGTGTGTGTGTGTGTGTGTGTGTGTGTGTGTGTGTGTTTGGGTGATTAAAAATATCTAAAATTTTTGACTGGCAACTTCTTTTTTTTTTTTCCCCCCCAACCATAGAGTTTGGTGCGGGCTTATTAGTGATGGGTGAATGTGCTTGGCACTGCTCTATACTCAATTGAGCATTTTGCTGCTCGGATGCCATGGTTGTTTGCACTCTATACAGAATTAGTCAAGGCATACCGTTCTTATTCTGCATTTAGTGTAGGGTGAACTTTGGGAGAATTAGAAGGGTTAGTAGGTGAGACAGGATGGAAGGAGGAAAATGGGAAAATAAAAGGACAAAATCGGAAAGAATGGAAGGGTAAAAACACACACAGAGAGCCACACATGCACAGAGATACACAATATATTGGCTGTTTTGACAGTTACCCTGGATGTTTATCAGGTGTCCTATAGCAACCAATTTCAGGTCTTCTATTTTATTACAGATCAGGGAGCTCTGATTGGTTGCTGTAGGCAATGAAGGACATTCTTACTATAAGAAGCTTATGTGTGACTTAATGATTTCGTTGCAAATCAAAAGGGTCCATGGAGCCTCTGTTAGGAGTCTCGACACTGGAAATAGCCAGATATCCCTCCGGGAAGGACCTAGTCAAGGAGTGGTTCTTTTTAGGCGACCACCATAACAAGTGGTCCTTTTAGTCAATATCCAGCTCCTGACGCATTTAAAGATATGACAAGGGAAATACCAAGGCCAGGTATCCATCCACAGACAGCTGTTTTGGGGTATTGCCCATCATCATCTGATTGGTTGCTGTAGGCAATAAAGGACATATCTTAGTATAAGAAGCTTATGTGTGACTTAATGATTTCGTTGGTGACACTTAGCCAAAACTGTTGTAGAGGCTAATGTAAATCACAAGGCCTTACCTGTTTACTAATTGTGTGGAATTTTATGAGGCAATATATTGGCTGTTTTTACAGTTAGCCTAGATATTTATAAGGTGGCCTATAGCAACCAATCACAGCCCTGCTTCTATCTTGTTAGAGGTCAAAGAGCTCTGATTGGTTGCTATAGGCAAAGGAGGACATTGTTAGTGTAGGACAACTTATGCGTGAGTTAATATGATTCATCTTTGCCCTTGAAGGAAAGACAAAGAATGTCATTTATGAGGAGGCTCTCGAATAAGGAGTTAGGGATGAAGTACTACCCATTACTTTAGTAATCATTTTGATTATTTTTGTTGCATATCTGTGCTGTTGAGTATATGATATAAAATGCTTCTATTACTTTTTTTTTTTTTTATTTATTTCTGTTTAGTTTGACTTTTCTGTGCAAAATAATTTTTTGTTAACGCATTTTATTTTGTAATAGTTAATAGTAACTATCCGAGGCGGTGCCGGGTAATACAGCTAGTCTATATATACCGTGTTTCCCCGAAAGTAAGACAGTGTCTTACATTCTTTTTACCCCCAAAAGTGCCACTATGTCTTACTTTCGGGGTATGTCTTATATTGGAAAAAATCCCACAGCAATCGCAGCAAGTCTCCATGCAATGTACCGTATGGGGACTTGCCGCGATTGCGCCCTAAGTGTACCGCAAGTTAAGGAAACTTAACCACCAGCGGCTGCACATGAGGGCACTGATGGTCCTGATGGACCATGGACAACATTACTGCAACATTTCAACATTTCTCGGTAGCCGGGCGTTCAGCTGAGCGCCTGACCGCCGGCATGTGTCAGCTCTCAGCTGAGCGCTCGGCCGCCGGCATGTCAGGGCGCTCAGCTGAGCGCTCGGCCGCCGGCATGTCAGGGCGCTCAGCTGAGCGCTCGGCCGCCGGCATGTTAGGGCGCTCAGCTGAGCGCTTTGCCGCCGGCAAGTCAGGGCGCTCAGCTGAGAGCTGTTACATGCCGGCGGCATGTCAGGGCGCTCAGCTGAGCGCTCGGCCGCCGGCATGTTAGGGCGCTCAGCTGAGCGCTTTGCCGCCGGCAAGTCAGGGCGCTCAGCTGAGAGCTGTTACATGCCGGCGGCATGTCAGGGCGCTCAGCTGAGCGCTCGGCCGCCGGCATGTTAGGGCGCTCAGCTGAGCGCTTTGCCGCCGGCAAGTCAGGGCGCTCAGCTGAGCGCTTTGCCGCCGGCAAGTCAGGGCGCTCAGCTGAGAGCTGTCACATGCCGGCGGCATGTCAGGGCGCTCAGCTGAGCGCTCGGCTGCCGGCATGTTAGGGCGCTCAGCTGAGCGCTTTGCCGCTGGCATGTCAGGGCGCTCAGCTGAGCGCTCGGCCGCTGGCATGTCAGGGCTCTCAGCTGAGCGCTCGGCCGCCGGCATGTCAGGGCGCTCAGCTGAGCACTCGGCCGCTGTAACTGTACTGTAAATAAGAAAATAAATAAATAAATAAATTTTTACTACGTCTTACTTTCGGGGTACGTCTTACATTAGCCGACCCCCCCAAAACCCCGACTACGTCTTACTATCGGGGGTGTCTTACTATCGGGGAAACACGGTATAATTGCCTTATTCTGTCTGTCTGTCTGTCTTGCTCCAAAATTGTGTCCTTACGGTGACATAGAGCTGATTGGCCGCTGGGCTCGCCATGGCCCCGCCCCCCGCACGGATTGGCCGCTCGCCCAGGCTCCGCCCGCACACGGATTGGCAGGCCGCTCACTCAGGCTCCGCCCCCCAACCGGATTGGCCTCTCGCCCTCGGCCACGCCCCGCCCCCCTCACGCAATGCACGCTCGCTCTGGCCCCACCCCCCGCAACGCATTCCCCGAACCGACACGGAGCCACGACTCCCAGGTGAGTACTGTACCCCCGGGAGCCCACATCAGCGTACGCCGCCAACCCAGCCAACACATACCCTCGCATTGCTGGGGTTGCCGCCGTATGCTGGTGTGGGCTCCCGTGCGAGCGGGGGACGGGATATGCTGGTAACCATGGTAGCATAGTTACCAACGCATCAAGGTCCTGCAGCGGCGGAACATACACACGCACACATATAACAACACACACACACACATCAGATCACACTCACTCTCACACACACATCACATCGCATCCACACACTCACAACATCCTGGGATATCGCTTGCTTCTCGGCGGCGATACTGTGGAGTGACCTTCCAGGACCTGCCGGAGGATCAGATGGCCAGAAGCATGTGGTATCTCCGGATGTTGTGAGTGTGAGCGCGTATGTGCGATATCGTCAGTGTTTGTGTGAGTGTATGCGATCGGATGTGTGTAAGTGTGTTCTGATGTGTGAGTGTGTGTGTGTGTGTGAGTGTATGCGATCGGATCTGTGAGTGTCGGCAGAGGAGCACGGCGTGCTGGGGGAGGCTGGGAGAAGAGAGAGGCTGATCCTGGGGAAGGCTGGGAGGGGGAGGCTGATGCTGGGGGAGGCTGGGAGGAGGGAGGCTGGGAGGGGGGAGGCTGAGAGAAGAGAGGCTGATGCTGGGGGAGGCTGAGGCTGGGAGGAAGGCTGATGCTGGGGACAGAGAGGCTGGTGCTGGGGACAGAGAGGCTGATGCTGGGAGGAGAGAGGCTGATGCTGGGAGGAGAGAGGCTGATGCTGGGAGGAGAGAGGCTGATGCTGGAAGGAGAGAGGCTGATGCTGGGAGGAGAGAGGCTGATGCTGGGAGGAGAGAGGCTGATGCTGGGGGCAGAGAGGCTGATGCTGGTGCAGCATGGGGGATGGAGCACGATGGGGGGGTGCGCAGCATGGGGGATGGAGCACGATGGGGAGTGCGCAGCATGGCGGATGGAGCACGTTTGGGAGTACGCAGCATGGCGGATGGAGCACGTTTGGGAGTGCGCAGCATGGCGGATGGAGCACGTTTGGGAGTGCGCAGCATGGCGGATGGAGCACGTTTGGGAGTGCGCAGCATGGCGGATGGAGCACGTTTGGGAGTGCGCAGCATGGCGGATGGACCACGTTTGGGAGTGCGCAGCATGGCGGATGGAGCACGATGGGGGGTGCGCAGCATGGGGGATGGAGCACGATGGGAGGTGCACACCTCCCCCCAACACACACACACAACACACCACACACACACTGGGAACCACAAACACCGCCCTACATAGACACCCACACACACAGACAACGCTGCACACACACAACACCCAACACACAAACACCGCGGCATACATAAATATACGCACATACCACGCAACACACACACATTGCACAAAACATACCTCCCCCAAAACACACCACACCCACACAAACCGCGCAACACACACACACACAACGCTACAGACACACAGCGCTCCACAAACAACGCAACACACGCAACACACATACAACACCGCTCTCACCCCCTGCCACACCCAGACAACACCCAGAACATGTACAGCGCCCTACACAAACACTTGGTAACTACAGACAACAACATCTATATATATATATATATATATATATATATATATATATATATATATATATATAACAAAAATCATACATTAACTACACAATACGTAAATTCTAGAATACCCGATGCGTAGAATCGGGCTACCTTCTAGTATAATATAATGTTACAAATAAGGAGTGTTTTAAAAAATTATTGTTGTGTCCCATGAATGGGAACAACCTGTTGTTTATATTTCCTGCATTGCATATTTTTCCTCCTATCAGGAAATTCCTTATTGTTACTAGGTAGATTAGACTGTATGAAGTTTGTCTCTATGTTCCTCCCTTGGCTTCTGCATAGAAAGCTCCACCCTTCTCCTTCAATTTAGTCTAGAGAGAAAGTTGGATATTGATTAAAAGGGCCCTCGCTGGCTGCCGGCAGTGTTTTCTCTGGCTGGTCTCCCCGAGATCAGTGATTGTTTTGTCTTGTTGGTCTACTAGGCATTGCTCCCACCTGGCCAGAATCCTACTCCCCACTGAGGAGGGGCAATACCCCAAAACAGCTGTCTGTGGATGGATACCTGGCCTTGGTATTTCCCTTGTCATATCTTTAAACTTGTCAAAAAGTTGGATATTGACTAAAAGGGCCACTTAATATAGTGGTCTCCTAAAAAGAGTCACCCCTTGGCTGGGCCATTCCTGAAGGGATATCTGGCTGGTTTCTGTGTTGAGACTCCTAACAGAGGCTCCACGGACCTTTTTTGATTTGCATATTTCCCAGGGGGCAATGTACCTAGGATTTCACTGTCTTGAGCGCCCTCGCTGGCTGCTGGCAGTGTTTTCTCTGGCTGGTCTCCCTGAGATCAGTGATTGTTTTGTCTTGTTAGTCTAGAGAGGAACCATTGCTGAAGACATGTCTACAACCCTGTACAGATTATTCCTTTTCACCTGCCTTTCCTTTGTACTTAATACAAGATTCTAGAAGAAAACTACAGTGTTTCTCCTTGTCTTCCTACAAGTCATCGTTGGGCTGAGTTAAAACTATCTGTTGATGCTTTGAAGTGTGAGTAAATCATACAGTTATCTAAGGGATTGATAATTAGAGCGGTTGCATTCACAGCTTCTAGGAAGAGACAGAATAATTATCCCAAACTGAGATCAGAGAGTCTGTTGCAGACTGTATTGCTGTGCCTCCTGGTCGACCAGGCGGGCTGAATATCTGGGTCCACACTCGTTTTCTACGGATGACCCCCACTGCCTCTGTGACACCCCTGGACTATCAGGTCATCATAGGGTACTGCACGCTCTTTTCCCTTAGTGCAGTATTCAAATCCCTCATGGTTCTGGGTCCCCATCTTAAAATACTGCCTCCAACAGCAAATCAAATCCTATAAACACCCTGCACCTCACCCACCAGACACACCAGTGGACAGCTTGAGTGGAATAATGTCGCCCACCTAGGGGTCAGGAGGAGAGGGTCAGGAGAGTGTCAGTGAAGTGAAGTGAGGAGTGCAGTGGAGGAAGGAGGGAGCGGTGGCTACCGAGAGTAGCTGTCTAGGTTGCAGGCGGTGTCTGGGCCTAGAGGAGTCAGACCCCCGGTCGCAGGGGATTGAGGCGAGGTGCCTAGGACCTGTCAAGAGGACGGTCAGCAGCCTGGTCCTATCTCCGGTGTGGGACTGAAGGCACGGGGGAGTACACGGACCCTAGGTCGGGGAGAAGCTTTAGGCAACCCGGCAATTAACCTGCGGAGAGCGGCATCTTTATGGACTGTTCCCACTAGCTCCAGAATCGGGGCACTAGCGCAACGAGGGGGATAGGGCCTTCCACATATGCAGCCCACAAGATCACAAGCGTAAGCCCTGAGAGCAGGCTCCCACACTTAGCCACAGTGAGGAGCGGGGCCCGGCAAGTTCCAAACTACAAGGCCACTTCAGTAAATCTCAACTTTGTTCCAGGAGGAAGGTCACAGATCACCAGGCAGTACTGCAGGGGACGGGACCTGGAAAAGCTCCCCGAGAAAGGCAGCAGCACCTAGAGACTTGGTTTATCCGGTTGTCAGTGTCTGCTTATTGGCTGAGTGAGTACATGAGTGATCTCCCCATCACGGCACCCAGTATAACCTTCCAGAGCCCCAGGGCCTACCCCTACCCGTGGAGGGTAATAACACCTTGCTGCCCCAATCCACCCCGGGTACTCCCAACAACGGCAGCGGCAGTACTCCCAATTACCGCACACTACGGGTGGCGTCACGAACTATCATTCCCCTGTAAATATCCCCTTTCACTTTAGAGTGTGGCCCAGAGCCCCTGGGTCCGGAGACCCTCGAGCCACGAATGGACATTGCCCACAGATCCGAGCAGTTCGATCCGCTGCTGGGGCGGCACACCTCCTCCCCTGTGCTATGTGCTGATCAATCACCTGTTCAGGATGCAGACGTAGAAGCCTCTCACCCTAAATCTAAATGCCCCCTCCCTTCTGAGCCCATGGTGAAAATGAAAAATTTGGGGTTGAATCATCATTTTTGTGGTTGAAAATGTATTTTTCAGTTTCACGGCTCAACGTTATAAAATTTATTTGACTGAAATGGGAAACTGCTGCGTTTTTGCAAAAACGCTAAGGTTGTATGCACACAGTGCATACTTATCGCATTTTTTTATGCTTTTTTTTTAAAAGCAGTTAAGTCACAATACTGCAACCGAATACTTATGGCAGGATAGTCAATGAGAAACCTCGTGTTGTGCACATGTTGAGGTTTTTTCCTTGCAGATTTGGTGCAGAAAATAATCTGCAGAATGTCAATTCTTTCAGCATTTTGCCTGAATTTTTCACCTTTTGAAAGTAATAAAAAAAATGCATGATAAAGAAGCATATAGAAGGCATGTATTTGCTCTGCAGTTTTTCTGCCAAGAAATGTGTAAATTTCGGCAACCAAAAACTCAATGTGCGCACATACTCTTAATGTGAATATAGCCAAACGGGAGGAGCAGGTGTGGCGCCCCTGAGGCTTCAGGCACCACAGAGTACTGTGTCGCGGGCGTGGAGGACGCCGTCGCTGCTGCGCTCTCGCTAACGCTCGGGTCCAGCTGCGATGGCTGCTCGGTGGCTCGAGCGGTGGGCCGGATACGGGGACTCGAGCGGCGCTCCTCGCCCGTGAGTGAAAGGGGTGGTTGGTTTGGGGGAATTAGTCCGTGACGCCACCCACGGGTCATGGTGAAGATGGGCACCACCGCTGCTGGTGACGGGGATCCCGGGAGCGATGGTAGGGAGCAGCTGGGATGTTGTTTTCCCCCTCCGTGGGTAGGGGTCGGTGGTCCCGGGGCCCGGTGGTGTTGTGACGGGGAGGCAGGGTCGGTGAGTTGCAGGGACAGCGCGGCGTGGTGCCAGATGGCACGGGTGTACTCACTCAGCAAGAAAGGTACAAAGTCCTCGGTAAACCAAACGGCTGGATGGATGGGTCCCGCAGCCGGCTGCAGTGCTTCTCCCCGGACAGGTGATGGTGGCTGTCTTTCCCTGCACCTTAATGTTCTTTTTCTGACTACTATGGATTCCCAACGGTAGTCCACTCCCCAGTGTATGGGTACCGGAGGAGCCCGTTTGCCCGCAGACGCTGGCCCTTGGGTCTCTAGCCTTAGGCGGTAGCTGTATACCCTCATGGTGTGGGCTGTTGCCTTCAATTGGGACTTTTGCTGTTGTGAAACGCCTGGGGTTCCAGTCACATTCGGATCTGACTATTGTCAGCAGCTCCAAGCCTGGTCTGGGTCCGATGGCCCTGCCTTTGTGTGCTGGCTTCACTTCGCTCCCCGGTCGGTACCGGCGGGCCGTCGCCCATACCCGGTCCTATGGTTCCGCGTTGCTCCACCACTCCTGCAGACAGCCACCACCGTCTGCCAACCTTGCTGTCAGTACCTGGGCCACAAACCCAGACACCCAAGTGTTCACTCCTCTCACTTCAAACTCCAAACTCTATCTGACACATTTCCCGCCTCCAGGCCTTTGAACTCCTCGGTGGGTGGGGCCAACTGCTTGGCTCCGCCCCACCTGGTGTGGACATCAGACACTGGAGGGAGGCAACAAGGGTTTTTGCTTGGCTGGTGTCCCTGTCTGATGGGGGTGGGGATGTTTGAGTGTTATCTGTGACGACCTGGCTAGGCCAGGGCGCCACAACTGCACCTCACCCGAGGTGCAGTGCTCATCTCGGATATGGAAGAGGTAGTCACCGGTTACCACCACCAAAACACTCATCCAACACATAACATAGGAGCTCTTCCATTGGAACCTGGCTAGGGTAGGTGCTGGGGTGGCTATCATGTGGTATGGGACCTCTTACCCACTAGCTTAGGAATCCGGGAGGCAGGGCTTCCACAGTGGAAGTGAGAAGCCATCTCACACACAAGTCAGTTAGAAGTTAGCTCCGGGTGCTGCAAGCGTCAGGAGGGACTCAGGGGACAAATCAAGCAAAGACATGGATAGTCCGGGGCCCGTGGTCTGGAGCTGTGAGCTCAACCCAGATTCTTAGGAAAGAAGGGGGAGTGTGGAAGGCACTCGTGACCCGTTTCATGGCCCAGGAGCTGGTGTAGAGGAAAACCATTGAACGGAGACGCACAGAAGGAAACACCGGCATAGACTTCTGAAGTATCTGGGATCGGCTAGAGCCCATCACAGCGGGACGTGGCACACCAAGGGCAGAGTGACTTCAATGAATAAAAAGAACTTGAGCTGCGCCCTCCGTGTCGTCCCATTGTCGCGGGCGGAGGAGGGGACGCCGCGCTCTCCCTCTGCCCGGATCCGGCTGCCGCGGCTGCTGCGGCCTGCCGCTGCTCGGTGGCTCGAGCGATGGGCCGGATCCCGGGGACTCGAGCGGCGCTCCTCGCCCGTGAGTGAAAAGGGGAATTGGTGTTTTGGGATAGTTTATTGTCCGTGACGCCACCCACGGTTGTGGTGATTTGTTAACACCACCGCTGCTCTGTATGGGGAGCCCAGGAGTGATGGTATGGAGCAGCCAGTTGTTGATGTGCCCTCCGTGGGTAGGTGTTGTGATGCTCCCGGGGCCCAGTGATGGTGTTGGTATGGTGGACAGGCGGGTATGGGGCCTGTGGAGGTGCAGGGGCGCAGGGGCAGTGCTGTGCCGCACGGCACGGAGGTACTCACTCAGCCAGTAAACACGACACAGTTCTTGGTAAACAAACGGCTGGTTGGACAGGTCCCTCGGACGGTTCACGGTGCTGATGTTCCCTGCAGTTAGCGGTGACGGTCTCTTCCCTGCACCTATGTAAAGTCCTTTTGATAGCGATGGGTTCCCACCGGTTACCCACTCCTCGGCTTCAAGCTGGGCCGAAGGAGCTCTACTCTTGCCCGCAGGCGCTGGCCCTGGGTAACTGGTGCCCTGGCGGTGGCGGTGTCTCCCCTTCACGGTCGGGCTGTTGCCTTCAATCGGGACTTGGTTGTTAGGAGACAGACGTCCCCTTCACTGATGGATTTGGCAAATTAAGGCGACTCCTAGCCTTGCCGGGATCCGAAAGGCCCCTGCCATGGTGCTGACTGTTCTTCGTATACTGCTCCGGTACCGCCGAGTCACCACCCATCCGCGGTCCTTCCAGCAACCTCCAAGCAGTCCCACTGCAGACTATCACCGCCGTCTGCTGACCTTGCTGTCACAGTCCGGGGCACACACCCGGACCTACTTCAGGCTTTACAAACCGTTTCTTTTCACTTTTCTTCAGCTTCTCTCCTAAGCTCCTCTACCACTTCCTTCTCCTTCACTCCCCTAGCTTGAACTCTGTTCTTGCTTCTCACTCAAGCTCTGCCTGAGCTCAACTCCACTCTAGCCCTCAGCTAGACTTCAACTGCCTGGTTCTCCCGCCTCCAGGGCTGTGAACTCCTCGGTGGGCGGAGCCAACCGCCTGGCCCACCCCCTGGTGTGGACATCAGCCCCTGGAGGAAGGCAACAAGGATTTTGGGTTAGCTTGGTGTACCTGCAGGGAATGTGGGGTGCGTGTGGTGTTGTGACCTGTGACCCCTGGCTTGCCCAGGGCGTCACATTCCCCCTTAGCAAAACGCAGACCGTCCTCGGGCTGCCCGTCCAACACCGGTTTTATTTTCCTTTTTGTTTTCTGTGAAAATAGAAAAACGGTAACATATTTACAGTTTATGGCATCATCCCACATCGGGAGGTTCAGTTCTTTAACGTTGCAAACGGTAACATTAAATGGTTGCGGCTGCCGCTCTCTCCCACCCAAGTAACCTGGCCCTGATGCTGCCCCTAAAACCCAGGCAGCACCCCTTGACCCCAGTCCAGCACAAGTTACCCGAGCGGGATCTGTCCTTCCCCTCCAGAGGGTAGCCACCGGTTCCTGTGGTGGCTGGGCCCCAGCCTGCTCTGCTGTGGGCCCTCCCTCCAACCTGCCTCTCCGAAGGCGGTTACGGTAGCTGCACAACATATTTTATATTTACAAGCCACTTAACGTTTGTGGTTGCCCTGCAAGTTCACGGGCTTGTCCATGAGCAGTTCCTCATGCAAACTTTTCAAACGGTCCCCACGGGGACAACGGTGCCGGCAACGGCCAGTTTTCAAATCACATGTGAATCAGGTGAACTTCGGTAATCAATTTCTCATTTTTCAAACTTTTAAACGAACACACTGGTGGTCCCAACGGGGACGGTGCAACGGTGCTCCGCTGCCGGTATTCCGAGTCCTCCACATCACCTGCGGGAGGGGGCGCGGCGCTCACACGGGACTCCTGGCTGCCCCGTAACTTCGCATCCAGCGCGAACCAACCCCTCTCTCCACAGTGCCGGGTGTACTGCACGATGTCGCCCGGAATCAGGTTACGACCGGGATGCTCTTCAGGCAGGTGGGCATTCACATCCCGCCGGGCTATAAACACTTCGGCCTCCAGGCCCGGTTCATATATAAACCCATAGCCCCGGCGGACATCAAACCGCCTCACCTGCCCTTCGTACAGCGGGCCCAGGACACGGAACGTTGCCTGACGGAGGCTCTCTTTTTCTCTGATTGCACGGGCCACCAGCTCCGCTTTCTTCCTCTCCCTCTCACCGATCTCCGGGCCCAACGGTACCGGCTCCCTGTCCCAGTACGGCGCTGCTGCGAGCTCCGGCGCACGGGTCGGGCCCCGCAAGACCTGTTTGACATTGCCCACTGCTGGTACTCTGGGCAACAGGTCCCGCGGTGACGTGGCCTTAGACGCTGCCTTGCATCGGCAACCCGGCGCAACCTCAGCCGAGGTGTGGGGGATGGGCACAGGGGCTTTCCGCAGTTGGGCCTTCGGCACGGAGCGGGTCATCGGCTCCGGCTCGGGGACTTTCTCGGAAGACGCCTCCGGTTCAGTTTTCGGAGCCTTCCAGGGCAACACCTCCGGTCGACTACGGGCTCCGGCTACAGGTCGGCCCGCCTGGGCGGGCATGCTGGGTATCGCTACCGGTTGCGGTGGTAGCGGGCCTAATGGCGGGGTCACGGCTTCCGAGACGGGTGGCGAGGGAGGCAGCGGGGGGAGAGGGCTTGGACCGGGTCCCGCAGCCGCGATGACCGGCCCTTCAAGGGCATCGGGGCGTGGGTCACCCTCCCTTCCTCCGCTTCCTTCTCGCGTCTCCGCACGGTTGCTAAAACGTCCGCCATGTCGGTCTCCCACTCCTCTATGAGTAGCTGCATCTTGACCTGCAGCCTTTGGTAGAGCTGCGCGGTCCGGATCGCCACCCACGCAGCGGTTCCAGGCGCGGGGGCTATGGTGTTGCAGGACGGCATCCACATGCTGCTGGCGGTTTCTCCCAGGAACAAGATGTCCGCAGAGTCCTGGCGTCCCTGCCTTTATAGCCGCGTTCACATGCAGCCAGCCGCCATCGCGTCTCCCTTAGCTTCTTCCCGGCCCCTCCTCTATCGGGGCGGGGTTTTTGCCTTCGCGCCTCTGCTACTCGAGAAGACGCTCGAGCGGGAACTTTTCGCGCCAAAGATGGCGACTTCTGAAATTTTTCGGCCGGATACCTCCAGCGGTCACAAGGTGCACCTCTACCCAACGGCAGAGCGGTAAGATCCTGTTCGTGACGCCAAGTTGTCGCGGGTGGAGGAGGGGACGCCGCGCTCTCCCACTGCTCGGGTCCGGCTGGCACTGCGGCCTGCTGCTGCTGCTCGGTGGCTCGAGCGACGAGCCGGATCCCGGGGACTCAAGCGGCGCTCCTCGCCCGTGAGTGAAAAGGGGAATTGGTGTTTTGGGATAGTTTATTGTCCGTGACGCCACCCACGGTTGTGGTGATTTGTTAACACCACCGCTGCTCTGTATGGGGAGCCCGGGAGTGATGGTATGGAGCAGCCAGTTGTTGATGTGCCCTCCGTGAAGAGGGGTTGTGATGCTCCCGGGGCCCGGTGATGGGATTGGTATGGTGGACAGGCGGGTATGGGGCCTGTGGAGGTGCAGGGGCAGCGCTGTGCCGTACGGCACGGAGGTACTCACTCAGCCAGTAAACACGACACAGTTCTCGGTAAACAAACGGCTGGTTGGACGGGTCCCTCGGACAGTTCACGGTGCTGATGTTCCCTGCAGTTAACGGTGACGGTCTCTTCCCTGCACCTATGTAAAGTCCTTTTGGTAGCGATGGGTTCCCACCGGTTACCCACTCTTCGGCTTCAAGCTGGGCCGAAGGAGCTCTACTCTTGCCCGCAGGCGCTGGCCCTGGGAAACTGGTGCCCTGGCGGTGGCGGTGTCTCCCCTTCACGGTCGGGCTGTTGCCTTCAATCGGGACTTGGTTGTTAGGAGACAGATGTCCCCTTCACTGACGGATTTGGCAAATTAAGGCGACTCCTAGCCTTGCCGGGATCCGAAAGGCCCCTGCCATGGTGCTGACTGTTCTTCGTATACTGCTCCGGTACCGCCGGGTCACCACCCGTCCGCGGTCCTTCCAGCAACCTCCAAGAAGTCCCACTGCAGACTATCACCGCCGTCTGCTGACCTTGCTGTCACAGTCCGGGGCACACACCCGGACCTACTTCAGGCTTTACAAACCGTTTCTTTTCACTTTTCTTCAGCTTCTCTCCTAAGCTCCTCTACCACTTCCTTCTCCTTCATTCCCCTAGCTTGAACTCTGTTCTTGCTTCTCACTCAAGCTCTGACTGAGCTCAACTCCACTCTAGCCCTCAGCTAGACTTCAACTGCCTGGTTCTCCCGCCTCCAGGGCTGTGAACTCCTCGGTGGGCGGAGCCAACCGCCTGGCCCACCCCCTGGTGTGGACATCAGCCCCTGGAGGAAGGCAACAAGGATTTTGGGTTAGCTTGGTGTACCTGCAGGGAATGTGGGGTGCGTGTGGTGTTGTGACCTGTGACCCCTGGCTTGCCCAGGGCGTCACACCATCATTGCCCCTGCCCTCACCATCGCGAAGCATAGGCGAGTACTACTATCGCCATAGTCCTCCCTGGGGCCTATCTCTACCTGTGGAGAGCTGAAACACCTGAGCAATGTCACTATCCATCCCAGAAGAGGAAAGCAACCGCAGTGGCGGCTCATATTGGCCACACACCACAGGTGGTGTCACAACCAACTATCCCCATCCCCAAAGCTTTATTGACACTGGACGGGGTCACGGAACCGGGCGAGGCCACTGCGGTGACCCAGGAGAAGAACCGTGGCCCGGTGACAGGTAACCTCCGACCCCGTGGGCGCATCAACTTGGCATCACGAACAGGATTTTGAGCCCGCAACCGTGGGTACTGTGCACCTTGAGGACTGTATACTAAGAGACTGTATGCTGGCGGCCATTGAAAACAGGCGCCATGTGCAATCACCCAGTCTGGGTGTGTCCACCCTCAGTGGGCTGGGTGATAGAATGGCGCGAAGTGCTGTGCCCACCCACCATGACCAGAGGAGAGAAACCAAACTTAGCCCAGGTCACTGGCCCGCCCCTCTGGAAATGGTATAAGTGGGGACTAACTGCGCAACCAGGGACCGGATGCAAGATGGCGGATGGCAACCGGAGTACCCAGGAGCGCGGGGTGGAAGCAGCCAGCTCCCCTGGTCGTCCCGAGGAAGCACCGGTGACGTGACCCGTAATCACCCCTGAATTGTTGGAGGAAGAAGTGAAGTGGTTGTGGGCTCAGTTGCTGGAACTGCAAGAGGGACCCATTCAGAGGTGTCAGGAGACCCTGATGGAAGCAGCGGTGACACCCACCCTGGAGGGGAAGGAAGCTGATACCAGGGAGGCACACGGAGCAAACGCACCAGAGACCCTGCTAGCGGGACCGTTAGCGGCACCTCCGACCCTGGTACCTGGCCGCGGCAGATCAAGTGTGGGCAGGAATGCCATGGTCACCAAAGAACAGGACCTGTAACCTCCCTTGGAGCCTACCATCACAGCAAGCTCGAATGCAGTGGCCTGCGAGCAGCAACTCGGGAGGCTGCTCACGGAACACGAGGAATGCCGGGCACTGCAAGAAGCCCTGGAAGTCCAGAATCTGGCTGCCAAACAGTGATGCCATAAATAGCAACCCTCAGCCTGGGGGCCGTTGAGGCATGGTGTGGTGACCGGCTTCGACTTGGAGTGAGGGTGGGAATTCATCGGCGAATCCGGGATGACAGAAGACATGTTTGTTTCCCGGAGGGATGTAGAGTCCCACCTCAGCAGAGGACACCCAGATTGCGACCTTTACCGCGGCAATCAAGTCACCTACACCCTTCAAAAAAGTGAGCGGGAATGGTATGCTCTGGATGTGTGGGTGGACCGGGTGCATGATTACATGGACCTGGACTCTGACAGTGAGATGGACATGGGTCATGGCACCAGGGGCTCTAGCAATCAGGAGACCCAAACCAGGGTAGCCATGGCTATCATGTGGTATGGGACCTCTTGCCCACTAGCTTAGGAATCCGGGAGGCAGGGCTTCCACAGTGGAAGTGAGGAGCCATCTTACACACAAGTCAGTTAGAAGTTAGCTCCGGGCGCAGCAAGTGTCAGGAGGGACTCAGAGGACAAAGCAAGCAAAGACACGGATAATTCGAGGCCGGTGGTCTGGAGATGTGAGCTCAACCCGGGTTCTTAGGAAAGAAGGGGGATCCTAGGGTTCACAGGGAGTGCGGAAGGCACCCGTGACCAGTTTCACGGCCCAGGAGCTGGGGGGAGGGAAACCATTGAACAGAGACGCACAGAAGGAAACACCGGCATTGACCTCTGAAGTATCCGTGATTGGCTGGAGCTCATCCCAGCGGGACGTGGCACACCAAGGGCAGAATGATTTCAGTGAATAAAAAGAACTTGAACTGCACCCTCCGTGTCGTCCCATCATTGCCGGTGCCCTCACCATCGCGCCATAGGCAAGTACTACTACCGCCATCGTCCTCCCTGGGACCTAGCTCTACCTGTGGAGAGCTGAAACACCCGAGCTACATCACCATCCGCCCCAGAAGAGGAAAACAACCACAGTGGCGGCTCATATTGGCCGCACACCACAGGTGACGTCACGAACAAACTACCCCCATCATCCCCATCCCCAAAGCTTTATTGACACTGAACGGGGTCACTAAACTGGGCGAGGCCACCACAGCGACCCAGGAGAAGAACTGCGGCCTGGTAACGAGTAGCCCCCGATCCCCGTCACAGGTAGTTGTTTTTTTCTTAAATAGAATAGTATACAACGATCTATAATGTACATTTCAATTATTGAGGTTGACCAGAGTCACCATATCATATATTGAAGAAGAAATTGACTCCGTCTAAGGCCCCCTTCACACGTCCGTGAAACACGTGCGTGTTTGGTCCGTTTCCGTATATGCCGGAGACACGGCCAAACGTGCACCAATGTTAATCTATGATTGTGGTCACACGTCCGTTATTTCATTATGTCCGTGTGTGCGTGTCCGTGATCCGTATGTGTGTGCGTTTTGCACGGATGCATGTCCGTTATCTTCACGGAGCACGCACACGTGGACACAATGAAAGTCTATGGGTATGTGCACACACGTTAGTAAACACGTATGCATCTACCTATAGTCCGTGTCCGTTTGGTGTTTTTATTTCTAGTGATGTCGGCTATTCTTTCTATTTCTGTGTATGTCGGTCAATCTCCCTGAGTCCGTCGGTCGGTCTCTCTGTCTCTCTGTCGGTCTCTCTGTCTGTCTGTCCCTCTCTCACAGTCTGTCGGTCAGTTTCCCCCCCTCTCTCATACTTACCGTGCCCCGATCTCCGGCGCAGCGCTGCACGGCATTCACACTGCTGCGGCGGCTTTTACTATTTTGAAAAAGCCGGCCGCTCATTAAACAATCTCCTATTCCCTGCTTTCCCCGCCCACCGGCGCCTATGATTGGTTGCAGTGAGACACGCCCCCACGCTGAGTGACAGGTGTCACACTGCACCCAATCACAGCAGCCGGTGGGCGTGTCTATACTGTGCAGTAAAATAAATAAATAATTAAAAAAAAACGGCGTGCGGTCCCCCCCAATTTTAATGCCAGCCAGATAAAGCCATACGGCTGAAGGCTGGTATTCTCAGGATGGGGAGCTCCACGTTATGGGGAGCCCCCCACCCTAACAATATCAGTCAGCAGCCGCCCAGAATTGCCGCATACATTAGATGCGACAGTTCTGGGGCTGTACCCGGCTCTTCCCGATTTGCCCTGGTGCTTTGGCAAATCGGGGTAATAAGGAGTTATTGGCAGCCCATAGCTACCAATAAGTCCTAGATTAATCATGTCAGGCGTCTATGAGACACCCTCCATGATTAATCTGTAAATTACAGTAAATAAACACACACACCAGAAAAAATCCTTTATTAGAAATAAAACACACACATATACCCTGGTTCACCACTTTAATCAGCCCCAAAAAGCCCTCCATGTCCGGCGTACTCCACAGTCCTCCAGCGTCGCATCCAGCGCTGCTGCATGGAGGTGACAGGAGCTGCAGAAGACACCGCCGCTCCGGTCACCTCCACGCAGCTAATGAAGACAGCCGGCGATCAGCTGAGCTGTCACTGAGGTTACCCGCGGCCACCGCTGGATCCAGCAGTGACAGCGGGTAACCTCAGTGACAGCTCAGCTGATCGCCGGCTGTCTTCATTACCTGCGTGGAGGTGACCGGAGCGGCGGTGTCTTCTGCAGCTCCTGTCACCTCCATGCAGCAGCGCTGGATGCGACGCTGGAGGACTGTGGAGTACGCCGGACATGGAGGGCTTTTTGGGGCTGATTAAAGTGGTGAACCAGGGTATATGTGTGTGTTTTATTTCTAATAAAGGATTTTTTCGGGTGTGTGTGTTTATTTACTGTAATTTACAGATTAATCATGGAGGGTGTCTCATAGACGCCTGACATGATTAATCTAGGACTTATTGGTAGCTATGGGCTGCCAATAACTCCTTATTACCCCGATTTGCCAAAGCACCAGGGCAAATCGGGAAGAGCCGGGTACAGCCCCAGAACTGTCGCATCTAATGTATGCGGCAATTCTGGGCGGCTGCTGACTGATATTGTTAGGGTGGGGGGCTCCCCATAACGTGGAGCTCCCCATCCTGAGAATACCAGCCTTCAGCCGTATGGCTTTATCTGGCTGGCATTAAAATTGGTGGGGACCGCACGCCGTTTTTTTTTAATTATTTATTTATTTATTTTACTGCACAGTATAGACACGCCCACCGGCTGCTGTGATTGGGTGCAGTGTGACACCTGTCACTCAGCGTGGGGGCGTGTCTCACTGCAACCAATCATAGGCGCCGGTGGGCGGGGAAAGCAGGGAATAGGAGATTGTTTAATGAGCGGCCGGCTTTTTCAAAATAGTAAAAGCCGCCGCAGCAGTGTGAATGCCGTGCAGCGCCGGGGATCGGGGATCGGTGAGTATATGAGAGAGGGGGGGACACTTCAGTCACTCGGGGGATTAGTGGTCACCGGTGAATCCTTCACAGGTGACCGCTAATCAGTACTCGACACAGACAGAGCCGCGGTATGAGGATGAAGTCGGGTGAAGTTCACCCGAGTTCATTCTCATCGCGCAACTCTGTCTGCTGTCAGCCGACATTTATAAACGACATTGTGCATCACACACACGGACATTCCACACGGACATTCCACGTACACATACACGTTAATTCCACACGTACACACGGACGTTCTGCACACAAACACGGCTAGCATACGCAATTCACACAGGTGCCACACGGACCATAAAAACGGACACAAAAACGGGACACGGACCCGAATAACGGCCCGTAACACACGTGCGTGTTTTTCACGGACGTGTGAAGGGGGCCTAAGGCTTATACAAATCATCAATGAAGGCTAAGTGCACAATAATTTTATGAATATACAAAAGTATTTATTTTTATTTTTGTGCGCGACACAGAAAAGACACACAGAAAATAGTGATTTAAAATCAACACAGCAAGAATTGGCAGTGTGAGTGGACATGGGGCTTGTTATATTGCAAAATACAATTAATGTAACATGAGACCTCTGTAAAGAGTACAAAATTCTAACATTGAAGGTAATCAATAAATTGAAAAACCTATGCATCAGCTTTAATAGGGTCAAATGACCTGTAACAGCAGTGGACAGCTTAAAAATTAATGCATTATAGCAGGGCAAAGACCAGGACTAAATATTAGTGAATGGGCATCACATGGTGACAATAATAAGGGCAGATAACCCTATAACTGTGATGCCAACATATCCCAGAACATTAGAAGCCTAGTTATATGAAACACCATGCATATCCAATGATCATTACAGATAATGCTGGCCAACGCTGCTGCAGGGAGCGACCAAGTGGTTATAGAATCTATATAGTAGAAGTTAGAGGATCAAACAAACTGCAGCAGCCATGGACAGCCTGGTAAATTAGTGCAGTTTAGGCCAGAGTCACACTTGTGAGAGACCTGTGGAAGTCTTGCATCACATCACCCGACATGGCCTGCAGCTCTCCTGAAAGGAGCATCTCAGCTGCATAGAAATACATGCAGCTGACCCGCTCCTGTCAGGAGAGTGTATGGCCATGCCGGGTGATGCGATGTGAGACTCGCGCGAGTCTCTCGCAAGTGTGACTCCAGCCTTACGAGTATTAAGCGAAACTGGACATTAGATAAGGAGTGCTGCTGTTTTTCTCTCTAGTTAAATTTGCCTTAGAAACATATCATTGTACAGGAAAGATTGTTTCCTAACATTTTGTCCTTTAAAATCTGTTTTATCGTCAGTTTTGTTTTTTTGGGGTTTTTTTGTCAGTCAGTTAAGGGGGGGGGGGGGTGTAACACTCTGACAACATGGTTCCCAGCAGTGACCTGGGATTCTGCGATGTGTCCAGGTGTCTTCCCCGTGCTGTTCACACTCCATTTCAGTATTTTCCCTCTCAGACCTCTGGGGGGAGGGGCCTGCTGGAGAAATGCTAGAGTTTCCCATTGACTTCCATTATGCTCATTACTCGAGACGAGCACCTGAGCATTTTAGTGCTCGCTAATCAACTCTTATCTATTTTGCATTAAGCTGATGTTTTTATCGATAGTTTGGGGTAATTTTTTTTTTTTTTTAGCTTTTTATTCTAGTTTTTAGCCAAGTGCAGTGATCAAAAATTATAATTCTTGCATTTACATTTCTTTTCCTCATCCTGGCCTTTTAAATAAGAGTTCACTATTTTTTTTTATGGTAGATTACAAAAGTATAGTTTTGCACTTTAGCAAAACCGTGATTCTCCTATGAAGCTAAGCCTGAGACTGAGGTTTACAGGAGGACTAACATTGCGGATAGACATTCACCAGCACAGTCACTGGCTGGCGCCATTTATATTGATAAACCATAGCGATCGTTTAGATATGTAACAGACTGCATCTGTCTGATAGGACACGATAAAAGCTTACAGCCCGGGGAAGACTGGAAACATTCATATAGGCGGCTGGTTGGAATGAAATCAGTGATGGACTTTAGATAAATAAGTATTTTTATAGAGCTGTAGTAGAAAATAGATGTCGTCCTCACCGTAAAGTCATTATTTCTCCTCTCACATGTAATGAACATCTGCTGCACAGGGCTGAGCAGATCCGGACTGTAAAAGTCTGGATCCATGCGGTTTCAAAGATGCCTGGGTGCCGGACCCGGATCCAGGATTTCGGGTGCTTGATCTGGATCCGGCACTGGGGAAAATAAAGAAAAATAGAAATAAAACAACGTTTCATACTTACGGAGACTCTGTGTCATGGCGGCACACTGCTTCCGGGTCGCACATTCAATTCCTGTACTGTGCATCGTATATACACAGCTTTCCATGTTTTCCCCGCCCACTGGCCATCCTCTCGTCTGTGATTGGTTGCAGGCAGACGCGCCCCCAGCCTGTGACAGTATCTGCCTGCCTGCAGTCATTGTTGCTCAGTCATTGTCTGCACAGCCAGCAGTCGTGCTCTATGGCCGCTGGCTGTGTTATGTAGCAGAGCTGAAGCAGTGTGGGACCTCGTGTGGATTACGCCGGACCTGCAGGGTGTTGGGGGTTAATAAAGAGGTGAAGGAAAGTGTGTTTTGTACTTTATTCCAAATAAAGGATTTTTCTCTGTGTCTGTGTTTACTTTCATTTACAGGTTAGTGTGATGCAGGTATCTGTGTGCTATCACTAACCTAGAGTTAAGTAGCAGCTGTGCGCTGCTATTAACCCCTTATTACCCCACCGCTCCAGGCCAATGGAAAGAGCCGGCAAAGCACCGGGATGGTCCAATCTAAAAGATGCAGCAATACCGGGCGGCTGTGGGCTGAGAATACCAGCCCCCAGCCGGCTTTATCTTGGCTGGGTATCAAAATTAGGGGGGACCGCACATCGTTTTTTTTTTGTATTTTTGTTTTTTTAATCATTTATTTAAATAATAAAAAAAAGCTGCATCACTGCCACAGCTATGCACACTTCTGACAGGAACGTATGACACACCCCAGGGTTGTGGGGCACTCTGTCCCGGGCCTTGAATAAAAGGGACACATCACGGTTACTGGCCGATGCCTAGTTTCGTGACCCTGGGGGTCGCTTAAAAAGAGGAATAATGGAAAAATAAAGTTTTTCGTGACGCCACTTGCGGTATGTGGTTATGTGAGGAAAGCCGCCACTGCAAAGTCTCTCACTGCTGGGGCTGGTGGTATTAACACTAGAACTACTGGACTCGTGACACCCATATAGAAATACATGGTGCAAAGTAGTCAAAATGACTACCTCAGTAGTTCTAGTGTTAAGCAGCTTTGATGTTAGGGCCCTCCGCAAGTAGGGCTGAGCCCCAGGGGGAAATTATGGTGGTTGTAGTATGGTGAAAGTTGGTAAAAGAGGTGCAGGAAGAATTCAGACAACACGGGAGCTGCAGTTTAACTTGTTCTTTGCTCACTGATTCAGTGGAGCTGCAACCCGGCTGGTGCTGGTCTCTACCAATCTGGGCCTCAGGTAATCCGGTATTCCTTTTTGTCCCACTGCAGGTGTTGTGATCTGGTGAGCTTCACTTCCATGCACCCTTCTGTAGTTGGTGGGTCCACATGGCCTAGAGCGTTTTGGTGTCCCCTCCTGTGCCAGTCGTGGCCCTTTTGGCAGGCAGCTTGAACCTCTCTTGGGTTAGACCTCTGTCTCGGTCCCTGGGCTCCCTCTTTGCTGCTGTGCGCCGGACACTAACGTTGGTAAGGAACCCTGATGATTCCCTTACCGGGCAGATGTATCAGATGAGTTTGAAGTGTCTTCCTGAACTAGGGCTCTGCACCCCGCCGGTGCTTGGTCCCGTGAGTACTCACAATGTAGTACTCTCCCGGCGACCGTACTCCTTTTGTTCAACAGACCACTTCACACGTGCTGACTGACTGACTTCCTTTTTGCTTGCTGTCTTTTTACTCTGTCAAGATGTCAGTCCACTGTCGTCTACACTGACTAGCCCCTCCCCAGGTTTCTGACTAGCGGATTGGATGGTCCCAACTATAGGCGGTCATCCATCAAACCCAGCCCTAGCCTGTTATCCAGTCTCGGAAAAAGAATGGTGTGTGTTTGAATGGTGTTTTACCGGCACTGGTCATCCAGGAACCCGAGATTAGCCCTGCACCTGTTACTGGGTGCAATACCCTGTGGCACCTGACGCCTCAGGGGTGCCACACGTGAATGTGTTTCTGAAACACATGCACGTTCACCATACTGACCCGCAGACACTTGCACTGTTTTCCCCGCCGACCGGCCATCCTGCAGCCTGTGATTGTTTGCAGTCAGCTGACGCAGTGCCACTCAGGGTGAGGGCGCTTCTAATTGCAAGTAATTATACGCGCCGGTGGGCAGGCAAAATAATGAATATTGAATTGTCGGCTCCGGAAGGGAAAAGCGTGACCCAGAAGGAGTGTGCTGCCATGACACAGCCTTGGGTGAGTACACCGCACGCGCTTCTACCCCCCCCCCCCATCCCCTCCACAAGCGTTTTTAATCTCCGGATTCTGGCCCTCATACTTATATGAGCACCAGAATTCGGGTGTGGATGGGGACTTTTTTTTTTCAATCCGGCAGTGATCTGCCGATCCCGGATTTTGGCGGGTTCAATCAACTCTACTCCTGCAGTATTGCTAATGCTTATTCCAGTGTCGGTAAATGAGACGAGAATTAGTGATATGTAAGATCAGTCAATGAGAAACGTATAGAGCTGCCGACTTAGAGGAGGAAATTGCTTGTTGTCTGTGATCTAATTTATGTTTTATTTGCTTAGGTTCACTGGCAGTCCTTGTAGTTCTTGGTGAGTCCTGATGAACCTATAATCCCTACAACTAATCAGTGGCCCTCTGAATGGATTGGAAGATCCTTTTATCTTTGATTTCTACACAGTTTCAGGCCGTCAGTCTATTTCTCCATGGAGAAGTGGGAAAATTCAGAACATCTGTTCACTGACATCCTGACGGAGATTGGCCAGCCCCTCACACCACAAGGTAATAGACAGGACAAAATACACACAGCCTATAATTATCTGTACTTAAAAGGAACCAACCACAAGGATTCTTGGCAGGCGGCCAAGCTGGCTCTCTGTGGTGGCAGGCGGCCAAGCTGGCTCTCTGTGGTGGCAGGCGGCCAAGCTGGCTCTCTGTGGTGGCAGGCGGCCGGCTGGCTCTCTGTGGTGGCAGGCGGCCGGCTGGCTCTCTGTGGTGGCAGGCGGCCGGCTGGCTCTCTGTGCGGGCAGGAAGCCGGCTGGCTCTCTGTGCGGGCAGGAGGCCGGCTGGCTCTTTGTGCGGGCAGGAGGCCGGCTGGCTCTCTGTGCGGGCAGGAGGCCGGCTGGCTCTCTGTGCGGGCAGGAGGCCGGCTGGCTCTCTGTGCGGGCAGGAGGCCGGCTGGCTCTCTGTGCGGGCAGGAGGCCGGCTGGCTCTCTGTGCGGGCAGGAGGCCGGCTGGCTCTCTGTGCGGGCAGGAGGCCGGCTGGCTCTCTGTGCGGGCAGGAGGCCGGCTGGCTCTCTGTGCGGGCAGCAGGCCGGCTGGCTCTCTGTGCGGGCAGCAGGCCGGCTGGCTCTCTGTGCGGGCAGCAGGCCGGCTGGCTCTCTGTGCGGGCAGCAGGCCGGCTGGCTCTCTGTGCGGGCAGCAGGCCGGCTGGCTCTCTGTGCGGGCAGGAGGCCGGCTGGCTCTCTGTGCGGGCAGGCGGCCAGCTGTCTGCGGGCGGTTGGCTAGCTCTCTGTGCGGGCAGGCAGTAAGTGGACGGTTGTCTGTGCGGCCGGCTGTCTGTGCGGGCAGGCGGCCGGCTAGCTGTCTGTGCGGGCAGGCGGCCGGCTAGCTGTTTGTGCGGGCAGGCGGCTGGCGGCCGGCTGGCTGTCTGTGCGGGCAGGCGGCCGGCTGGCTCTCTGTGCGGGCAGGCAGCTGGCTGTCTGCGAGAGGTTGGCTGGCTCTCTGTGTGGACAGGCAGTAAGTGGCCGGCTCTCTGTGCGGGCAGCTGTCTGTGCGGGCTGGCGGCTGGCCGGCTGCCTCTGTGCGGGTGGGCGGCTGGCAGCGGAAGCTGTGCGGCAGGTGTCCCAGATGCTCTGGCTTCAAACGATTATGCCTGGAGTCAGCATGTCCACAGATGGAACTGCCAGCACAGACCCACCGCTGCCAGCACAGACCCCACCAGTACCACCCCCTTCTTCCTATAACTCCACTCCACCACCGCTGCCGACCCCGCCCCCCCAGTAAGAAAACACCGGAGTATAAGACGGACCCCATTTTTTTGTTGTTTTTTTTTTACCTTTTTTATCTTTTAAATTTGGGGTGCTTTTTATAATCCAGTGCGTTTTATGAAACGAAAGATACAATATGTTAAGTTATGTTTAAATATCTAAACTACCTTCAAGAAACTTATTTTGGATTACATCTCATACAGCAGTAGCAGAGCTGACCTCCAATCAATGCTGTTAACCATTTTGTTGCTGTTGTCAATGTTTGACAGTTGTATTTAAATGGACTGCTCTCTGGTGTGCTCACATTATAGTACCCTTCTGAAAACCTAAAAAACAAACAACCATAAAGAAATGTAAAAAAAAATAAAAAATGAATGACACCCCTTTTCCCATTCAAAAATGAAGAAAAAAAAATATTTTTTATGGTTACAAGAAGAGATGGGCAAACGCACAGATGGTGGTAGAACGGGCTATGGGGCTGTAAGGCAGGACAATTATACTGACCGAGTCTCTGGCACGGCTGTCTCAATACTTCCAGGTCCATCCATTAGCTCTCATGCATACTCACTGTTTCCCCCACCCACCCTCTCTGACAGTGTGTTTGATTGCTTGCAGTCAGACTGCCGGCATCTGTGATTGATTGTGGAGGGTAATAAGAAATAAAATGGAAAAGAAGTAAGTATGTAGGGTCCACCGTATATTGATATCCAGCTAAGCTAAAGCATATGGCTACAGGCCTCAGCCCCCAGCTGTCTGCGTTATCTTGGCTGTATATCAAGATAAGAGGGATCTCGTGACTTTTTTAAAATTTATTTAAATAAATAAATAATTTTAAAAACTGTGCAGTCCCCCCCAGTTTTGATACCCAGCCAAGAATAAGCGGACAGCTGGGGACTGGCATTCTCAGGTTGTTGAGGCCCATGGTTATTGCCCCACCCAGCCTAAAAATAGAAGCCCGCAGCCACCTCGGAATTGTCGCATTCATTAGATGAGCCAATCGTGGCACTATATTCGCCTCATTCGAATTGCCCTGGAACTGTGGCCGTTGGGGTAATATAATTGGTTAATGACAGCTGAGATTTGTCAAAAAAAATCCCAGCTGTCATTAAACCCGAAGTTAGTAATGGCGAGAGGTCTTTGAGACCTCCCAATTACTCACCCTTTAAGTTAAAAGAAACAAACCTAAACAAAACAGGAAACAATCCTTTAATTAAAAAAAAACAAAAAAAAAAAACAAAACACCACACTTTTTCTCCAATTTATTAACTCCCCAAAAACTATTTTTGTCATTCTGTCTCATGCATTTTGATACACAGTCAAGATAACGCGCACAGTTGGGGCCTGCCGCCTATAGCAGTTTGCTTTATCTGTGCTTAGTATCAATATACGGGGAACCCTATACCATTTTTGTCAATTATTTATTTTTCCACTCCACAACCAATCACAGAAGCCGCCACACCAGCAGTCTTACTGCAACGAATCAGACGCTGTCACAGAGGTTGGGCAGGAGAAGCAGTGAATATGCATGAGAGCTAATGAGCGGACCCGGAAGTAGTGTGACAGCCGCGCAACGGCTTGGTAAATATAATTATCCAGCTTTACGCTCTATTTTACTTTTAACATTGTGTTTGGCACCTTGGTAAAAATAAAAAACAGTAACCCAAACAGTAACACGAACTTCCCTGCATGGACACTAGATGTCCGGTACAGACCCCAAACTTTACAGTTCGGGTGCGCCCGTCAATTATTACGAGTTCCGACCATGTCTTTTCAAAATAAAAAACGTAATTGGCCTGTATAGTAAATGCCAGGAAAAAAAGAAAAGAATTGGAGAAAAAGTATGCTTGACACGCAATAAAAACATGGAGGGACTCAGAAAACAGTGTTAAAAAAAACTACTAATAAATACATCTTTGCAGCTTTGGTATCCCTGCATTTTACTGACATGGAATAATATTCAGGTGATTTTTGCTGTAAACGCAAAGAAATGATAGAATTGCATTTTTTTTTTTTACCTATTTTTCGGTATTTTGTATGTTTTAAAATGAATAGTGTCATTTAAACCTACAATTCATCCTGCAAAAAACAGCTCCGTATTAGCAATGGGCGAGCACTAAAATACTCAGGTGCTTGTTACTCGAGTCAAGCAGGTCAGACGTTCAAAGTACTCAAGTTGAGTAATAAGTATAATGGAAGTCATGGATTGGGATACAGTTTTTTTTGTAGGTACAGATACTCTGATTTAGTCCCTTCCCACAGACTGTTTTTGTTCTTCACCAGGCACCATTTTTCAAATCCGATGTCGCGTCCTATGAACCATATGGTGTACGGTAGTTATCAAGCTACCATGGCAGTGATTAAAAAAAAAAAAGTAAGAGTTTGTGACTCCAGGGTGCACTTAATTTACCTCTGTGTCCTGGCAGTGTGGTGTTATCTGGTGCATGCCTTTTAGTCCAGAAAGCAGGGATGCCAGCGAAGCGGTAAAGAAAAAAACATTTAGGCTTACATAGGTACATTAAGGTAAAAGATACTTGCATACAGGCTGAATTCCAATTCAGTCATCCGTTTCTTTCTGAGGTAGTCATATATCAGATGTAGTGCTTCCTTAGCTTCTCTTTCTGCTGGTGTGCACATGCTATGGCTGCTCTCCTACCTTTCCCCTCAGCTACTATCTATTTTCCCCCTTACTACAATGAAATATATTAACAAAGTCTTACACCCTTAGGCTATGTGCCCACGGGGAAAGTGTCCTGTGGTTATATCCGCAGGACATTCCGCTGGAGCTCCCAGAAAACCGTAGCACAACGTTGTCTGTTTTAATGCTGCGGTTGTATTGCGGAATGTCCTGCGGATATGCTGCCGTCATTCTGCATTGAGGATACAGTACCATGGCTTCAGCACTGCATCCTGAATGCAGAACAAGTGCTGAGTGATGGGGGGAGTTTATACTTACCTCCATCACGCAGCACTTCACTTTCCGGCCGTGTCTCTCTCACTTTGCAGGAGAAGGTGGGCGGGCCTGCACTAGCTCTGGCTATCACATGACCGGAGTTCATGCAGGCCCCGCCCACCTACTGCTTCCTACTCCTGGCTCCACCGCGCTCCTCTGCACCGGAGGAAGTGACTCCGGTGTCTTCTATCAAGGCAGGTAAGGCAGGTATAGGATCTTGCGGAAAAATCTGCAGGAATAATTGACATGCTGCAGATTTTTCCGCAGGGAAATCCGCATTCTTTCTGCTGCGGAAAAAAACTCAGCATGGGCACAGCACTCCCCAAATGCCATAGAAATGGCTGGGGACTCGCTGTACTGCGGATTTTTGAGAAATCCACGGAATTTCCGCAAAAAAATCGCAGCAAATTCCATGAATTTTCCGCAGCGTGGGCACATAGCCTTAGAGAAAACCACGGCGAAATGCGTCAGGGTGTCCCATTGGTAAGGCTTTGTTAATATGTAGCATTGTGGTACATTTTCTCTTTGCATATGGCAATTTATTTTGATTTTCTACTAATTCAGGTTATTATAATTTTTTTATCCTAATTTTCTCTAATACATTATTTGCCATCTGCTATCTGAAATACCATCTATTCCCCACTGCTACTATATTATGCCTTTGTCATCCTTGTTTGGATTAAGTGTTTACTGTACACTATATTGTGGCACATATCGTATACTTTGTTTGGCAATTTTTTCTTTACATAACAATCTATTGGGTTGGTGATATACTGCTATATATGACATACTGAAATTTTTGGTGTCAGTTGCTGACACTTATTTTGATGAGTATCACATCCTGATAGTTTCTAGTACACTTTTTACACTAGTAATATGTACGGTATGTGTTCTTGAATAGCTTTTTCATACTCATCTGCTGTGCACCTGTTTTTAGATACATACGGTATATATTTTTTTTATTTTCAATAAATATGATTTTTGGCTAAATCAATTCCAGTGTAGTCTTTATAGGTTTTTCCAATATTTGTGAGGCAAAATGAAGAAAGACAACCAAATCTCATGATCCATTCATGGTTTAAAGGGGTACACCGAAGAGACAAATAATTCTGAAGGCTCTGCCCTCAAAAACTATAAAGATGAGATCCATACTGCTTTTCCCAATACTCACAGTACCTGTAAGTCAGTGTAACACTAGAGCTGCCCCTTGGTGCTCCTCCTCCCTTCTGGAATGTTACATCACACATCAGGGACCATGCCTGCTCTATGCTGTTAGTAATACCAGCCCCCACCATGCCTCCTGTTCTCAGACTTTAGGGAAGCAGATTTTATCAAGGTACTAGGTGTTACTAAGAGCTTGGTGCATGTCACACCCCTGATGTGTGATATAACATCCAAGAAAAAAGGGGGGCACCAAGGTGCAACTCCAGAGCTGTTCTAACTTACAGGTACTGTAATTGGGGAGGAACAGTACTATGGATCTGATCTTTATAGTTCAAGAGCATGGCCATTAGAATAATTTTTTAATATCCCCAAGTACACCTTAAGGCTATGTGGCCACGTTGCGTTCTGTCCCTGCAGAAATCTCTGCAGCGATTTGAACAGCACATGTGCGCTTCAAATCACTGCAGAAACAGTGCGTACTGAAAAGCCGATTTCATGTGCTCTGATAGCAGCCCCTCCCATAGACAGATCAGGGGCTGCATGCAGAGCGCACGAAAGAAGTGACATGTCACTTCTTAGAACGCAGCGATTCGGCAGTAGCCGAAGCGCTGCGTTCTAATACGCCACGTGGGCATGGATTAGGCACAATCTTCATAGATTGTGCTGGGGACGCAGGATGCATGCAGTTACGCTGCGGTGCAGATTGCAGCGTAACTGCATGAAAATACGCTACGTGGGCACATAGCCTTAAGGTCTACTGTTAGATTTCTGAACTGTTTTCTTTCCTGAATAATTTGAATTTCGATTTATATCAATATTTTATGTACACATGTTGTACTATTATAATTTAAATATTTTATTTTAAAATAATTGTTTCATTCTTAGCAGAAGGAGATACCAGAAGTTCAGAGGGATACCCGACATCTTTATTTTTTAAATCAGATGACATTAATATCACACAAGATATTCCATCATCTTTTCATTGTGAAGAAATATCATCTGAGCCTTTTGAACAGGTCTTATCTTCTGATTTATCACAGACTTTCCCAGGAAATAAGCCATTTTTAAAATCACAATATGGAGAAGGCTTATCCACAATAGAGTCTCAAAAAATTCCCACAGAGGAAGAAATATTCTTTTGCTCAGAATGTGGGAAAAATATTATCAACAAAACTCAAACATTAGAAAACCCATATTTATGTCCAGAATGTGAGAACTGTTTTGCAAGTCAATCAAATCCTGCTACACAACAGAGAACTGAAACACGGGTGATGCCATATTCATGCTCAAAATGTGGGAAAGGTTTTTTGTATAAATCAAGTTTTGCTAGACATCAAAGAACTCACACAGGGGAGAAGCCATATATATGCTCAGAATGTGGACAATCTTTTAGCAGTCAATCAAAACGTGTTGAACACCTGAGAATTCACACAGAGGAGAAGCCATATTCATGTTCAGAATGTGGGAAATGTTTTAGGCGGAAATCAAGTCTTGTAAACCATCAGCAAATTCACACATGGGAGAATGTGGGCGATGTTTCATAGACTAATTGGACCTTTTAAGACATGAGAGAAGACACAGAAAAAAGATGCAGTCATTAACTGAACAAACTTCTTTCTTACTGATATTAGAACAATAAAAATGTTAAAATTGCAAATTTTTAAATATATAATTCTTTACTTCAGGATGGGAACATCTGCTGTGATCCAAATTTTTTAAATGACTTTCTGAGGAGAGTATACCCCAATACAACATACTCTTCACATATGATAGGTGTTAACAACATTAAACCTTTGTAAAATTCTATACTATGTTGAAGTATACTAGACTATTTAGATTCATTTGTTGGTTCTACCACATTCTCCTATTTCCTTTTTGCTGGAGCTGTGGTCGGCCCATCCTGCTCCCTCAGGAATTAATAAGATAACCAGGATAACATTATCTTACTACGGGACTTCCTCAGTAACAAACTTTTTTTTTTCTTTTTAAATATATCCCTTTTTCCTTAAAGGGGTTGTCCCATGGACAAAATAGATTTGATCCAATAATATTGGTGAAAAAATGTATTTAAAAAAATGTTCTTATGGGAATTTTTTTAAATACATCACTGCTATGTACCGTGTAATGGATGTGTCTGACTGTGCAGGAACATGGTCTGATCATATCCCATCTCCTGAGCAGGAGAGAAAGCAAAAAAGCGTATGCAGACAGGATAACATGGGACGACAGCTGATTCTTTCTGTGAGGTAAAATATGTTTTTAAACAGGCAGGGAAATGTTTTACCTCAGAAATAATTTAATTCCAAGATTAATGATTAAAATGTTTTTGTTCTTGAGAAAACCCCTTTTAAGGCCTGTGTTAAAAAATTGTAGCCATGAAATAGACAAGGTAATTTGGAATTGCTAATCTTTCCTATTTTGGAGATAAAGCAGCTTCAGCCTAAGCTGATGCTTTTCCAAACAAAGCTTTTTGAACAAATTCCTGTTGTAAATTTTCTATGATTTGGTTTTTTTCTTCTCTTTTTTTGTTTTATTGTTTTTTTTGGTTTTTTTTTTATTCTTTTGTGGTCTCCAAATTGGGCTATTTGAGAGCACAAACAAAACGTTTGGAAGTAATATTTATTTTATTTATTTTTTTTTAAATTTAAATATTTTTATTACAAATTTTAAAGAGAAATTAAAATAAAATGCCCCAAATACATCTCCTATCCTTGTATTCAAAATGCTGGGGTATGATTATCTATACAGCAAACCCCTGTATATAAATATTGCGGTATTTAACAAGATCATTGAGTACAATGACCCCCATCTTGAACTAACAATTTGGAGAAGTATTCAGCCAGAGTCCAGTTTTTTTTTATATTTCCCTCGTGTTTTTTTTTAGAATAATTTACTTTCCCATATTGTCCTGTAGTAATGAGTTTGTTAACCACGCTTTGTAGGAGAGTTAATCTGAATCCATGTAAATCTATGATCTATGTACAAGAAACAATAAATGTCCTGCCATATCCAGTGTCATTTCTAGTTCCTACTCTAACATACAGTACAGACCAAAAGTTTGAACACACCTTCTCGTTCAAAGAGTTTTCTTTATTTTCAGGACTCTGAAAATTGTAGATTCACATTGAAGGCATCAAAACTATGAATTAAAACATGTGGAATGAAATACTTAGTGTGAAACAACTGAAAATATGTCTTATATTCTAGGTTCCTCAAAGTAGCCACCTTTTTCTTTGATTATTGCTTTGCACACTCTTGGCATTCTCTAGATGAGCATCAAGAGGTAGTCACCGGAAATGGTCTTCCAACAGTCTTGATGGAGTTCCCAGAGATGCTTAGCACTTGTTGGCCCTTTTGCCTTCACTCTGCGGTCCAGCTCACCCCAAACTATCTCGATTGGGTTCAGGTCTGGTGACTGTGGAGGCCAGGTCATCTGGCGTAGCACCC
Organism: Anomaloglossus baeobatrachus; assembly: GCF_048569485.1. Classification (NCBI taxonomy): domain Eukaryota; kingdom Metazoa; phylum Chordata; class Amphibia; order Anura; family Aromobatidae; genus Anomaloglossus; species Anomaloglossus baeobatrachus. The sequence goes on along the minus strand of NC_134357.1, from coordinate 540,498,677 downwards.
CATCACTCTCCTTCTTAGTCAAATAGCGCTTACACAGCCTGGAGGTGTGTTTGGGGTCATTGTCCTGTTGAAAAATAAATCATGGTCCAACTAAACGCAAACCGGATGGAATAGCACGCCGCTGCAAGATGCTGTGGTAGCCATGCTGGTTCAGTATGCCTTCAATTTTGAAAAAAATCCCCAACAGTGTCACCATCACACCTCCTCCTCAATGCTTCACGGTGGGAGCCAGGCATGTAGAGTCCATCCATTCAGCTTTTCTACAAAGACACGGTGGTTGGATCCAAAGATCTCAAATTTGGACTCATCAGACCAAAGCACAGATTTCCACTGATCTAATGTCCATTCCTTGTGTTCTTTAGCCCAAACAAGTCTCTTCTGCTTGTTGCCGGTCCTTAGCAGTGGTTTCCTAGCAGCTATTTTTCCATGAAGGCCTGCTACACAAAGTCTCCTCTTAACAGTTGTTCTAGAGATGAGAAGGTGTGTTCAAACTTTTGGTCTGTACTGTACCTTAGTTCATACCGTTGACCAAACCTGCCACGTAGGATTTATTTACAATTGTAGGTAGGGCCACTCAACATGAACAACTGCTGAGATGAACGATGAGATCTGAAGGTGTAGGAGATGGCTAATATTTATAGAGGCAGATTTTTAAGGCATAAATACTGTTTTATACTGATGTTCGATAGGGAATAATATCAAATTCAATCTATTGAACAGCAAGTTTCACATTATCTAGGCATCAGCTGTCAAAAGATGGACAGGCCAGTATGAACTTGGTAAGGCAGCTGTGTCGACTCAGCGTTTGGCCAATTGTGTTTGGGGTAAACTGTTCTTAATTATTCCAGAGGTATGGGTCCTTTGTTTATTAAATCAAGAGATGTTAGTCATTGTCTCTTGCCACACTGATTGGAATCGTATTATCTGTAAATGTGTGTTCCCTTAGCCATTCTGACTACATATAGTAATTCAGAGGAAAATTATGCAGTCAGATTGAACTTGAGACCAATGAGAGAGCATCCATCTCCACCAGTCCTGTAAAAGAACTGAGTAGTATTATAGGGCCTTGCTTCTGTCACTAAGGGAGATATTCTACATAACCTCAGCTGAGGCGCTACGGTTCCAGCTGAAGGAATACAGAACTGCTTCATTACTCAACACTGAGCTCACAAATTCATTAGGAGAACCGAGGATGGGACAAATTGGACGTCTGGCTACATATCTTGCTGTGCTTGGTCAACTTACTAAACTTGCTGCAATCTCCTCTCAGTGGGTGCCCGCCAAAATCAGGGTGCTGATGGACTGGGATAGATGGCCCTGGAAGCCCCGAAGTCACAAAGATTCTAATCCCTGGCAGGCCAGTGGAAGGGTTAGACTCTGTTGCTTGTACCATCTTGTGTTCTTGCTGGGAATGTTTGATATTTATGCCTGTTGGTGAACAAATAATCTCACCAATCTGTGGCTTCCTCACACTGTGTTGTCGTGTTTTGACCAAGCGCAAGAAATGTGGAGTTGTTCTGAAGACAGCCAGGCCAGCAGAAGAGAGTACCCACTGACCCTCATGACTCCACAATTGGTGGCAACAATGGGATACTATTCAGCCTGGATGATCTGGGTGAGCTGCAGGGGACTGGTATTCGTAGACCCCTTCCAAGGGCTACACAACCAAGGAGGCATATAGACATATCCAGCAGGCCATATAGGTGAGGCATACATGTTTTGGACATAACCATGACCAACCCCAATAGCTCCGCTTTTAGAAGAGGACAGTGGTCATACAGCCTCATCAATGAACGGCTACTATAGGAGCTGTGCCAGTTTCGACAGGTTGAATACACAGCCACGGACACCCGGTCAGAGTTAATCCAGGATTTGGTGCTTTGGGATTCACAGAAAGTCATGGAGGATGACAAAGACCCTGACGAGGGTGACGAAGGCATTGAACTGTTTGCCAGATGAAGGACCCCATGGCAGTCTGTAATCAACAATCCAGTCCCAAACAACCCGACTCCAGGAGTTGTTGGCCGCAATTTGGTCCAAAACCTCCAGCGAGGAGAGGGCTTGTGTTCTGAAATCAGTTTTTGGAGTTCCAGTTCACCTTCTACCAGCTACTTGAGCAGAACTATTCCACTACCTAGCAAAAGCCCCAACAGAACAAAGGTTTACAAACAGGGCCTGTAACTTGCCCAATCCACGGCGCTGTTATACGTGTGTCAGCCTAGCCAGTCGATGTCTGCCAAGACAAGCCATCGGAATCTGAGGGATGCTACCCCTGGGATACACCAGCAGTGGAGGAAGTGATCTACTTAGTCGCACACCCTACTCCAGCCAACTTCCATTGCTCCATCCAGCTTGTGAAGGTCGGTGACATACAGGCTCGGGGTCCTCGAGATACTGAGTATTCCATCACTCTGGTCAGCCCAGATATCATTCCCCAAGAACACCCTTTACCAGGCCACCAAGTGACCACCTCCCTGGTTGTCATCCAGCGCTCGGATATCGCTCTGGCACATGTGCAGTTGGATTGGGGGACCAACCAGGGAGAGGTATAAGTGGCGCTTATGGATGTCCTCCCCTCACCAATAATTTTGGTGAACCACCTAGGACACAAACTATCCAGTTTGTAACAGCTGCTATTAACAAATAAGTCACCTTGCACTTTGATGCAGATCTTTCTGCCAGCACTTCCAAGGATGACTCACATCCCCAGTCATTATCACTCACAGACTCCTCCTTAAAGCTTGTCCACAGTGCAGCCCAGCCTAGAGAAGTAAACCAAGGGGAACATCTGTTGCTGACCCCACCACTAAAAGGGCAAAGATTATTGAAATGTTGGCATACCGTCCCAAGAAGAGGACTGGGATGATTGGAGGCCTATCACGTCTGGCCGCCTGATAAACTGCAGCCCTTGCCAGTATCCCAGCAGTTTTCCAGTGCTAATTAAGAAGGGGAAGGACTGTTACAACTCAGCATTGGCCACTTTTGTGGGGATTGAATTGTTTTTAATTAGTGAGTCCTTTCTTAAATCAAGAGAAGTTAGTCATTGTCTCTTGCCAGACTGATCAGAGCAATATTGTCTGTAAATGTGTGTTCCCTCAGCCATTCTGACTATATAATTCAGAGGAAAATTATGCAGTCAGATTGGACTTGTACCACCCTGCCGGGCCGAGCCGCTCGAGGTCCGGGCTCGGGTTTGTCAGTGGCTCGAGCGCTCTGTTATCGGGAGGCAGTGGTGGTGTGGGACGAGGTTTGCAGCCGGGGGCGGCGTTGTCGTTGTACGGGTCGTGACGCCACCCACGGGTCGTGGTGACGCGGAATGCACCACCTCTGAGGCTGGAGTGAGGGGGGCTCCCGGGATCGGTGTTGAAGGCGCAGCTTGGATGTTAGCCCCTCCGTGGGTAGGGGCAGTGCGTCCCGGGACCCGGTGGGACGAGCGATGATGTTGTCGGGGTGCAAGGTGCCGTGCTGTGGTGTGGTGTTGTGCTCGGATGGCACTGATGTACTCACTATTAATTCACACTCCGAGTCACTGGTAAACCAAAGTTCGGGTATGGTCGGGTCCCGCAGCCGGCTGCTTGTGTCCCTTGTGAGGCTGATGGTGGCCCCTTTCCCTTGCACCTCTTGTTTTGACTTCTGGCTCCCCTGCCTGGGCATTGGTAGCCCGCTCTCCGGCGTTCAGCTGCCGGAAGAGCCCTCGATTGCCCTCAGGCGCTGGCCAGTTGGATGTTTGGCCCTTGGCGGTGGCTCTCACCCAGTATCGGTGGGCTGTTGCCTTCTTTTGGAACTTTGGGTGAGGATGAACCCATGAGGTCCAGACTGCAATCAGTGAATTTGCCTAAACTCAGTGGCTTCTAAGCTAGGACGGGGTCTGAGTACCCGGTTTCTGGTGCTCCGGTAAACGGCTGACTCCCCGGTTCAGGGCCGGCGGGCTCCAACCCATGGCCCGGTCCCTATGGTTCCGCCGGTTGCTGTACCGGTACTCCTGCAGGCGGCCACCACCATCTGCCTGCCTGACGTTACGGGGATCCCAGGCTCCAGCCCGGGTCCCTGAGAGCTCTGCTCCTCTACACCTCCTGTCACTGTCACTCCACAACTCAATCTCGAACTAGGCTGTTTGTACTTCCTGCCTCAGGACAGTAGTCTCCTCGGTGGGCGTGCCTTTCTGCCTGACTCCGCCCACCCGGTGTACCCTACTGGCCCTGAGGGAGGCATCAGGTCTCCCTTTCGGGTGACGGGTGTGTTCTCACCAAGGGATGGGGGTGTGTGTGTAATGTGGTGGGTGTTGTTACCTGTGACCCCTGGGGTTCAGGGCGTCACAGACTTGCATCCAAAGAGAGAGCAGCTATCTCCACCAATCCTGTAAGAGAACTGAGTGGTCTAAAAGGGCCATGCGTTTGTCACCGGTGGAGATATTCTTTATAACCTCAGCTGAGCAGCCCCTGCAGGCACAAACAAACTGCTGTGTGTGCTTCACTGCAGTTTCCTGGACCTCATAAGGTCAGCCCAGGTCACCACAGCAGTGTGTGTGTGTGCCTGCAGGGGCAATGACGTCACAGGAGCAAGTAAGTTAATTCACCTGACCCCGTGATACCTCTACCCGCGACCGGGTCGTACGCCACTGATATCATGGGGTTAAGTGAGTCCATTGTGAACTCACCCCACCTGACCCCGTGTCATGTGACTCGGTGCCGATGTCGCGGATCACTCAGCAGTGACATCATGGGGTTAGGTGAGATGAACGCTGCTGTTCTCGCACTGCACGCTGCTGTAGGCTTGTTCCTCTGGTCTGTTCTCCAGCTTATCATGTCGCGTGCTCCGATCAGCTGTTCCTGGGGGCGGTCTCCACTCCTGTTGTGACTGCACACACTCCTGCAATCATAACAAGAGCAGAAGATGCGAGGGCGCATGAGCCAACCTCTCAGCCACAAGAAAAGAATAGGAGGGGGATGTCACACGATCTTCACAAAGATGGTGCCGGAGATAAGCGCTATGCGTAGGCTCCAACTCCAATGCCATCTTCGTAAAGAAATTAGTAAAAAGGCTTTTATAGTAAAATTAACATAAATAACAGAGAGGAGGAGACACAACAGGCAGGGGGATGGGAATTACTATGAAACCCTCCCGCCCCTCCCTCGCTATTTAGCTAATCCTCAGCTGCTGTCCCTCAACAAGCTGCAGATTTTACAAAGTTTACTTTCTTGGATTTCAAAACCCAAACATCCAAGCTGACCACTAAAGGTATAGAATCAGCTAGATAGTGCCAGTATAGTACTGGCTTTAGGTTATATACGAAAATCCTGATGATTGGTTCACTTTAATATTATTAGACGGTAAAGACAAATAATTACATTTTTACTACTAAAATGTTGTTTTAACCCCAGATTAACAATTCTTGTAAGGGGAAAAGGTAAGAAGGGCCCCAAAATGTGTTACACAAATTCTCCTGAATGTGGCAATACCCCACATGTGACACTACATTACTGTTTGGCTGCACCACAGGGTTCGGGAAGGAAGGAGCGCCATGGGATTTTTGGAGAACAGTTTTTCTAGAATAGTTTGCAGACTCCATTTGCCGAGCTCCTAAGTGCTGGAACAGCATAAACCCCCTCAAGTGACCACATTTTGGAAATTACACCCCTCTGGGAATTCATCTATGGGTGTAGTGACAATTATCTTTGGAAAACACCCATGGAGTCAAACAAAGTGAATTTTGCAGAATTAAAAATGGCAAATGAGCCCCTGTTTTGCCCAGTACATTGTAGTGCCCATACCTTGTGTGCCGTTTGTGCTTCTGGAAACCTGCACCCCATAAATTAAATGGGCTCCTTCACTACACCAATGCCAAACATGTGGATGTCAACTGTGGTTTAGACACATTGTAGTGCTCAGAAGGGAGAGGGACATTTGAATTTGGGAGGCAGACTTTTCTGGATTTCTTTTTTTGAGGGGGGAGCCATTGCACTTTTCCAGAACCTTTGTGCTACCAGTGAAGTGGAAGTCCCCTATATTTCTGTAAATAGATTACGGACCTGAGTGACTGACTTTTGTTTTTTTTTGTGGGTTGGGTTGAATGCTATATGGTGGATATTTGGGATACAGAACATTTTTGATCATTTCACATTTATCAAGTGCTCTATGCTGAGCGCTTACATCAGGGTTTCCATCTACATCTCTGAAATATGTGATTCAGGTGAAACCCTTGCCAGATTCATTCACTATAATGCGGCAGCAGAGTTACTCCGAACTCTGTTTGGACTTGGTTCAGCGGTGTCTATCTTTTCAAAGGTGAACAAAATTGTTGATGATGGCACTTTTGTGAATGCCTAAAAAAATGCATAAAAAGATGGGCACTATTGGCACAAAGGCCAGACGTGAGGTCAAAGTTTCTCCCTCTTCCTCGCTACAGTGAATTTTCTGTTGAGAATTTTGTCTAACCTTTTTCAGAGGTTTACACATAATTTCTGATGAAAGTGCTCAGCATAGAGAGCAGGATAAACGTGAGCAGTGTTGTACTGCGATGTTTGAGAGGCAGAATGAACAAATCAGCATTTGAAAAATTGACTTTATTAAGCCGTGATAGAGCGGCTTTTTTTCTCAGGTCAGTACAATTACAGCAATACCAGATTTATATCTTTTTTCTGTTTTTAAGTTTGGCTACAATCACACAAACAAAAAGCTTTTTCACAAAATAAATGTGAGGGCTTGTTTTTTACAGCATCCGTTGGCGTTTTTATTTGTACCATTTTGGGTCACATAATATTTGATTGTTTTCTATTCCATGACCTCCGCAGAGCCAGGCATGACCCCGGCTTCACCTATAATGTATATGCCACAGCCTCTCCGGTGATGTATATACTTCAGCCATAGCGTCTCCTGTGATGTATATGTTCCAGCCCCAATGTCTCCTGTGATGTATACACAGCAGTCTCAGCGTCTCCTATATGATGTACTGTATATGCTTTACTAAATTTATAATTACAAAAAGTTGTGCAGACCAACGCGAACCTGGAAAACCAGTTTTGAGAAGTAAGGCTGCTTTCACAATTCCGTCTTTTTTTTCCTCAGTCACAATCCTTCGCTTTGAGAAAAAACAATCCTGCTAAATATTTTGCAGGATTTAGTTTTTTCCCATATACTTGCAATCCGTCATTAATACAACTGATGGCCTTGGGTTGCATCCGTTTTGTGACGGATCAGTTGTGGGGCGCCTCATCGTCGGGTGGAAGCAACGCAGAATGTAACGTTTTTTCTGTGAGGCGAAAAACTGACAGTGAGGGATGCGTCGGCGTCAATCGTGTGTTATAATGGAAGCCTATGGGCGACGGAATCTGTCGGGATCCGTGAAATGACGGATTCCGGTGCCTGATCCGTCTTTTAGCAACCCAGCTTGTACAGATGTGTAAATTCCTTTCTGGTTAAAATCTCTCTCCTCTCTCTCTCCGCTCTCTCTCTCCACTCTCTCTCTCTTCTCTCTCTCTGCTCTCTCTCTCTTTGTCATGCACAGCGCCGACCTCACCAGCGCCATGCTCGTACCTGCCCATAATCTCGCGCCTGCGCATTTAGCTCACCGGCGCGAGCTAGGGCAGCTATGTTTTCTGCTCTGCCCGCGATATGGCAGAGCAAACTGCGCCTGTGCGAGCCGACCTAACTGCACAGGCGCGAGATTTGAAAATCGAATGAGGAGGATGACGGAGGGCGTTATCCCGTCAATCAAAAAAGGAGGATGGTGATCAGCGGCAGGAGGGGGATAAAGGAGCAGAAAATGACCCTGCCCATCTGGCCAACACAAGTAATTAGCATACCTAAGGGCCAAGTTTTATAAAGTTATTTTTAGGGTCTGAAAGGGGAGTCAGGCTCAAGGTGCACCTTCATAGAATGCAGCCTAGGAGCTGCAAAGAGGATTCTTTAATTTAATAGGGTAAAATCTGGTGACAGGTTCCCTTTAAATTCTGGTTTTGTGCTGTGGGTTTGGATTTGGAAGTCCTGCATCATCCTGAGCCCTTTCTAGCATTTCTAGTTTCTCTGGTGACCTCTGTTCCAAATCAGGTTTCTAAAATACTCATTTATATGGTGAAAACAATTAAGTAGGAGTCATACAGCTGCATTATGTAATCTGTGCAGTAACTGTATTAGCAGCATTTTTATAAGGTTCAGTCTATGATTTGGCTCTCTCCGTTTGCACGGCTCTCCAGGCTTGGACATTTAGTATGCATATTTATGCTGTGATATATAAAATACGTCTGGTTCCTGCCTGAGGACCTGTGCAGCGGCTGAGTTAGCCTATTATTGCACTGTGGTGGGTTCCAAAGGGGAATTATACTAATGTCTCTTGATTGCAAATAGATATCATAATACTGCCTATTGTAAACCCCTTCTGGATTACTGTGGCGCCCCTGACCTGGTCAGGCACCACAGAGTATTGCACCCATGCGGGGACAATGCTTCCAGGTAATTTCCAAAGGCCAGGATGAGGTGCACACACAAACACATAGTGACCAGGTCTCCCACACCACTAGAAGGGACCCTTGGGTAGCCAGTAGGGGTTAACTTTCAATTCCCAGCAAGGGGTGTGCTCAGAGGCTGGTTGCTAGGAAGCAGGGCAGAGAGGAAGTGAGAGGAGTCGGGAGCTAGAGGTTGAGGTGTGTGGAAGGGAGCAGAGGGTCTCTCGTGTCAGACGGGTCCTGAGGAGTGCAGTAGCTGAAAGCGGGGGAGAAAGGGTACCGTGGGTCGGCCTGAAAGACATCCAGAGAGAGGGGTGGCTGAGTACGGAGATCCTGGTATCCGAGCACGCAAGGGGAAACAGATCCCCAGGACAGGCAGCAAATCATCCAGAGCTGCTTAACCTACAGGTGGGGGGTACTTTATGCCCTCGCCACTACTACACAGAGCTCGAGCCAAGCAGCAATCACCAGGCCCATAAGGGGACAGGGCCAGAAGCCATCCCACCAAGGCCACGCTGCCGGCAGACGGGCCAGAGAGAGGGGAGCAGAGTAGTAACAGCTTCCCTGGAGGAGTCCTACCACGCTTCAAGCAAGGGATCCTCCCAAACAAAAAGAGTGCAAGGAAGGCGAGCGGACAGCTACCCTCAGAACGGCCTCCTGGAATTCCTGGTTCCACCTGGTTATCACAGTGTCGCCCGGGCATCTCACCGTGACCTCTAAACAGTGAGTAAACACGTTAAAAGACTTCTTGGACTGTGTTTGAGTCATTCTGCGACCTGTGGTCCCACCCACATACACAGGGACCTGGGGCTTGCCTTACTCTCAGGAGGCTATTACAACCTACTGCACCCACCATCAGCCCCAGGCATCCCTTAACCTGCAGTGGCGGTCCGCACTGACCGCAATTCTGAGAGTGGCGTCACGACGTATCCGAAAACGAAGGTTCCCTACCTGTGACCAGACCGTCCCATCCCGTGGAGTCCCTAAGGGTAATACACTGCTGCACCGCACCTGTAGGGCTCCACATTACTACCTTGTTGCATTTTTACATTACTAATTGTTCCTTGGATGCGGCGGCGTATTAGATTCCAAATCCCATATACTATACCTGGTTGGTTCTGTGCGGCAAGTACGGTATTTGCTCCTACATAAACCACTTTTTGTTTCCTACAAAACTGTCAGACCTATTCTAAATGATGTATTTTTTGTAAAATTTAATACTATGCGGTTTTAAATAATAAAATGTATTTTTCAAAATATAATCCTGGCCTTATCTCCTTTCTCCTCCGTTTGTATATGCTTCTTGGAGTTGGCTTTTACCCTGAGGGACACTACTAAGTGGTTCCCTTAGGTGTTATAAATTATGGCCATTTCTTTGCAATTAATATGATTTTTTTGTGCAAGCTTTCAGAACAACAGTTGCAGGTTCAAGTTCTTGTGTCGTCTTCTCGCTCCTCCATCCTCCTCCTCCCTCCATATATGAGCAACATTGTTATTTCTTGGCTAAGGCCCCCTTCACATGTACATTTAAAAAATGCATGTGAAGCACATTCCATTTTGACAATCTCTGTGGCCATCCATGTGTACCCTGGTGTCACATACTGGAGGAAAAAAACACATGACACTGAAATTAATGGTTTCTATATGTTAAAAATGTGGCTAGATTGATAGACAGACCAAGAAAGTAAATAATTGAAAAAAAACGACATGGGGTCCTCTCCATTTTTTTAGTCAGCAAAAGGCAAGCTGACAGCTGCGGGCTGATATTAACAATGGACCTTCCCTGTCTGATATTTGGCTCCACCCAGCCTAAAAATATCAGCTCCTAGCTGTCCCAGAAGTGGCAAATCACATTACACACTCGCACATCACAGTACACCATTGCGCAACCAGCTCTGTCCTCACCTATTGTACCTTCATGCATCCCCTGTAGACTGTGAGCCCTCAAAGGTAGGGTCCGATCTCCTCCTAGAGCAGTCCGTTTTTGTAATATTCAGGATTGTTGTACTTTGTTGTTTATGTATACCCTTTTCACTTGTAAAGCTCCATGGAATAAATGTCGCTATAATAAATAATTAGATGCTCCAGTTCTAGTGCTTTGCCTTGGCTCTTCCCAATTTCCTCTGGTGCTGTGGCAATCGTGATTAATGAGTAGTGATGGGTGGACTCGCAGATACCTAAGATCTCTGGGTCCAACCAGGTTTAGAAGCTAGATGTTGGTCCCCAATAAGCCTATGGGGTCCCAAATCAGGCACTTAAAAATGGTGGTAGAAGGGATAGGAGGATTGGAGCAAGTGCTTTAGACTTGCCAGTCTCCACGTGGCTGTAATGCTACTTCCAGGGAAGCTCATTATCCCTCATGCATATGCACTGCTTCCCCCACCAAATGGCAGTTCCCACTCCTCTGGTTGCAGTCAGATGTGCCTCCAGCCTCTGTGACAACATGTCAGACTGCTTTCCATCAGAGGCACGGTGTGCGTCTCTAAGCTGTAAAAATTAAATTAAAAAAATTGGCTTAGGGTTTCCCATATTATGATACCTAGCACAGATAAAGTATATGGCTACAGGTAGCAGCAGCCCAGCCGTGTGCTTATCTTGGCTGTGTATCAAAATAAGAGTGACTTCATGCAGCTTTTTTAAATTAGTTAAATGATTTAAAAAAACTGTGTGCAAAAAACCCCAATTTTGATACCCAGCCAAGATAAAGCAGACAGCTGCGGGCTTCTATTCTAAGGCTGGGGAGACACATACGTATTGGGTCCCCCCGCCTAATAATAGCAGCCTGCAGCCACACAGGATTGTCGCATCCATTAGATGTTACAAGCCCAGAACTTTACCCGGCTCATCCCAATTGCCCTGGTGCGGTGGGAATCAGGGTAATAAGGGGTTAATAACAGCTAACATCTGCCACTAAACCTTAGATAAGTAATAGGAGACATCTAAAACCCCCCCATTACTAACCTGTAAGTGAAAAGAAATAAACACAAGCACCAAAAAAATCCTTTATTTGAAATAAAATACACAAACACCCTCTTTCACCTTTTATTAAAGCTCCAAAATACCCAGGTCTGACACAATCCACACAAGGTCCCACAACAATTCCAGTTCTGCTACATCTGAAGTGGCAGCGCATGGGCACAGAACGTGACCGCCTACAGTGGGCTTCAGTAAGAGAATGACTTAGCTGCAGTGATGAGCAGTTAAATCAATCATTATTTTGTTTATTTGTGGTCACAGCAGGAATTCCCATAGTACTCTACCTGTGACCACAGGTAACCTGACCTCAGGTGACCTCATTGAATTGAGTGACCTTACCTCGGGTGAGGTCACTGAATTCACAGACCTGCATCTCCTGACAGCAAAAACGTCTTTTGCTAACCAAGAGATGCATATTTGAAGCTGAAATTTCTACACTCCTGGCAAAAAAAACATGGCTGTGGAGTCGGCATAAAATGGACTGACTCCACAGTCAAATATAAAATAAATTGGGTACAATAGTTTGCAGTATGTGCTGAATATTTTTTCATGAAAATTTGTGAAAGCTATGAAATGTCCTATAAATGTTTATTCTATTCCCGATCAAAGGATCTCAGCTTTTAGATGAGATGAATCTGTGCTGAACTTTATATACATAAGTAGTGAAGTTCCTCCTCTACAGATAAGGGTAAAAACATTCTGGGAAGGAAAACCTGCACTCATCTCAGTTAGTGTAGAGAGGTTGTTCTCTACCATTAAAATAATTAGGTGAGATTTGAGGTCCTCTATGAAGGAGGATCTGATGGAGGCGATACTATTTCTCAGAACAAATTCATAGAATGCACAAATGTTACTCAGTATATTTTTGTTAAATTGTTTTTTCCCCACTTTCTGCATAGTGAATTCCATATTTTCAATTTATTAAAGTTTTTTTATGTTCTAAATTGTAAGTTGTATTCCCATAAATATATCTAAATAGCTTGATTATTCTATCATAATAATGATTAATAGTCTGATGTTACCATTTTACAACATTAAATTTATCACTTAAAAATGAGCCATGTATGAGAGTTGGAGTCTGAGTCAGGGAAATTTGAGGAGTCTGCGTTAGAGTTGGAGGTTTGACTTACCAACTCCACAGACCTGAAAAAACTGCATCAAAACACCCTGCGGTTTTGATATGATAGTGATGCAATTTTTTGCCGTGAAAAGTAGATTGGGTGCAGGAATATGGTGTAAGAATTTCAGTACCAACTCTGCATGTCTTGGCAAAAAAAACCACAAAAAACGGTTTTGATGCCATTTCAGTGTAGCTTTCTACCAGGAGGTGCAAATTTGGTGCTGAAATATGGTGGAGACATTTCAGCACCAAATTTGCTCCTTCTGGCAGAAAACTTGATTTGATGCTGAAATTTTTACATCACATTCCTGCACTCAGTCCTTGCAAAAAATGTCATCACTAAAGCATCAAAACCATATGGTGTTTTGATGCGTTTTTGTTTTTTTTACCAGGAGTTGCAGATTAGGTGCAGGAATATGGTGTATACATTTCAACACCAAATCTGCATCTCTTGGCAAAAAAAACACGTGGTTTTCTGCCAGTAGATGCAGGTCTGTGAACTCTGTAACCTCACCTGGGGTGAGGTCACTCAGTTCAATGAGCTCACCTGTGGCCAGATTATCTGCGATCACAGGTGGAGTATTATGGGAACCTCAGCTGTGACTACAAATAACCTGAGTGATGTCACCGCTCATCGCGTGGCTCAGTTCTTCTCTGCCTGAAGCTCAGAGCAGGTGGTCATGTTCTGTGCCCACACGCTGTCACTTCAGATGTAGCAGAGCTGGAATCATCGTGAGAGCTCATAAGGATTAAATCGGACCTGGGTGTTTTGGGGTTTAATAAATGGGTGAAAGAGGATAGGTGTTTTTGTATTTTATTTCAAATAAAGGATTTTTTACCAGTGTTTTTGTTTATTTATCACTTACAGAGACCTTCCCCATTACTAATCTAGTGCTTAGTGGCAGGTGTGAGCTGTCATTAACCCCTTATTACCCCAATTACCATTACACCAGAGCAATCTGGATAAGCAGGGTAAACTGCCGGGATTGTCACATCTAATGAATGCGACAATCCTGGGTGGCTGCATTATTTTATATCAATTAATATTGAGCAGAAATAGGTATGCCAAGCCCCCTTCCCATACACAGAAAGAGTCTCACAGTATGAGCCCAAACACAGCCCCCTATTTACAGCATGAATTGCCGCACAGCCCCCCTATATAGAGCATGAGTCCACACACAGCCCCCTATATATAGTATGATCACCCCTTTTATATACTATGAGCTCAAAAAGTGCCCCATATATAGTATGAGCCACACACATTCCCCTATATACAATATTTGCCCTCACACAGCCCCCAATATAAAGTATGAGCACCACATAGTCCTGCATACACAGTATTAGCCCTCCTATACAGCAGCACACATAGAAAAAAAAAGCCTTATACTCCCTTTTCTCCCATTCCCGAGTGGCATCGACTTGTGGCTCAAATCTGGTGCAGTTGTCGTGATGGCCGCTGGCCTATCAGAGGCTGGAGGCTGACGTCCGAGCATGGCATTGCCATCATTCCCATGCAGTGTGTGCTGACATCAGCCGTCGACCTCTGATGGACCAGTGGCCTTTTTTTTTACTTACTATTGTGGACGTTATCAGCAGGCCCCCATCTACGTTCTGCTTGGAGGCCCACTAAAGACTGGGTGATCACTGGAGCATTGTCCAATATTCCGCCGGACCAGTCCCATCTTGAGTGTACCGCCCCGGGGTTCGGCCGGCTGTCGAGCCGCTCGGATCCATACTCGTCGGTGGGTGGCTCGAGCTCCTCCCGGACCCGGGGGTCACATCACTCTGAAGGGATGCTGGTACTACGTGAGGGGTGGGGTTCGGTGGGGTGGTCCACAACCGAGGCCGCGGTTGTTTTGGGGGTTAAGTTCGTGACGCCACCCACGGGTTGTGGTGGATGGATGGACACCACCGCTGCCGTTGACTAGGCTCCCGGGGACGGTGTTGCGCAGCTTGGTGTTGACCCTTCCGTGGGTAGGGGGTGATGGTTCCGGGGCCCGAGGGTACTGTGGAGGAGAGGGGGATGCGTGCTGGCGTGTCGGTGCAGTGCGGCACTGTTGTACTCACTACTACAGACACACTGGATTCTCTGGTAAACCAAACAAGATGGTGGACGGTGCCCGCAGCCGGCTGCGCTTCTCCCCTTTTTTCAGGTTGGTGGTTTCCGCCTTTCTCCTGCACCTCACTTTTAGTAGAATAGTGACTCCTATGCCTGAGCAACGGTAGTCCGTTCCCCAGCTTTGTGTGTGCCGGCAGAGCTCGTTTGCCCGCAGATGCTGGCCCGTGGGATCTCGCTGCCTGGGCGGTGGCTTGCTATCCTTCTGGTTGGGCTGTTGTCTTCAGTCGGGTCTTGGGAGGGAAAGGACCTAAAGTCCAGACCCCAATCAGTGAATTTGACTTGGTCCAGTGGCTTCTGGGCCTCGTACTGGGTCTGAGTACCCCTCTTGGTGCTCCGGTTTCCAATCGGCTTCCCGGTTCGGTACCGACGGGCCACTATCTGGTCCAGGTCCCTTACAGTTCCACCGGCTGTAATCCCAGCTCCTGCAGGCGGCCACCACCATCTGTCTCCTGGCTACAGGGTATCCGGGCTCCGACCCAGATCCCTGACAGATGTCTACACTTTGCGACTACTTTCCTTCACTCCGGTCACTGAACTCCTCTGCTTTTCCCGCCTAAGGCGCTCCGAACTCCTCGCTGGCCCCGCACCCCGGGTGTGAACGTCAAGTCCTGAGAGGGGTGACTTAGGGTTTTAAGGTTGGCTGCTGGTACCTTTTTAGGGGAAGGTGTTTGTGTAAGGGCCTACCTGTCAGGGCGTCACACTAAGCATAGATCCATCCGGAAAAAAAATCAGTGTTTGTCCTATTCTGATCCGATGTTGACGATCAGAATATTACACTCAGTAGGTCTCTTTGCTAACCAATAAAAAAAAAATAAAAATTGAGAAGTACACAGAGTCCCACAGATGTGAATACACACCAAAACTGAAGAAGCCTCCTAAAAGAAACAACATCCTCTCTGTGACGGTGGACATGGAGGATAGTGACTGTATGAACAAATCTCCACCATTGAAACTCTGAAAGCGTTAAAGGAATATTTTGAAACTGCTCCCTCCACATTGGAAGGCATCACTGCTGATGAAGTTACGACCCCACACACCTGCTGAGACAGATGTACGGTTGGCGGGGGTCATGAGCAGCTTGTGTTAATTACAATAAGGCCTGTGACTGACACTGGCTGGGGGTAAAATCGGCATGATCAGATGTAGTGTGCACACACAAAAAAAAGCAAAAACATTTTTTTGAAAAATCCCATGCATTCTAGCCTGGAAGTATTCTACTTATGGCTGACTGCATGTGGGTGGAGACAAGAACTATCCAATTACTGATTTCCATTTAAGTTCGGGTTAAAGCAGGGTCACAAACCGAACTTTATCTAAAGTTCCACTGTACCCTCTGAACCAACTTCCAAAGGTTTTGCTCTTCTCTACTGACAAACGCTAAATCTTATTGGGCTGGGTTTAAATGGCCATTTGTAAATTCTTGCTAGTAAAGTCCTCACAGGCCCCAATGCCTGCCCACACGTCACATCCGATACGTAAATAGCCCCCTCTACCTCGTACATCCACGAATCTGCCTCTCATAGGCCTCCTTCACACGTCTGCATCTCCGGTATGTGTTTGGTCCATTTCCTTGCATGCCGGAGACACGGAGACAGTAGACCCATTAAAATCAATGGCTCTGCGCTCACATCCGTGTTTTGCCATGGACCGTGTGTCCGTGTGGAGCATACGTGTGCCCCACACATAGACATGTCCGTTTTTCTCCGGCATCACACGGACCGCACAAATGTGATCCGTGTGATGCGCACCGGAGAAAATACACGTGCCTGTAAAATAAAAAGAGTTTCAAGAGTTTCTACACTCAGCTTCTCCAGCACTGCTGTCTCTGCCGCTGCTGTCACTTGCTTCCGACCCCCGCTCATTTTGCTCATGAATATTCACTCCACTGCGGGCCGGAAGCAGCAGCAGCGGGGAGGCGGCAGGGTGGAAGACCGCAGATCAGCACCATGGACAGCAATGCCAGGGACAGGCAAGCAGAAAGTTCCCGTTCTCCTTGTGTTATCACGGATAGTACACGAAGAACACACGTGTGCCATAAACACGGCACACAGAGGGCAATACGCACCTTTGACACGTCCATGAAAAACGTGTGTGATTTTCACAGACGTGTGTGTGACGCCACTGACTATCAGGGTGTCAAAGGGAACTGCACTCCTGTATTTTATGGTGCAGAACTCACCCTCCATGGTTCTGGGTTCCTACACACTGGTATTGCTTCCATCAGTACTCAAATCCTAACCACACCTCACACCACACCCTGTCAGGCACAACAGTGGGTGGTCTAGCTTGAAAAGGGCCACCCGCCTTGGGGTCAGGCAGACTGGTGGGAGGGAGGAAGTCAGTTTTAGAGTAGCCCTCAGAGAGTGAGGAGCTGAGGGAGTTGGAGCTCCCTGTGGGACCTTGGTTGGGTCGCAGACGGTGGTCTGGGACCAGAGGAGTCGGAGACCCGGTCGCTGGGTGTTGGAAAAGGGTGTACTGAATTAGTTTTGGAGTACGGTCGGCACCGGAAAGTCCAGTAATCGGATCGGTACTGACCACTGCGGGGTACAGGACCCTAGATCAGGGAGTAGCTTCACGCAACCTGAGAATTCACCTGTGGAGGATAGTCTCTTTATGAACTTTCCCCAAGAGCTCAGAGATCGAAGGCACCAACACAACGAGGGGGATAGGGCTTTCCACCTTCTGCGACCTACACAAATCCCAAGTGTCAGCCATCGAGAGCACAGCTCCACTATATCAATATAGGGAATGGGACCTGACAGCTTCAGGCCGAAGGGTCATGTACTGCCCCAGTGTCAGCAGCCGGGCTGCTCGGATCCAGATCCGCGGTGGCTCGAGGGGCGTCCAGACCCGGGGGGCCTCGTGGTCACTCGAATGAAGTGGGGTATTTACAGGGGGTATGGTGTACTGAAAGTTCGTGATGCCACCCGTGGTGTGTGGTAAGGTGGGGTACCATTGCTGCGGCTGGGAGTACCCGGTGGCGATGGTGTGGGCAACCAAGTGTTTAACCCCTCCACGGGTAGGAGGGATGCCCCGGGACTTGGTGAAGGTGACAGGGACGTGCCGTTGGGGAGGTAGTGTCACTTGCATACTCACTCAGTCCAATAACGCTGACACCGACAACTGGAGTAAACCAAAGTTCTGGACACCGCTGCCGCTGAGGGGGAGCACGCCTGGGTCTTGGTTCCGTTGGATCTGTGACCTTTTCCTGTGGCACCTTGTTTCTCTCTGGTTGGTCCCTGTAGCCTGAAACTTGTCGGGTCCAGCTCCCCAGTATGACTAACTGAGGGAGCTTGTGTGATGCCCTGGACTAGCCAGGGGTCACAGTCCCACGCACAACACCCCCCCCCCTCCTAAAAAGGGTCACAGCAGCCACCCTTAAAAATCTGAGTCACCCACTCAGGTTCTGAGGTTCACACCAGGTGGGGAGGAGCCAGGCTGTTGGCCCCACCCACCGATGAGTTCTGATGGCCTGAGGCGGGAAAAACAGAGAAGAGGAGAGTCTGTAGTGAGAGGGAGAGGAAGGAGAGGAGTAGGGAGAGTGACAGAACTGACAGGGGGTTCGGGTTGGAGCCCGGACGCCCTTTGGCCAGGAGGCAGATGGTGGTGGCCGCCTGCAGGAGACCGGGAAGACGACCGGTGGAACCGTAAGGGACCGGGACAGGGTAGTGGCCCTCCGGAACTGAACCGGGGAACCAACTGGATACCGGAGCACCAGACAGGGTACTCAGACCCCGACTAGGCTAGTAGCCACCTTTAAGTCAAATTAACTGATTGCGGCTTGGACCTCAGGTGTTCACTCCCACACAAGGCCTGATTGAAGACAATGTCGCGGGCGGGGAGGAGGGTGCCGGCACCTCGCTCACCCCTCTGCTCGGGTCCGGCTGCTGCTGCTCAGTGGTGGCTCGAGCGGTGGGCCAGATCCCGGGGGTTCTCGAGCGGCGCTCCTCGCCCGTGAGTTAAAGGGGATTGGGTTTTGGGTTATAGTCTATTGTCCGTGACGCCACCCACGGTTGTGGTGATTTGTAGCACCACCGCTGCTCAATATGGGGATCCCGGGAGTGGTGATGCGGAGCAGCCAGTTGTTGTGTTGCCCCTCCGTGGGTAGGGGTTGGTGATCCCGGGGCCCAGGGATGGTGTGGAAGGTGCAGGGCTAGGTGGGCGCAGGGACGCGGGGGCAGTGCTGTGCCTTGCGGCACTGTGGTACTCACTCAGCCTGAGACGTTGACACAGTTTTACGGTAAACCACACGGCTGGAAAGACGGTTCCCACGGACGGCTGCACTTGCTCTCCCAGTAGGTAACGGTGATGTCCCTTTGACCTGCACCTAGTGTTTCTATGTTGGTAGTGATGGGTTCCCACCGGTAACCCGCTCCCCGGCTTGGATATGGGCCGGAGGAGCCCTGCTTTGCCCGCAGACGCTGGCCCCGAGGAACTGGTGCCCTGGCGGTGGCGGTGTTCCTCCTTAATGGCTGGACTTTTGCCTTCAGTCGGGACTTGGTTGTTGGGGGATCGACATCCCCTTCACTGACGGATTTGGCAAATTATGGTGACTCCTAGCCTTGCCGGGGTCTGAGAGGCCCCTGCCCTGGTGCTGACTGTCCTTCGTATACTGCTCCAGACCGCCGGGCCACTACCCGTCCGCGGTCCTTCCAGCAACCTCCGAGCAGTCCCCCTCCAGACAATCACCGCTGTTGCTGACCTTGCTGACACTGTCCTGCACTTAGCAGGACTAACTTCAGGGCTTTCTACGCTCACTTTTACTCCTTTCTTCTTTGCTCTACTACCACTTCCTTCTACTTTCACTTCCCTCACTGTTCTCCTCTCTAGCCTTCAGCTAGACTTCAACTGCCTGGTTCTTCCCGCCTCCAGGGCTGTGAACTCCTCGGTGGGCGGAGCCAACCACCTGGCCCACCCCCTGGTGTGAACATCAGCCCCTGGAGGAAGGCAACAAGGATTTTAGTAGCTTTGGTGTTCCTAACTGGGATGTAGGGTGTGGTGGTGTGATGACCTGTGACCCCTGGCTTGTCCAGGGCGTCACATTCCCCCTTAGCAAAATGCAGACCGTCCGCGGGCTGCCCGTCCAACACCGTTTTTATTTTCTGTAATTATAAAAAGGTAACATGTAAAGCATAACATCATCCCACAACGGGAGGCACATTTCTTAAACGTTACTAAACGGTTTTACGGGTACGGTTTCCGCTCTCTCCCACCCAAGCAACCTGGCCCTGATGCTGCCCCTAAAGCCCAGGCAGCACCCCTTGACCCAAGTCCAGCACCAGTTACCCGAGCGGGATCTGTCCTTTCCCTCTAGAGGGTAGCCACCGGTTCCTGTGGTGGCTGGGCCCCAGCCTGCTCTGCTGAGGGCCCTCCCTCCAACCTGCCTCTCCGGAGGCGGCAACTGCGGAAAACGGTACGGTAAAACAACTTATTTACAAGCCACTTAACGTTTGTGGTTGCCCTGCAAGTTCACGAGCTTGTCCATGGATAGTTCCCATGCTAAACAACTTTTTTAAACGGTCCCCACGGGGACAACGGTGCCGGCAACAGCCGGTTCAATCACTGTTAATCAGGTGAAGTACACGGTAATCATTTTTGCTTATCATTTTCCAACTTTCAAACAAACTTGTGGTGGTCCCAACGGGGACTGTGCAACGGTGCTCCGCTGCCTTTTGCGGCTTAACAGTCCATTCTCACTCGTGGGGCTCTAGTGCCACCTTCACATGGTGCACCGCTCTGGACCCCAATGGTAGCTCGCTGCAGGCGATCTTCTTCCATATTCATGCGGGCATGCACATCCGCTCTACACCCCTCTCGGGCATCGATCTCCCTGCGCAGCTGCTGTTGCCGCCGCTCCCAGCCGGGAGTACTTTCTGTTTGCTCCAGTTCAGCGTGTGCAGGGGACGGACCCAGCCAGAGTCCCTCCGTGTCGGCTACGACCGGCACCTTCAGTAATGAGGGACCCCGCTGTGACATGGCCTCCTCTGCCTCCTGGCAGCTGCATCTCCGCCGTGCCTCCGGTGCATCTTTGCTGACGGGCTCAGCCTTTGGCTTCTTCCATAGAAGCGGTTCAGGGTGGTCATGAACTTCTGCTGCAGGTCGGTCCGCCGGGGCGGATTGGCAGGGTACCGCTACCGGTGGTGGTGGTAGCGGGCCTAGTGGCGGGGCAGCAGTAGCTAACGCGGGTAGCGGGAGAGGCAGCAGGGTGAACGGGTGTAGGCCGGGCCCCTCAGCCGCAGCGGCCGATCCCTCGGGAATACAGGGACGTGGGTCTCTTACCCGTTCCTCCAAATCTTCCTCCACCTCGCATCTCCGCATAGCAGCCACCACTTCCACCATGTCGGCCTCCCACTCCCCCAGGAGGAGCTGCATGCGGACCTGCAGACGGCTGCTTAGCTGGGCGGTCCGGACTTCCACCCACGCCGCCATGCCGGGCGCGGGGACCACGGTGTTGTTGGTCGGACTCAGCATTTTTAGCAGCGGCCTCTTCCAGGAACCAATAAATGGCCGCAGGGTCCTGGTGTCCCTGCTTCCATA
This sequence comes from Anomaloglossus baeobatrachus, assembly GCF_048569485.1. Taxonomy (NCBI): domain Eukaryota; kingdom Metazoa; phylum Chordata; class Amphibia; order Anura; family Aromobatidae; genus Anomaloglossus; species Anomaloglossus baeobatrachus. The sequence continues at coordinate 540,477,484 of NC_134357.1, read as the reverse complement.
GCTGCTCTCACATGCAGCCAGCCGCCATCGTGTCCCCCTTAGCTTCTTTTCGGCCCCTCCTTTATTGGGGCGGAGTTTTGGCCTTCGCGCCTCTGCTACTCGAGAAGACGTTCGAGCGGGAACTTTTCGCGCCAAAGATGGCGACTTCTGGAAATTTTCAGCCGGATACCTCCGGCGGTTACAAGGCGCACCTCTACCCAATGGCAGAGCGGTAAGATCCTGTTCGTGACGCCAAGTTGTCGCGGGCGGGGAGGAGGGTGCCGGCACCTTGCTCACCCCTCTGCTCAGGTCCGGCTGCTGCTGCTCAGTGGTGGCTCGAGCGGTGGGCCGGATCCCGGGGGTTCTCGAGCGGCGCTCCTCGCCCGTGAGTGAAAGGGGATTGGGTTTTGAGTCATAGTCTATTGTCCGTGACGCCACCCACGGTTGTGGTGATTTGTAGCACCACCGCTGCTCAATATGGGGATCCCGGGAGTGGTGATGCGGAGCAGCCAGTTGTTGTGTTGCCCCTCCGTGGGTAAGGGTTGGTGATCCCGGGGCCCAGGGATGGTGTGGAAGGTGCAGGGCTAGGTGGGCGCAGAGACGCGGGGGCAGCGCTGTGCCTTGCGGCACTGTGGTACTCACTCACCCTGAGACGTTGACACAGTTTTACGGTAAACCACACGGCTGGAAAGACGGTTCCCACGGACGGCTGCACTTGCTCTCCCAGTAGGTAACGGTGATGTCCCTTTGACCTGCACCTAGTGTTTCTATGTTGGTAGCGATGGGTTCCCACCGGTAACCCGCTCCCCGGCTTGGATATGGGCCGGAGGAGCCCTGCTTTGCCCGCAGACGCTGGCCCCGAGGAACTGGTGCCCTGGCGGTGGCGGTGTTCCTCCTTAATGGCTGGACTTTTGCCTTCAGTCGGGACTTGGTTGTTGGGGGATCGACGTCCCCTTCACTGACGGATTTGGCAAATTATGGCGACTCCTAGCCTTGCCGGGGTCCGAGAGGCCCCTGCCCTGGTGCTGACTGTCCTTCGTATACTGCTCCAGACCGCCGGGCCACTACCCGTCCGCGGTCCTTCCAGCAACCTCCGAGCAGTCCCCCTCCAGACAATCACCGCTGTTGCTGACCTTGCTGACACTGTCCTGCACTTAGCCGGACTAACTTCAGGGCTTTCTACGCTCACTTTTACTCCTTTCTTCTTTGCTCTACTACCACTTCCTTCTACTTTCACTTCCCTCACTGTTCTCCTCTCTAGCCCTCAGCTAGACTTCAACTGCCTGGTTCTTCCCGCCTCCAGGGCTGTGAACTCCTCGGTGGGCGGAGCCAACCGCCTGGCCCACCCCCTGGTGTGAACATCAGCCCCTGGAGGAAGGCAACAAGGATTTTAGTAGCTTTGGTGTTCCTAACTGGGATGTAGGGTGTGGTGGTGTGATGACCTGTGACCCCTGGCTTGCCCAGGGCGTCACAACAACAGCCCCACGATTCGGGATAGAGAGCTACCGCCACAGCTAGAGATCCAAAGGGCAAGCATCTGCAGGCAAACGGGTTCCCCAGCACACATACCGCTGGGGAGCGAACTACCGTCGCTGAAGCGTAGGCAGTTACTTACACACAACATAAGTGCAGGAGAAAGGCGGAAACCACCAACCCGGAGTAAGGGGAGAAACAACGCAGCCAGCTGCGGGCACCGTCCACCATCTCGTTTGGTTTACCAGAGACTCCAGTGTATTTGTCGCGGGCGGAGGAGGTGACGCTGTGCTCTCCCACTGCTCGGGTCCGGCCGCTGCTGCTGCGGCTGCTGCTCCGTGGTGGCTCGAGCGGTGGGCCGGATCCCGGGGACTCGAGCGGCGTTCCTCGCCCGTGAGTGAAAAGGGTGGGGATTGATTGTGGGGATTTGGTATTGTCCGTGACGCCACCCACGGTTGGGGTGAGATTGGTGACACCACCGCTGCTCTGGACGGGGATCCCGGGAGCGATGACAGGGAGCAGCCTGGATGTTAGTTCTCCCCTCCGTAGGTAGGGGGGTTGGTTGTCCCGGGGCCCGGTGAAGGGGTAGGGATGGATTGCAGGTGGATTACGGGGCCTGGCCAGGTGCAGGGTCGCGGGGGCAGCGCTGTGCCGCACAGCACGGTGGTACTCACTCAGCCAATGATGCACACAAAGTCTCCGGTAAAACAAACGGCTGGATGGACGGGTCCCACAGACGGCTGCGGTGTTTCTTCTCCCGGCAGGTTGATGGTGACTGCCTTTCCCTGCACCTGTGTAGTGTGTACGGTTCCGATGGGTCCCCACCGGTAACCCGCTCCCCAGCTTGAAGAATGCTGAAGAAGCCCCTTTTGCCCGCAGGCTCTGGCCCTGGGAACTTTAGCCTTGGCGGTGACTTTGTTTCCCTCTCTCGGTTGGAGTGTTGCCTTCTGTCGGGACTTGGCTGCTGGGAAACCCAGGAGGTTCCCTTCGCTAACGGATTTGACAAATTGCACGGCGACTCCTGACTCCTAGCCTTGTCGGGGTCCGTAAGCCCCTGCCGGATGGTGCTGGCTTCTCTTTGCGTACCGGTCCGGTACCGCCGGGCCACCGCCCATCCACGGTCCTTACGGCTAGCTCCAATAGGCCTCTCCTGCAGACGGTCACCACCGTCTGCCAACCTTGCTGATCCGTCCGGGCCACACACCCGGACCACTTCTGTCTGCTCCTCTACCACTTTCCTTCCTCTCACTTTCACTTCCAAAACTCAACTCTCTACTTTTCCGCCTCCAGGACTGTGAACTCCTCGGTGGGCGGGACCAACCACCTGGCCCTCCCCCTGGTGTGGACATCAGCCCCTGGAGGAAGGCAACAAGGGTTTTTGTCTGACTTAGGTGTGCCTGACCGGGAGTGTGGGGTGTGTTGGTGTGTTGTTACCTGTGGCCCCTGGCTTGTCCAGGGCACCACATATTTGTCAGAGTGAGTACACCTGTGCCGTCGGGCCGAGCGCCGCACTGCACTGCCCTGCAACAGCACCATCGCCAAGACTAGTGAAACACCCGTCACCCGCCCCCTTCGCACCGGGCCCCGGGACCAACATCCCCTACCCACAAAGGGGCCAACAACTAGCTGCGCCACTACACCGCTCCCGGGAGCCCCCACACCTTCACCGCAGCGGTGGTGTCTACGATCCCCACAACCCGTGGGTGGCGTCACGAACTATCACTCCAAATCCAAACACCCCAAGTCCCCATGTGCAGCGCCAACTCCCTTGCAGAGCGACGTGACCCACGGGTCCGTGGGAGGCTCAAGCCACCACCTGCAGTACGAGCACGGATCCGAGCGGCTCGGCGGTCACAGCCGAGCTCGTGGGGCGGTACACTTGCTCTCAGGGTTCACGCTTGGGATTTCTTGGATCGTATTTGTGGAAAGTCCTATCCCTCTCGTTGTGCTAGTACCCCGATTTTGGAGTGGGTGGAGAGCGGATCTTGAAGGCTCCGTTCTTGTCGGGTAAATTGTCAAGTTGCCTGAAGCTACTCCCTGCCTTAGGGTCCACGTACCCCGTTGTGCCCTGGTCCCAGCCCGGTGATGGTACAAGGTCGCCGGCTGTCCTCCACGACAATGCCGTGCCCCTTGTCATGATCCCCTGCGACCGGGATCCAGCTCCTACCAGACCCAGACCAACGTCTGCTACCTAGTAGTTCCAAGGAGCCCAGTTCCTGACCTCCTCTCACGTCCACTTCCAACACTACTCTCTCACTAACTTGACTGACACTCCTGACCTCCCCTTAGCCAAACCCCTACGTGGGCAACCCTATTCCACTCAGGCCGTCCACCGGTGTGTCTGGTGGGTGTGGTGCAGAGTGTTCCTAGGATTTTGATTAGCTGGTTTTGGCAACACCATTGGTTAGGGACCCGTAACCAAGGAGGAGGTGGATATTGCACATAAAGGAAGATTGCACAATACCCTGTGATGACCTGATAGGCCAGGGCGTCACAGTCACTTAGGAACAACTATATAATTGTGCATGGAGGCAGGCTCCGGACCACTAAGCAGTACCAGTGGGGACGGATACCCGAACGAGCTCCCCAAGTGGCAGCGGCACCCAGAGACTTGGTTTACTTCTCTGTCAGAGTCCGCTTAATGATTGCACCAATGTCTACACAACCTGGGGGAGTACACTGCACACCCTGCGTCCTGTCTGCCCACATAGCCTGCACAACGCTATCCACCACTTATCTCTAGAATCCCGGGGTCTCCCCTACCCATGGAGGAATCACCATCTAGCTGCCCCACTCCATCTCCCCCAGGTACTCCCATCAGCAGCGGCAGTACTCCCCTTTCTGTGAACCACGGGTGGCGTCACAAACTCTCCCTTGTAAATAACTCTCCCTTTATATTTGAAGTGGCCGCAAGCCCCCGGGTCCGGAGACCCTCAAGCCACAGCAAGCCCCGGATCAGAGCAGTTCAACTGCTGCAGGGGCGGCACATGTGAAGGGGGCCTAACTCACACATACATGGCTCCACCCTATCACCGTGTACACACATGGCTCCGCCCCATCCACCAAGCACAAACAATGCTCCACCCCATCCAAACATGGCAGCTCCCATCCATCTCATACACACATGGTTCTGCCATGTTCCCCTCATACACACACGGTTTTGTTTTTATCTTTGTTTGTTAATGACCCCGGTGTGTATATTCACCCTCACATTACTTTTATACTATCGGAGCGCGGGTTCTTGTAGTAATACATTGCGGGTGTGTCCCCCCGGACTGTGCACCTTTACCCACCCGGCTAACCCCAGACTTTATCCCAGTAAACATGGATCCTGTATCTTCCTCTGACTATCTGAGGCCTTGGTAATCACAGAGAGGTGAGTGACTGGAGGTCGGGGGCCTCCACATGGGACACAGCTTGTTGGGGCTGGATGGCTTCAACGCTTTTTGATATATATACTGTATATATAAAAAAATGTTTTCTCCGTGTATAGAAAGAGGAGTCCATGTGCTCATTAATGGCCGTGTGCTGCCTCATCGTGGATGGCTATGGTCCTGTAAGCACAGAGCAGCCATATATCTAGTGTGCGGCTCTGCAGGAGGAGGTATGTGGAGATTCCCCATTACTGGGGCAGGGGCATTAACCCCTTCAGCTCTGAGACTATCTTGGTGTTTTTGTGTTGCCATTTTCTAAGAATCAAAACTTTTCTTTTGTTACTTTTCCTCTGATACATATGACTAAAATATAAAACACAGAAAACGTGTATAGGCCACATAACTCTGCCCCTTTCATCCCCACCACACAGTATAATGTTCCCACAGCACCGCCATTCCCCCCACACACAGTATAATGTTCCCACAGCACCACCAATCCACACACACACAGTATAATGTTCCCACAGCACCACCACTCCCCCCCCCCCCACAGTATAATGTCCCCCCCCACAGTATAATGTTCCCCCCCCACACAGTATAATGTTCCCACAGCACCACCAATCCCCCCCACACACAGTATAATGTTCCCACAGCACCACCAATCCCCCCCACACACAGTATAATGTTCCCACAGCACCACCAATCCCCCCCCCACACAGTATAATGTTCCCACAGCACCACCAATCCCCCCCACACACAGTATAATGTTCCCACAGCACCACCAATCCCCCCCCACACACAGTATAATGTTCCCACAGCACCACCAATCCCCCCCCACACACAGTATAATGTTCCCACAGCACCACCAATCCCCCCACACACAGTATAATGTTCCCACAGCACCACCAATCCCCCCCACACACAGTATAATGTTCCCACAGCACCACCAATCCCCCCCACACACAGTATAATGTTCCCACAGCACCACCAATCCCCCCCCCACACACAGTATAATGTTCCCACAGCACCACCAATCCCCCCCCACACACAGTATAATGTTCCCACAGCACCACCAATCCCCCCCCACACACAGTATAATGTTCCCACAGCACCACCATTTCTCCCACACACAGTACAATGTTCCCACAGCACCACCACTCCTCCCCCACACACAGTATAATGTTCCCACAGCACCACCACTCCCCCCCCCCCCCCCAGTATAATGTTCCCACAGCACCACCACTCCCCCCCCCCCCCACACACACAGTATAATGTTCCCACAGCACCACCACTCTCCCCCCCCCCACAGTATAATGTTCCCACAGCACCACCACTCCCCCCCCCCACACACACACAGTATAATGTTCCCACAGCACCACCACTCCCCCCCCACACAGTATAATGTTCCCACAGCACCACCACTCCCCCCCCACACAGTATAATGTTCCCACAGCACCACCACTCCCCCCCCCCACACAGTATAATGTTCCCACAGCACCACCAATCCCCCCCCCCCACACACAGTATAATGTTCCCACAGCACCACCACTCCCCCCCCACAGTATAATGTTCCCACAGCACCACCACTCTCCCCCACAGTATAATGTTCCCACAGCACCACCACTCCCCCCCACACAGTATAATGTTCCCACAGCACCACCACTCCCCCCCCCCCCCCACACACAGTATAATGTTCCCACAGCACCACCACTCCCCCCCCCCCCACACACACAGTATAATATTCCCACAGCACCACCACTCCCCCCCACACAGTATAATGTTCCCGCAGCACCACCACTCCCCCCCCACACAGTATAATGTTCCCACAGCACCACCACTCCCCCCCCACACAGTATAATGTTCCCGCAGCACCACCACTCCCCCCCCCACACAGTATAATGTTCCCACAGCACCACCACTCCCCCCCCCCACACAGTATAATGTTCCCACAGCACCACCACTCCCCCCCCCCCACACAGTATAATGTTCCCACAGCACCACCACTCCCCCCCACACAGTATAATGTTCCCACAGCACCACCACTCCCCCCCCACACAGTATAATGTTCCCACAGCACCACCACTCCCCCCCACACACAATATAATGTCCCCCACACACAGTATAATGTTCCCACAGCACCACCACTCCCCCCCCCACAGTATAATGTTCCCACAGCACCACCACTCCCCCCCCCCACAGTATAATGTTCCCACAGCACCACCACTCCCCCCCCCCCACACAGTATAATGTCCCCCCCTCCACACAGTATAATGTTCCCACAGCACCACCACTCCCCCCCTCCACACAGTATAATGTTCCCACAGCACCACCACTCCCCCCCCTCCACACAGTATAATGTTCCCACAGCACCACCACTCCCCCCCCCCCCCACACACAGTATAATGTTCCCACAGCACCACCACTCCCCCCCCCCCCACAGTATAATGTTCCCACAGCACCACCACTCCCCCCCCCCCCACACAGTATAATGTTCCCACAGCACCACCACTCCCCCCACAGTATAATGTTCCCACAGGTTTAATAAAGTGGTGAAAGAGGGGTTTTTTTTGTCTTTTATTCCAAATAAAGGATTTTTTTGGGTGTATGTGTTTATTTTCGTTAATTTACAGGTTAATCATGGAAGGTATCTCAGGGAGACGCCTGCCATGACTAACCTAGGATTTAGTGGCAGCTATGGGCTGCCATTAACTCCTTTTTACCCCGAATGCCACGGCACCAGGGCATTTCGGGATGAGCCTGGTAAAGTCCCGGGACTGTCACATCTAATGGATGCGGCATCCTCTCTCTCCCCACGCATCACCCCTCATCCTCTCTCCCCACGCATCACCCCTCATCCTCTCTCTCCCACGCATCACCCCTCATCCTCTCTCTCCCCACGCATCACCCCTCATCCTCTCTCTCCCCACGCATCACCCCTCATCCTCTCTCTCCCCACGCATCACCCCTCATCCTCTCTCTCCCCACGCATCACCCCTCATCCTCTCTCTCCCCACGCATCACCCCTCATCCTCTCTCTCCCCACGCATCACCCCTCATCCTCTCTCTCCCCACGCATCACCCCTCATCCTCTCTCTCCCCACGCATCACCCCTCATCCTCTCTCTCCCCACGCATCACCCCTCATCCTCTCTCTCCCCACGCATCACCCCTCATCCTCTCTCTCCCCACGCATCACCCCTCATCCTCTCTCTCCCCACGCATCACCCCTCATCCTCTCTCTCCCCACGCATCACCCCTCATCCTCTCTCTCCCCACGCATCACCCCTCATCCTCTCTCTCCCCACGCATCACC